>NC_136428.1:121386265-122122098 GCF_052849685.1 Lactuca virosa | reverse complement strand
TTGAAAATTGGGTCGTTACAAGTTGGTATCAGAGCCTTGGTTTGAGGGATTCGGGCACACTCTCGGGTGTGTCAGGACTCAAACTAAGGAAATGGTAATATTGTTTTCAAAAATAAAAGTTAAAAACTTTTGAGACTGGAAAAGTGGAGAGTGCAACGCACGTGATCAGCCGAGCCAAGTAATTAGTTCCACAATATGTTAGCCATGTTTTACTGATATTTGAGTTGTGATAATCGTATGGAACTTGCTATGTGTGTGATTTTAAAATTGTATACGGTTAGGAGCTTATAGCCTTAGAATGAGTGATTTGGTCTTATTTCCTATTCCTTGTCTGGTTATGGTCCTAGGGTAGAATCTTTTATTCGAAAGTCTATTTGATCCTTTTCTGTGTATAATTTGCATGCATAAAGGCAACCTGTTATGATTGGGCTGTTTGATGTGGATAGAGCAAATCTTACGACAGTCTAGGAATTGAGATATGCGGTAGTCTGTGGGATATGGTTTATTTTGGGACGAATTGGAGTTATCAGGTAGAGCGTTGGGGAAAAGTATAGGTAGGTGTGAAAGGTAGTATTGGGCCTGTACTACTGAAAGCACAAGACCTGTACCCGAACTAATGCTAGATCTTACAGCTCTAAGGAGGACCGGTGTGGGAAGATCCCCTATATAAATGTCCTAGATATTATGGTTTATGACATTTCAGTTCAGCATGGTGATGACACGATTCGGGACATGGGGATTAGGATCAGAATCGGGATCGGGATCTGGATCTTGATCAGGCAGCGGTACTGAGTCCATTAATGAGAGGTTGTGCGAGATCATTGCAACCGAGGTTACGAAGGGCATCCTTGACGTTACCCCAGTGATTTTTGGGATGGTCAAGGAGGGGATTATGGGGATTATGGAGGAGAGGCTTAGGTCATTCAGAGTCGAGATTGCTGCGGGCCAGGTCGGGGCCCGAACTCCCTCATTCCGGGAGTTCAAGGCGTGTGAAGCGCCAAAGTTTTTTGGGGTTAGGGACCCCATTTTTAGCCGATACTGGTTGGCAGATATTGAGAACGCCCATCGCACGAGTTCTTCCCTTGATGCGGAAAAGGTGGGTTTTGCTTCATGTATGCTGAGAGACAGAGCCCGAGATTAGTGGGGGGAGGTGACCAGCCAGGTGGTAGCAGCCGGTGTGGCTGAGATTGTTGGATAATGTGTCTAAGTCCATAACTATTTCTGGTATGTACTTGACCCGGTTGGCATGGTCCATTTGGGTTGCATGGCATTGCAACACTTGGATAGACTAAATGAGAGAAAAATGACACTTAAGGATTATTAATATATTATAAGTTCTAAAATATTAATAATATTATTTAATTAGTATTGATCAAAGAATTAATTTGGAATTAATTAAGTGATCAAAAAGAGACTAATTAAATATATGGGGTTGATTGTGTAAATCATCTATTCTTTTATAGTGGGCTAATGATCCATGGTTTATTGAATTAGGCTAAAACCCATAAGGTGCTCCATGGATAGTCCATGGAGGTTATAAACCCATGGATCATGGAATATGGAAAGCCATGTCAATTAGGTTTTACATGTTGTAACCCTACTTGTGACACAACTATAAAAGGACCCCATGACAAGCAAAATCGAGTCTACTAAGTGAAGAAATAGAGGGCTAGCCGATTTTGAGTGTTAGTGAACTTCTCTCAAGGTTATTCCAAGTGTTGTGGTGTTGTGTGAGACATTTGAGGCATCACACTTCAGGTGCTAGGCTCAAAAGGTTCTCAAGGAATCCAAGCAACACAAAGTATGTTCTTCTACTAGTGATTTATGATTCAAGTACCTCATAACATGCTAGTTAGGAAGTAAACCTTGGAAAATTATTATTTGCATGTATCTTAGAGAAAACATAGATCCAAGGTTTCTAGGGTTGCATGTACACCATAGGAGTGTTAGAATGCTCAAAACCCTTCAGAGATGACGTGGGCCGAGTTTGTTCAGCGATTTGATACGGAGTTTGCACCACCAATTGAGGTGCAACGGCTTGTGATGGAGTTTCATGACCTTCAACAGACCACCGAGACTGTGGCGGAGATCACTGCCAAGTTTCAGGAACGAGCCTGTTGATCCCACAGTATGTCACGGATGAGGATATGAGGCGGACGCGATATCATTCCATGCTGAGGGATGATATCCGAAAGTTTGTGAGCTTTACAGGGTGCAAAACACTGAACGAGATGGTGGAGAAGGCCCGTGAGCGGGAAATGGAATTGGACTTCCGCACCAAGTGGAAGCCTGAGCAGGCACATGCGGCAGTGGGTCAGGCTAAAAAGCCTAAGACCTCGGACACTTCCAGCAGGGGCCAGCAGGGTCGTGACCGGTGTGCCAAGTGCGATAAACCGCACAGTGGGGCTTGTCGGGTGGTAGGCTCGGGATGCTATGCTTGTGGCCAATCGGGCCACGTGATCAGGGATTGCCCTAAGAAGGGCTTGATTTGTTTTCACTGCAACCACACCGGCCACAAACGGGCCGATTGTCCGAAGTTGCAGGGGGGGAGCAGTGGTGACGCCCGTGCCTGCCACGATGAGGATCACAGATGGCCGCCCCGCTAAGGCCGATGCTCCAGCGGTGAGGACTCGCGCCTTTTAGCTTACTACCGAGGAGGCTCGGGCAGAGCGAAACATCGTGGCTGGTATGCATTTATTCTTCTCTGCTCTCTATTTATTTGTATTGCTTATATGTGCTTTGTGCTTATGTATAAGGACCTTTTTGGTCAATGGTATGTCGGCTCATGTTTTGTTCGATTCGGGAGCTACCCGATCATTCGTGTATCTTGCGCTTAGCAAGAAGTTTCGGGATGTGCCGGGAACTTTGGATTCCCCGCTTGAGGTAGAGATTGCTGACGACCGCACTGTGAGTGATGTGAGGGTGTATCAGGACTGTGTCCTGAACGTGCTTGGAGAGAGGTTGCGCGTTGACTTCATTCCGATACCGTTGCCAGGGCTGAAAGTGATTGTCGGGATGGATTGGTTGGGGGCCAATGGGGCCATGATCGATTGTGAGTGCCAGTTAGTGAGGGCCTCGCAGGGGCAGACCCTCTGTTCGGCTGTGAGGGCAATGAGATTTTTGCAGCAGGGGTGTACGGTATTTATGGCTTATATCTCGGATACGAGGGTTGAGACCACGACATATGTGGGCAGTGTGCCGGTTGTACAAGAATTTCAGGATGTTTTACCAAAGAGTTACCAGGAGTGCCTCCGGAGAGGCTGGTGGAGTTTCGCATTGATTTGGTCCCGGGTGCCGCTCCGATAGCGAAGGCACCATACCGGCTAGCACCGCCCGAGATGCAGGAGCTATCTACGCAGCTTCAGGAGCTACTAGACCGGGGATTTATCCGTCCAAGCAGTTCCCCGTGGGGGGCTCCGATCCTGATTGTGAAAAAGAAGGATGGATCACACAAGATGTGCATTGATTATCGAGAGCTGAACAAACTAACGGTGAAGAACCGTTATCCGCTACCGAGGATTGATGATTTGTTCGATCAGCTACAGGGTGCGTCTTGGTTTTCCAAGATTGATCTTCGGTCGGGATACCATCAGATGAGGATTTAGGATGAGGATATACCGAAGACAGCCTTCAAGACTTGGTATGGGCATTATGAGTTCGTGGTGATGCCATTTGGGCTCACCAATGCCCCAACAGCGTTCATGGATCTCATGAACAGGGTGTGTAGACCGATGCTGGATCGGTCGGTGATCGTTTTTATTGATGATATCTTAGTCTACTCTAAGACCAAGGAGCAGCACGAGTAGCATCTGAGGGAGGTAGTGGACACCCTGAGGGCGGAGAGGTTGTATGCCATGTTCTCCAAGTGTGATTTTTGGTTGCGGGAGGTATAATTTTTGGGGCACATCATCAACTAAGAGGTAATTCGGTTGATCCAACTAAGGTTGAGGGAGTGATGTAGTGGGAAGTACCGAAGAATGCTTCCGAGATCCGTAGCTTTTTGGGTCTAGCGGGCTATTATCGGAGATTCATCCAGGATTTCTCCAAGATTGTTGTGCCCTTGACCGGCTTGACCAAGAAGAATGTGACATTTAAATGGGATACGAATCAGCAGTTGGCTTTTGAGACCCTGAGACAGAGATTATGCGAGGCTCCGATTCTAGTACTACCAGAGGGGTTAGATGATTTGGTGGTATACTGTGACACATCGATTTCAGGGTTTGGTGCGGTATTGATGCAGAGGGGGCATGTGATAGCTTACGCCTCGAGGCAGTTGAAGCCTCATGAGGCGAATTACCCCACTCACGACCTGGAATTGGGGGCAGTGGTGTTTGCCCTAATGATTTGGAGGCGTTACTTGTATGGAGTGAGGTGCACCATCTATACTGATCACAAGAGTTTGAAGTATTTGATGGATCAGCAGAACCTCAACATGCGACAGAGCATGTAGTTGGACATGCTGAAGGACTATGATTGTGAGATCCTATACCATCGCGGGAAGGCCAATGTGGTGGCCGATGCTTTGAGTCGCAAGGCGGCAGGTTCCCCTATTGGGAATGTTTGTTTGAGGATGACTGTGATCTCTCCATTGTTGGATATGATCAAGGAGGCTCAGGTCGAGGGGGTGAAGAAGGAGAATTGGAAGATAGAGCGGATTCGGGGACAGTATCCTTTGTTTGTTAAGGATAGTCGTGGCCTTTTGACACAGTGTGGCCGGGTATGGGTACCAGTGACTGGAGAGGTGAGGCAGAAGATATTGGAGGAGGCGCACAAGTCCAAGTTCTCTATACAACATGGGGATACAAAAATGTATAGAGATTAGAGACCGAGTTACTGGTGTCCCTGCATGAAGCGGGAGATCGCCTAGTTTGTGGAGCGGTGTTTGACCTGCAGAAAGGTCAAGGCCGAACATCAGCGACCTCATGGCTGTAGGGTTTTGAGCATTCTTACACTCCTAAGGTGTTCATGCAACCCTAGAAACCTTGGATCTATGTTTGACTAAGATACATGCAAAATTGATTTTCCAAGGTTCATAATCCTATCTAGCATACATGGGGAACTTTTAATGTAAAAGTAAGCTAGAAAAACATACCTTGTAGTAGTTTGGATTCCTTAAAAACCTTGTGAGCCTAGCACCCCAAGTGTGATGCCTCAAATGTCTCACACAACACCAAATGCTATTGGAATGACTTGAGAGAAATGTAGAATACTTCTAAAATCGGCTTACCCTCTCAATTCTTTCTAGTAGACGATTTTGGTGAGCTTTATGTTGCTTATATAGTGTGTTACAATTAGGGTTACACCATGTAAACCCTAATGTGACATGACTCTTCATTTCCATGATCCATGGGTTTACACCTCTATGGAGCATCCATGGAGCATCCTATGGGTCTTAGTCCAACTTGATAATCCATGGAGCATTTATCCTACTATACAAGTATGGATGATTTACACAATCAACCCATATATTTAATTAGTCACCTTTTTGATCACTTAACTAATTCTAAATTAATTCTTGATCAATACTAATTAAATAATATTTTTAATATTTAGAACTTATAATATATTAATAAACCATAAGTGTTATTTCTCTCATTTTAGTCTATCCAAATGCATGATGCCATGCAACCCAAATGGACCACGCCAAACCGAGTCAAGTACATACCAGAAATAGTTATGGACTTAGACACCTTATCCAACAGTCTCCCACTTGGATAAGTCTAATAACCATAACTGCAAGTATGACTTCAGGAACCGATCAACAATCGTAGCTCTTTCAAGGTCTCTCGGAACTGAGATGATGATGATACACCATTTAAGATAAGTGATCATATAATCCTCTATTCTAGATATCAGCCGAACAAATACATGGAACACTGTCTTACTTATTGTCTAACAGTTTGTTTCTCGATTTCCGATTTGTTTGACGTAGAACTTAATTGAACACATCAACTTAGTTCTGATCGGGCCCGGTACATGCGTCAACACAAAATCATCGAGGGGCCCAGATATCGCTTCTAATCCAAGAAGGAACATATAAAATTCGACTCATATGTTTGTTCTACTACTTGTTGAATCACACACAAAAGCACGTTTTATAACATCGAGTTACCAATGCGTTTTCGTACGATCAATGCATAACCAACTCATAGACAACAAGTCATATCTCTAGGTTTGAAGACTTATATGATATTACCGTCTCGCGATCACTCGATATAAATTCCATGAAGTGATACCAGCGAGCGTGGGTTGAATCCAATACTCAGAACTTATGAGCACTCATGAGTCTTGTAGCCATGTCCAACATCTTAGACCTCTACAACCAACTCATGACAGTCTTGATTCATACCTACTTCCAACATATGACCGACTGTGGAGAATTCGAATAATATGATATACCAAACATAATTATTCTGGTAGTCAAAACATGCAAAATGAAACGATAGTAAACGAATGACAAAAGATAGCAACACTTTACTCATAAATAAATACAACTTTTATTCATCATCAAATGTCAATTACACTTTACACATTTCAAAGCTATCTAACTACTAAAACTAATATCATCCTTCAGCCCTATGCGCCTCGCATGCTGGAGATGCTTAACCCTACCCAGTCCCTTCGTGAGGGGATCTGTCGGGTTCTCATCCGATGATACCCTCTTTTCCACAAGGAGTCCTTCTTTTATTCGATGTCTGATGAAATGATATTTTCTGTCGATGTGTCTGGATCTCCCGTGATCCCTTGGTTCCTTTGCTAAGGCAACTGCGCTTTCACTATCACAGAAAATCTCTATAGGCTCCTTTATAGTTGGTACAACTCCAAGGTCTCCAATGAAGTTCTTTAGCCATATGGCCTCCTTTGCTGACTCGCTTGTCGCTATATACTCTGATTCGCAAGTTGAATCAGCCACTGTCTCCTGCTTGGAACTTTTCCAAGAAATTGCTCCTCCGTTTAAGGTAAAGACGCAGCCTGACTGAGAGCGGAAATTATCCCTACCAGTCTGGAAGCTAGCATCACTATACCCTAATACTCTCAATTCATCACTCCCACCGAGGGTAAGGACCCAGTCCTTAGTCCTCCGCAGGTACTTGAGGATATTCTTTACCGCGGTCTAGTGAGCCTTGCCAAGATTCCCCTGATATCTACTAACCATGCTCAAAGCAAAGGCTACATCAGGATGACTACAGGTCATAGCATACATGATCGAGTCTACAGCGGAAGCATAAGGTACTCGACTCATCTCAGGTATCTCAGTCTCTGTACTCGGGCTCTGAGTCTTACTCAGTCTGGCGTTACTCTGGATGGGTAACTCTCCTTTCTTGGAATCTTGCATGCTGAACCTCTTCAGCACCTTATCCAAGTAGGTACTCTGACTAAGTCCAATTAGTCTTTTACTTCGGTCTCTCAAAATCCTTATCCCTAGGATATAGGCAGCTTCTCCAAGGTCCTTCATAGCGAAACACTTCCCAAGCCAGGACTTAACTTCCTGCAGAGTTGGGATGTCATTTCCTATGAGTAGTATGTCATCCACATACAATACCAAAAAGCTGACTATACTCCCACTAGCCTTGACATATACACAAGATTCATCTTCACTCCTCGAAAAGCCAAACTCTTTGACTTTCTCATCGAAGCAAAGATTCCATCTGGGAGGTGCTTTCTTTAATCCATAAATGGATTTCTCAAGCTTACACACTCTATTAGGGTACTCCTCACTGACAAAACCCTCTGGCTGACTCATGTAAACATCCTCAGCCAACTTTCCATTAAGGAAAGCGGTTTTGACATCCATTTTCCATATTTCATATTCATGTAATGCAGCAATGGCTAGCATAACCCTAATAGACTTAATCTTGGCTACTGGTGAAAAGGTCTCATCATAATCAACTCTCGGAGTTTGAGAAAATCCCTTTGCGACCAGTCGCGCCTTATAAGTGTGTACATTACCATCCATGTCGTTCTTCTTCTTGAAGATCCACTTGCACCCGACTGTCTTGCGACCTGGTACATTGTCAACCAAGTTCCAAACTTGATTGTCATACATGGATTTTATCTCGCTGTCCATAGCCTCTTTCCATTTAGCAGCCTCAGTGCCTGCCATGGCTTCCGTGTAGCTATTAGGTTCATCCAGACTTACCAGTGTGTTATCACTGATAAGTGTATCACCTTCCGCAGTAATATGGAAACCATAGTAATGCTCAGGTGTATTCCTAACTCTCGTGGAACGCCTCAGAGGTACAGACTCTTCTGTCGGATCAACAGGAGTTTCCTCCTCAGGTTGATTGCTAGGGTTTGAGGTTCCTTCACCACTTGACTCTTGAATTTCTTCAAGGTCAATTTGCCTCCCACTGTTTCCTTGCCTTATAAACTCTCTCTCTCTCGAAAGACTCATCTCCTTCCTACAAAGACCACATTATCACTGGGTCTGTAGAAGAGGTAACCAAAGGATCTCTGTGGGTAGCCGATGAAAATACATCTCTCACTTCGAGGTTCGAGCTTATCGTGAGACTCACGCCTCACAAAAGGCTCGCAACCCCAAATCTTGATGTGGTCCAGATTAGGAACTTTTCCGGTCCATATCTCATGAGGTGTTTTGGCAACCTTCTTTGTAGGGACTAGATTAAGGATATGGGCGGCAGTCTCTAAGGCATACCCCCAGAATGAGATTGGTAGCGAAGCTCGACTCATCATGGAACGAAGCATATCCAACAAGGTTCGATTGCGCCTCTCAGCCACACCATTCAACTGTGGTGTCCTGGGAGGTGTCAATTGTGAGATAATCCCACATTCCTTAAGAGAGTCAAGGAACTCTATACTAAGATACTCACCGCCTCGATCGGATCGAAGCATCTTAATGTTCCTGCCCAATTGATTCTCTACTTCCTGTTTAAACTTTTTAAACCTTTCGAAAGTCTCTGACTTATGCTTGATTAAGTAGACATAACCATATCTACTATAATCATCAGTAAAAGTCACATAATAACGATTAGCATCCCTTGTGGCAGTTTTGAAGGGTCTACACACATCAGTGTGCATAAGATCCAACAAACCTTCACCCCTAGCACATGTACCAGTGAAGGGTGACTTTGTCATTTTCCCAAGTAAGCATGACTCACAACTATCATCTGACTTTAGATCAAATGACTCCAAGACTCCATCCTTTTGGAGTTGGTCTATGCGTTTCTTGCTTACATGTCTAAGACGACAATGCCATAATGAAGCTTTATCCAAGTTATTATTAGAAGAATCAATACACAACACATTATTTCCTAGATTGTCTACAACCGACACAACTTCATACACACCATCACAAGTTAATGCTTTAAAATAAAGAACATTATTAAAGAAAGCAAAAATACCACCACTATCATTATCAAATGAAAAGGTAAAACCTTGTTTGTACAAAGCATAAAAGGAAATAATATTTCTTTCCATTTCAGGCGAGTAACAACATTTATTCAAATCTAATGTAAACCCACTACTTAGCAACAAAGAATAAACTCCAATCTTGGTGACAGGTGAAGCTTTCCTATTCCCCATGATCAAGTTTATCTTTCCATGCTCCACATTCTCACTTCTTCTTAGTCCCTACAAATAAGAACAAATATGAATACCACAACCGGTATCAAGGACCCAAGAGTTAGAATAGGGTGAGTTATTAGACAATATAGTGTAAATACCTACATGGTTGGGTTTTACTTTCCCATCCTTAAGATGTTGCTGGTACTTTGGGCAGTTTCGCTTCCAGTGTGACTTTTCATGGCAATAGAAGCATTCAGCCTCTTTTGGTCAGAAGAAGGAGTGACGAAACCTTTCTTGGTTTCACTTGAAGAAGAGCCATCAAGGGACTTTCCCTTGGTACCCTTCAAAGGGTTCTTCCTTTTCTTTCCTCTACCTTTCCCGATTGCCAAGACAGGGGTGGAGTTTGGAGTAGGAGTGGTAACAACCGATTTACCCTTAAGACCACTTTCGGCAGTCTTCAAGAGTCCTTGAAGTTTGCTGAGTGTAACTTCCTCCTTGTTCATGTGGTATGTCATGCGGAATTGATCATAACACGAAGGTAAGGAGTGCAAAAAAATATCTATTGCCAACTCCTCTGGGAAGTTCACATTCAGTTTCAGCAAACGGTCCACATACCTTTGCATTTTCTGCATGTGGCCCGTGATGGGTTCACCATCCTTCATCCTGGTCGTTATCATCGAGGAGATGATTTCATATCGCTCTTGACGAGCACTCTGATGCTAGCGGTCCATCAAATCCTGGTGCATCTCAAAAGGATAGTAGTCCTCATAGGACTTTTGGAGCTCGGTTGTCATAGTGGCCAACATGATGCATGCCACTTTGGTAGCATCTCTTTCATGGGCCTGATATTCAGCGACCTCCTTAGGAGTAGCAGTCGGCTCGAGTTCTTTAAGCTCCTTGTCGAGGACATATTCCTTGTCCTCATACCGAGTGACCATTCTGATGTTCCTGATCCAATCCATAAAGTTGGATCCATTAAAGATGACTCTCCCACAAAGGTTCATGAGAGAGAAGGATCCGGTAGGGTTTGCGCCAGAAGCAGCATTGTTGGAAGACATCTGAAAAGAAGAAATACAAGTTTAGATTAGATATAAAAATAGTCCTTAATAAAACACCCAAATGTAATATTAAGGCTATGACCCAACACAGTATTTTATAACTTAGAAGAGGGATGCCGTAATCCAAGCTATAAAATATTTGAAGGTAGGTGAATGACGATTCACCAATTTCCACCATGAAAAACGAAATAAATTATTAGGTTTTAATTGGTTTTTGAAAATCCTAGATTCTTTGAGATTCATTGAACTTTTCAATGACATGTTTCAGTCTCGATTGTGCCCTTCAGGTTTTGTGACTGGGATACCGAGGATCACAAAACAAGGTGTGAAGTAACCATGTAAATTACTTGCTACCCTTAACATTTACCCCTCAATCGATGTGTCGGTTAACCACACGCGCTCCATCGATACTATGATAAATATTAAGTTACCCTTTACCTACCTTGTTAAGTCTAGGTTAGTGTGCCAGTTAACCACACACGCTCCACTAATGACTTAATCAAAGTGAAAAGTGTAATTTCATGGTTAGCACCTTATTCACATTTTCCTAAAGTAACTAAGATTGGGAATTTATAAAAAATATTTAGTTACTTTATATTCATCATACTTTTAATGAAGATTAAAAGTCCTTGTCCTACCCGTTCGGCTAACGACCCTCCACCGGTCAAGGAAGCGGTGGGTGAGAGTGGACACCCATTAAGCTGCCATTTTATAGGCAACAACCTTATACCCCCCTTATAGATCGGCTTCGTGAATGAGGCCTACTAACGGTAAAATGACTTGTTCTTATACATATATAATTATTATTAAACTTATAATAATATAAAGTATAAGGGTTGAATTTTAACTTTTAAAATTCTAGGGGTTGGAACTAAAGTTTACTAGATGACATTACATGTTCCAAAACTTGAGGGCAAGTTTTGTAACTTTACAAAAATTTTCAATTCATAACATATGAGTTATTGTTTATTAAAAATGAAGACTCTTCATTTTTTGTAACTTATGTGTTCTTTTAATGGATTTATTACAAAGTGACTTTTGGTTATCCATAACTTGAGAACAAGTTATGGACTCCATTAAAACACATCATGATCATGAATTAACTATCAATCAATAGCACATAATTCCTATGACCTTGCAAGAACTCATAAGAACATGAATATTCATATCAAAATTTCAAGAACATATGAACACATATAAACATGGAATTTTGATATTGGCCATTGTAAATGGATTAGAACAACCATTGCTCCATCTAAAACAAGTTTTAAAACAACAAAACAGTTTAGGGTAATGTTTCTAGTCCATTTCCAGCAGCAAAAATCAAAAATTTGCACTCTGCCTGGCCAACAGGTCGAGTGCAAGAACTGACTCGTCGAGTTGGTTGAAGATACGCTTGGACTCATCAAGTCCCCTGTGCAGACAGCAAGAATTTTGACTTTTTCAGCTATTTTGCATCAAGTATCAAACAAAAAAACCCAGGCTCTGATATCACTGTAGGGTTTTGAGCATTCTAACACTCCTAAGGTGTTCATGCAACCCTAGAAACCTTGGATCTATGTTTGACTAAGATACATGCGAAATTGATTTTCCAAGGTTCATAATCCTATCTAGCATACATGGGGAACTTTTAATGTAACAGTAAGCTAGAAAAACATACCTTGTAGTAGTTTGGATTCCTTGAAAACCTTGTGAGCCTAGCACCCCAAGTGTGATGCCTCAAATGTCTCACACAACACCAAATGCTATTGGAATGACTTGAGAGAAATGTAGAACACTTCTAAAATCGGCTTGCCCTCTCAATTCTTTCTAGTGGCCGATTTTGGTGAGCTTGATGTTGCTTATATAGTGTGTTACAATTAGGGTTACACCATGTAAACCCTAATGTGACATGACTCTTCATTTCCATGATCCGAGGGTTTACACCTCTATGGAGCATCCTATGGGTCTTAGCCCAACTTGATAATCCATGGAGCATTTAGCCCACTATACAAGTATGGATGATTTACACAATCAACCCATATATTTAATTAGTCACCTTTTTGATCACTTAACTAATTCTAAATTAATTCTTGATCAATACTAATTAAATAATATTATTAATATATTAGAACTTATAATAAATTAATAAACCATAAGTGTTGTTTCTCTCATTTTAGTCTATCCAAATGCATGATGCCATGCAACCTAAATGGACCATGCCAAACCGGGTCAAGTACATACCAGGAATAGTTATGGACTTAGACACCTTATCTAACAATAGCAAGGTTCAGCCGCTACTCATTCCCATGTGGAAGTGGGAAGAGATCACTATGGACTTCATTACGAAGTTACCGAGGACAACAAGGGGTGTTGATTCCCTATGGGTGATCGCAGACAGACTGACGAAGAGTGCCCATTTTATTCCGATCTCTAAGAGTATATCCACCGAGAAGTTGGTGGATATTTATGTGCGAGAGGTGGTGGATAGATACGGGGTGCCGGTATCGGTAGTCTCTGATAGAGATGTTCGGTTTACATCCAGGTTCTGGAAGACGTTCCACGAGGAACTGGGCACTCAGCTGCATTTTAGTACATCATATCACCCCCAAACAGATGGCCAGAGTGAGAGGATGATCCAGACACTGGAGGATATGCTGCGAGCATGTGTATTGGATTTTGGAGGGAGTTCGGATATGTACCTTCCACTGGCAGAGTTCTCATACAGTAACAGTTACCATGTCAGTATCGACCGACCTCCATTTGAGATGTTGTATGGCAGGAGATGCAGGACTCCAGTTTGTTGGGACGAGGTTGGACACCGAGTCATGGAGAGCACTGAGGTCGTGCTCAAGACTACCAGGCTGATTTAGCAGGTGCGCGACCGACTGCGAGTCGCGCAGAGCCATCAGAAAAGTTATGCCGACCGACGGCGATCGAATCTTGAGTTCCAGGTGGTAGATTTCGTGCTATTGAAAGTGTCACCCTGGAAGGGGGTCATCAGGTTTTAAAAGAGGGACAAGTTAGGGCCACGATATATAGGCCCTTTCAGGATTACAGCCCGGGTGGGCAAGGTAGCATATCACTTGGAGCTACCGGATGAGCTTAGCCAGAATCACAACACTTTCCATGTGTCACAGCTTCGGAAGTGTATCATGGACGAGGCCGCGGTCATCTCTCTGGACGACATTCAGGTGGATGAGAGCCTGAACTACATTGAGAGGCCCGTTGCGATTTTGGATAGGAAGACCAAGGGTCATCGGAACAAGGAAGTGAAGCTTGTAAAGGTGCAATGGCAGCACCGAAGGGGCTCCGAATGGACATGGGAGCCGGAGGAGGAGATGTGGGAGCATTACCCCGATCTGTTTGCATCTATGGACTTCGAGGTCGAACTCTAGTTCAAGTGGGGGAGAGTTGTAACACTCCAAACTAGGTATTTCCTTTGAAGCCCTTGAAAATTTAAAATGTTGCATAAGAGGTCCCTTAAGTACGTTGGGTGTACTCATGGGTACGCTTAGCGTACTATGTATTAATGATCGCGGAGGGGCAGCACGTATGCTGTGTTAGGAACCGGACCGGGTACACGCAGCGGAAACACACTATCACACACACAAACTCACGAAAATAAAGTAAGAAGAACACAAGGATTTTACGTGGTTCGGATTCGGTGCAAATCCTACGTCCACGGGCTGCAACTAGAGAATTTTATTAAAACTCACAAGATTACAATTGGCTTGATACTCTACACTTGATGTTCTCTCAAGTTTTTGCACACAAAATATGCAAAACATACATGCATATATATAGGTATATTTGTGAGCCGCAATATGCACAGGATTGCCGCAAAGATTGACTTTGAAAATTTTGCCATTCACATTAGCCGTCCAACAAATATTAAATAATTGTCCACCGACCATTTGAATATTTAATTCAAACGTTTGCCGACAACAATTGAATAATTCAATTGTTAAATGTAATGTTACATTTATGGCCCTTGAACTCTTAGGAACTTGTCAATTTGTTCAAGACTCCATAAATCTTAACAATCTCCCACTTGGAGGCTTGAACAACATGGTCCGTCTCTGTCATCCAACTCCAGTAATCTTAAAACAACCAAGTCCTTCAAGCTTCCAGTTCCAAAGAACAAGCTAAAACTTAGTCTGATTTCTCTAATTGCAGCCGCCCCTCATCTTCAAGTACTAGAAGGGCCAGTTGAAGCTCCCACTAGCTCCAACTCAGTCGTGGCTAATCCCACCACCGACTCATCCTCTGTCTCAACCGGTTTGGACACTCCACCAGATCCAGAGATACACCGAGGACCACTAACACTCTCCAATCTTTGCAAACTTCCAACAGGAGAGAATTTTTCAGTCTTAGTCTTCAAAACCCAACGGCTCTTTGTAACTGTACCCGGAACACACCCCGTGCTCCCACTGTCACAGAATCCCCTGAATGGTTTAGAATTTCCGACTCGTTCAACTAACATCCCCTTGGCTCCAGAATTCATGTTTGCAAAATGAACTCTCTTAGCAGTAGATTTAGCGAACCAGATTTTGTTTTGCTTAATCGGGATGGTTATACTTCCCTCAGCAGGTACCTCAACCATATACAATGACCCACGCTTCATACCTTGAGCAATCACCGAATTACCATTGACCACTATCCATTTACCACCACCAAACCTTACTTCCAGTCCTTGTTTATCCAGCTGACCAACAGAAATCAATTTTTTCTTCAGCTCCGGAATAACCCTGACATTCTTCAGGCTCCATGTAGTTCCCAATGAAGTAACTAGATCAATATCTCCGATGCCCGTTACTTGAAGCATCTCGTCATTTGCTAACCGTACCTTTCCAAAATCTCCTTTTTTTAGATTCACCATCGTTTCCCCGTTGTCCATGGCGTGAAACGAAGCCCCTGAATCTATGACCCAAGAGTCCACAGAACTTTCCATATTGAGTATCAGTGCATCATCCTCAGACACACTCTCAGCACCAGCAATGTTTAATTCTTTCTTTGGACATTGACTCTTAACATGTCCCACCTCTTGGCAGTTCCAACATTTCACATTCTTCAAAGTTCTAGAAGAACTTTTTCCCCGACTCCCACTGCTCCTGCTATTCCCTCTACCTCTTCCGACATTTAATAAATCAGAAGAAGAAGATCCACCTTGATTCTTGCGTCTGATATCTTCGCCAAGAACCAAATCTCTAACCCCTTCAAAAGTCATACCACTGGTCCCCACAGAACTCGTAACAGCAGTAACTGTTCCGGACCAGCTATCAGGTAGAGAAGCTAGTAGCAGTGATGCTTGAGTCTCGTTATCAAATTTAATTCCCACAGATGATAATCTGGACAGAATTGAATTTAGATTGTTAATGTGAAACGTAACTGAGCCTTCCTCATTCATCCTTGTAGTGAACAACTCCTTCATCAAGAACACCTTGTTAGCCGCCGATGGTTTCTCATACATATTTGACAGAGCCTCCATCATACCACGCGCCGTGGTTTCATTCATGATGTTGAAAGCAACGCTCTTCCTCAACGACAATGTAATAACCGCCTTGGCTTTCTTGTCCTTTGAGTTCCACGCATCTTCAAAAGCTTTTTCCATTTTCTCCGGTTTGTCTCCAAGTACCATGTCCAAGTCTTTCTGACATAGAAATGCTTCTAATTGCATTTTCCACCAGCTAAAATCAGAACCGTTGAACTTTTCGATTACAACCTTGTCTCCAGCCATTACGACAAACAAGATACAAATCAGGTATACTCGTGCGTGATAAAAAAAAAATGATTGTACCCTCCAAACCTCGCTAATTTGGCTCTGATACCAGTTGTTAGGAACCGGACCGGGTACACGCAGCGGAAACACACTATCACACACACAAACTCACGAAAATAAAGTAAGAAGAACACAAGGATTTTACGTGGTTCGGATTCGGTGCAAATCCTACGTCCACGGGCTGCAACTAGAGAATTTTATTAAAACTCACAAGATTACAATTGGCTTGACACTCTACACTTGATGTTCTCTCAAGTTTTTGCACACAAAATATGCAAAACATACATGCATATATATAGGTATATTTGTGAGCCGCAATATGCACAGGATTGCCGCAAAGATTGACTTTGAAAATTTTGCCATTCACATTAGCCGTCCAACAAATATTAAATAATTGTCCACCGACCATTTGAATATTTAATTCAAACGTTTGCCGACAACAATTGAATAATTCAATTGTTAAATGTAATGTTACATTTATGGCCCTTGAACTCTTAGGAACTTGTCAATTTGTTCAAGACTCCATAAATCTTAACATGCTGGGCATACCAAAAGTACGTTGGGCGTACGTAACAGATGTCCAAACCCTAATTTCCGGACTTGAGCCCTATATAAGCATCCTTATCTCATTTGAGCCTCACCCTAATCAACCTCTTTCACCTTCAAACGTCCCTAAAAACCCTAGAATCATTAGAGAGTGTGTTTTGAGCTTAAGGAGTGCATTTGTGACCTTTTTAGTGTCCATTCAAGAAGGAGGAGTTGCTAAAGCAAGCTTGGAGTGGCTTTGGGCTTCAAGAATCTGCATCTAGTTCACCTTGAGGAGCTTCTGGAGGTATAAAGCTTTGATATTTCCATCTTATTCATTAGATCTAGATAGGGTTTTCTATTTTGTCCCTTTAGTTGATTTTTGACCTCCTTTTGAGAGTTGAGCAACTCCAGAGGCTGAAAAGGTTAGATCTGAGGTCCTTTGGTCCATTCATAGCATAAAACTGAAGTCTTGATGAGTGTTTTGATCTCATGCATGGATTAAGACCCTTGGAAAGGTCTTAATGGGTTGTTGGGAACATATGAGACATGCAAAGGCATAAAGTTGCAAACTTTATGCCCTAGGACTTCTTAATGAGCTTAAATCTGACTATTGGACGTGAGGAAATTGAGTATTAAGCACTTAATGGAAGAAGTGCTTAACATGTTAGTACGTTGGGCATAACTTAGCGTATGCAGCGCGTAAAACTCAGGGACTCAGTACGCTGCGCGTACTAGGGTGGTACGCCAGGCTTACGCACAGCAGATGGACTTGGACTTCTTTTGGGACTTTGAGCCTTTGGGCCTCAATTAGTCATTGGGCCTGGTCACGTTTTGGGGTTAGTAGGTCAGTTTATCTGTTTTGGGCCATGGATGTTATGGTTGGGTTTTATTGGGCCATGAGGCCCATTAATGATTTTGGATATGGACTTTGGGCCCATTAACTAAGGAGGACTTTTGGGCCATTGAGGAGGGACTTGGGGATTTGGGTTCTACACTTAGATGGGGTTTGATCCTAACATTAAATAATGTTATCATTGTTCAGTGCGGGTGGTTACGGACTGCTAGGAGAGTAGCTTTCGGATTCTTCGGACAAAGGTGAGTCTCCTCACCATACCAATGGGTCTAAGTCACCAAGGCCGACCTATTTTACGATATGTAGTATCCTAGTTGAGATTGTATTATGTGACATGTTAGTTGGTATGAGCTAGGAAGTATGCTAGTGGTATATGTGGTAGGTTTGTATGGGAGACCATGGGAGAGCCCATGACACTTGGATGTAAGACCATGTGGAGAGCCCATGGCTTTCCTATCAAAGACCATGGGAGAGCCCATGACACTTAGGTGTAAGACCATGTGGGGAGCCCATGACATCCTCGAGTAAGACCCTGGGGACGAGCCTACGACATCCCTATCTGTTGTATGCATGGCTTATGTGATATATGTAGCTGTTATAGCTAGTATGATATGTTGTATGTGGTTTGTGTGTGGGTATGCTCTGGGGAACTCGCTAAGCATTAGCTTACAATTTGTGGATTTGTTTCAGGTACATCTGAGCCCAAGGGCAAGGGCAAGGCTTGATGACGCGGCGTGCACTCTCACTCGGGCATTTTATGGGACTCTCTGATATTTTGAAATAAAGTTGTATTTGACATGGTTTTGAAAACAATTGTAACTGGTTTTGTGGATGATGAAATTGTGTTTTGGAGAATTAAAAAAAATGAAAATTTTCTTTTGAAAATTGGGTCGTTACACGTATCATCAAAAGGCACTGAATAATTATCATTTCCCAAATCACATGTGATTTCGTTCCAAAAACACCAAAACATGGTGTTTTCGGTCCTAGACCGAGAACTCTAATAGCTTATGAAAAGCAAAGTATAAACCACAATTTATGACCTAACGCGTATCTAATAACATAGGATTTATGTGAATAAGATTCAAATTTACGTTCTCAATTCAATAGTTGTTATCATGTATTTAATCATATGTCATTTTATGTATTTAATCACATATGATTAATATGGACAAAGAACAACTATTGAATCGAAAACACAAAAATGAATGTAACGCCCCGATTCTCAGCTTTGGAAGAGGATCTTTGGAGAGGAGAGCTTGGAGAGCAAGTATCTAGAAGCAAGGGAATGTGTGGGATCTGAAATCTATCTTAGTGGCATCCTTTGGAATGTGGTGGATTTGTACCAGCAATCCAAGAGCTTTGGTTTATCTTTGAGTCAACAATGCGAGGTGAGTTATCCTCACTATACTCCAGGGTCTAAGGCACCAAGGCCGGCCCTTTGAATTGTTATTGGTTATGCTATGCTAGTATGATCTGTTAGTTCGGTATCCCAGAGGGTAGGATAATTGTATGTGGTATGATCCATTAGATCAGTTGTTGTCTATAGACTGTTATGTGATTATCTGTTATATGTGCACATCTTTGTTTGGCGGTTGAGGCTTATCTGCTTTGTGCGAAAGCCAATAGGCCTGGGCATTCCAACCTGCTGGCTGTGGGCCGTGAGTATTCCATCCCGAGGATGACTGGACTCATAGTATGTGGGCATCCCAACCTGTTGGTTGTGGGCCTGGGGTATTCCATCCCGAGCATGATTGGACCCATAATATGTTGGCATTCCAACCGGATGGTTGAGGGCCTGGGGTATTCCAACCCAATGGTTGACTGGACCCATAGTATGCTGTTTATGATTATATGTGTATTATTGTGGGTATGGGTATTTTGGGGGAACTCACTAAGCTTTCGAGCTTACAGTTTCAGTTTATTGTTTCAGGTACATCAGGGGATCGTGGAAAGGCGAAGGCGTGATCGTACAACTCTTCATATTTATGTTTATGTTTCTGGGATACTCTGATATTATATATTTTGAAAACAAGTTTTGTAATAACTAATGGTTTTTGGATTGTTTAAAAAGTTTTAAATTGGCTTGAATTTTATGGGTGTTACAATGAATCTTGTGCATATAAGTAATATGTGATTAGATCATATAATCACATATGATTTAATACACGGTAAAAATTAACGAATCGAGATCGCAAAAATGAATCTTGTCTGCTTGTCTCACTAGAAAACAAACTACATTATGCTTTTCCTTGTTCACTCTACCGGATTAGGGTATCCGTGAACAATAACATAAAACAATTAATGTCTATATAATAGGAGAGTTAGTGTAACTTACCTCCTTGAACTTGAAAATTAGGTAGCATGAGCAAGATGTACCCTTTCCTTTCCGAAAACCTACACAACAATTAAAACATTATTTAGCTTGTGCTTTGTTGTATTACCCTTATAAAACTTATGTATATATTTTCTTATTTTCTCTTTGATTGTAGTGCTCTTTTGGGATCTATTTTCTTACCTTTCAACCCATTCTTAAATTTCGATAAAATAACATTATTTAGCTTGTGTTAGTAACTTTAAACTGTTACTTTCTGGACTACTCAACACTCTTGGTATAAACTGTACCAATGTACTAAGAATTACATCATTCCCTTTATATGTGGAAAACTATACATCCATATATAACTATAGGATTTGGAATTTTGGCATTTGGAGTTCTAATGAACTTTTATGATTTTTTTGAAGACAATGCATGAAATCTGTGACAGCATGGACCCGCCAGAGAAGATTGCCAATTTTACCCCTCGAGGATTTGGAATTTCGAAATGTGATTTAAAGTTTGAAGAAACTAGGAGAGCACAGATGGAGGTATCTGGTTTCCACAATGAGTGAAGTTAAGCTCGGAGTATATGGTGGGGAAACCGCAAGTAAACCATATGACCAATGAAATCGATTGGAGATGACAATTTTGAGTTGAAATCCCGTCGCCATCCCTACAACAATTTGTAATCGAGCAAATCTGAATGTCTCAAATGGATACCTGACTCAAAATCATCGTTTTGTTGTAGCAGAGACGCTTCATAGTGAGGTTAGGGATCCAACAAAAAAGACTGGAACCGTAGAAAACATCACGACCACTGGCAATTGACTCATATGAGATGTTAGAGAAGATAAGACCTGTGATGGAGTTGACGACGACATATAATGTCATCTGATTGTAAGCTAGACGTCGACGGCGATGTTTTGCATCAGTTTATATAAACGGAAAATTGATTGAGATAGAAATATTGGAATATATAGAGAGAATGTATATATTAGGAAGAAGAAGAAAGGCACAAGGTGGGGTCGCTGTTGGAGAGGCATAGCGGGAGGAGGTGGTGCTGGGCGGAGGGCAACATCGGAGTTGAGTGTCACCGGTTCGGTGCTTGAAGAAGCAAGACACTAGAAATCGTTAGGTTAAATTACACATAAGCCCCTCTCTTCGTTAAAACTTAAACGACGCACTTATTTTTTTTTCTCAAATGTTCTCAAATACCATTTTGTTCTCATTTGAACATATATATATATATATATATATATATATATATATATATATATATATATATATATATAAAAGAACAAAGGATGTCGGGAGTTGAGGAAAGGAATTGATGACATTTAATTTAAGCCATTTTGATGGTAATAGTATATAAATTATGACATATTATTGCTTAAATAAGAATGTATAAAGCATGTGATAATGCAAATCCATGGTTCTTCAGATGTATAACTCAGTAGAACTAGACTATCTTAAAATAAAGAAGGAAGTACATAAGACCTTCAGGTATACTCTCAACGAGAGCATCCGTGGTCCATGTGGCCACGAGAAAAACTCGTGCACACCACCCCGACAAATCGTTGTCGGGCGTGGTCGTTATCCTTCGTGTTCCCGACGACGAATTCAAACGGAAAAGATGATTGGTGCTTGCTTTTTTCGACCGTTGAACGGCTATTTGGCCTATTTTTTTCAAACTCAATTCAATACACATACATCTTCTATTTTCACCAAAACTTACACCTTCATTCTAACCTTCATTCTCTAAAACCACAAAACACAAACACATGGATTCCACAAAACACATGGAATTCTTAAAAACTTTTGACTTGGATGACGACGTAGAATTCATCGAGACATTCTTCAACGTTGCGCAACACATTCACGATGAAGAAAGTTCGAATGTTGCTCGTACAAGGGCGGTCGTCAATCGTGATCGCCAAGCAGACATGACATGTAGTGAAATATGCTACACGACTCTGGGATAAAGAAAGAATTAAACGAATGGTCCTAGCATGTATTATAATGCATAATATGATTATTGAAGATGAAGGTCGAGCGATTTGCACGTATGATCCGAACAACGTTGTCGTTCCAATTGAGGAGTTCGTACCCAAAACGAATGCGTTTTTAGAGCGAGTTGTTAAAATTTATAATAGTGAAACGCGTTTCAATCTTCGAGAAGATGTCGCGGAACATTTGTACCAACGTAACATGAACGACAATTTTTTTTTTATATGTATGTTTGTTTTTTTTTAATTAATGTAATTTTTTTTTTCTAGATTAACTAAGTAATGTAGTTTGAAGTTGTAATTTTATTTTTATAATTAATGAAAAACTAGTTTAAAAAAATGAATGTTTTTTAATTATAAAAAATGTAATTTTATTGTATTTTTGAATTAAAAAAAAAATAAAAATAATGATGTGGAGTGGTGTGTTAGGCTCATCAGAGTGGAGTGTGGTCTGGAACCGCGTTCTTGCCACGTCGACCGCAAACACCGCCCCCTGGGTGCGGTTTCATGCGGTTTTGGCCGCACTACGGCTAGAAAGAACCGTGTCATGTGATTGGATGGTGCTTGTTGACCGTTGAATGGTCATTTGACTGAATTTATTTATTTATTTATTTATTTATTATTTTTTTTACTTTACTCTATATATATACTTACCCTTTATTACATAACTTTCAACCAAAATCCTTAAAATTTTACTCTCTTTTCTTCCAATTTTTTTGAAAATGTATTCTTCCAAAAGGCCCAGCAAAGAAAAAACACCCGTCAGAAACACCACAACCCCAATCCCTTCATTTGATCAACCGATTTTTTTCACCTCCGTATTACCACTACGGCGGTATGCTTCCGTATTTTCTACAACGACTAGCACAACCACTACCACAAACATGACCACTACCACAAACACTACCAGAAACCGACACATATTTTAATCCATTTGATTTTTTGTCTCAACCTGAGTTTGTTCAGCAAACACAAACACAACCAGAAACGGTCGTTTCAGATTCCGAACCGGAATTCGTTACAGAAACTCAGCCCACTCGAGCAGCAACTAAATGAAAAGAGAAGGCGGAGGCTAAATGTTGGGAACCCCTGGAAGTGTTAGTGTTGGCACAATCTTGTATTGATATTTCAGAAGATGCGACAGTTGGAAAAGACCAAAAGCATCACCGCTTTTGGATTCGCGTTTTACATAGGTTCCATAAAGGAATGAACCGTGGAGAATACCGTTCAAAACATCAAGTGTACTCCAAATGGGGGAAGATGAACAAGGAAATCATGTTGTTTAATGATTTGTATAACAACATGAAACGTCAATGGAAAAGTGGAGAAAGCGATGAAGTGATTTTGAAGAAAGCGTTGAATGTGTATCAAAAAGAAAATCTGAAGGCTTTCAAGTTTCTTGAAGTTTGGAATTTTGTGAAAGATAACAAGAAATGGCAAAGTAGCAAAACATCAGACGAGCATATCGACAGTGGTTCAAAACGCAGCAGAACATCTGAGTCTGACCACACTACATCAGATGCTCGTGTTCAATTTGATCTGAACGAAGATGAACCTGTTCCAGTTTCACCACCTTCCCGACCAATGGGAAGAGACAAAGAAAAAAGCAAAGGCAAAGACAAAGCGTCAGATTCAAATGAGTTGAAAGAAATGGGGGCCGACATGACGGGTATAAAAGATAGAATGGACAAGATTTTGCAAATTGCTTCTGAAAGAGAGCTTTAGAAACAAAGGGACAGCGACATGCGAATACTAGCGATGGACACGTCGAATATGACCGGGGACGAGCTTCAAGTTATTTTGGCGATGAAGGAAGAAGTGAAAAAACGTTACGTAAATCGTGGCTAATTTCTAGTTTTTTTTTTTTTAGTTTTTAATCTATTGGTGTGTTTTTTTTTCTTTTTTTTAATAAGTTGTAGGTTTTATGTTTTTAATCTGCTTTTCTAAATTTTTAGGTTTTTTTTTAAGTTAAGCAATGTATGGTATTTGTATTTTTAATTAATGAAATATTATCTTTTTAAAATTATGTTTTTTTTGTTAAAAAAGAAGTTTTATAAAATTAAAATAGTTAGAAAAACAAAAATAAAAGAAAATAAAAGTGTGACACCACTCCCTTGGTGTGGCAAGAAACCACACTAGTGTGGTAAAAATGACGTGACGCTTATGTGGCGGTGAAGGGAGTGCGGTTTCGGTGGCACCACTCCCTCCAGCCTTAGTGGTAGGTATCCCATGTTAGTGGTAGGGGAATGTGGTGCTGATGTGGCACCCACCACATATGTGGTATGTGGTGGATATAACGGATGACTAATGACTAGTTAGTGAATTGGGACTTGACATATGTTAGTTGAAGAAGTGTTTTGACATTGAACAACTATAGTGTTAAAATGTACGTTATGGAAGCTAAAGAAGGATAATGATGTTGAAAACAATCTGACTACAATATCCCAAACTAAGTAATTTTGCTATATATTTTTTTTGAATGGCTGAATGAAATAAAAAGGCTAGCAAAGAGCTAGCAAACAAGAACAAATTAGTTCATGAGAGGATTAAGCATCCACTCATTCGAATTTTTCCTAGCTTTACGATTCCTATTACAATACCAATTATAAGAAAAAGAAATGATAGAATCAAACATAAACTCTTTCTTGTACTTCTTGTTGTTGCCAAAAACAAGATTGTTCCGATACTTCCATAAGACCCAAATGAGAGTAGCACAAATCGATTCCATGATCACCCTTTGGAACCGAGCGGCTGGAATACCATCAATCCATAAAAAAAATCTGTCACTCCGCGAAAAGTAGGAATTGACTTATCCACCCAATTAGCAACTTTAAGCCAAAGAAGACGTGCAACGTTACACTCGAAAAACAGATGATTCCTCTCGTCTTGTTCCACTTCACAACACGGACAAAGCAATGACTCAAGATCAACCCCTCTTCTATCCAAGTTACATCTCGTAGGAAGCCTATCCAAAAGCATTCTCCAAACAAAAATGTTAATTTTAATAGGAAGAAAGGTATTCCACCTAGTGACCAGACCACCTGAAGGGAGATTCAAGTTATCCAATCTAATTCTAGCCTCCTTTACCACAAACGTATCACTTGCACCAATTAAACACCGCCAAGAATCACGTCTATTACACAAATGGAACGACTCCAATAGGACATTTAATTGATCTAAATGATCAACAAGCACCCCACCATTAATATTTTGAATCCAATGAAAATTCCAAGTTGATCCATCCCAATAATCACTAACGAACGCATCCTTATTATATGCAATAGCATACAAGCGAGGAAATCGAGCTCTAAGGATAATATCTCCGCACCAAACATCCGACCAAAAATTAGTATTAGCGCCATTTCCCACTTGTTTACACATCGCATCAAAGGGAATAACACCTTTGTCATGTAAATCCCACACGAGCTTCACAATGCCCAACCAAACTCCCGATTTGGATTTGTGATTTCTAGTCAAAGAAAACCCACCATCATCACCATAACAACTTTTAATCACTTGGACCCAAAGGTGATTATGGTCATTTAAAAAACGCCGCCTCCACTTGTACAACAGAGCATCATTAAACGCTTCCAAACTCCCAATAGACAACCCACCACGCTCTTTAGCGTTCAACATCACATCCCATTTAACCCATTGAATAATCCTGTTTTGATCCTCCGCACCCCAAAAAAATCTCGATCTAATTCTCTCTAAATCCTTACCAATTGAAACTGGCATGCGAAAAAGAGAAAAATAGTAGATACCCAAGCTTCCAAGCACCGATTTCAGTAAAGTAAGGCGGCCTCCAATAGAAAGCATTCTAGATTTCCAAGATGAAAGTTTCTTAAGAAATCTCTGTATAATATTCTCCCAAGCCGATTTCCTATGCATCTGTTGGCCAACGGGTAAACCGAGATACATAAACGGGAACGAATCAGCCCCACAACCAGTACATATGGCGACCTGCTCTATCACATCAAGAGTCACCCCAATTCCATATAACTTGGATTTATGCAAATTTATTTGCAAACCCGAAGCCATATAGAAAACTTAAAGGATACAAATAAGCACCCTAATATTCTCCACATCCCAATCACCCAAAAAAATTGCATCATCAGCATAAAATAAATGCGAAATTTGAATATTGTGTTCACCAATAGACACCCCTCTAAACAAAGAATTATGAGTGGCATCCTCCATGCAAACATGCAAGCCTTCCATTACCAGAATAAACAAGAAAGGAGATAAAGGATCACCTTGTCTCAAACCTCTGTGTAGTTGGAACTCATTTGTGGGATTCCCATTCAATAAAACTGAAGATCTAGCCGATCTTAGACACCCCCAAATCCAAGAACGCCACTTTTCCCCAAAACCTAACACCTCCATAATCTTGTCTAAGTACTCCCAAGCTACCGAATCGTAAGCTTTTTCAAAGTCCACTTTAAAAAGCATTATTTTATTTTTCTTTAAATTCGCCCACCGAACAATCTCATTAATCATTAGAGAGCCATCTAAAATCTGTCTGTCTTTAATGAAAGCAGACTGTACTGGATTAACAATAGAACTAACCACCTTTTCCAACCTGGTCGCGAGTAATTTTGCAATAATTTTATATTGAAGACCAATTAAGCTAATCGGTCTGTAATCCTTGATTTCAGTGGGATTATCAACTTTAGGAATCAAAGTGATAAAAGAAGAATTACAACCTGGCGATATAACTCCTGTCTCGAAAAATTCACGCATAAAGTCGAACACATCCTGCTTAAAAAGGTCCCAAATTTTCTTCAAAAATCGAAAAGTAAACCCATCTGGACCTGTGCTCTATCGCTACCACAAGACCAAACTGCATCACGCACCTCCTTTTCAGAAAAGTTTGACTGGAGATCATCAACTTGATCATCTAAGAGCTTTCGAAACCGAGAACTAAGGGTACCAAGATTCACGCCATGAAAATGTTGAAATTTTGACCGAAAGAAATCATGGAACTCTTTTTTCATAAGCGTAGGATCAGTAACCCAAACACCGTCAACCAGAATCCCCCTTGTCGCCATTTGTTTCCTCCTTCTATTCAACATTCCATGGAAGAACTTAGAATTGTCATCACCTTCAACGCTCCATTTAACTTTAGACTTTTGCTTACAGTCTAAAAATTCAGCCTTGTCAATTTCTGTCACCTTCTGTAATGTATTTAATCTCTCATTCATGAGATCATTCGTGGCAATCCCCTCATCAACCAATTTGTCAATCTCACAAAGACGGTTTATGAGATTTTTACGTTGGTCACCTTTTACAACACGCATACTGACTTGCCACAATTTGATCCTATTTTTAACGAACTTGAGTTTATTTTTTTAATTTAAACACTTGTTAATCCGAGAGTCTGGAACAAACTCATTAACAGCAGTTTGAACGACATCCGAAAACCCGTCCATATCCAACCATGAATTAAACATCTTGAAAGAAGAAGGACCATAATCGATAGGATCTTCTTTCAAAATCAAAAGACAGTGATCCGACCATCTTCTCTCAAGAGCAAAGCAACACATATCAGGAACGTCATCAAGAAGATCCTCTGAAATAAGAAACCGATCCAGACGACTTAATTTACACCCAGCTGTATCCATACGAGTAAACTTCCGACCACCCATGGGAATATCCACCAAAGCCGCATCAAAAATGAAATTATTAAAATCTGACGCTTGAGAGCTAGAAAAAACCGATCCATGCCTCTCCGAAGCAGACCTAACCACATTAAAATCACCAAACACAATGAAAGACCCCGTATTATTTGCCATAATCGAATTCAAATAAGCCCAAAGATCTTGTTTTTTTCTAGCATCTTGGGGAGCATAAACATTAATAAGAGTACATTTTAAATTCTTTATAACCCAAGTCCTTTCCACAATAATGACATTCTCTCTACATAGGACCCGATCCTTTTTGAAAACAGACGGGTCCCAAATGGAAACTAAACCACCCCAACTCCCTCTAGCAGTACTACATGCAAAATCAAATCTGGAATTACCCCACATAGAGCGAATTTTAAAAAGATCCACACGAGTCATCCGAGTTTCTTGTAACCCCAAAAAATTCACCGTATTCTTGATACAAATTTCTTTCACCCATCCACGCTTTTTAAGCGTTTTAGTCCCACAAATATTAAGGGATAAACAATTCATAAGGACTGGATCACTCCCATACCGACTAATCTTTTTTTCAAATCAGCCTTTGCGTTTTCCACATCATACCCCCACAATTTTCCCAGCTCAATAAACCGACTTACTTCATCACAGGAACTAACTCCAGCTATCGGAATCTTTTTTTCCAAAATTTTCACCGACCCTGTGCTCAGTGAACGCTTAATTTCATTACCTGAATATAGAAAGGAACCCCGACAATCCATAGTTTTTTGTTCCTGAAATCTCTGGCCACCAAAACCCGGAGGTTTTGAACCACCTGTTTCACTCCTTTCATCGTTGCTCTCGGTATGCACTTTAGCCCCTGGAGTCATTTTTTCATTTGCATTAGCAATAATCGGTTCAAAATGGATTGAATCTACTTGCTCTTGACAGATATTAACACCCCCTGTATTACTTTTGTTAATAGGATAATTTTCCTGTTCGTTTAACTCTTTTTCATTAAACAAACCAACCTTTTCACCTGATACAAATTGCTCTTTTTCACAATTTCCATTTACATTCTCATCTATACTCCTTTCTTCATCTTGATTATCATAATCTGTTCACTATCAAAGTGATCTCCATAACCTTCTTCCAAAGGATCATTCGATTTGTTCTCATCTTCATAAAGACTTTCCATCATCCGCAACATCAGGTTCCCAAAGAGCAATTTCCTTTACATATACTTGGTATTCCCTTCCTTCAATCACCACAAGAATGTCTTCTTGAATGTTTGACATAACATTAGTCTTAATACAAACTCTACCGGTCGACATGCAATTTGTCTCATCATCATTTGAAAATAGCACTGAACCCCAAGCAGAAGCAACTTTTTAAATACACATGGATTCCACGCACACATAGGAAGACCAATTACCTCCAAACACACAGCCCTGTACGAGATCACAAAATCTTTTGCAATGTGACGAATGTTGCAAAAGATATTAGAAATACCCGTGTTCATATAGAAAGTTTTGCAAGCTTTACTCGATTCAAACGATACCCACACCCACAAACCACCAACATACCGGATTCTCACATTAGGAAAACCCTCCTCACTACGCATATTAACCAGGTTTGGAATAAAAGATGCTTCTCTTACCTCACAAAGGATTGTAGATTGAGCATCTGTCATGCCAGTGAGTTCTCTGTCTCCCATCATCACTTTGCGTAACTGAGGATCCGATATGTTTTTACTCGTCTCTTCACCCATAACAGCCTTGGCATAAGATTTCTTCTTCTGATCATCTTTACCTTTTACATCATTCACTTTCATCCTGAGATGCTACTGGCTTTTCCTGTGCTGAATAGATACTTCATCATTTCTCTTGAATCTAGCAAGGGATGCAAACACATGATAATTACCAAACCAAATCTCACAAAATCTTCTTTCCAGTTCTTGAGAATTTATGACTTTGATAAATCGAACAAAGCCAAATCGACGACCCATCTTAGATCTTTTCCGAGCAATATAGGTATCAACTACAGTGCCCAGATTTTCACACCTCTTCCAAAGATCCCTTGGGTGAAGATCACTTGGAAGATTCGTAACATAGAATGAAACCGAAATTCTGTTAACATCATCGAACTTCGAATCGTTCCTTCCACTCCGATGCTGACCAGGGTCCTTCACCGATTCATAGCCAAATTTCCCACGTCCATCCTTTCTCCTACCCACATGCCTCCAATTAAACTCTCCTTCCCTCGACATACCTGCTGATTACATATGCGGGACTTCACTAAGGACAATAAAAACACAACCCCCCACTCCAATTTTTAAGAAAAAAAAACTGCATTTTTTTTAAAAAAAATCAGTATATTTAAAAAAAAACTGGAAAACTTTAAAAAAAAAAAACCTCTAATTTTTTTAACAAAAAAAAAAGCAACGGTTTAGATGTATATAAACATATTTTTTCAAATGTATATATGCATATTTCTTATACTATAATATTCGTAAGTGAATCATAAAAAATCTTATTTTTATTAATTAATCTATAAACATAATACTACAAGTATTATATTCGATACAAAATAAAAAAATAAAAAAACTACAAAGATTCACAGTGCTGTCATTTCTTCATATCAAGATTTTTATATTTTTTCTTCAATTTATCACTTTTCACCTCTTCAATTTTTTCCACAAATTCTTCAAAATCTACAAGAAAATTAAAAAAAATTGATTAATGCAAAAACACTCACAAAAATGCACATGTATATGTCATGTTAGATTCACATGTGATTATATAATGTGATATTCACATGTGATTGTATCTTTTAAAATTCAAATGTAAAATTCACAAGAAAATTTTAAAAAATAATTAACAAATAACATTTACACAAAATGCATGTGTGCATATAAACGTAATTTATATGTGATTAACTTGTGATTTACATGTGAATCACATGTAATTCATATGCTATTCACTTGTGATTTACATATGAATCACATGTAATTGACATGTGATTCATTTGTGATTTACATGTGAATTACATGTGATTAATATATGAATTACATGTGAATCACATATAATTCATATTCGATTCACTTGTGAATCACATGTAATTCATATATGATTCACTTGTGAATTACATGTAATTTATATATGATTCACTTGTAATTTACATGTGAATCACAAATGAATCATATGTGAATTACATGTGAATCACATGTAATTCATATGTGAATCACATGTTATTTACATGTGAATCACATGTTATTTACTTGTTTTTTACATGTGAATCACAAGTGAATCATATGTAAATTACATGTGATTTACATGTGAATCACATGTAACTCATATGTGAATTACATGTTATTTACATGTGAATCACATGTAATTCATATGTGATTTATTTGTGATTTACATGTGAATCACATGTAATTCATATGTGATTTACATGTGAATCATATGTGAATTACATGTGATTTACATGTGAATCACATGTAATTCATATGTGAATTACATGATATTTACATGTGAATCACATGTAATTCTTATGTGAATTACATGATATTTACATGTGAATCACATGTAATTCTTATGTGATTCACTTGTGATCTACATGTGAATCACATGCAATTCATATGTGATTCATATGTGATTCACTTGTGATTTACATGTGAATCACAAGTGAATCATATGCGAATTACATGTGATTTACATGTGAATCACATGTAATTCACACCAACTAATGCATCTTTACCCACCAGCTACAACCACCAAACTACCACCATCACATATTCATATACATATATAATTCTCATCAAATAAAACATATATAATATAATAAAACCACCAACATACCTAGACAATCTCATTTAGGTCATCTTCTCTCTACAACACCTCACAAGCTTTTGTCCTAATATTGATGAAATCCGACTCAAATTTCTCATAGAATGATTTTAATAATCAAAATACATATTAACAAAGTGTCACGTTGTTAATAGAAATCAATATTAAGAAATTAGGACTCCTACCAGCGCTAATTAACAAAAAACATAATAAGCACCAAAGCATCTTGTCGTTTGTGATCAAATCAAATAAAGATGAAGAGTATAAGAAAAAAACAATCCAAAACTGTTATAAATTATATCAATTATGAAATATATCTTCTATCAACAAACATAAATGGCTTAAAACCAAAAACTAATTGTATCAATTACCTCAATTATATCAATTATATAAAATTCTTATATCAAGAAGCACACATTCCTATAAACTTAAAAATCTTCAAGTCAATTAATACCTTGTTCTTGATGACCAAATCGCAACATCAAATCTTTGGAAGCAAAATCTTAAAAAATCATCCAAAAAAGGTCTCTTGAATACTGCATAATAAAAAGGATAATAAATTAAATTACCATAAAAAGATATTTTTACCTTAATTAGTAATTAAAAAGTGGAATAAAATCTTACATGCTCTTCTTGAAATATATTTATCTGATTTGAGATCTTTTGGAGGGTGGGGGGAAACAATATATGCTAACAATCCATTTACATCAAGAATCAGAAGCTTTTTTTGCTGACGTGGCAACATGAGTTTTCATGGTTTGGATTCGATTAAGGTAGGAATAATCAATGAGGATTTGTATGCTACCAATGATGAGTTTTTTAGAAAGAGATTTAGTGATAATTGTATCCATTTGTGTAGGAAGATCTTTAATTTATGAAGTATTATCATTGGGATTCAAAATTACACATGTACCCTTTGCTTTTATCCTTTTTCTCTTTCTTGATGCTTCATGACTTGCAGTCTTAGGAACTGTAACATCCCAAAATTCAAGGCTAAAACTTTCATTTTTAAATAATTTTCTATAAAACCATACGTAATAAACATTCATAATAATATCTCATGTCAAAACCAAAGTGTTAATAATCAAAACATATTATCATAAAACCATATCAGAGTGAAATCCCAAAGATCTCATGTGCGGAAAACATAGTGTGATGCGCTGCGATCGAGCTGACTCCTTTCCTTGAAAACAAAGTACCTGAAACCAAAACTGAAAACCGTAAGCACGAAGCTTGTCACACCCCCGGACCAGACGGCAGAAACGTCCGGAGGCGGTGACTTCATTGTGCAATATCATAACAATTGAATATAAATGAAACAGAGCAATCCAAACATCATACATTGAGATAACAAACTTATATTGTTTACATATTGTATTTGTTCTTCGAGTTACATAAAAGAGACATAAGTAGAAATTTCAAACTACAGCTAAATAACCCTGCATCTGCGTCCCTTGTTACCTGCTTACTAGATACCTGAGAATATAAGTAGTTTTGAAAATCGTAAACTAAAAAGTTGGTGAGTTCATAAACATTTTTGTATAAAATCGTTTACACATGTTTAGAATCGTTCTTATCGTACATTTAGAAAATCCGATATTTTCTATGAAATCGTTTGAAGTCTTGCCTTGAAAATCATGGATATGTGTGTGTATGACATTACTTTTGTTCATCCTTATAAGGAGTGATTTTGAAAAGTAGTGTGATTTGTAAAAGCGTGTTGTGTCTGAGAATAGTTCTTTTGAATAGTAACAAACAACCGTTTCAAGAAAAATCCCTTATTTTCAAAAAGGAAAATATGGTTGAAAATCTTGTTTCTCTTATCGAGTAAAATTGAGTGCGTGCGTTCTAGTTTATCGTTATCGAAATCGTAGAAAAATCGTTTTCCCCAGAAAATCCTATATTTTCTGCTATAAAATAATCGTAAGTTCTAGTTTCCAACTATGTATATGTGTGGGTTAGTTTATCGTTATCAAAATCGGTTACAAACGTTTTCCATAGAGTCCTACGCTTTTTAATTTGTAAAAATAGCAGTATTACGACTCTATACTTGTAGGAGAAAAATCAACATGGCTATTGTGGACATTCTACGCAATGAAGAAGGACAGTCAACACAACAAATGCGGACCATCACCTATCACGTGTAGGACAGTCAACACAATGTGCCAAAATTTATTTATGAGGTTTTCCTTACATAAATTTCTAGTTAATATAACATATTCTAGTGAGTCGTTATAACCATACTAATCTGACGAAGTGCCTGTTTTGGCGTTTCTCAGGCGCCCTCGGTTTGGATAAAGACATTTGTCACCCTAGACTGGCATGTCTAGCTGTAGCGAACAGCGAAGGTGTGGGGTGTCAACCCCGTATAGATCTATACACAAATTCCCACTCTCCCTTCAGGAGACTCTGACTATAACTCCTTACAGGACTTAGACGTACACTAATATTTTTATATTTAGGTACTTTTGAGATTTGTCTGACTAGAATATTAACAACCTTTTGAGCAATCGTTAGAGATCCATTATTTGTTAGATAAATAATGAAATTTGTACTTGTTGAATAAAGATATCGTTCTCGTTCCATATCGTTGATTGTGCTCGTTAACTAGGTGCTCGTGTTCGTTCCTTTTCGTTTATTGAAAAATAAGTCATTTTAGTCAAGAGAAAAAAAGTGTCAAGTTATAATTTGTATAAATTTATAACTGCCGGTTATGACACGCATTTTCTGTTTTATGACATATAGAACATTACTTATGTTCTTGGACGTTTTACGACAGCAGTTTATGACATGCAAATATTTCTGTCATAAACGCTCTATTTGTGTATTTTTTTTTTTTTGACGCAAACTTCTATATTGAATATTTATAAAATACCCCCTGACAGTTTGCAAAATAGTCACAAAGTTCCCATTTTCGAAAATCACTAGAATAAGTGTCAACTTATCAAGGTTCCTTTTTATAAGTTTTATTTCTAGACATGAAAGCATAGATAAAGGGCTTAAGTTGGACACATCCAATAGTTGGGAGGCTCTTTTGTACACAAAGTATCTTCTGTTTCTTATGAAGTTGTGAAATCTTACGTTCATGAGGATATTACTAAAATAATAATTTAATAATATTACCACACACATACAAACATACGTATACATGCAAGTATGCAAGTATTTAGGCAAGATTTGACTTGTACTCTCCCCCAAAAACATTAAAATATTGAAAAAGGTGGGGTATGAAGCTCACCTTGAGTTGGTTGAGGAGTTGTCTGGAGTTATGGAGTGAAGATCTCAAGCTTAAACTCTTGCTGAGATGAGGAACTTCCCTGGGAGGGATGTTTTCCTAAGGATGATCATCACATATTATTATGAGTAAAATAATATGGATTCATCTTGAAATATTATAAAATATTAGATGAGTGGAGGAATTTACCTTACAACTCCAGGGAGAAATTGAGAGTTTTGATTTCAACAAGTTCTTGCTTGAAGATGAGTTTTTGAGAGAAAATGGGAAAAGTGAGAGAAAATGTGGAGTCTAAACTCCCTCACTGTCGTTGTTTTGGAGTATAAGGAAAAGGAAAGGAGTCTTTGATGCATGGGGATCTGGTGGTCCATGCATGAATATTTGGTGGGTAAAGCATGGAATACTGTGATTTGCATGGGAAATGAGGAATTTCATCAAATCGCAAAGTCAATCCTTTTGTCCTTTTCTTGATTTAGGATAAGGTTTTCCTAAATCCCAACATTTATTTTTATGAAAAATATGCTTAAAATAATTAATTTTAGCATAAAATAATGGTTTTAGGGGTCTTAGTTATGAAAAACACGAGTTTGGTGGGATTCCCGACCTCAAAATATCTTAAAATGATAAAAAAGGTCCGGAATAGTCCAAAATCCAGGGCTAAATAGTGAATTCCGGAACTCTAGGGCAATTTCCGAAGCTGTATGCTAAATTCTGGAGCTCTAGGGTAAATTCCGAAGCTCTAAGTTAAATTCTGGAGGGGAGAGGAGGGTCTGCGAGGTTCCGAAGTAGTTGGCAGGGAGGTTCCGGAGGCGCTGAACGAGTTCCGAAGGAGGTTCTCAAGTTCCGGAGTCAAAGGTCGCATTCCGGAGTGCCTTCTCAGATTCCGAAGTCAGGCTAGCCTTCCGGCGCATGCGAGGAGGTCCGAAGATGAGAAGGTTCCGAGATGAAATTCCTCTTGGCTCCTTAGAAGACATTCCGGACTAAGAGGTTCCGGACCAAGAGGAGTCCGGACCAAGAGGGTTCCGGACCAAGAGGAATCCGGACCAAGAGGGTTCTGGACCAAGAGCTTCCGGACCAAGAGCTTCCGGACCAAAAGGGTCCTTTTGGGGTTTCCTCTTCCGGTTTTGAGCTGTTTTCGACTAAGGAAGGTACTTAGGGAGATTTGAGAGAGATTTGAGATACGTGGAGAGATTTGTGATAGATTTCACATATTTGGAGAGATTTGGGAGAGATTTCACATGCTTAAAGAGATTTGGGAGAGATTCACTATTCTTGGAGAGATTTCGCATACTTAGGGAGATTTGGGAGAGATTTCACATACTTGGAGAGATTTCGCATACTTAGGGAGATTTGGGAGAGATTTCACATACTTGGAGAGATTTGGGAGAGATTCACTATTCTTGGAGAGATTTCGCATACTTAGGGAGATTTGGGAGAGATTCGCTATTCTTGGAGAGATTTCGCATATTTAGGGAGATTTGGGAGAGATTCACTATTCTTGGAGAGATTTGGGAGAGATTCACTATTCTTGGAGAGATTACGCATACTTAGAGAGATTTGGGAGAGATTTCACATACTTGGAGAGATTTGGGAGAGATTCACTATACTTGGAGAGATTTGGGAGAGATTTCACATACTTGGAGAGATTTGGGAGAGATTCACTATACTTGGAGAGATTTGGGAGAGATTCACTATACCTGGAGAGATTTGCATTCTAACACTTTATGGCTCCTTAGGAACTCATATTGAACACTTAGGAGTGTTTGCACAAATATCACAATAGTCCTTACTTACCTGAGGACAAAATTTCCTAGCCAAAAGTGCTAGTTGTGACATCATCCCCCCGTTAGAGGGAATTTCGTCCCGAAATTCTTTCGAAAGATAGAGTCATGAATATGGGAATAGATGAAGGTACTTTTGAGTTATTTGGTTTTCGCGCTCCTAAGTGAATTCCGGCTCACGCCTAGCGTTCTCTCGAACCTTCACAATCAGGATGCGGTTTTGTTTTGTGTACTTAACTTTTCTGTTCATTGTCTCGATAGGCGGATCAATGATTAGGAGGTTCTGGTTCGCCTTACTCTTATCTAGTGGGACTAGGAGAGTTGTCCGATAGACACTTTCTAGGTTCGATACATGGAATATAGAGTGTGTGTTACCAAATTCGGAGGGTAATTGGAGTTGGTAGGCTACCGGGTCGATCTATGCGAGGATCTCAAAGGGTCTGGTGCATCGGGAGTTTAGTTCACTTTTCCTTTTTGATTCGAGTTACTCTTCCTCGAGGAGAGTTCTTAAATAATACCCCAATCCCTACTTGGGATTTTTAAGATGTCATCTACATAGTTCCTTTGTCGGTGTTACGATGTTTGAGGTCGTGTTTGGGTTTTGACTATCCTCTCCGTGGTTTATCGAATACTCTCGGGTCTAGTGAGTGTGCTATTGGGCGTTTGTCATCTTAGCCTAACAGAGGATGATCTGCACCTCTGGCCATACAGGGCCTCGAGGGGTGCAACTCCTATGCTCGAGTGGTAGTTGTTGTCATATGAATACTCGATTGGAAGCAAGTGGGCATTCAACTTTGTCAATGTCCACTTCACATGCTTCTCTTCGGGGTGTTGATTCGTGTTTACCTTGACCTCGACAGGTGGAATTTCTAGAGTTTCGGCGGTCTGACCTCATGAGCGCTGAGCACATGGAAGGTGAAATGCCCAAACTAGTTCCTTATGTTAATCGGAGACTATGAGTTATCGGGCCCTTTCTTGGCGAGGCCTTTTGAATGGTCTTCTAGGGATCGAAATCCTGGTGTCCTAGAAGTAGAGTATTATGGGTCTTAGGAGTTGGTACTATGGTCACCCAGGTTGCGTTTGCGAGTGGTGTAGTTAACCTTATGAGTCTTAGATTATCTTGGGGGTTTTCTTCTTATAGTTTTCTCGAGCTAATGGTAGGTAGACCTCTGCCAGTCCTCGTTGTTGGTTGAACATGTCTCCGATTCGGGGGTAGGGAGTATCGATCCTTGAGGATGGGTTTGTTTGGCTTATTCGTAGTCGGTGGTGCCTATGGTAATTTCGTCTTTCTCTCTTATAAGTTAGACAGGTGCTTCCTGTGGTTAGGGACTGGGTCTGATGTTTCCCTTATCTATTATGTCGATCTTGCGATCAGACACTATCTGTTCTTGTGACTGTGCTAAGTGGTATCGGGTGTTTGGTTATTGGGGTGGTTCTAGGAGTCAAGGTGATTCCATCTCTGCTTAGCACATGGTTGAGGTTTCCAAAGGGGTTATAGGAACCTCTGGAGGAAGGTTGGAAGCCTTTCGGATTCCCTTAATGCCTTTTGCTCCTTGATTTTTAAATCTTTATCGGGGCTAGGGAAGGGCATGGTATTTCTCACACCAGAACTTAGGTGTCTGGTTGCTACGGATTTGCCGTTACCGGCTGAAAGAGTTTCGTTACCCGGTGGAGTAGGACGAAAGTGTATTTGTAGTGCTCGAGGTTTGTAAGGTGAGGATCAAGCCTGTCCGTGCCAATTGATAGCATTGGACTTCTTGTTGTTATGTCGATTCGAGGAGCACTGGTTGCTAGGAATGACAGGATGTTCTATGTTCATGGTCTTATCGTTGCTAGTTTTGTTTCCGTTGTTACCATTTGGGTCTATCTTATTTTTGTTTATTAGGTGTTCCAATGTTCGTGTTCTTGTCGTTGCTAGTTTCGTTTTCGTTGTCATCATTGGATCTATCTCGTTTCTGCTTGTTAGGTGTTCTAGTGTTCGTGTTCTTATCGTTGCTGGTTTCGTTTTTGTTGTTACCATTGGATCTGTCTTGTTTCTGCTTGTTAGGTGTTCTAGTGTTCGTGTTCTTATCGTTGTTGGTTTCGTTTTCGTTGTTACCATTGCATCTATCTCGTTTCTGCTTGTTAGGTGTTCTAGTGTTCGTGTTCTTATCGTTGCTGGTTTCGTTTTCGTTGTTACCATTGGATCTATCTCGTTTCTGCTTGTTAGGTGTTCTAGTGTTCGTGGGTGCTGCTATAAGGCAAGGGAATTCGTAATCCGACTTTTGCCAGGTCCTTCCACTATAGATGGAGGTGACCTAACCGTACATACTTAGGATCTTTAGAGATGGTTGACTGTAGGGTTCTGTCCCAATCGTTATTCAGCCCAGGGACAGAAAGTAAGGCGGAATCGCACGTTCTTAGTTTGCGGAATCCTAATCATAGGTGATACTAACGTTCACATGGGACCATCATGGTCCATTCGTAAGGATCCCTAGCTTCCCGTAATTTACAGGATTTGCTCTAACGAGACAATAGTTTTTGGATTATGTTTTTAATTAACCAAAAACTTTTGTGATTGATCGATGCTTAAGTTTATCGTGGAACGTACCAAAAGCTGTGGTAGGGTTCCTTGTCATCAACTCCTGTCTAGTTGTCGACTCCTTCGTTAGTCCTCTCTGTTGGACAATATCTCTTGAAATGTCATGTTGCACCGCACTTGTGACAAACTGGACTTACTTCTGGGTTGAGGGTGGAGTGACGCATGGGGCCGGGGCCCTACAGTAGCGGGAGGTGTGCCCCATCTTATTGCACCTTTTGCAACGAAATGTCTGGCAGGCTCCCCAATGATGGTATTTGCACTTGTTGCATGGTGGATTGTCCCCAAGGTATGATGGTCTAGATGGGGGAAGTGTAGGGTTAGTGGGGGTAGGGACTGGTTCCGCTTGTTGTCTTTTAGTAAGCCTTTGAGTCGAACTATCTCCTTTTTCGTTCCCGAACTTTCGTTTCTTGTTCTTAGGTTTAGGTCCTTGAGTGCATGGGTGAGTTGTTCTTCGTTGGTTTCCTTGGTTGTTGTTACGGTTGGAGTTACCAACACTGCTTCCAGCTTTGCTTGTGTCGTTGGCATTGAAGTATGCCATGACGGCTGCCACAGCCGCTGTTACAGTGGCTTGGAAAGTGGCGGAGTCTATTCGCAAGACCGGTGCATCGTCAGGGTACTGGTTGTCTCCATGGGAAGACATGACCCTGTTGCATACGAAAGGTGAGCTTGTATACACTTGTAGCTAGTTTGAGGTGGGTTTACTCCTATAATCTTAACATACTGGTGTTAATCGGGTCAACCTACATCCCCATGATGCAGTTATGGGAGAGAGTGGAAACATGTATTGTCTGACGTAAAGTCCGTCAAAATAGCACGTAGCTAGCACTATAGTTAACGGATTCAGTTGTATGGATTCTTGGAGGATGTACTCCTCTTGATTTACTACTACTGGTTGTGATTAAGGGGATTATGGACCTAAGGCGAGTAGTGTGGTGATTCTCGTTAGGCGCACAAAGTGCTTGGCCATTTCACTTATATTAAGGGTGCCCTTTTTGTGTTCCTTACGCTACTAAGGCTGTCCTAGCCTTGATTGCTATGAGTTGTGGTCTCCAAATGACCATTTGCTCTTTTAAAGAGTGCACATGGTCTACATAGTTTTCTGGTCCTACTTGTGGGTCTCGTAAGGCATTTGGGATGGTGTTTCGGTTACTTGTTGGGGGATCGGATTTACATTCCTATATATCGGGCTTTGTTTATGGTCTCCATTACTCCATGATAGAGGGTTGGAAACCGGGAGTCACTTTGGGTTACTTGTGGTTTAAACGGATGTCTGATTCGTGAGGGCGTTGGCTATCGGAGTTCGGTACACGTTGATTGTGGATCGGGTTGTCTTTTATGGAGATACGCTCTAAATGAGATAAGAGCCAATTTCTCAACTTGTGTTTGCGTGGGTATCGTTTTGTTTCTAGGTATGTCTATTCCAGGAGTACCTATATCGGATGTTTATGTATCTGCAAAAAGAAAGGTGAAAGGGTCTCTGATCTACTATCAATTAGGCAAAGCTTATCAAGGGTTTCCTTGGCGCTTTTATCCTTGCTGGGTTCTTAATCGGAATTCTCCCTTTCACGATTTATCCCTTGGTGTTCCTTAGGATCCACTTCTGGATTTTTCCTCATGGACTTCTTCTAGTCTCTCCTTGCCCCATCTGTAATTTACCGGGACAGGGTAGTAGAAGTCTTGGAGAGGAATTTCAATTACTTGTTTGTGCGAGAATCGAGGTACGAGATATACGGGGGAAAGTTTAGGTGTGGGAGGGGTTCATAGTATCCTGAAATACTCCTATAGTATTTTAAACTTGATATTCGATTCTAGTATTCTCTTGTACGCATAGTTGTTAGGTTTTAGGTTCGTTGCAACACCACCATCACTCCCAAGCACATGTTGGTCATATCTCAAATAAATATAGTTGATCAGGCTATATTGATCCCAAATATGATTACATAACTGCCCAGGTTTGACTGTAGTGTTCAACCTTTAGTTACTTTCGGTTTCTTCTCGTTATGATACTGTGTTAGTAGATATGTATACTTTTATCAAATACTTATCTTTTTAAAGTATACTTTTAAGCAGAGTGTGTTTTAGTCCAATTGTATTTATAGTTGTATATCTTGTATGGCTAGATATACTAGTTCACTATAAACAATGCTCTGATACCAATCTGTCACACCCCCGGACCAGATGGCGGAAACGTCCGGAGGCGGTGACTTCATTGTGCAGTATCATAACAATTGAATATAAATGAAACAGAGCATTCCAAACATCATACATTGAGATAACAAACTTACATTGTTTACATATTGTATTTGTTCTTCGTGTTACATAAAAGAGACATAAGTAGAAATTTCAAACTACGGCTAAATAGCCCTGCATCTGCATCCCTTGTTACCTGCTTACTAGATACATGAGAATACAAGTCGTTTTGAAAAGCGTCAACTAAAAAGTTGGTGAGTTCATAAGCATTTTTGTATAAAATCGTTTACACATGTTTAGAATCGTTCTTATTGTACATTCAGAAAATCCGATATTTTCTATGAAATCTTTTGAAGTCTTGCCTTGAAAATCATGGATATGTGTGTGTATGACATTACTTTTGTTCATCCTTATAAGGAGTGATTTTGAAAAGTAGTGTGATTTGTAAAAGCGTGTTGTGTCTGAGAATCGTTCTTTTGAATAGTAACAACCAACCGTCTCAAGAAAAATCCCTTATTTTCAAAAAGGAAAATATGGTTGAAAATCTTGTTTCTCTTCTCGAGTAAAATTGAGTGCGTGCGTTCTAGTTTATCGTTATCAAAATCGTAGAAAAATCGTTTTCCCCAGAAAATCCTATATTTTCTGCTATAAAATAATCGTAAGTTCTAGTTTCCAACTATGTATATGTGTGGGTTAGTTTATCGTTATCAAAATCGTTTACAAACGTTTTCCATAGAGTCCTACGCTTTTTAATTTGTAAAAATAGCAGTATTACGACTCTATACTTGTAGGAGAAAAATCAACATGGCTATTGTGGACATTCTACGCAATGAAGAAGGACAGTCAACACAACAAATGCGGACCATCACTTATCACGTGTAGGATAGTCAACACAATGTGCCAAAATTTATTTATGAGGTTTTCCTTACATAAATTTCTAGTTAATATAATATATTCTAGTGAGTCGTTATAACCATACTAATCTGACGAAGTGCCTGTTTTGGCGTTTCTCAGGCGCCCTCGGTTTGGATAAAGACATTTGTCACCCTAGACTGGCCTGTCTAGCTGTCGCGAACAGCGAAGGTGCGGGGTGTCAACCCCGTATAGATCTATACACAAATTTCCGCTCTCCCTTCAGGAGACTCTGACTATAACTCCTTACAGGACTTAGACGTACACTAATATTTTTATATTTAGGTACTTTTGAGATTTGTTTGACTGGAGTATTAACAACCTTTTGAGCAATCGTTAGAGATCCATTATTTGTTAGATAAATAATGAAATTTGTACTTGTTGAATAAAGATATCGTTCTCGTTCCATATCGTTGATTGTGCTCGTTAACTAGGTGCTCGTGTTCGTTCCTTTTCGTTTATTAAAAAATAAGTCATTTTAGTCAAGAGAAAAAAAGTGTCAAGTTATAATTTGTATAAATTTATAACTGCCGGTTATGACACGCATTTTCTGTTTTATGACATATAGAACATTACTTATGTTCTTGGACGTTTTACGACAGCAGTTTATGACACGCAAATATTTCTGTCATAAAGGCTCTATTTGTGTATTTTTTTTATGCAAACTTTTATGTTGAATATTTATAAAATACCCCCTGACAGTTTGCAAAATAGTCACAAAGTTCCCATTTTCGAAAATCACTAGAATAAGTGTCAACTTATCAAGGTTCCTTTTTATAAGTTTTATTTCTAGACATGAAAGCATAGATAAAGGGCTTAAGTTGGACACATCCAATAGTTGGGAGGCTCTTTTGTACACAAAGTATCTTCTGTTTCTTATGAAGTTGTGAAATCTTACGTTCATGAGGATATTACTAAAATAATAATTTAATAATATTACCACACACATACAAACATACGTATACATGCAAGTATGCAAGTATTTAGGCAAGATTTGACTTGTACTCTCCCCCAAAAACATTAAAATATTGAAAAAGGTGGGGTATGAAGCTCACCTTGAGTTGGTTGAGGAGTTGTATGGAGTTATGGAGTGAAGATCTCAAGCTTAAACTCTTGCTGAGATGAGGAACTTCCCTGGGAGGGATGTTCTCGTAAGGATGATCATCACATATTATTATGAGTAAAATAATATGGGTTCATCTTGAAATATTATAAAATATTAGATGAGTGAAGGAATTTACCTTACAACTCCAGGGAGAAATTGAGAGTTTTGATTTCAGCAAGTTCTTGCTTGAAGATGAGTTTTTGAGAGAAAATGGGAAAAGTGAGAGAAAATGTGGAGTCTAAACTCCCTCACTGTCGTTGCTTTGGAGTATAAGGAAAAGGAAAGGAGTCTTTGATGCATGGGGATCTGGTGGTCCATGCATGAATATTTGGTGGGTAAAGCATGGAATATTGTGATTTGCATGGGAAACGAGGAATTTCATCAAATCACAAAGTCAATCCTTTTGTCCTGTTCTTGATTTAGGATAAGGTTTTCCTAAATCCCAACATTTATTTTTATGAAAAATATGCTTAAAATAATGGTTTTAGGGGTCTCAGTTAAGAAAAACACGAGTTTGGTGGGATTCCCGACCTCAAAATATCTTAAAATGATAAAAAGGTCAGGAATAGTCCAAAATCCGGGGCTAAATAGTGAATTCCGGAACTCTTGGGCAATTTCCGAAGCTGTATGCTAAATTCTGGAGCTCTAGGGTAAATTCCGAAGCTCTAAGTTAAATTCCGGAGGGGAGAGGAGGGTATGCGAGGTTCCGAAGTAGTTGGCAGGGAGGTTCCGGAGGCGCTGAACGAGTTCCGAAGGAGGTTCTCAAGTTCCGGAGTCAAAGGTCGCATTCCGGAGTGCCTTCTCGGATTCCGAAGTCAGGCTAGCCTTCCGGCGCATGCGAGGAGGTCCGAAGATAAGAAGGTTCCGAGATGAAATTCCTCTTGGCTCCTTAGAAGACATTTCGGACTAAGAGGTTCCGGACCCGGAGGGTTTCGGACCAAGAGGGTTCCGGCTAAGAGGGTTCCGGACCAAGAGGAGTCCAGACCAAGAGGGTTCCGGACCAAGAGGGTTCCGGACCAAGAGGGTTCCGGCGAAGAGGTTCAGGACCAAGAGGAGTCCGGACCAAGAGGGTTCTGGACCAAGAGGTTCCGGACCAAGAGGTTCCGGACCAAAAGGGTCCTTTTTGGGTTTCCTCTTCCGGTTTTGAGTTGTTTTCGACTAAGGAAGGTACTTAGGGAGATTTGAGAGAGATTTGAGATACGTGGAGAGATTTGGGATAGATTTCACATACTTGGAGAGATTTGGGAGAGATTTCACATGCTTGGAGAGATTTGGGAGAGATTCACTATTCTTGGAGAGATTTCGCATACTTAGGGAGATTTGGGAGAGATTTCACATACTTGGAGAGATTTCGCATACTTAGGGAGATTTGGGAGAGATTTCACATACTTGGAGAGATTTGGGAGAGATTCACTATTCTTGGAGAGATTTCGCATACTTAGGGAGATTTAGGAGAGATTCACTATTCTTGGAGAGATTTCGCATACTTGGGGAGATTTGGGAGAGATTCACTATTCTTGGAGAGATTTGGGAGAGATTCACTATTCTTTGAGAGATTTCGCATACTTAGAGAGATTTGGGAGAGATTTCACATACTTGGAGAGATTTGGGAGAGATTCACTATACTTGGAGAGATTTGGGAGAGATTTCACATACTTGGAGAGATTTGGGAGAGATTTACTATACTTGGAGAGATTTGGGAGAGATTCACTATACTTGGAGAGATTTGCATTCTAACACTTTATGGCTCCTTAGGAACTCATATTGAACACTTAGGAGTGTTAGCACAAATCTCACAATAGTCCTTACTTACCTGAGGACGGAATTTCCTAGCCAAAAGTGCTAATTGTGACAAAGCTTAGTGAGTTCCCCCATCATACCACATATCATACAATCACATAGCATACATACTGTCGGGCAATTCTGGGGTGCCCGACCTACCCGGTCCGCCCATTCTGGGGTGCCGACCTACCCGTGTCAAGCCATTCTAGGGTGCTGACCTACTAGTATCAAACCATTCTGGAGTGCTGACCTACCCGTGTCAAGCCATTCTAGGGTGCTGACCTACCCTTCGGTCCTAACAACCGAATTCCGGGGACTATTTCAACCCCTACTACTACTACCACACATATCATAAAATAATCATATTGTCAGGCATATCTGGGGTGCCCGACCTACCCTTCGGTGCTTACGACCGAGATACGAGGAATATTTCACCTCCTACTACTAACACATAATATCATAGCATAAACATACTGCCATACATATCTGAGGTGCCCGACCTACCCTTCGGTCCTAACAACTGAACTCTGGGGACTATTTCACCCTCTACTACTACTACCACACATATCATAACATATCATGCTAGCACATAAACATAGCAGGTAGTAGCAAACCTAGATGAATATCACAAAGACAATCATCTAACATACAACTCCTACTGGTGGGCCAACATTGTGGCCGTAGGCCCACCGCTACTGGAAGGTAACTCACCTCACACTGTTGAAGTCCCGCAGACCCACCCCCAGCTGCTGGATGACAGGTTCCCGAACTGTCAACATCAAAATAACACCCAATTAATAATTGGGTTCCAACACATAACCATATGTACATACTTGGGTTAAATAATACTTTACCCCTAACTTAGCTTTAGTCAAGCCCAAGGCCCAATCCAAAGGCCCAAAAGTCAACTGTGAGTCAAAGCCCAACATATGGCCCAATTTTCCAAATTGGGCCCAAACCTTTACATGGCCTTATACTAAGGCCCAACTATTTATTTCAGTCCAACAATTGTCATTCTAATGGCCCAATATCATATAACCATTAAGGCCCAAACTATGGCCCATCTATGGCTCAATTTTCCAAATTGGGCCCAAACTCCTCACATGGGCCTTACCTCAAAACCCATTAATTATTCTAGTCTATTTGCTTGATCTTGGATGGCCCATTAATAACCCAATCATCAAGGTCCAATAGAAATGCCCAACAATAAACCCAAGTGAAATTAGGGTTTCACATAAAATGACGATTAGGGTTAAGTGTTTCTCACTTAACCCATTAAGAACTTAATCCATTAAGTCCATCACCCTTCTAAATAACTCATATGGTGTGATTGGGCTTAATACACACTTCCATTCCAATGGCCAAAATGTGGGTCCCGATAAGTCCAAGCCCATAAATCCAATATTAGGGTTTTCTAAACCCTAATTAGGGTTTCCAACCCCATCATAGCCCAAAATCAAGTCCTTAAGCCCATTAGGGTTTCGTTGGGTCAATTACGGTTTTGCTAGGCCCATTAGGGTTTTAGTCCCTTGTCCATACATCCAAACGAGTTACAAACCAAACAAGGCACACCGCCACCCGGTGAAGGCAGGAGGCGGCAGCCACCACCTCACTGTGGTGGTTTTGAGTTTCTTTCCATTATTCTATTTTTTTTTACAATTTACAAAGCGTATTTCCAAACTAAACACACACTAAAAATTATAAACACACACACATACAACCACCCTTGTGGTGGCCGTTGGTGGTAGAGGGTGGCAGCCACCATGGTTGGCAGCCATGGTGGTTTTTCCATGGTTTCCATCCAAAACACACCCCCACCTGATCAGCAACACCAAAACACGCAACCACATGGGCTGAACACGAAGGGAACACACCCCAACGGAATTCTTGTGGCGGCAGGCGGCGGGGTTGACGGCAGCAGCTACATCGGTCTCCGATGACAGCAGCAACGCCCAGCTCTTCCGTTTTCTCCCACAGTCTCATCGCTCCTTCCCATCAGACTTAGTTCTTGCCATCAGCAGATGCAACGATGGTGGTGATGTAACAGTACAAGCGGTTAGCGGTGGAGATCGGGATTGAAAGGTGGCAACAGGTGAACGAGGGAGGAAAAACGAATCAGTCTGCCACCGAGAGCAGCGACCATGACATCCCTCGGCTTGTTTCTTCCGGTAGCTCGCCGTCACAACTTCCACTGGCAGCCTTCTTCTTCACTGGTTGTGAAAACGAGGACGGCGGCTGGTCTCAGCGGTTCGGTTGCTGTGGACCGGTCTCCGAAGCGGGTGGTTCTCGTTGTCGCCGGCAGAGGAAGATACAACAGTAGTGGTGGCGCTCCAGTTGCGAAGTAGCAGGTGGTGATGGAACTTGACTATGCAGCGACGGCCGAAGATGGTCAAAGAGAGGGTGGCGGCTGATAAAGGCCGCTAGGGTTAGGGTTCCAGAATGGGTGACGGGTTTATATACCCGGTCCCCTTAGCTACTTTCCATAATACCATCTTTAGTCCCTCTATTCCCTTTTTCTTTCAAATACAATCCATTATTTACCCTTTCAACCCTGGCTCTGGAAACCCTTTACATTTTCAGTCCCATATTTTATAAGTGCCCCTCCCTCTAAAATTGTTTTCAAATGAGGTCCATAATTAACACTTTAGTCCCTAATTTCATAAATCCTTATAAACAGGGTCCAGAACTTACACTTTTAACGCCCTACTTCTAAAATTGTGACAATTAGCTCTTGGAGACCATCCTTTTACATATAATCATTTATTTTAGGGCTACTATTCGTTCATTAATTTATTTATTTATTAAATAAATAAACTGGGTGTTACAGGAACATTGGTGAGTTGACTGAGTTCTGTTTACTCTTCTCTTTTTGTGACCATTTTAGCCTTGAGAATATCTGAGTAACTTTATGCTTTTAACACCATTGGTTGTATCTTCTTGATGGATATTCGAATTGTGAGATTATAATTTTTTTTCCTTTTTTCATTAATTTCTGTATATTCTTATTCTTGTTCTTACCTCTGAAGATTTCGAGTAGCTTATGTTATGAAACCTGATTCAAAACTTCCACATCACTTTTGATATGATTCCCCTTTTTGTGATTTCTCAGCAAAAGACTGGTCAATATTAAACAACAAAATCAATACTAATATGCGCACAAATGATAACTAAGAACCCTAATTTCACATTTCAATGATAATCAATCACAATATCATCGATCACAGAAATTCATCACCATCTGCATTTCTCCTTCCATTGCGATAACGATTATGTTTAATGTTGATTGTCAAACAGGGTGATTTCAGCTACGAATCAGAGAAGAATTTTAATAAAATTTTACCTTAACATCAACATAGAACTTTACGCTCCATAAAAAACGATGGAAGATAAACAAAACCGATGACGAAATCAAGCTAAAAACATAGTGTCAGAGTTGAAACAAATCAATCTTAACATCAATTTAAAATCTTAGCTTCCGCATGCACAAAGAGTGGAATTTACAGAGATTTCTCTACCTAAAAATGTACCTAACTAGCTCATACATCGGTTGGAGTGAAAATCATCGGAAAGACGGAAACGAATACGAAAAAGCGAAACAGAATATCACAGATAAACATCGCATAAACAATAACATGAAACAAAATGATAATTATCGGCGATTTTGATGGAAATACAGAGACTGAAGGAGGAATTCATACCTCTCGATGTGTAGATGCAAAAACTCTTCGTCTTCGTCAACCTTTATAGTCTACGAACATATGTATAAATGAATCTCCCTGTTAATTATATAAAATTCTTTCGAGGCATTAACACCTCCTACAAATTTCATTGGAAAAGGGGATGTCGATGGAGAAAGAAGAGAGATGATGAAGAAGGTAATCGATTGATGGCGTGACGATTACTGGACGCGGCCATGATTTCAGACCATGGCGTGATTTCATCAAACAACCAACGATGAAGTTGTGAAAGAAAGAGGCAATCAAGGGATTAGAGAGAGAAAATCTGAATTTGGGGGAATATCAAGATAAGAGAGATGGGGGTTGGTGAGGACGACGATGGTTTTGGGGGAGTAATCTGTGGGTTACCTGATCTTTAGGATAAAACATTTTTCTACCGAGTTTACCCTCATGATTATTTTTAATAAACCTGATATGCCACTAAACTTATTAATATTTACAAATTTTGCCACTAATCATCTAAACCATACAAATAATTGATCTAACGCTCCACTTTTAGTTCTCGGGTGCTCGGGAAACTATGAGTTCTCAAATGATCATTCTTATATATATATATATATATATATATATATATATATATCATTGGTAATAAAATGGTTCCTATGCACCATTAGTTTATATATATATATATATATATATATATATATATATATATATATATATATATGTTTTGCATCAGTTGATAAGAATGGAAAATTGATTGAGATAGGAATATTGGAATATATAGAGAGAATGTATATATTAGGAAGAAGAAGAAAAGCACAAGGTGGGGTCGTTGTTGGAGAGACATAGCGGGAGGAGGTGGTGCTGGGTGGAGGGCAGCATCGGAGTGGAGTGTCACTGGTTCTGTGCTTGAAGAAGCAAGACACCAGAAATCTTTAGGTTAAATTACACATAAGCTGTAACACTTGGTTCCTGGTATGCATTTAAATTATTTATTTATTCATTTTGGAAGGGCTACTCGACGAGTTGTGGCCCTAACTCGTTGAGTAGAAGGCAAAATATGCGCAGATGTTAAGTGAGCTACTCGATGAGTCGAAGTCTTGACTCGACGAGTAGGACAGTCTGTATGAAACCCTAATCTTTAGGGCTTGCACCCTATTTAGGCATCATATCTGGCCTCCACCCCAGCCTCCATCACCTCTAAACCCTAATCTCGAAACCCTAATAAACCTTGAGTGATCTTGAGCTATTTCTAGCCATTTTTATGATTTAAAGCTAGAAGAAGGAAGCAAGGACTTGGAGTTGCAGAAGGAAGGCTGAAGATCCAAAGCTAGGGACTCATTTCTGTCTTGATAGAGGTATAAAGCTTATACCTTGGATTCTATTCACTTAGATCTTCATTTGAGCTTGTATATTGTCACTTTTGGGCCATTTCCAAGGTCATTTCGAGATTTGAACTCTTGGGGATGTAAGGACTTAAGATCTGGGCACTCTTGAGCTTTAGGAACTCAAAGTTGCCACCTTTATTCAGCCATGGCCCTATTCCATGACTTAGACCTCCATTTTAGCTTGTGGTGGGTGTTTTTAGCTTCTTAACACCATGCATGCACGTAAAGTTAGCAACTTTACGTGTAATGCTAGTCTAAGGAGTCTTGGTCTATGAGTAGGAAGCTTTGGAATTGATTACAATCAACTGTATAGATTTGGCATATGGGGGACTTGATGAGTTGTTCTTGTGACTCGGCAATTCGGGTCGTGGACCCCTAACCCCTTTTGTGGTTTGAGTGAAAACGTTGAGTCTAGGAGATGACTCAGTGAGTTGGGCAAGATTAGGACTCGGAAACTGAAGAACTCGACGAGTCCAAGGAGGAACTCGACGAGTTGACTCGGTTGACCACGAGTCTGAGTAGTACATGAAGTCGCAGAGTTTGGAGATAACTCGACGAGTTGGGGTTGAATGGGAGTTAACCTTGACTTTGACTTTGACCAGGATGTTGACTTTGACCAAGGGTAAAATGGTCATTTTACCGTGAGAAGGATTATCAGATTTTTGGCTAAGTATTATTGTGATATTGATAGTCAGGGAGTCGTTGGAGTAGCTATCAGATATTCCTCAACCTGAGTTTTTGCAAACAGCTTTGCAAGGTGAGTTTCCTTCAGTAGGAACGGGTCTACGGAACCAAGGCGAGTTTCCTTCAGTAGGAACGGGTCTACGGAACCAAGGCCGGCCCGTATTTGTGATATGATAGTAGTGGAGTGTGGGCGGGGCCCGAATCTCCTAGACAGTGAAGTGTGGGTGGGGCCCGAATCTCCCAGACAGTGGAGTGTAGGCGGGGCCCTAATCTCCTAAACAGTGGAGTGTTGGTGGGGCCCGGATCTCCATGAGATTGGGCGAGGCCCGTATTTCTTAGTTGCATGTTATATGTATGGTATGTTGTAGTTGGGGAGACTCATTAAGCTTCGTGCTTACAGTTTTCAGTTTTGGTTTCAGGTACTTCCACTAGCAAGGGGAAGGGCTCGGGATGATAGCATGACATACACCACTACTTCAGTTTGGGATGTTTAGACTCTGATATTTTTCTCATATGATTTTGATATAATATTTGACATGAGTTTTTGAGAGATGATTTGTGATTTATTATGATATTGATGGATTATTGTTTTTCGTAAATGATTTTAAAAAGAAATTTTGGGTCTGTATTTTTGGGATGTTTCAAGTTGGTATCAGAGCCTTGGTTTGAGGGATTCGAGCACACTCTCGGGTGTATCTGAACTCAAACTAAGGACATGGTATGAAAATTTTCAAAAGAAAATCATTTTTGCAAAAAAAATTAAAAGAGAAAAGAACTTTGAAAAGAGAAAAAGGGTGTGGTGCATGCAATTAGCCGAGCTCAAGTAAGTACTCCCAAATTACCCATAAAAATTTATGTTATGATATGTTTATGAGAATTGCATGCAAGATTAAGACTAAGGATCTAGGAAGGATGCCTTATGTGCCTATTATATGTGTATCAGCTTTATGAGAACTGCATGCTAGTTTAGGACTAAGGATCTGGGAAGGATGCCTTATGTGCCTGTTATATGTATCTCAGCTTTATGAACCGCATGCTAGTACAGATTAGTTAGTGATGGCCTGAATGTGATATGCTTGATTATGTGTACTCGATGCTCGAATGCTGCTTGCTTTGTGCTTTTAGGAGTTCTAGTTATCTCTTATTAACTAGTAAATGAATATGTTAAGTTACATATTGTGACGATTAAATAATTTCATAAGGTTAGGTCTAGCTCTATTGCGCAACTCTTGTTTGAGTCCAACTGTTGTAGGGTAGGATCTCTCAATCGAAGAATTATCTAGTCTTAGTGATATGTAATAGTATTCAGGAACTAGTTAGGGGGAGGTAGCAGGGACTTATTATGCAGCTGATAGCAGAGAGTGGGTTGGTGAATACCCTAGGGCAAGCCTAGGATGAGTTTAGCATAAGATTAGCAGTAGCAGTAGAAGGGACTTGGTGGAGTCGGGCAGTTCTTGAGGAAAGTACGGATAGATGTGGAAGGTAGTATGGGCCCGTACTACTGAAAGCAGAGGATCCGTACTCGAATCAAGGAAGGCTGAGATGAATCCAGGAAACTTGTAGTATGTTAGATCCCTAGAGATATGATGAGTATACTGATGTTTGTTATGGTGTATTTTCAGTATGGTGACGCTACGCACTAGACCAGCTGGCACTTCAGGCACTGGTGAGGGATCAGGCTCGGGCTCTGGAGCTGGGCAGCTTGACGAGCAGACGAGGGAGTTCATCTCGTCTGACATCACACATACTATTCTAGACTAGACTCCTGTGATCTTTGGTTCAGTCAAGGAGGGTATTTTGAAGCTTCTGGATGAGAAGTCGAGCGCCTTCCGTAATGAGGTGGCGACCATGATGGGGTCGCACATGCTGACATTCAGGGAGTTCAGGGCTTGTGGAGCTCCCGATTACTATGGGGGTCGGGACCCCATTGCTAGCACCAGATGGTTGGCAGATGTCGCCAACGCATTACGCACCAGCAGATGTCCCGAGGGGGACAAGGTTAGACTTGCGTCATGTCTTCTGAAGGACAGGACACGTGACTAGTGGGAGGAGGTTGGGAGAGCCATTGGAGATGATACAGTTCTAGATGTTATGACCTGGAGTGACTTTTCGACCAGGTTCAGGGCCGAGTTTGCACCTGTGATAGAGGTGCAATAGTTAGCGAGGGAGTTCCAGGATTTGGAGCAGACGACAGAGACTGTGGCGGAGATCACCGCCAAGTTTAGGGAGAGGCCCCTTCTCGTTCCGCAATATGTGACGGACGAGGAGATGAAGAAGGCTCGATATCATGAGATGTTGCGGAGTGATATCCGCCAGTTTGTGAGCCGCTCCAACTGCAAGACGCTGGAGGACATGATTTCTAGGGCTCGTGAGAGAGAGATTGATTTGGAGATGGAGAGGAAGAGGAAGCCAGAGTCTGTGTCTGGCGTAGAGGGTTCGGGCAAAAATCCCAAGGTAGATTCCCGAGGGAAGGGCCAGCAGGGCTGAGGCCGCTGCGGCAAGTGTGGCAGGGGGCATGATGGGCCGTGTAGGGCTGGTAGTTCGGGCTGCTTCAAGTGTGGCCGAACTGGGCATTTCAGCAAGGATTGTACTGCTACCACCACCATCACATCATTTGATCTGATTAGCTTCCAGTGCAATCAGAGGGACCACAAGAGGTCCAGTGTCCGAGTTTGGCTGCAGCAGGGAAGGTGGTGACACATGCCCCTGCTACATTGAGGATTACAAACGGCCGTCAGGGCCGGACCGAGGCGCCAGTGGCAAAGAGCAGAGCCTTCCAGTTGACAGCAGAGGAGGCACGAGCAGCTCCTGATGTCGTTGCGGGTATGTATCGTCTCCCTATCTCTTTATTTATCTTGATTATTACTTATGTTTATGTGTTTGTTATAGGATCATTCTTAGTGAACAATATATCAGCTTTGGTACTGTTTGATTCGGGTGCAACCCGATCTTTTGTGTCGCTCGCGCTCAGCAAGCGATTCGTAGGAGCTCCGGGGGAGCTAGATTGTCCACTGGATGTAGAGATAGCGGATGACAGGACCGTTAGGGTTGCGAGGGTTCACAAAAGTTTTACATTACAGTTATTCAATGAGCAGTTTTCAGTGGATATGGTTCCTATTCCACTGCGAGTGAACAAGGTTATAGTGGGAATGGATTGGTTGAGCCCCAATGCGGCAGTGATCGACTGCGAGCATCAGCTAGTGAGGATTCGGACTCCTGGTGGGGGAGGGTTAGTAATACAGGGTGAGAGACCGCATGGTGGATTGACTCTATGCTCATCAGCGAGGGCGAGGCGCTATCTTCAACAGGGATGCGCAGGTTATGTCGCCTATGTTATGGATACCAGGGATAAGGGTAAGGCGACAGTGGATGATGTACCGGTAGTACGAGAGTACCCGAACGTATTCCTGGAGGATCTTCCTGGGGTACCTCCGAAGTGGCAGTTCGAGTTCAGGATTGACCTAGTCCCTGGTGCGGCTCCGATAGCCAAGGCACTGTATCGGTTGGCTCCTACCGAGATGCAGGAGTTATCTACATAGCTGCAGGAGCTGCTAGACAAGAGATTTATCAGACCGAGTAGTTCGCTATGGGGAGCCTCGATCTTGTTTGTGAAGAAGAAGGACAGGTCACATCGCATGTGTATAGACTACCGGGAGCTGAACAAGGTGACGGTGAAGAACCGTTACCCACTTCCGAGGATAGATGATTTGTTTGACCAGCTTTAGGGAGCATCTTGGTTCTCCAAGATCGATTTACGGTAAGGTTATCACTAGATGCGAGTCAGGGATGAGGATGACTAGAAGACAGCTTTTAGGACTCGCTATGGGCACTATGAGTTTGTGGTGATGCCGTTCGGGCTCACCAATGCTCCACCCGCGTTCATGGACCTCATGAATAGGGTGTGCAGACCGATGCTGGACCGGTCTGTGATAGTTTTCATTGATGATATCTTGGTCTATTCCAAGACTCAGGAGCAGCATGAGGAGCACCTGAGGGAGGTGCTAGAGACACTGAGGAGGGAGAGGCTTTTCGCGAAGTTCTCCAAGTGTGAGTTATGGTTGCGCAAGGTGTAGTTCCTTGGGCATATCGTTAACCAGAAGGGTATTCTGGTCGATCCAGCCAAGATAGAGGCCGTGATGTAGTGGGAGGTTCTGAGGTCTCCAACTGAGATTCAGAGTTTTCTTGGTCTAACAGGTTATTATAGGAGAATCATCCAGGATTTCTACAAGATTGTTGTTCCTTTGACCCGACTGACCAAGAAGTCGGTGACATTCCGCTGGGGGCCCGAGCAGCTGGCGGCCTTCGAGACTCTCAGAGAGAAGTTGTGCGAGGCACCGATTTTGACTCTGCCCGAGGGAGTAGATGACTTCGTATTGTATTGTGACACGTCGATTACGGGCATGGGTGCAGTTCTGATGCAGAGGGGTCATGTGATAGCCTACGCGTCGAGGCAGCTGAAGCCTCACGAGGCTAACTATCCGACGCATGATTTAGAGCTAGGGGCTATAGTGTTTGCCCTCAAGATTTGGCGGCATTACCTCTATGGGGTCCGTTGTACCATCTACACGGACCACAAGAGTTTGAGGTACCTCATGGATAAGCCAAATCTGAACATGAGGCAGCATCGGTGGTTAGATGTGGTGAAGGATTATGAGCGTGAGATCCTTTACCACCCGGACAAGGCCAATGTGGTGGTCGATGCCCTGAGCCGCAAGGCGGTAGCGGATCCGATTAAGGATGTATGTTTGTGCATGACAATAATCACTCCACTGTTGGAGCAGATTAGAGAGACACAGGTTGAGGGCCTGAAGGAAGAGCGCCAGAAGTGTGAGAGGATTGTAGGCCGAGTGTCCTCATTTGATTACGATAGATGAAGGTTGATGACCCTACATGGGAGGGTCTGGGTTTCGTACTGGGGCGGAGTACGGTAGGTTCTGATGGATGAGGCCCATAAGTCGAGGTTCTCCATCCATCCTGGGGCGACGAAGATGTATCAAGATCTTCGCCCTGATTATTGGTGGCCCTGCATGCAGCGGGACGTAGCGTGGTATGTGGAGAGGTGATTGAACTACAGGAAGGTCAAGGCTGAGCACCAGATACCACACGACAAGATGCAGTCGCTAGACATTCCCGTGTGGAAATGGGAAGATATCACCAAGGATTTCATTACCAAGCTTCCCAGGACTACACATGGAGTAGATTCGATATGGGTCATCGTGGATCGGTTGACCAAGAGCGCTCATTTTATTCCAATCTAGGAGAGCATATCGGCCGAGAAGTTGGCCGAGATATACGTACGTGAGATAGTGGCACGACATGGGGTGCCTGTCTCGTTGGTGTCAGACCGAGATGCTCGTTTCACTTCCAGATTCTGGAAGCGGTTTCACGAGGAGATGGGTACTCGTCTCCACTTCAGCACCACTTTCCACCCTCAGACAGACAGACAGAGCGAGAGGACGATACAGACACTCGAGGACATGCTACACGCATGTTTTTTAGATTTCGGTGGTAGTTGGGATACGTATCTTCCGTTAGCGGAATTTTCGTATAACAACAGTTACCATGCCAGCATAGACCGACCTCCCTTCGATATGCTCCACGGGAGAAAGTGTAGGACCCCAATCTGTTGGGTTGAGGTCGGTCAGAGAGTTATGAGGAGTACTGAAGTAGTACTCAAGACTACAAAGCGGATTCAGCAGGTCCGGAGCAGACTTTAGACTGCTCAGAGTCGTCAGAAGAGCTACGTCGACAAGAGGCGTTCGGATTTAGAGTTTCAGGTGGGCGACATGGTCCTCCTGAAGGTCTCACCCTGGAAGGGTGTCATTCGGTTCCAGAAACGGAGCAAGTTGGGCCCCAGGTAGATCAGTCTGTTTAGGGTTTTGGCCCAGGTGGGTCTGGTTGCTTACCGGTTAGACCTTCCAACAGAGCTCAGCCAAATCCACAGCACCTTCCATGTTTCTCAGTTGCGGAAGTGCTTAGTGGATGATTTAGCAGTGGTACCCTTTAAGGATATTCAGGTTGATGACAGCCTGAACTACATTGAGCGACCTCTAGCTATCCTTGACAGGAAGTCGAAGGATTTGAGGAACAAGAGGGTGGAGTTGGTAAAGGTGCAATGGCAGCACCGCAAGGGCTCGGAGTGGACTTGGGAGGCCGAGGAGGAGATGAGGGAGCACTACCCAGAGTTGTTTTCAGATGCAACAGACTTCGAGGACGAAGTCTAAGATAAGTGGGGGAGAATGGTAACGCCTGGTTCCTGGTATGCATATAAATTATTTATTTATTTATTTTGGAAGGGCTACTCGACGAGTTGGTGGCCCTAACTCGTCGAATAGAAGGCAGAATATGCGCGGGTTTTAAGTGAGCTACCGAAGAGTCGAAGTCTTGACTCGACGAGTAGGACCGTCTGGATGAAACCCTAATCTTTAGGGCTTGCACCCTATTTAAGCATCATACCTGGCCTCCACCCCAGCCTCCATCACCTCCAAACCCTAATCTCGAAACCTTAATCAACCTTGAGTGATCTTGAGCTATTTCTTGCCATTTTTGTGATTTAAAGCTAGAATAAGGAAGGAAGGACTTGGAGTTGCAGAAGGAAGGCTGAAGATCCAGAGCTAGGGACTCATTTCTGTCTTGATAGAGGTATAAAGCTTATACCTTGGATTCTATTCACTTATATCTTCATTTGAGCTTGTATATTGTCACTTTTGGGCCATTTCCAAGGTCATTCCGAGATTTGAACTCTTGGGGATGTAAGGACTTAATATCTGGGCACTCTTGAGCTTTAGGAGCTCAAAGTTGCCACCTTTATTCAGCCATGGCCCTATTCCATGACTTAGACCTCCATTTTAGCTTGTGGTGGGTGTTTTTAGCTTCTTAACACCATGCATGCACGTAAAGTTAGCAACTTTACGTGTAATGCTAGTCTAAGGAGTCTTGGTCTATGAGTAGGAAGCTTTGGAATTGATTAGAATCGACTGCATGGATTTGGCATATGGGGGACTTGACGAGTTGTTCTTGTGACTCGGCAATTCGGGTCGTGGACCCCTAACCCCTTTTATGGTTTGAGTGAAAACGTTGAGTCTAGGAGATGACTCAGTGAGTTGGGCAAGATTAGGACTCGGAAACTGAAGAAATTGACGAGTCCAAGGAGGGACTCGACGAGTTAATATGTTTTGTCCCAATGCGATGACAGGAAGAACTCAACGAGTCTCGGAAGGGACTCGACGAGTTGAATCGGTTGACCACGAGTCTGAGTAGTACTTGAACTCGCCGAGTTAGGAGATAACTCGACGAGTTAGGGTTGACTGGGAGTTGACCTTGACTTTGACTTTGACCAGGATGTTGACTTTGACCAAGGGTAAAATGGTCATTTTACCCTAGAAAGATTATCAGATTTTTGATTAAGTATTATTGTGATATTGATAGCTAGGGAGTCGTTGGAGTAGCTATCAGATATTCCTCACCGTGACTTTTTGCAAACAGCTTTGCAAGGTGAGTTTCCTTCAGTAGGAACGGGTCTACGGTACCAAGGCCGGCCCGTATATGTGATATGATAGTGGCTGAGTGTGGGCGGGGCCCGAATTTTATAGTAACCGAGTGTGGGCGGGGCCCAAATCTCGTAGTATTATTTGAGTATAGATATGTGACTTCTTGATAGGAGTAAATATACTTGTTGTCAGTGTGATACTTGTATGCATGTTAGTAGTGGAGTGTGTGTGGGGCCCGAATCTCCTAGACAGCGGAGTGTGGGAGTGGCTCGAATATCCTAGACAACGGAGTGTGGGCGGGGCCTGAATCTCCCAGACAGTGGAGTGTGGGCGGGGCCCGAATCTCCTAGACAGCAGAGTGTGGGCGGGGCCTGAATCTCCATGAGAGTGGGCGGGGACCATATCTCTTAAGTGTATGTTATATGTATGGTATGTGGTAGTTGGGGCGACTCACTAAGCTTCGTGCTTACAGTTTTCAGTTTTGGTTTCAGCTACTTCCACTAGCAAGGGGAAGGGCTCGGGATGATCACATGGCACACACCACAGCTTCAGCCTGGGATGTTTAGACTGACATGATGTTTTGAGAGATATGATTTGTGATTTATTATGATATTGACGGATTATGGTTTTTCGTAAATGATTTTAAAAAGAAAGTTTTGGTCTGTATTTTTGGGATGTTTCATAAGCCCCTCTCTTCGTTAAAACTTAAAGGACGCGCTTATTCTTTGTTCTCAAATGTTCTCAAATACCATTTTGTTTTCATTTGAACATATATATATATATATATATATATATATATATATATATATATATATATATATATATATATATATATATATATATATATATATATCGTAAGAATGAAATTGTCATAATGAATTTTTGCTTATTTTACTGAATGCATGATAATAACGATAGTTTTGTAAGGTTGAACGTATTCACACTACTAAACAACTTATTCTCTTAGTTATTCTCATAGAATAGCAATGTCCATGTATATCCGCACAATAGATGTCATCCATATTTTAACCTAGCCTTATATATATATATATATATATATATATATATATATATATATATATATATATATATATCAAGGTTGCAGAAATCGCTCGGCGGTAGCTCGACGGTGGACTGGGGTCAAGCGATTAATCGGCTAGGCGGGGATTAATCGGGGGATTAATCTGGTACCATTAATTAGTAAAAAAATTATTAAAAAATTATTAAATATAACATTAATCCTATGAATATAACATTAAATATAACATTAATAAATATAACATTATATCAATTAAAAAATTAATAAAGATAACATTATAACAACAAACTAAGATTACAAAAAACCCCTTTGATCCTTACTAGATCACATCTGAATAACCAACTACTGCATTTGGATCTAAGTTATCAAATGAAAACGGGAAGAATCCATTCTTATAAGGCATGATTTCACCTTATCAGCATGTTGTTGCACCTTATCAGCATTAACACTTTCATTCTGAGTTCATAATCAAGCCATTCTTATGTCCTGCAATTCACAATCCATTCTTGTGAGGCATGGTTTTACCAATCAATTCATATTACCTGTTTGTCTATCAGTGTTTGTATGCATAACCATTCCATTCTTATGTGTAACATATATTCCAACAACAACAGTTAAATCAAATACATATTTATTGCTAAAGTTTTAATCAAGAACCCATGAATATCAATACCTTGCTTTGATAATCAAGACTATTTGATAACCAAGAACTCAAAATTCACTCAGGCAATTGATCAAACACTTGGTGGGAAGATGGTTTCATACACCAATCTAGCTATTTCCTAATCATCTAAACCACCATACACGCATAAAACCAATATGTGTTGAGATTGAACAACTAAGAAACATGAAACTAAGATTGAAAAACAAATCTGTAAGAGATGGCTTACCTTCGTAGCAGATTTGCTAACAGGGCTCTGTGTGGATTTGCTTCTGGCACAATACATCTTCCAATAGGGCGGTAGGGAGCAGAGGGTCGTCGAACGGCGACGGTGAAGTGTGAATCTGGTCATTGATCATATTTGGAATCGGGTCGACAAGCGGAGTGGCAGAAGGTGTTGGACTCAGGTCATCTATGCATCCACAAGTCCTAAAACTACAGATAAAAATAAACGATCAGATGTAATCATGCAAACAAAATTGAATTTAGACTATGAACGATTAAACAAAATCCCAACAACCACCACGCTTCCATGTCCGACGATCATCGTCTTCAAGGTGATTGTTCGACGGATCCTGGGGAAGTTTCATCTCGACCTAATCCTGGATTCTGAACTGACGAATTTCATCTCGACCTAATCATGGGTAATTTTCGTGTTTCGAGTGAAGAAGGAGGGTGGTGTAGAGGGTGTTTGATGGAATTGTGAAGAAGAAGGAAGTTTCATGTTTGCATCCCACATCTCTCGTGTTTCCAGTAAAGAAGGAAGTTTCGTGTTTGCATCCCACATCGCTGGTGGGACAATAGATGATGGCACACATATCTTATAAAAGGAGAGTTAATTCCTTCAAAAAATCAAACCCAACTACTTGGTGGGCTAACAAAACCCGACTCAACTATATTTTTGGGCAAACAAGCTCCTTTGAGCTGGCGGGTTGGAGTCATTTTGGTCCGAGTTCGGACGAATTAGTCCGATTTGGACCGATTAGGACCGTCTTTGACCGATATTGACCAATGTCGATTAGCTTACCCGATAAGAGCTATTTGTAAGCAGTTGGGGTCCGCCAAGCGTCTAGGCACCGATTAATCGGCCGCCTAGACCGATTTTTACAACCATGATATATATATATATATATATATATATATATATATATATATATATATATATATATATATATATATATATATACATATATATATAGGGTAAATTGAATATATCCTTAAGGGTATATAAGTTTAGGTACCCAAACTCACCAAACTATGTCGTTTTCTTTTTATCATATATACATTTTAATCGTCCAATGTTCTTATAATTAAACTTCTAACTTGCTTTACTTCCAAAATTTTTAGAAATTTCACATTTATCTTCGTTTTACATAATTTTCATTTTCAACTATAATATATATAGCCTAATAGGTGTTCGGCAAAAAGATGTAATGTAAGAGGAATATAATAGTGAAATATCAAAAATTTTGAATGTAAATAAAATTAGGGGTTGATGTTTAAGAACATTATAATGAATATATCAAACAAAACAACGTATTATGGTGGGTTTGGGTGTCTAAGCTTATACACCTTTAAGGATATATTCATTTTTCGCATGTATATATATATATATATATATATATATATATATATATATATATATATATATATATATATATGTATGTATGTATACCCTTAAGGGCATATAAGGGTATGTAAGCTTAGATATCCAAACATACCATAATACGTTGTTTTGTTTGATATATTCATTATAATGTTCTGAAACTCCAACCCCTAACTTGATTTACTTTCAAGATTTTCGAAATTTCACTATTATCTTTCTCTTACATCATATCTTTTTGCCGAACACCTACGAGGTTATATATATTGTAGTTGAAAGTGAAATTATATAAGAGGAAGATAAATGTGTAATTTATAAAAATCTTGAAAGTAAATAAAGTTAAAAGTTAAATTATAAGAACATTGGATATTTAGAATCTATTTATATGATACAAAACGACGTAATATGGTGAGTTTGGGTACCTAAGCTTATATGCCCTTAAGAGTATATATATATATATATATATATATATATATATATATATATATATATATATATATATATATATATATATATATATATATATATATATATAGAGAGAGAGAGAGAGAGAGAGAGAGAAAGAAAGTTAGGATCATATAAAACTTTTAATTATTGTGTGAACGTATGACTAATTGTAGACCAATCATTTGATAAAAGTAATTTTGTAACTTTATTTATTTAATAATAATTATTTATTATAAACTTCCTAGAGTTTTGGTAACTAATAAGTGGTTGCCTATAATTTTGGATGGTCTCCATAAGACGCCTGCTAAACATTTCTGCCACTAATATATGTCTTTTTTTCTATCTTCTTATTTTCTAATGTTCATGGAAGATGCCTCAATATTTGCACAAAAAAAATCCATCGATTGTGTTATGGTGATGAAAAAAAGTGTTGAATTGGAAAGAAGCATGAAAACTACCTTGGGTGCTTTTGCGTTCCATAAAAACTACCTTGTGGTGATGAAAAGTAATTATGTTTAATAGTAATAATCTCTTGTGTTTAGTCTTGAGCTGCTCATTTAAGATTTTGTTTGTTTACTATGAATTTCCACCTGTTAAATAAAAATGTAAAAAAAATGTTTGCGGTTTGTTATTTTATTTGTAGTTCATATGTTTTTTGTCGGTAATTTATTATAATATGTTGATAATTAAGTTGATTCTTGTCTTCTAGACTTTCTTCGTTTTCATGATTAACAATTTTGTTTGTGGGTTTTTCTTTTCACATTCGATGAAAAAAGACTTTGGTCATAAGTCATCATTTGAGAAAAGGTAGTAATGATGTATAATTTAAATTTACTTCGCACATAATGTTTGATCCCTATTTTTATTTACTTTTACTTGTAGTTAAATTCACAATTTACACATTCAATGTTCTGTTGAGTACTAGTCAAATTATAATTATCACCTTTCTGTAGGTTTTTGTTTTGGCACCCATTTTTATTTTGAAATTATATTTATATTTTGATTGAATTTTTTACTATTAATTTAAAATATTGATGTTAGCTGTTTTAACAACCACTTGCAAGATTTCAAGGTCAAACGTAGGATGTTGAGACAAATAAAATAAAGATTTGTATATGAAAAAGATGTGAATGTGTTTGTTAATTTTGTAGGATGCTATGAGAAAATATTCGAATTTAGTCAATGATGATCGATCGGAGAAAGTGTAAACGGAAAGAGTTTTAGACAACGTATTCTTCAAGCATTATTCAAGAGTGCTTAAATTCTTTAAGAATTCTTCAGATGTATAAAAAATTTGTTATGTTACAGACATTTAAATATATTTTTCTTCTACAATTCTTCAAACTTGAAGGCATTGTTAATGGTCTGGATATCGATCGGAAAAAGTGGAAACATGAAGAGTTTTAGACATTGTATTCTTCAAGAATGTTTGAATTCTCAAAGAATTCTTCAATTATAACAAATTAATTGTGTTACAAAACTTGCAATCAACAAAATAAAACCAAAAGAATAAAGTATTTCTTAAAGAATTTCTAATATGTTGTACTATATGTATTCGTAAAGAATACAAACACAATCAAACCAAAAAACCTGAAGGAATTTTTAAAGAATTTATAGTATGTAAAAATCCCAAATTCTTAAAGAATGCATAAAAAATAACCAACTTTAAAAAAAAATATTCATACGATTTTACTAATCATATGAAGGATATGAATTTAAAATGTAAAAAATGTAATTTCTAATCATATGAAGGATATGAATTTAAAATGTAAATAATGTAATTTTGTTTTTCAAATATAGTTTAAATTCCATCCATTATAATCCTCACTTTTCATAACTATTGTTAATAAATTTGAGTAATTAACTCTTTCAATTAATTAAATGCATTTATATGATACATGTTATCTCATCTTAATAATATGTACCTTAAGATCACAACCCTTTATTCTTTTAATCTAATGGATCACAACTCTTTATTCTTTACTGTGATGACTCATTTTAAAGTGAGAACTTGTGAGGACACCATAAAAAGATTGAAAAAAATCTTAAAACGATACAAATCATAAAGTCGACCATAGATCTATGTCCGGGAGAAAAAAATTGGAATTTTTTTTTTTGCATCATTAAAATTGATCCATGATTCAATTTTAATTTTTTATTTTGCATCTTTATGATTCACGATTCAAAATTTTTTTTTTTCCAATTTTTTTTTCTCCGGAACATAGATTTATGCTCGATTTAATGATTTGTATTTTTTTTCAATTTTTTAAGGTGTCCTCACGAGTCCCCACTTTAAAATGAGTCCTCACTCGATCTTCTTTATATATATATATATATATATATAGATATATATATATATATATATATATCACTACTAGAAAACCGGGTAAATACCTACAGCATTATTCGTAGGAATTTCGTAGGAATTGAGCGTTACCTACAAAATTCCTACAGAAACTGCTTTGTAGGAAAAACCCTCGGGTAATTTTTTCCTACAATTTGCCTACAAAATTGTCTTCGGTTTTCGTACGGAAAATTCTGTTAAAAATGTACCTACAAAATCCCTACAAAACACTTTTCCAACCGAATACCTACATAACTATTTTCCTACAAAATACCTACGGAATTATTTTCCTACAGATTACCTACATAGTCTTTTTCCTACAAATTTCCTACAATTTTTTCTAAACTTTTGTAACAGAATTTTCGTTACTAATCTGTAAGTAAATTGGATTTAACATTTAAAAAAAACATTTTTTTTAAAATTTCCTAATATTTTCTGCTCAAAAAAGAAACTATAAAACTAATAAAAAATGATAATAATCAAATACCATTACATTCATTAACATTAAAATAGTCAACCACATAACATTCTAGTACATTAAAATAGTCAAAATACCTTTACAAGAGTTTAGACTAATCAAGTGTTTTAAAACAAAAACTAAAAATTTCTTGGTGGATTACCGGGAGGGTTGAATTATCTCATAAAAACCGCCAATTGCAACATTGCATCTGCAAATCCATTTAATTTTATCTTTCTTGCAATTGCAAGTCAATTTGATTTTGCCTTTTATCCATAGGGGCTTGTTGCATGCTTGACACCCGTTCTAGCAACTCCTTTACGAAAAAAATGGCAAGACAAACACCATATAGTTAATATATGTAAATGTAACAATAAAGTATTCACCAATTATATAACCATGGAACAGTTAGATTTAAAAAATTACAAATTAGAACATCAATATGTATTAAACAGATTAATGCAAACATCAACATCAACTAATGAAACCAACCATGGAAGCATTAACTCAATTAACTTTCAAAACCCAAAGACTATTAAGGTACTAATCAGTTAATAAAATAATCTAGAACAACCAAGTTTGATTTATCATTTCGTTGTATGAAAAAAAAAAAGCATAAAACAATTATTTCTTAATCCTGCATTTAATTCCATCATGTCAAACTTGTTAAAGCCACACATATGATCCAACTCACAAATAAGTTGCATCCCTAAATTTTACACGGTGACCCGCATAAACAAAACAACAAACATAAATAAAATAATTGTAAACATTACTACAATAGAGCTCGCTAAGAAATTTGTTAATTTCAAGAATTTTCATCTTCTTAACCCTAGAAAAATCTTGGACGATAGTTAACCCACATAATTGTTAATCAAACAAACAAAAGCAAAAGAAAATAACAGTTTAAATAAGTGTTCAACATAAAATACTAAAAGATTCATTTGATTTAATCTGGGAAGATTTTGATAAAAAAAAATGTTTATAATAGATGCCAGTTTTAGTGATGCATCAAACCATATCTTCCCACAAAACACTCAAATACCACATGAAAACAGAGTTCAGTACCGATCTATCAAAGATCCTAAGCAATACCTTCGAATCCGGAATAAAAACATCAATTCGATCAAAGAACTTACCAACAAAAGAACTATATCGCCTCAAGCATAAATCACCGACGACATAGAACGATGGCTGCTGACATACATGGGTGGAACAGTGGCGGCGAAGTCTTCCCTTGTAATATCGGAAAAGAGAGAGACAACCGGAGCTGTGAGGGTTTCGGTGACATCGTCTTCCTCATTCGCCGACAACAGCGGCAAGGCATTCCAGCTAGACGGATCTTTAATCGAGATGTGGAGGCAAGGAGCACCGGTGGTGGATGTTGAATCGGTGATGGCGATGGAGGAGGGAGAAGGAGAAGGAGAAGGAGAGGCGACGTGAGCGATGAGGAAGAGTGTGACAAAAAGCGGGATTAACCTAGCAAATTTCAGAAAAGAGGGAGTTATTTGATTTTTTCGTTTGGTTGGTATTCCGTAGGAGATTTCCTACGGTTTTCCTACCACAACATAAAAAAAATTATTTTATTTATCTCATTTTTCCTTGTAAATTAAATCATATTCAGAAAATAAATAATAATAATAATAATAATAATAACAACAACAACAAGAGTCTACACAGACAACGACAATATCGATAAACTTCTTTCCTTATCATTTTATGTATTCTAGTTTATGTATTCTAACTATAATATTATTATTAATCTAATTTTAAATTATTATTATTATTATTATTATTACTATTATTATTATTATTATTATTATTATTATTATTACTACTACTACTAAAATGATTTGCGTTTACGTAAATAAAAAATATAAAAATTTGTATGTGCATTTATATTATGTATCATTTAGTCCAAACCAAGTAATCAAAATATAATGATGTTGTGAAAAAAATAAAATAAGAAAAATGACATTTGACCATCGAAAAATAGAAAATACAAAAATTGTCGTAGGTAATCTGTAGGTAAATACTTACACATTACCTGCGGATAAAGCTTATCTGTAGGTAATCCGTAGGTATTACCTACACATTACCTACGGTAGTTTTTGTATTTTTCTATTTTTCAAGGGTTAAATGTCATTTTTTTCATTTCATATTTTTCGCAACATCATTATACTTTGATTTCTTAGTTTTCACCAAGTTATATATAATATAAACGTATGTACAACCGTGTGCACCAATAGAACCCATTATTATACAAGATATATAATACAAAAACTATATTTGTTTGTTCTTGAACCACAGTTAACCATCATTTAAGATATACATGATATACTAAATATAATACATAAAATGGGAGTGTATGTATGTGTGTGCCTGTATATTGTTTTCTTTTGAAAATGACATGCATTTATACAAATAAAACGGATAAAACTTTGAATGAGTAATGGGTTCTAATGATGCACATGGTTGTATGTACGTTTATATTATGTATAACTTAGTCAAAACCAAGTAATCGAAGTATAATGATGTTGTGAACTATACGAAACGAAAAAAAACAACATTTGACTCTGTAGGTAAATACCTACGAATTACCTATGGATAAAGCTTATCCGTAGGTAATCCGTAAGTATTTACTTACAAATTACTTATGATAGTTTTTGTATTTTTCTATTTTTCAAAGGTTAAATGTCATCTTTTCATTTCATATTTTTCACAACATCATTATACTTTGATTACTTAGTTTTTACCAAGTTATATATAATATAAATATACGTACAACCATGTGCACCATTAAAACCCATTATTATAGAAGATACATAATACAAAAACTATATATGCTTGTTCTTTAAAAACAATTAACCATCCTTTAACATATAAATAATATAATAAATATAATACATACATATGGGAGTGTATGTATACGTATGCCTATATATTCTTTTTGTACTGAAAATAACATGCATTTATACAACTAAAAAGAATAAAATTTTGAATGAATAATGGGTTCTAATGGTGCACATAGTTGTATATGTGTTTATATTATGTATATCTTGGTCAACACCAAGTAATCTATATATAATGATGTTGTGAAAAAAAATAAAATGAAAAAAAATGACATTTGACCATCGAAAATAGAAAATACAAAAACTATCATAGGTAAATATAGGTAAATACCTACAGATTACCTACGGATAAACGTTATTTGTAGGTAATCCGTAGGTATCTACCTACAGATTACCTACGATGGTTTTCATTTTTTCTATTTTTTTGATGGTCAAATATCGTTTTTTTCGCTTCACATTTTTCAGAACAATATTATACGTTGACTATTTTGTTTTTAACAAGTTATACATCATATAAACATACATACAATTGTATTGATCATCGAAATTCATGAATCGTTTAAAGTACATATACACATAAAAATAATAATAATAATAATAAATTAATAAAATAAAACATAATAATTTTAACAGTAAAAATAAAACAATAAATATAAATGTAACAATAAATATAAATTATAGTTATAAATATAATAATAATAGAAATTAAAACGAAAGATGTTAGTAATAACCTACATCATAAGGAGGGAAATAAAAATGTTTACTACGGATTATCTACATAATTTAAAAATGTCTCTCCTTTTTTTTTATTCCGTAGGTATTCTGTAGTGAATTACCTACAGAGTACCTACAAAATTTGAAATAAATCCGTTTTCCTTATTTCCGTAGGTATTCTGTAGCAAATTACCTACAAAAAACTACACAAATATTTTATGTAGCTATTCGGTAGGAAATCTGTCACTAAATTAGGACAACTTTATTTTGTAGGCAGTTTGTGGCTATTCTGTAGGTGTTTTCCTAGGGAAAAATTATGTAATTATTTTTTCGTAGCAACTTACCCCCTTTTCTAGTAGTGTGTGTGTGTGTGTGTATAAGACGTTGAAATTAAATAATATTGTTTAACCTACGATGGCTGTGACTATGGTGGTAGCTGTGCAATCGGTGGAATGCAATAAGGTTTTTGTCCAATGCCTCTAATATGGTCATGCGGAGAACCTAATACTTTCTCAAAACAAGTTTTTTATTCAAGGGGTGTTAGACCTCTTTCTCCATTTAATCATTGAGTTTGTTCTAAGAGCTCTTGCACTAACTGATTCTGTGTTTTCCAAAAATGATTAGCAATTAAGTATAAATAAACACTATACTATATGTTAAAATTATAATTAAATACTTAAGTATTTCTCCTCCGCTACATCACTAATAAATACACATATACATACATAATAAACTAATACACATTATACATACATATACATACATTATACCCACATACATATACCAAATACACATACATATAGCAAATATACACATATATGCCAAATTTCACATAATAAATACAAATACATATATTTTGCAATTAATCTCGAAATTAACATTAAATGAAACTTGTGGTGGCCGGAAATCATCCACGTGGTCTAGTGGTGATGGGTAGTTGTTGTTGGTGACAACAACAATGGATGAGAACTTGAGGAAAACAAAAATCATTTTTTTCTTTTTTTTTACAATTAATCTCGTCACCGGTGACAGCAAAAAAGAAAAACTTTCGAGAATATGGAACGTAAAGGAAGAGAGAAAAGATGGAGGAGTTTACCTCAATCGTCGCCGCTTCTAGCTGCGGAGGTCGCCGGTGGTAGCTAGTGATGGTCGTCGGAAGTGGGTGGTCGTATGTGGCCCCGGGCGATGAAAATAACACTGAATCGTTGGTGGAATGCAGTGTCGCCGAAGTTCAATTGAGAGAGAATATGGAACACAAAGTAGGGAAAGACTCGCTAGGAAGGGGATTAATCCTCGATGGCAGTTAACGGCGACAGTGAAAATACGAGACCAATTTGCATTCGCTGGATTGATCATTTAATCGACGACCAAGGAGCAATCTCACAATTTGATGCAGATCGGGGTTTAAACGCAATAGTTACGACGCCATTAGCGGCGGACACCAAACGCGAATGTTGTGTGTCTTATTCTTGTAGTGATATTTAATTAACCGTCAAAAATATCCACCATTTCTACTTTACATAAGAATAGCCAAATGCATATCCAATTCAAGTGTTCAACCGTTTGCTATTTTTCTAAGAAATCCTTTGAATGAATATTAAATTCAAGATAAATGAATAAAGAAATATCAAATGTTATTCATGCTAATCATCCATCGGTTTCTCCTTAAATATGCATACGGTGAACATCAATTCTTCTTATTGTGGATATTAAATCTCGACGCTAAACACAAAAATGGAATCTTAAATTATTTGAAGATTACAATATCCTTATTCTAATAAAAAAATAATTTTAATTTCTTTTTGACATGTGTCATCCTATTAGGTCTCCTAATTAATACATATTTTATTCTTCTTTTGACATGTGTCACCCTATTAGGTCTCCTAATTAATGCATGCCACTTGTCAAACTATTAATTCTTCATTTCAATTTTTAAAATTTAAATTTTCCATTCTAATTACATTAAATTAATAACATTAGAATAAAAATTAAAATAAAATTAATACAAATTATAAGGTTATATAATTTCACGTATTTATTTAAATTAACGATTATAATTTTATATAACTAAAAAAAATATCTCTTAATTAATAATTTATTTAAAATAATAGATTAATAATTTTGAGTTCTCACTATGAAACTTTAATTAATTTTGTAACCGTGGTTCCCACGGGTTATAAACTAGTTTCTAATAATTAACCGCATAGCAACTTCCGAATTAAATGTTAAAAACCTTCCTAATTTTGTTTTAACATTAAGATTTGAAGGCTGTCCGAGTAATTAAATGTTAAAAACCTTCCTAATTTTGTTTTAACATTAAGATTCGAAGGCTGTCCGAGTTAAAAAAAATATTAAGGATCAAACACATCAATTACCTTAAATCATAGTACCATTTGTGTCTGTATAATGTTTTGTTATGTTTTTATTGGTACTAAAATTTGTTATTTTAATCATTCATTTTCTATTGAACCTATATATATATATATATATATATATATATATATATATATATATATATATATATATATATATATATATATATATATATATATATATATATATATATATATATATATACTAGGTTACAACCCGTGAGAACCACGGTAAAATACTTATAAAACATTTATATTATTAAGAAGATTTGTGTTTTTCTAAAACTTTTTGTATTAATTAGTTAAAATTAATATAATATATTTACTTGAATATGCTATATACATACATATTATGTATGTGACTAATTGATGAGGGATAGAGAAGATTAGTTGATGAACTCACATTAGTCATTTCGTTTGTAGGGTACATGGTTTAGGGAATAGAGGTTGCAGGCTTGCTAAAATGATTCGAACTTTGATAAGGTTATATTGTGGATAAATTAACTTCAAGAAAAATGGGATGATGTATTTTCAAGATGACTTTCTTTATCTATGTCGTATCCAAAACTCTTAACATTGCACATGTTCCACACTACGGTTGCAGACTATAACCTTATTGATGTATGTCTGTTACTCTGGATTTGGACACACCAATGCAAAAAGGCATCTCTTTTATTTTGAAGCGGATCCACAATCCCTTCAAATAAAAGTGTTATATATAAATCTCACAACCAATCTTGTTTACAAACTTATGTTGGAATGACAGATAATTATATAATCATTTTTGAAATTTCTAAGATTGTTAATATTCATTATCTTAATGATTTAATTTTTTGGTTTTCCTGTACAGGTTTTGTGGAAATTACCCCTCTTCTCAAACATAATTTTGTGTTACTGTTAATTATTTGAGCCGTTTTAAAGACTTTGAGTTTTTAGTTTTTTACAAGTATTCAATGCCCATGTAATTGACTAAAATAAACTAATGGAGCAGTTTTGTTTGTTTTTTTATGTTGTCTATTTTCTTCTTAATAACATTATAAATAACAATTTGATCGATTATGAAATTATGACTATTTTTAGTTTGCTAAAACATGGAATACAACACATTTACCTATATTTTGGGCTTTTATAATGTTCAATCTTGAAAGTTAAAGAAACAATATTGAATTTAATACTTAGAGAATAACATACATGCATTTATAAACACAATCTACTATGTCTTGCCAAAAATACCCTTAGAGTCTCCATGGAATAATTTGCTTCTTTTACATCAGTAAAAAAAATGAAACTATGTTGTTATCTATATACAAATACCATTGCAGCCTACTATGTGACAAAATTGCCCCTGTCCACCCATATACGACTTGAAAGACTCAGCTTATGAAAGTCTGCTGCAAGGAAGGTATATGTCATATAACTTTGAATTGAAATTAGAGATTCCATTCCATGGTTGCCAAAAGGATAAAATTCAATTTAATTTTTCTTTTTATTGATGAAATTACCAAAATTCCCTTCCAAATACATTTTGCTAACAAAATTATATGTTTCAAGTATCTTTGTCATCGAATTTGAAAGAGGTATAGAAGGAACAGTACAAAAGAAAACATTTGCCAATAAAAAATCAGAAAGAAACCTACGATGGGGTCAAACCAACCCCAATAGGAAGTACAAAACAAAAAGTTGTAGGAACATAATGTCGATGGAAAACCAATAATAAAAAATGAAGAGTGCAAACCAACTAAGCAGATACAGTGACATGTACACATACGCATATAGAATGAGACAAGAATAAAAAATAAAGACGAACCAAATACATGTATTTTCCGAATGAAAGTGATTGAAAGGTTAAAGTATTTTTCTTTTTTTCTCTGCAGAGGATTCGTGAGATAAACAAAAGTGTAAATGGAATACCACGCATGTAATATACATATATACCCGTAAAATGGATTGAAATCTGGAGATGATCTTTGAGATAAACAGTTGCAGGTCATTATATTAAACAAATATAATGGAATTCTATTAAACAAATATCGAAATATCGTGAAGTTAATAATCAATTCCAAATATAATGCATTTTAAATGTATTGATACTATGGTTAGTCTATAAATGCATTTAAATCTTACTATATTACAACATTTTTAAACGGAAATATGAAAAATCAATTGGATTTTTAAAAACTGATTCAATCGATTTGAGGGTAATGAATATATGACAATTTAAGAAAACCAAGGGTAACGAAGTAAATTAACATTGAACGGAAAACGAAATATAAGAGTGACATGTCATCAAATAGAGTATCTTATATATATATATATATATATATATATATATATATATATATATATATATATATATATATATATATATATATAGGGATGAGCATTAGAACCGTCGGAACCGGAATTGGTAATAAGGTCCGGTTACCGGTTCTCCATTTTCATGAAAACCGGTCCCGGTTTGACATTTTTCGCGTTTTTTAAAATGTGCATAACTCACTCATATGAAATCGGAATTACTTGATTTTTTTTCCAACATGTTATTTGGAGCTTGTAGTTCTATTTTGACTATACAAACATATATTTTGGTTAGATGTTGAATCAGAAACATGCCCCGAAAGAAAGAATATTTATGCTGCGTTTTTTATATTTCAGTACTTTTTTTGTTTTTCTAAATCTGGCCCGCTTTTTTAAATGTGCATAACTCATTCATATGACGTCGAAATTACTTTATTTTTTTTCCAGCATGTAATTTGATGTTTGTACTTCATTTTAGACTATACAAACACATATTTTGGTTAGATATTGAATCAGTTATAGACCTCGGAAGACAGCATATCAATGCTGCGTATTTTCTGTTTCAGCATTTTGTTTTTATTTTTTGGAATCTGTCCTGCTTTTAAAATGCGCATAACTCATTCATATGAAGTCGGAATTACTTGATTCTTTTTTCATCATGTAATTTACTGTTTGTACTTCAATTTAGAATGTAAAAAGTCATAATTTGGTTAAATATTGAATCATTTATAGGTTCCGAAAGATAACATATCATCTATAACATTTTAACCGGTTCTAGTTTGAGAAATAACCGAAAAACCGGGACCGGAACCGGAACCGGAACCGGAACCGGTGCTAGAACCGGCGGTCCGGTTCCCGGTTCTTCTAATATAGGGAAACCGGTTCCGGTTCCGAACCGCTCCGGTTCTAAAGCTCATCCCTATATATATATATATAACAAAAAAATTTCAAACATTTGGTAGTAGTGTGTATCGGCTTTCAAGCTATATACACTCCGGTTAATTAGATCGATATGGTTGTCCGATTTGCTTTAAAAATGAATTATTTTATTAATATGTTAAGTGAAATCTAATTTTTCAAGTCTAATATACCGGTTTAAATGTTATTTTACCAGTTCTATCACACCAATTCACCCGATTTTCAAAAACCGTCTAGTTCGATCCGGTTTAAAAATTGATATAATATAAAAAAAAATTGAAACCAATTAATTATTCAAACTTTCCTATCGTACATATTTCAATATTTTTACAAGTTAATGTTATTCTCGCACAAAAATATTCCATTTAATCATTACCCATACCTTTTTTTAAACCACAAATCTAAAAGACCATCGTCATACACCACCATATCACTCTCTTAACCCCTTGTAGATTTACGAGTTCCAGGAGTACTGTCCCTTTCTTAGACAGATGTCTCAAGAGGGGGTGGCAGAAAGACAGAGAGAAATCTAGGGGGAGGAGTTCCTCTCAACATTCAGTCACAAACTGAAGTGATCTTATAAATATAATCCGCTAGCTTTAGTTATTTCTCCCCATACTCACAGTACTTCACCCCACCCCCATCTGTAGATAATCTTTTGTGTTGGTGCTTGAGCTGTAGTTTGCTGGTTCTCTCTTAATTAGTTATATATATATATATATATATATATATATATATATATATATATATATATATTTCTGTCTTCTTTGTCGGTGCTACCAGATGTATGTATCATACACTCACACCACAATCTCAACCCCCTCATTTCTCTTGTTTTTCTTTTAATCTTTCTTCTTCTTCTTCACAAGTCCAATATATTCATCTCTCTCTCTCTCTCTCTCTCTCTCTCTCTCTGTGTGTTTGTCTTTCTCTCTCAATTCTCATTTTTACATGGTTTTCAGGAGCAACCCGCTAGACCTAAACAACTTACCAGAGGATAATATCGCCAGAGATCATGACAAACAACCCCTTGATGACTCCTCTCCTTCTGCTGGTAGTTAGTTAACTTCTCTCTCTCTCTCTCTCTCTCTCTCTCTCTCTATATATATATATATATATATATATATATATATATATATATATATATATATATATATATATATATATATATGTTCTTCTGTGATCTATAATTTATTTGGGTTAAACCGTAAAGACTTATTCATGCAATGAGGTGGATTTTTTAACCTAAGCAACATCTTTCAAACTTGTTACTAAATTTATAACATATTCAGTTGTATGGATTTGTTACAAAAACATAATTGCATAAATTTAAACGCAATCCACTCAGTTTGATAAATTGGTAACAATATATCTTCCTTGCACATAATGAAGTCACAAAATCTATAATCTATTTTTTCGTATGAAGTATTAGATATAAAACTTTAACCTTCTTTTAGAAAATCTCTTTAAAGGTATTTATATAGTTCATTAAGAGTAAAACTATATCATCTTATTCGTATAAAGGGAGTGGATATAACTTTAATGAATTCTAAGGCACTAAAAATAATCGGTACTATTTGGTTTTCTATACTTTACTTTTTAAAAAAAATTAACAACATTTTGATAGCTTTGAGAAGCAAACCCTAGAAAATGTTGTGGGTTAAGAAGCGGTAGTCTGGCTAGTCAAACAGATAATTTAGAGAGCCAGTGTTTGTCATTAATTTTCTTCTGTGAAAATTAGGGACGGCCTTCAATTTTTTTTGAAAAGTAACAGTATAGTTACTCCATCCATAAAATAAAGAAAATCTTTATCAATGGCACACCTACGTTCGAGACTTTGTATTATCATAATTTATATTTTTATAAGTTTTTTTTTTTTTTTTTTTTTTTTTTTTTTTTTTTTTTTTTTGTATGTGTGTGGTTGAATGCTTGTAACAACAATACAAACAGATGTTACCAAAATAAAAGAAAACCAAAGAATATATGAGAAGTCCCATCACTCATCAGTATTGCTTTTGAATGAATTGAAATATATAGGAAGCTACAAAAAAAAGAAAAACGGCGCAATGGATGAAAGTAGGAAGGTCTACGAGTGTAGGTTTTGCTCCCTTAAGTTCTGCAAATCTCAAGCCCTTGGGGGACACATGAACCGCCATCGCCAAGGTATATCAACCTCTCTCTCTCTCTCTCTCTCTCTCTCTGTATATATATATATATATATATATATATATATATATATATATATATGTGCTAGAACAGTAGGCTAGAGTGACTGAGTTAACCTGATAATGATTTGAGGTAAAATGCAGGTGTTTAGACTTCAAAAAAATATCCACATCAGGAGCCAAGTTAAATTCTTTACACTTCCCTAGTGCTGAAATTGTTGTACGAATATCTTATCAATCTAATAATGCTTTAATTTGCATTTTTTACGCTTACAGCTGATCATAAAACAATTTTGTTAGAGTAAAGGGGCATCAATTGCAATAAAGTAATGACACATATATGTATATATATTCTTTAAAACCAACTACATACAAACAAAAAAGTATTCATGATCAACAGATCTCTCAACCTCAAATATCTTAACCACCAATAATGTATTGTGGAACAGAACATACCCTTATAGTTGTGTAACGTTACATTGCTAATTCGTCCTTAATTTAAGGTGTTTATATATTATATTTAATGGTATGTATAATATGTTCACCCATAAGATTTTTTGTTATATAATATTTACCTTTTAAAATGTAGAGTAGTGTCTCTTGAAAAATAATTTAAAACCATGTTTGTGATCTCAGAGAGGGAGACTGAGACGCTAAATAGGGCTCGTCAATTGGTTTTTGGTAACGATAATCTCTACCAACGTGGGTATGTTTCCTCCTCTTTCTTTCTTTATTGAATAAGTAAATAAATATATTTAATTCCCAGTTCCGGGAAAATGTTCGGCCTGAATTGTATATGTTTTTTTAACCAAACGGGTATTGGCATATAGCGAGCCTATAGTTAATTTATTAATTAAAAAGGACAGACTTCATGTACCAATACACATGAACTTTAAAGGATGATCACTAGAGTGTACACGCTAGTGTTATAGATTTATAACATGAAATACAAGAAAATTTTGGACCTCGAACCCTAACAGATTTTGTAGGACATATTATAACATTTTCTTTATGTAAACTCTTAAGAAAAAGGATATCACACAAGTACAATAATTATGTCGTTTTCTTGGACAATAATATGGTACATGTTTTTTTGTGTACTTTGAGTGTAACTACATTTGACAAGTCATGTTGATATCGAACTGTAGTAGCCAATCAACGGTGAATGGAGGCTATCATCATCAAGGATCAAGTTGCAACATGGGGAGTGCTCTTTACCCTACTAGACTCTTTTCCGGTGCTTCCACAGCCGTGCTACCACCAGTGCCACCGCAGCAACATTTGTACACATCACCACCGTCACGCCTCAGTAACTACTCATCACAACATTCTAAGTCGCAGTCAGGAAATAAAGACTATTTTCTGGGCCATGTTTGCTCCAACAACCCACAATTCATCTTCCAGAATTTGAGCTACATTGCTACACCACCCCCCGATGGTACTAATAATTACACATGCATTGGCGCACCTGTTGGACAAGCATTCACCATCACCGGAGGAAGTGGTGGTGGAGACATGTCAGCGTCTCCGATCAATAGATATCATAAGGATGGATTCTGAATTGAAACCTTTTATTTCTTGTTATTATTATGATAAGCAAAACTCGTCCTTTTTCTGTCTGTTTTTTCTGGGGTGAATGTGAAAAGTTATAATGGGACAAGAGAGTGCGGAAAGGAGAGAAGTAGTTTCGTTGGCTTTTTGTTGAAGAGGTCGTTAGGGTTTAATGTAGTGGGGTGTGAGTGTGACAGGCTTCATACAGACTGAAAACTGGAAGAAGGTAGTGTAACTAGGGTACCTGCATGTGGAACACACAAGTTAGATTTCAACTGGAAGTTCCCAACACCTTTTTGGATTTGAATTTATTTCTCTTTCATGGGGATTGAGTTCCATTTTTCTGGTTGCTTTTTATCTTCAAATAAATCTTCATAATTCATCACTGTGCATTTTCAGTCCATATTATCATTTTCAACATTGTTTTTCTGTGTATACTGTTTGAAAGAATATTTCGCTGAAATGTAAGCCGTCAGTGTGGTACAAGCAAGAGATTGATTAAATATCGTATTCATCAAAAGTCATTAACAAGTGTTACGTACAATATTCATCATCACTAGCTGTAGAAGCAATGTCATTCTTTGGCTAAGAAGGTGGAGGTGTTTGAAAAAAAAAAAAAACTTAAATTTAACATGCCTTGAGAAATTATAAGTTTTCACTTAGAAAGTTCCGGTTTATAGTTAAACCATTGTCTATTATCATTAAAAATGAATTAGAAATAACAGATTTGGACTCTCTATATTTCTTTCGTCCCTTATTAGATCATGTTTTAGATATTTAATAAATGTTTAAAATATAGAGTAAATTGAACATTGATTTTATAAAATGATTAAAGGACTACTAGTTGGGTTATGAGTTTCCAAAATATTAAATTTGAAAAAAGTAGTACTACGATTTGCAAAACTTTTAAATAGGAAGTACCATTGCACTATACAAGAGAGTGGTCAGAAGTTCTATTCACAACGACAGACTGTAATTAAGAAAATAGTGAAAAACTAAGAGATGACTCTTTTTTCTTTTTGATTCGTGTGCTCACAACAGTAAGTAGAACACAAGATGCTTTTATCGAAGATTCCAGAGGAGACATGGTTTTGTGGTATCCTGATTAATCTTCGATCTTTGAAGTACTGGAGTACATAACATAAGTATCCTACTTTAACACGATCTCATAAGGGTTGTTTTTTTTTTTTTTTTTTTTTTGTATATGATAGATACATCAACCATTTCACACACAAAGGACATACGATTTTGAGTGGAAATCGGGAAAACCATAAAGACACTTCCGGGGAGGGGGGGGGGGGTGAATAAAAGAAATTGGATTCAAATGTCTTATGATAATGGTAATTACCAACAGATAAAGAGGTTCTACCAACATATGACATGCGTGTGCATATATAGGCATACAAAATTATAAATTAGAATTATGAAAACCTCCAAACTAAGATACAACTGAACTGAAAAAAAAAATGTATATATATAAAGCGATGCAGCATAATTAAAAAAAAAGGTATATATAACTGAAAAAGATTGCATAAAAACACTCCAAAACTCGATTCAACACTCCAAACCCATCAGAGTTAAAAGAGGAAATTTTTAAATATTTTCAAGCAAAGTTTGAAGAACCAATGCAAGAGAGGCCGCAATTCTTAAGTAATAAACTCAACATGATTACAGACCAACATAGAGTAGATTTGGAAGCACCGTTTACCCGTGAAGAAGTGAATAAAGTTGTTTGGGGCTGCAGGATTGATAAGGCACCGGGGCCTGACAGGTTCACGTTTGCGTTCATTAAAAACTGGTGGGACAAGCTGGGTGAAGACTTCTTTGCAACCGTTCAATTTTTTCAAGAACATTCAGTAATAAACCCCAAAAACAATGCCTCCTTTGTCACTCTTATACCCAAGTGTGGGGATCCTGCGAGCCTTTGAGACTACATGCCCACAAACCTTATAGGATGTGTGAGTAAGATGATTTCGAAAACTTTAGCTGAGAGACATAAAAGGTTTTGCCCGTGATTATAAGCAAAGAACAAACTGCCTTTGTAAAGAGCATAAACATTACGGAAGGACCCTGATGGTAAATGGAAGTGGTGAGCTGGGCTAAAAGAAGGAAGAAGAAAATAATGATATTCAAGCTCGATTTTGAGAAAGCCTTTGATAACCTGAAACGTCCCAAAACTCATAGAAAATTTTCATTTTTTAAATAACTAAAAATCATCTTCCATTTCATTAAAGATCATCATAGTAATAAAAGTTTTTCCGAAACAAACATCATAGTATCATAAAAAAAAAGTGTGGAATCCTCGGTGGATGCGACACAATCATGTCGGGCCTTTACTACAAGAAGTACTTGAAACATTTAAACATAAAATCGTGAGCACAACGATTAGTGAGTTCCCCAAAATACCACATATCATACATATCAATACATATCATACGAATTTTATGGTCTTTCCACAGTCTTAAAATCACTTTCGTTACTGCAGTCCTCCTGTAGTCTTTCCTACTATGGTCCTCCCAAAGTCTTTCATACAACTGACACGGTCCTCCTATTGTCTTTCATACAATTTCCATAGTCGTCCCATGGCCTTTCATACAGTTGCCATTGTTCTTCCATGGTCTTTTCATGCACAAGTCGCAAAGACAATCTAGTATTCTATATAGTATACTGAGAAGACTTACCTCGCTAATCAGAGTAGACTAAATCACAACTCACAAAATCGGGAAGCTGGTACTACACATCACCTAATGAATCACAGAAGGACAAGCCTTAGTCTACCAACTAAAACTAACAATTTGACTAAAATTAAACCCGGTTAAAAGTCAACGGTTAGTCACTGTACCGAGGCTAACCTATGACCGTGTTGTGGTAGCCACACGGAAAAACAGTCACATATGAAACTTGCTACCACATTGTGGCGATGACCTTGTCACGTCGTGGTCTAGCTTCATCAAAATTATGACGTGTTTGCCCACCATGTCGTGGCAAGACCGTTGTCACGCCGTGGGGATGCTGGTAGATCCATCTCTTTGCCAAGCTCTTAATCTGTTAAGTTAAGCATTCATACTTTCTAGAAAACTTCTTAGCATCCTTAGGGGCAATAAAAACCCTAAATTTATGGACATGCATGTCCAATGCTTGTCATACTTCAAACTAAGTCAAAATGGGAGAAATGGGGGCCAAACCCCATGCATGAAACCCAAAACTATATAGAAGTTCAGATCTAAAGCATATATCATCCTTGAGACTTCAAGGATCAATAAAGTTGCCAACTTTATTGAAACCATCCATTCAAACCAACAAAATCATGAAAAAACATGCATAAAACCTAGATCTAAAAAGGATGAACCAAAAGATAAGAACTTGGGAACTTACAAAAGTCCAAAATATGCATAAGGAGGTGGAGATAAGCTTACTTGTTGAACCCTTGCACTAGAAAACCTCACTTCTTCCTTTAAAGGCCATAAGAGCACCAATGTGAGCTAAAAATATTTAAAAGGAGGCTAGGGTTTGATCCTTTACACTTGGAGGTGATGGAGGCTGAGGGTGGATGAAACCCTAGCCATCACATCCTTTAAATAGGGCCCACAGCCCAAGATCTAGGGTTTTGAGCCCCGATTGTCACCCCATCCAGTCCAAAAATTGTCACGTCGTGGGTATAGAAAATCCCAAAGTCACAACGTTGCAAAGTACCAAACTCATACCTGAAGAATCACGTGTTACAACTCTCACCCAATTAAATTAGATTTTGTCCTCAAAATCTATTTCCACAAATAACTTAGGATAATGCTCTCTCATATCCTTATCGTGTTCCTAAGTCTATTCGAAACTCATGGTGATGCCATTGCACTTTAACCAAACCACCACCTTGTTGTGTAATACTCCAAAAATCACAATAAATTTACAATTTTCAAAATCATCCATTAATCAATATTGTTTACAAAAAGAGTCATTGTTTCAAAAGCATTATTTCAAATCAGAGTTTTCCCAAGACCCAATGACATAAAATAGGAAACTTTGTACGATCACGCGTTTACCTTCCCACGATCCTCAGAAGTACCTGAAACAATAAACTAAAAACTGTAAGCCAAACCTTAGTGAGTTCCCCCAAAGAACCAACACACACACACACATAACATCATATATCGGGTCCACAACTAGAAAGATTGGATTACCCCTGAGCCCACAGTATGAGTCTGACATGCCAATCGGGCCCTCAGTTCATATCTGGATTACTCCTGAGCCCACAGTATGAGTCTGACATACCAATCGGGCCCTCAACTGATATCTGGATTGCTCCGGGATTGTTGGCTACCGCACAAAGCAGTACAACCTCAACCCAACATAATATGTCGACATATGTAACAGATAAACATAAACACAAAACCAGCAAATAAAGATAATCATAAAGATCTACTAATCAACCACATTCCAACATAATACTATCCCAACCAGGATAAATAATCTAGCGGGTCGGCGTTGGTGCCTTCGACCCACGATACAGTGAGGAAAAACTCACCTCTCAGTCTGAATGCAGTATGAATAAATCCGTGCTCCGACAACCGGCGCTACCCAACTCCTAAATATCAAAACATTTCCCATTCTAAATTAATAACAATTTTCCCAAAATACCCTTGGTCAAAATTGGTCAAAATCAACAAGTCCACTGAGTCAACCCAACCGAGTCAACTCAGCCGAGTCAACTCAGGCCTCGTATGCGGGGCGTACCTCAGGTGCACGCGGGGCATACTTGCGTCCGACAAATCGGGGCTCATCCTGTGTAGGCGCAACGTACCATTTGGTACACCCAGCGTACACACATGTTTTCTTCTTAACCCCTTAAGAGCTTAATACTTCGACTTTTTACGTCCAAATGCATATCCAAGGCCCAAAATACCACTGAGAGTCATAAAGTTTCCAACTTTATGACTTTGCATTCCCATTAAGTGCTTAATCCAAAGAATCCCAACTTCTTAACACGTTAAGACCTTCTAGAGCATGCATGGGGAAGAACTAAGCATCAAGATCACATTTTTATGAATCAAGTCCCCTCATTGGGTCTGAAAGGACAACTTATTTAACATGAGCATGCCATGCTCAAGAATCACAAAGGTTGGGGCAAAAATGACCTAAATGGTGGAATATCTAGATCTACATGAAAGGATGATCAAGTTAGGAGCTTTTTACCTCCTGGAGGTTGCTAGCAAGTAGAAAATCCCAGATCTAAGCTTCTTCCAAGCTCCAAGGTCCTTCTACCACCTTCTTCTTCTTCAAGAACACCACCAAAACACACAAATGAGATCAAAATGCACTCTTCTCACTTAGGGTTAGCTAAACGGATGATTTTCAGATAGAGGCTGATGAGGGTGAAGGTCTTGGGGCCATAAAGATGTTTAAATAGGGTCCAAACCCTAAATTTTAGGGTTTGAAACCCTCGCACATACGCCATGCGTACGCGATGTATGCCTAGCATACAAGGCCCCGCCTATGTACTCCTTGTGTACGAAGCGTACGCCCAACGTACTAAGCCTTCGGCCAAAATTACTAAAATGCCACTATGGGCCATTTTTCAATCCTCCTCGTGTACAGGGGCCAAAATGCAATATTCTTCATATAAAGGGTTAAAATCAACATTACCTCATCATTAGGATGTTACATGTTGCGCAAGACATTCATCTTTCTATCAAGATTTGCAATCGGTGGCTCCACATAATTCAGATGCTCGTTAATCTGAATGTTATCGAATGGTACCATTGCGAAATCATCAGCTAAGCGCTTCTGTAATTGGGAAACATGAAAGGTATTATGGATCTGACTAAGCTTCGCAGGAAGAACCAATTCATATCAAAGCTTTCTCACCAAGACAATAACTCTAATGGATTGATGTATTGGGGCCCAACTTGCCCCACTTCCGGAATCGGATGACACCCTTCCAAGGTGACACCTTCAGAAGCACAAAATCCTCAACCCGGAACTTTATAACACCCGGATCCCGAGGTACCTTACATTTCCAATTTTTGGCATTTTAGGGTTTGCCACGGTGTGGTGAAGGCACCACAGCGTGGCAAATCAAGATAAGATCATGTGGTTCTTTTAAGCCGCATAACATGGTAGCTTGCAAATGGCAAACCCTATTGTCTGTGTTTTTCTCACTATTTAAAGGAATGAGGAGGCTAGGGTTTTCTCACCCTCAACCTCCATATCTGAGAAACCCTAATCTCCTTCCTCCTTTATTTAAGTCCTTTTTGTAACATCAATAAAATTAATGAAAAAATTTAAACTTTTCAAACATTCCAAAACCATCCATTGTTTACAAATTGTTTTCAAAATAGTTTAACATCATAGAAATCCCAGAAATCATAACATAAAATGTAAGGAGGTGCACGATCAAGCATTCGCCTTCCCGCGATCATCTGATATACCTGAAACAAAATCCACAACTGTAAGCCAGAAGCTTAGTGAGTTCCCCCAAAATACCGATACATAAAAAACAGTACACATAATAACAATAACAACATGTAATGGGTCCACAACTCTACAGACTAGATTACCCCTGAGCCTACAGTATGAGTCTGACATGCCCTCCCTAGCCCTTAGTCCATATATGGCTTGCTCTCGAGCCCACAACATAAGTCTGGTTTGCTCTCGGCCCACAGCTTATGTTTGACTTTCTCCCTCAGTCCTCGGACTGGAATACAGTGCTTAGCCCTCAGTATGATTCTGGAATGCTCGGTCCGGCCCTCATCTCGTATCTGGAATGCTTAGGAGTCCTCAGTATGAGTTTGGGATGCCCTCCCTGGCCCTCAGCTCTTATCTGGTATACTCCAGGGTTTTTTGGCTACAACACAGAGCAGTACAACCTCAACCTAACCCACACAACATGTCTACATGTAACAAATAAATACCCATACAGAGAATCAAACAGTATCACAGGTAGTCCTACAGATCTACCAGACTAGCATATCAAGTAGCATGCATATCTAACTCATACTCAACATATCGATAATTACTAGGATATCAATCCAATGGGCCGACCTTGGTGCCTTCGACCCCTATGTATGGTGAGGAAAACTCACCTCACAAGTAGTGCTGAACCGGTAATATTAATCCCAACTCATAGCTCCAACTCAACTGCCTATAATCACCAATGACTACTTTATTAAAATCCCAAAATACCCTCAAAAGTCAAACTTGGTCAACTATGGTCAAAGTCAAAGTCAACAGTCAAGGTCTATAGTCCATGTTGACCCAACTCGTCGAGTTCCTTCATGTCTCAGAAAATCATGAGAAGCTCGAGGCAACTCGCCGAGTTACCAGAGCAACTCGTCGAGTTCTTCAGCATCCAGAAAGCGGGAAAAACCGAACCAACTCGTCGAGTTGGCAAGGCAACTCGTCGAGTTTTCCTAGCCTTAATGCATTCATACACTTCCAAGCGAAACCAAAACCCCGAACTATAGATCTAGTCCCTTAGGACTAAAATACCACGTAAAGTTGCTAGCTTTACGTCCATACATAGCATCAAGAGGGCTAAATCACTCAAACAAGGCTTATCAAGGGACTTAGAGCATGAAGGAGGGCCAAGACTTGATAAAGTTGGCAACTTTAAGTCCATGGAGGCCATGAGATGTCCAGATATGAAACCATGGCTTCATAACATGCTCAAATCCAAGAATGGTCCCAAAATAATCTAATAATTGCCATAAACTTTCAAAAGAAGAGATCTAGCAAAAGGATGATCATGATAACGACTTTATACCTCCAAATGGTTTCAACAACACTGAAAATCCTGGATCTAAAGCTTCTCCCTTCAACCTTGCACCACCAACTTCACACTCCTTCAAGAAAAGCACCAAAGAACACTCTTTAAGCTCACACACACTCAAAATGTGGAAAGAGGCACAATTAGAGTTTTCTCTGGACTGAGGGGATGGTGAGGGAGGATAACAATGGGTCATAAGGTCTTTAAATAGGGTGCAAAACCTTGAAAATTAGGGTTTCATGTTCAGCCCTCAACTCGTTGAGGTGGGGCCTTCCAACTCGTCGAGTAGACCTTAAAGATACGCGGCCATTTAAAACTCTACACGACGAGTTGGAGCCTCCCAACTCGTCGATTTTTCCTGAGAATGAATATATATTAAGCTTTAAATTCATACCTGGGAATCGGGGTGTTACACATTTTGTTTTCTTTGAAGCCATTGAAGAAAGAAAAAAAAAGAAGTGAGCTAAGATTTAGCAATCAAGTCCTCATCCTTTGTTACAACACTCGTTTGGACCTTTGTAAGTGTCAAAGACTCGATTTTTATCATGATAGGTTGCTAGATCTTGAGTTTTGTCCCTAAATTTTCATGTTCTGGTTGGTTGGTTGGAGTGGTGAGATCTCATAAAATTTTCAACTTTATGAATCTCCATGCCATTTGGAGTATTTGGTGCCTTGGATCTGGATTAGAAATGAGTTTTGGTGTCATGCATGAATTTTTGGCCTTAAACCCTCTTTTTCACCTTATCGGAGTTTAAGACATACATTGGACATGCATGTCGTAACAACATAGATTTTTATGTTATTTATGATGCTAGAAACCTTTCTGGGAGTGTTTGAATAGAGGTCTTCAATATTAAGTGCTTATTAATTTATGCCAAGTTGTGTTTTGCCCCTTTTTGGACCATGGGAGTGAGATCCTTACCTATTGGAGAGCCTAAAGGGATAAAGTTGGAAACTTTATCCACTTAGACCATATAATGGATCAGATTTGAGCTTTGGATCCCTTAGAATCAAAGAAAATGGCTTAACCCGTTAAGTTGTTAGGAATCCAGTGCCCACAACGTGGCCTTAGGTCGCCATGACGTGGCGACTGTGCTAAGGCTTGTCTATTTCGTCGTTTAGTGGCCACGACGTGGCAAAGTGCTGTAGGTTGACTTTTGACCATTGAACATTGACTTTAACCAAGTTTAACTTTAGGTCATATAGGGTAATTTGGGTAGTATATAAGTTGTGGATTGAGGATTGGTCCTTCTTTTGCTATATATGTAATGTGTAGAGGCGATACCCGAAGTTACATTCTTTTCAGCTATCATCTTGTTTTTGAGGTGAGTTTTCTCACTATGCCTATGGGTCGAAGGCACCAAAGTCGTCCCAATCATTGTGCTATGTACTTGAGGTAGGACCATTATATGATTAACTATTAGTTGCATATGTCGACATATTCGGATGGTTGGGTTGAGGCGAGAAGCCAACAAACTCAGGTGGTTGGGTTGAGGTATTGCTTCGTGTAGTGGACCACCAAACCTGAATGGTTGGGTTGAGACTCTATGTCAACAAACCCGGATGGTTGGGTTGAGACTCAATGTCAACAAACCCAGATGGTATAGTCAAGGATATGGACAACAAACCCTATATGCATGCACTGTAATTGTATTTCCGATGTGTTAGGTATTTTGGGAAACTCACAAAGCTTGGGCTTAAAGTTATGGATTTCTTGTTTCACGTACTTGAGATGATCGGGAAAAGACAAAGGCTTGATCGTACACATCCTCTACAGTTTTTGATTTTTGCCTGTTTTGGATACTCTGATTTTTGGGACATCTGTATTTAAAACTTATGTTTGTGATTTGGGATTTATGAAAATAATGATTTTATTTAAATGAAAAATAAAAAATTTTATCGTGATTTTGGGATGTTACAAACAAGATAGGAACAACGCCGATCAACATAAATGTCCTAACGACTCTGCGCAATCTGTTGATGGGTGTTATAGGTTACAAAAACTATGGTGCTGTTTGTTTTTTCTAAAAAACCACTTCAGACCACTTATTGCTGCACCACGCAGCACACGCGCAACACTTGGCCCTTCGCATCTGTTTGGTTTTCACAAGACTTCTGACTTAAAAACTGTTGCGCGTGTGCCGCGTGACGTAATACAGTAGACCAACTGCTTCAAACCTCTTCATACCTTACTTTAACTTACTGCAGCAGTCTGCAGACGTTAAAAACAAACATACTTTTTATTAAATGCTGCAGCCGTTTGGTCCACCTCTTCTGCTACAGAGGGTTGCAAAGGTGTTTCACAGACTTCATGCATTTTCGCTTCAAAAAAACAAACAGCACCTATGTGTTTGTGGAATTTCACTTAACATTTAAGGGTACATGCAACCTAAATGATCTATGTCATAACACTTGAATGTAAAATACATTTAACAAAAAAAACTAACACGAACCCTAATTGAAACCCTAGTATAATCGAAATACAAGAATTAGGGTTAAATACCTTTGATTTGTTATAAACAAATCACTTCAATCCGTTGTAGTTGTTGGACTTGGAAAGTTTAGCACCAAAATGATGATGCCTCTAATCGCTCACACTCAAACCCTAGAACTAGAAGACAAGAGAGGAGCGAGGATGAGAGCATGATAAATTCATATTTCTTTAGGTTAAATTGTTGGGTGTCTAAGCTCATAACTAAATTGGTATATATTTGTAATTAAAATCAAAGTCTTTTTTGGGTTGCCGTCATTAACTAGAAACTGATTAAAATGACACTTGGAGAGAGAAAAGATAATTTGTTAGTTTATTATATGATTAATAAATTAATTAGAAATTATATCATTAATATATTAATTGGAAATTAAAACAAATTTATTTGTTAATTTATTATGTGATTAATAAATTAATATGAAATCAATAATAATTAATATAGAATTAATCGAAACTTAATTGGAATTAATTTTGGGATTAATTAGACTTAATTGAAAGTGCAAGGGCTGAGTTGTAATTGTTTAAAAGTTGAATAAGAGAAGGATCCTAGAACCTTCCATATGATGGACGATTTGGAGAACCCTAGATAGGATTTCTGGAATGTTCTTGATAGTTGATAGGGATAATGTTTGAATTTGATTAAAATAATATTATTTTAAATTCAAATCAGGGTTTATCCTTGAGACCCCTTAGCTATAAATAGGGCCCCTTAGCTAGAAAATTTTGTTCATACATTTTTAAGAAGCATAGGAACGAAATTTATATCCCCTCTCCTCTCTCCTCTTGTCTTCTAGTATTTAGGGTTTTGGGTGTGAGTCATTAGATACATACATATTTTTGGTGCTTGCTTTCTAAACACGAAAAAGGGATTTAATTATTGTTTGTTATAACAATACAAAGGTATGTAAACACTGATTCATGAATTTCGATTTATATAGAGTTCATTTAGGGTTCTTGAAATTCATAGTATGTTGATATCAATTAGAGAAAACATAGATCCTTTATAGGTTGCATGTGAACTAAAGTATTCAGTTTTTCCACTTTACATGTTTTTGTCAACCTATAAAAACCATCAGTGATATCAGATCCATTGATTTCTATTGACTAGTGCACGAGATGAATTGGTCTTGAATAGGGTTTATCAAAAATAAACCCTTGCTTTTGCTAATTTCGACTTTTGCTAGGGTTTCTTGAAACCCTAGCCCCATTGCCTTATTTTCAAAAAATGCCTTAGGGTTCCCTTAAGGTTTCTGGTTTCCTTAATTATTATTTTAAATGCCTTAAATATTTAATAATTAAAACTTGGTAACCTAACCCTAAATTTCGAAAATTAGAAGGACAGAGATTAAATTTGAATTAATTAATTTATAGGATAATTAAAGACAATTGTTTAATTTATAAATGATTTAATTAATTTAATTAATTAAAAGATAAATATAAATCATAATTGGTTTAAAATAGAATTTAATGTTTAATTCAGATAATTAATATTTAAACCTTGTATTTTAAAAAGTTTTAAAATACACATTATATATATATATATATATATATATATATATATATATATATATATATATATACATAGATATAACACTAATACTATATGTATAATAAAAGTCAGTCGAATCAATAGTAAGCCTTACTTACGAACCCATGTTATAAAGAGGGTACAAGGAAACGACATATAAAATGACCGTTGAATGAGTGTTCTTTTCACCCACCGCTTTCCTGTGTGGTGGAGGGTCATTAGTTGAACGGGTTCGATAGGACATAATTAGATTAAAAGTATAATCTATAAAGTACTAGAACCTTCTTTTAAAATCTCACTTTAGTTGCTTTAGGAAAAATGTAAAGTTTTATGCTAATCCATGAAAACACACATCATTTCTTTATGAGTCGTTAGTGGAGCGTGTGGGGGGTAACTAACACACAAATTTGGGACTATAAAGATGAAATGATGAAACAACTTGTGTTTATAATTGTTGAAGGAGCGTGTGTGGTTAACCGGCACATCAATGAGAGATTATAAATCGATCAAGGGTGTTTGAGCGGGTTTGCATGGTTATTTACATCTTAATTGTGATCCTCAGCATCCCAATCACAATTGGTAAGAGCATAATCTGAGATTAAAAATTTCATTGATAAGATTCAATGGATCTCAAAAGATCTAGGAGTTTCATAAGATTGAAATTGGTAAAAGCCTTACCTACCTAAAATAGATTCGCAATTTGATTACAGCATTCCTCTTCAAACATCGAATCAAAAATATGGATACTAGCCTTAATTTGAATTTTGGGTTAATAGTTAAGGATTAAAATCAACTAACTTGAATTCTTTCGGTAAAATCCTTACATACCTAATGAGGTTTGTTATATGTTTCCATGAAACCTCCTTTTCTAAGAGCATAATTATGGGAGTGGGGGTTAGTAGTCAGGATGTTGGAGATTTAGCGAGAGAGTTGTCTTGTATATATGCAAAGCTTCCTTTCAACTATCTTAGGTTACTAGTAGGTGGATGCATCACGAGAAAAAACAATTGGTAATGTTTAGTTGATAAATTCCAAAATAAGTCGTCTTCTTGGAAAGCTTAATGTCTTTCTTTTGGCGGAAGACTAGTTCTTTGCAAATCGGTTCTTGGACACCAAGGTTCCTATATGTTCTCGTTTTATAAAGTATCGGTTCGAATTATAAAAAAGCTTGAAAGTATCAGATGTAACTTCTTTTGGGGTGGAAATCCGGACTAGAGAAAATTTGTGTGGGTTGCTTGGAATAAGGTGTTGATTTAGAAATTGGCAGTTTGCAAGCTTTTAATTTTTTGTTTCTCTGTAAATGGTGGTGGGATTTCAAACAAGATTAGGGTTCCTTTTGGATAGAGGTGATTAAAGCATTGTATGGTTCTGATGGTAGCTTATGGCGGTCCGTTCAACTGATAACAGAAGTTGAACATGGGGCGTTATTAGCAATATCAATAGTGACCTCAACAAGATAATTGTGGACCTAAATGACATGTTTCTGAGAACGGATGTTGGCTAAGAATGGAGTCTAGAGGAACATGGTGTTTTTTTACAGTAGCCTCTCTTAGAAAATTAGTTAACAACAAAACATTGAGTTCTAGTCAAAATGTCATGTACTGGAATAAAACTATTCCTAGTAAGGTTAATATCCTTTTCTGGAGGTCTTGTTTGGAAAGATTGCCAACTTTGAATAATTTAAGCAACAGAGGAATCCAAGTCACGTCTTTTATGTGTCCTTGTTGAGTATTTGAGATATTGAAACTAATTTGGCATATTTGGTTATTTAGGGAAGCCTTTTTAGGGTTAATCATTTTATGATTCCCTACGATGCCTTTACAGTAGAAGTTCTTAATCGAGCTCTTCTAAGGCATTGGTTTTTATTAGGCATAGATTTTATATTTATTGCATATATTTATTGTTCCCTATAAATAATCATTAGGTTTACTTTTGGTGTAAGCTTTTGACCAGATTAGGGTTTTCTCTATACGTTCATCGCATAATCAATACATGAAAAACCTTTATCAGATTACTTGCATATTATGGTGATTGATTCTTGAGTGTTCTTGATATTCTGCATTCGTCATCTCGGATTTATTCCTAACAGTCCTATATGTCTCTCGAAGGAGGAATATTGAAACCATCTCTTTTTTTAGTGCTCTACAGGAAAGGAAGTTTTAGCTTATCTTCATAATTGGTGGAATGAGATTCCATCCACTTCAAGCTCTATGGAAGACTTGCTGAATAAGATTACAACTAGTGATGATAGGAAGAAAAGGAAGACCAACATTGGAACAATCTTTTTGGCATATTTTTCTGTGATTTAGTCCTATAGAAATGACAAGGTGCTCAATGGAAAGTTTAAATATTTCAAGTCTATCTTATATGAGGTACAACTTCTCTCGTTCCTTTATATTAAGAGTAGAATTAAGCAAGCTAAGAATTTTAAATGAGAGACTTGGATCGGTCATCCCACTCTTGTATGTAATACTACTTAAGTTGTATCTTTCTAGCGCCTTGCTAGTGTTTAATAAAATTCTTGCTTTTAAAAAAAAATTAATAATAAATAAAGATACGTTGATAAAATGTCGTATATAGGCATATACACTAGAATCATAAAAATACTCCATACCATGATCCAACATAACTGAAAGCAATTGCAGTAAATAGAAAACTTGACAGTAGATGCAATACCTACTAATGCAACACTTTAAGACAATTGCTTTAAACCGAAAAAGTTCCCACATTAGGGTTTCAAAGCATCCTTCAACAACTCCATATTAACGAAACCGATATTCATAAAATGAACCTTCATCCTTCATAAGAATTAAAAAAACTTAGAGTGCCAAAAGTCCCTAAGGACTTAAACTTGAATACCAAAAAAACTAGAATAAAGTTCAAATGGTGGTTTATACCGAGTTTTTCATTATCTCGATAGGGTTATAATTAGCATCAATTTTGCTCACTTGAATATTGCCTTAGGCAATGACATCTCTTATGTAACAATGTTGTATGCCAATGTCCTACATTTTCTCATGGAAGATTAAATCCTTCGTGGAACATCAGATCCTTTGTGTAAAATAGCATAAGTTATATAGGCTTCCTTGGTTGTCTTGTCCCATATAACTTTTTTCTTCAACAAAACCACATTTATTTGTCTAGATAATTTCATATGTTCTAAATGAATAAAGTTATATAAAAGATCAACTTGCTTTAATAGTGTGTTGTCATTGACCATGGCTTGTTTCTTGTAAGGATATTGAAAATAATTAATTCTACCAATAATTTTTTTTCCAAGAACTAAGAGAAAGCAAAGGAAAGTTGATTTTTCCCTTAACAAACTATTGAAATAAATTTAAAAGTAGCTTTAAAATGAATAATAACACCCATTTCATTTAAAGGGCCAACATTTAATGATTCATATAGCAAGTAGGGAATGACATTAAATGAAGCACCAAAATCAAGCATGACACTGTTTATAGTAAAATCCCCTACTTTGCATGGAATCGTTAACATTCCCAAATCTTTGCATTTTGGTGGTAATTGTCTTTGTAAAACCGCAAATATATTTTCACTCATTGAAAATTTCTCATTTTCTTGTAGTTTTCTTTTGTTACTCCAAACTTCCTTTAAAAACTTAGCAAGATTTTCTAGATTGTATCTAACAATGAGATGTTTACCTCAACATTCCAAAAGGTGTTCATGATTTCATTTTCTTTATCCTTCTTCTTAGAGAACACAATGGGTAATGGAAAAGGTGGTGGAATAACCAAAGGTGTGGTTTTCTTTGAGATTTCGGCTTCAAAACTACTCTTAACAATCGATTATTGACTTAGAATGACTTCATCTTTTCATCTTCTTTTCTAGTAGTCTTCTTGGTGTAACTTTATCCTGATTCTTTCCCACTCCTCAATGTGACAACATTAAATTTTTAGGACTACTTTTGCATTGCGATGAAAGTTTACCGCAAGATTCCAACTTTCTTAATGAGTAGACTATATCTCCCATTTGAGATTCAAGATAGGAGATACTAGTTCTTGTTTATTTTTCGAATTTTTTGGGGTGCTTGTAGCAAAATACATCAAAGTTTCCCCAATAGATATTTTGAAACTACTAGGTTGAGATTAATGAGGTTGTTGGGGTTGGTAATTGTTGGAAAAAGTTTACAATGTCACTGACTATTGATAATATTTTTAATAATAACATGGTCCTTTTGGGTTGCCCTCTTGACCCAATTGAGAAATTAAGGGAATTAAGGAAAATAATTAGTTTATTAATTTGTCATGGTTTGATAAGTTAATTAGAAATTATTTTGGAAATTAGCTAGGAACTAAGTAATTCTAAGGTTTGAATATTAATAAGTTAAATGTTAACTAATTGGAATATTCCAGAATCCCTTAATGGATAAGAATTTTCAAAAATTGCATCCATCCCACATGGTATTGGAGATCAAATTGGGGTAAAGATCTATGGCCTATAAATAGGGTGCTAGGAATTAAACCCTCCTTGCTTATTGACATGGAATTTTCACCACTCCTCTGCTCCTTTCTATGGGACGAAATTTCTTAACCCTTATTAGGGTTTGTAGAAATTTGTCCTTCTCCTAGTTTTCTTTTTATTCTCTCTTTGGTGTCTTGAGTGTGATATCATTAGAGGGATTCTTACTATGGGTCCTCTCCTCCAAGAAAAAGTGGTTGTTACAAGATCCTTATCAAGGAATCAACTCGAAGATTAAGTTCCTAAAGAGGTTAGTAAATTTATTATTTTACAAATTAGATTGATATAATAAAATAAACCTAGATCTATTAGGTTGCATGTACGTAAAGGGTTATTTTTATGCTTTTGCTGCTTAACTAGTGTGTACAGATTGCAGAAAAACCCATCAGTTGGGATTTGGTATCCAACTCGAATTATAAGCCACTTGATATTCCGATTGATTGTTGTGTTGACATTGATATCCTCCCGTGTTATTCACATTTTCCGCATCATCATGTAATATGGGACAAATACCAGTATGGTTGGTGACCCATTGTAGCATAAAGATCATATATCATTACTTGTTGACCACTCCATATTGCTAACTTTTGAACAAAAATGGTCAAATGCACAAGCTTGGACTCAATATTGGATGTGTTCACTCCATTAACATTATAGTGTGTATCTGTTTTCATGCCATGACAAGGTCTAAAGTGATGGGAATTGGTTTCCATGGTATTAAGAAGTTATCTAGTTTGTTGTGGTGTTTTGAAAAATATGTCGCCACAAATTGAAGCATCCACTAGCCTCCTTTCCAAGGGTAACAAGCCTTCATAGAAGTTTTTGATAAAGATTTGTTTGGGAATTTGGATTTGTGTACAACTCAAACATAGCCTATTAAACCATTCCTAATAATCATGAAGAGTTTTGTTTTGACCTTGGCAAATCACATAATTTTCATTTAGATGACTTGACACTCTTGTGGCACGATATAGTTTAACTAAGAAAACACTTTCCATATCGTCCCATGTGTTCACAATCTCAATTGAAGATAAAGCAACCAATATTTTGCTCTATTTGCCAAAGAAAAGTGAAATGCCCTTAACTTGATTTGTTCATCAGTACATCCTTGTGGCTTCATGCTATTTTAAATCATATGAATCATCCTTAAATGCAAATTATTTGGAAGAAGGATGATTTCAGAATGAGTTAATATACAATATTTATAGGAAAATAGTATTGCATTATTGTCAAATTGTTGAATTCCTGGTGATATGACAATTCACTAGTGAAATGACAATTAGTATTGACTGAAATTCATAGTCAATGTGTATATTTTCGTAGTCAATGTGACATAACACTTAACTAGTGAAATGCCAATTTACTAGTGAAATGTCAATTCACTGGTGAAATGACAATTCTTATTAGATGAATGAAATTCGTAGTCAAAATGTACATTTTCTTAGTCAAAATTGACATAATAATTCGCATATGAAATATGAAATTCGCATATGAAAATTCACCGGTGAAATGACAATTCTTATTAGATGTTTAAAAAGGTCAAAGTGTATATTTGTGTAGTCAAATTTCCATGACAATTCACAGATGAAATGAAAATTCACTAGTGAAATGGAATTTCTTATTAAATGTCTTAAATTTGTAATAAAAATGTACATTTTCGTAGTCAAATTGACATGATAATTCGCAGATGAAATGAAAATTCTTATTAAATATATGATATTTGTATTCAAATTGTACATTTATTTAGTCAAATTGACATGACAATTCACAGATGTAATGACACATCACTGGTGAAATAACCATTATTTTTAAATGTATGAAATTCATAGTTAAAGTGTAATTTTTCATAGTCAAATTGACATGACCATTAACTTGCCACCTAAAACATGTAGATAATTCTATATAAAGATGATAAAACTATAATGATTCCGTACCAAATTTTCTCACTACTTAGCATTAATATAAGTTGATTTTTGCTTGGAAAAATATAGTTCTCTTCTCCTTCAAAAGACTGGTCTAAAATTGATCATCCCATCAATAACCCTTTCGGCTCGAAAAATACATTCAGACCTTGGAAGATGTCTGAAAAAATGAAGAAGGAAGTAGAGACCAAAGAAGAAGAACTAAAGAAACATACTCGCAATATTGGTTCACGAAAGGATGCGATGGAGATAAAATAATAAGAAATAAGAAAATGAAACAGATAAAACAAATGAAATTAGAAATAAAGAAAAATGATCAAATAATAAAGGAGTCTAAAGTATCTCAAATGTAAACAGTGGTATATATGAGTATGAAACAAACATGGGTTAACATAGATGAAAAGAAATCCCCATTGGATTATGACGAAGTGCAGACATAAGATATTTAACGAGGCAATGTCTTGGGACTGCCATCATGTTTCTTGTATTATTCTATGCAGTATCGAGGACTTATTCAAGAAAGCCATGAACCAAGTCAGTATGCACGAAGTCAATAAGAAAAGACATTGAGTCTGTGAGAAAAACCTGGTTAAGCTAGAATAAAGGAAGATCCCTATATTACAGGATAATTTTTTTTATCTTATCAGTGTATAAATCGACTAGCTGATCATTATACACACATGTTCGCTCTCTCTCTCACTCTTTCTTACTCTCTGGAAGGTCATAAGCACAAAATCACTTCACACTTAGTCAACTAGCACCTGCAATCTTATATTTTTTTTTTATTAATTTAAGCTCTAAGACAGTGTGGTGTTGTCACCAGCAAGGTTTTATGTTGGAGATGCTAAAAGATTTAGGTTTTTTCTTGTATATAATTGTGTTCTCGCACCCATTTTTATTTATTGTTTGTAGTCTGATCCATTTCTATACTTACCAAACTTTTTCTAAAATTTTATTCGACCATAATCGTTTGTTTTTTTAATTATAGTATCAAGGTATTCTTTGGTAGCATGACTTTTTTTTTAATATCTTAAGACTTATTGCTATATTCTACGAATTCACAACGTAAACACTATTTTGCTCTAATTTCCAAGTATATACGTACCCATATCTTGGGTCAAATGAATATTTTAAACAATCTTTAGCTTTTTTTTTCTTTGTAACAAATCTTAACATTATTGTCTTATTCCTAAGCTCTTGGGTACATTCAAGATCTTCAATACATTTCAAGTTTCAACAATTTAAAATTTACTTTCTCAAAATCTTTATCTAAAAATATCACACAACACTTACTAATTTGGTTGCAAAGTTACGTAAGTAATTGTTGACCAAAACACTTAGTAAATTATATTTTGTACTATCATTTATCTATTCAATTTCCACCTACCATCACTACTAGAAAACAAGCCTTTAGTGACACGCGGACTATGACACGTACTGGTTTAATAATGTCATCTCTCCTAAAATTTGAAGGATTTAGGACGCGCATTTTTGCATACCCTAAAATTAGTTTCACAAAAAATAAAAATAAAAACAAAAACACGAAAGGCACCCATCATAAACGCGTGTCGTGTACACCATGTTGTTTTATAATTTTTAAACGTGCGTTCCTATTACAAAATGGGGAACAAAACTAGGGCTTTTTTTTTCAACATCGTCACGAGGACTGATCTGCAATGTTTCTTCTCCTACATTTGTTTCCATCATTCTCTCATATCTCACCTTCTTCGTCTCCACCCCTAACACACCACCATCATCTCCAACACTCACTACCTCTTTTGGCCTCACACGGTGGCGGTGCACCTGCCCTATCGACGAACGCTTCATCCACCACCATTGTTCTAATCATACGAGCCAATATAAAGCATATAGAAGGTTTTGAAACTCAAGAGTTATGGTATCGGGAACATCAATAGGGTTATTGTGTTATGTTGTGTCTTAGGATTGATGCTCCCTTGTCCTCATTTAACGATTGAGCAGCAAGTCATGGCAATCATCTCATGGATGTACTCAGACAAGGATCAAAGTTTAAGAGACACATTTAAAGGTTTGTGACAATGCTCTTTCATTATTTCTTCGTCTCCCTCTCTCTCTGTCTCTCTCTCTCTCTCTCTCTCTCTTATAAACACACACTTATCGCTAAAAAGATGGTGTTGTTGGTCAATTATGAATTTTGGTTCACAAGGTACGTTGATTTTAAATGAAAACTTGCATAATACTTAAGGGCTCAAGGGTTAGACTTATGCTCTTCTGATAAGTGATAGTCGTTGCATATCTTTTGTGTTTTTTGCATCTGAGCACATTCAAAGAGGAAAAAACGAGAATTCCTACGTATTTGAGAGATGCTTGGGTAAGCCACAAGAAGAAACCGTCAAATTTTATGATTTCAATGCTATGAATAACCCCTGTCATCTCAACTTCAAGAGACTTCCATGAACAAAGCTCCGTTTCTAAGATCACTAATGCTGTCTTTGAGCCTGCAAGTATGATGGCTAAATGATCCAAGGCATGACACGTATATGGCTTGTTGTTTTATGTATCGTGTATATGTTCTTCCAAAAGATATCAATACTTCTGTTGGATCCATGAAGAATAAAGGAACGATTCAGTTTGTTGATTGGTATGTCTCTTTATACCTTAAAGGAAATTGTTTGGTGGAATGAATGGAAGGGTATTGTGGCAGTTGCAAAAAAGCATCACGATGTTGGAGTCTTTTTTGATATGGTATCTGTTCTAATGAATGTTGTGTGTGCTTCTTGTAAACGTACAAATATGATGCGCGAAAGTCAAAAAGATAAACTAGAAGAATCCATCGGTCGTGGTGAAATTGAAACTGGAAGTGGATTAAACCAATAACTTTCTCTTACTAGAGCCGGAGATACACGTTGGAATTCTCATTACAAAACTCTATCACGTTTGGTTGGTTTATTTTCATCTGTTACTGTTACTGATGTTCTTGAATATGTTGAAGATGAAGGCCTTAATAGTTTTAGTCAACGTCAAGCAAGTGGTCTTCGAATATATCTTTGATCATTTGATTTCGTATTCCACTTGCAGTTGATGTTGAAAATTTTGGGGATCACAAACATATTGTCGCAAGCTCTACAAAGAAAGGATCAAGATATCATGAATGCTATAAGTTTGGTGAAATCAACCACTGCAACGTTAAAAAAGATGAGAAATGATGGGTTTGATGCACTAATATTGGATATCACCTCTTTTTGTGAGAAAAATGGCATTCAAATGTTGAACATGGAAGAATTTTATGTTAACCCAAGAGCCCGAAGACTATATACCGATATCTCCAATCATCGTTATTACGAGTTTTTTTGTTTTAACATGGTTTTGGATATGCAAATTCCAGAGTTCGGTGATCGTTTTAATGAAGTAAGCTCCGAATTGCTTATTTGTATGACGGGTTTGAATCCACATGATTCATTTTGTGACTTTTACCCATCAAAGTTACGGAAGTTGATCGATTTCTATCCACATGATTTTAGCTATAAAGATAGGTTGGATATTCTAAATGAACTTTCGGTTTACCCCAATCATATACAACAAGATGGAAGATTTGCAACTTTGAAGAACATACCCGACCTTGCTAAAGTGATGGTGGAAACCAAGATGCATCAATTCTTTCCTTTGATTTATCGTTTAGTGAAATTGTCATTGGTTTTTCCGGTTGCAACCGCAACGGTGGAGAGATGTTTTTATGTGATGAAGCTTGTAAAGTCGGATTTGCGGAATCGGATTTCGGATGATTTTCTAAATGATTGTGTCATTTGTGCGGTTGAAAGAGAGGGATTTTCAAAGATTACAAATGAAAATATTATCAAACGTTTCTTAGCTATGTGTCCTCGTAGATTTCAACTGTAAAATGACATTTAGTTGAAGGTTTTAATGTTATTCTACTTTTTTGTAAAAAAACATTATTATTAATTTCAATTGGTCAATGGTCAACTATGCACCCACTCAACTTCCGGGCTGGATCCGCCACTGGATAAGCTACCAGCCACCTACGGTGGTGCCTGGAGGGAATCTTGCTAAAACTAGGTCGTACAGTGTGCATGATAAGTAACAACACAGTTGTTTCTGAGGTGTTCAATAGGATTGACCATAAGTTTGACCTGATGTTTTCAAAGCGTGCATTTATGCATTGGTATGTTGGTGAAGGAATGGAAGAAGGCAAGTTTTCAGAAGCACGTGAGGATCTTGCTGCTCCTGTGAAAGATTAAGTGGAAGTTGGTCAAGATGCTAAGGAGGACCAGGGAGATGGAGAAGAAGAAGAATATGAGTTATGTCTTAATTCTTATGTCTCTTGCTTAAAAATATAATTTAAATCAAGAAATCAATATTTTGATATTTTAAATGATTGAAACTATGTTGAAAGTGACAATGAGAATCATCCACAAAAGTCAAAATGGCCAACTTGATATTTTTTCTTCTTATATATTAGCAACAAGCACGAACATCTACATCATTTCACATATTCACCCCCTCAATTTTCAAATCTCCCTTGTTATTTCAAAAATCACAATTAAACCCTAAAATAAAAACACTACAAACTTTAACAAAACAAAGAACATAAAGGAGGAAGATCCCATATTCCTACATTCAGATCATATATATATATACTCAAAATGTTCAAATAATGTTTGGTGTTACAACTAAAAATACCAATAAGGTGTCACCATTCTCGTTTTCTCCTAATGAACCTTGTACCATAGTAATGGATCTTGAAGGTACTGATAGAAGAGAGCGATGAGAGGTTAGTATTTATTATTTTATTTTATTCTTTTGTTTCTCTTTTTAAATAATTTTTGAGATTTTTCTGCTTCTCCTGGATGATACTGCATTTGAAAAGCAAAGTTCACTTTTTTCCCTTTTTGTTTCGGATATAGAGCTTATCAACATGTAAGCCTTGTCATTTCCTGATAAAAGTATGAAACTGTGTTTTTTTCTGTAAATTTTAATTGCTTTCCATGGGGTACATTTTGTTATACTGGTGCTGTAATGATATTGGGCGTGAACAAGCTGCTAACAAGCCTCTTCTAAAAACTATATTCCAAGTGCATTGTCTTTACATTTGTTTTAGCCTTTTTATTTGTTTTCACTAATGTCAAAATATTGAATTTTAAACTTTTGTAGTTCAGGTTATGTTGCGACTATTTAGTCCACTTAAAACAACTTTGATGTTTGTTATTCGTGATAAAACAAGTGTAAGTTATGTTATCCAACACATGTTTTAAAAGAATAAAAAGTTGAAAGGAATTTAATGTAATTATCCTTTTGTTTCTGTATAGAGCCCCCTTGTAAACCTAGAACCTGTCTTGAGGGAAGATATCCAGACGATAGTTACAGTTAATATTTATTCATTATTTATTGTATCACCCCAAAGCTAACACAATTGCGACACTTATAATGCTCTGTTCTTTAGCCCATATATGGGATAATGTCCCCAAGCCAGAAGCCCACAAATAGACTCCATTGAGTAACTTTTTTTTTACCAATGATATCATAAAACTAGTAAACGTCGTTTAAGGTTTACTCATACTAGAAAGAACAAAAGGACTTAGCAAAATTATCGACTGTTGTAGTATTCTCTTTAGTAAAAAGTCAATAGATCTGTCAAGGGTAGTTTGGTCTTTTGACAGCAGAGTCATCTAGATGCTAGTATAAATAGTAGGTGAAGGTTATTAGGACGATTATCTTGTTTTGTAATTGGTGAGAAATCACTGTGGAGAGACCTTCGCCTCTTGAATGCTAAAGGATTGGGTTTGTAGCCATCCAATACATTTTTAGTCAATCATTCAGTCTATTTTCTTCTATTTTCTATTCAATCACATTCAAATGGTATCAAAAGCATTGACTCGCTTGAAGCTACATGCAGGGTTATGATAATTGATCTGGATGATCATCAAGGAAATGGCCACGAAAAGGATTTTTTAGATGACAATATGCTTCCATATATCTATCCACTTATGAGCTACTTACTTGGCATATTTCTTTAACCAGTAGATACATTGAGGTGACCCAGTTCTTATAAAACATTAATATAAGGACCAAAGTTGCAAACAAATTTCTTTAGGACAAAAACCGACATTAGCAGCTAAAATCAAGGACCAAAATATAGTTTATTTTTTTCATGGTTTATTTGTAATGTTATGAATCTAGCAGTCCTACTCTTGAAGTCTTTAGATTATGGCCGCATGGCTGAAATTCTTGTACAAAGGGAAGCTTCCTCTTATGAATTTACTTGATGGATTGCAATAACATGGGTAAAAATGTCATTTATGGTTTTATGGATTTACTCATTAACAAAATTTGGAAAAGCATCTTTTTTGTCTGCATCTATTTTGACCTATGTGATATTTTTTCACATGATCAATAAGTTGCGGTTATTGATCATGGAAGCTATGTTGTTTTAGAAACTGAGGGAGATCATACATTAATTGATGCTGATGATTTTATTCACTTTGATGTACTTTTAGGGAGTATAACAATTGAGGTCAGATAGTGTATTCTAGTTGGTGAACTAGTAGACACTGATGATAAAGGTGATCAAGTATATATTGTGGAGTGGGCTCCCAACATTGGAAGGGAATTAGTATTTGATTTGTACTTTATATAAAAACAAAGAGATCTTATAAAGTTACAATATTGTTTATAATCTTCTTTACTAATTGGATTTAGGGACAATGGTAGGAATTAGGGCTAGGACAACTCTTGATTCGATTCAAACTTCATTTCAAGTGACCCACAAACTCCCACCTGACAAGAATACATCAAAGTTTCATAATAGTCGTGTGGCAATCCCTTCTAACAACTGCATCAGCTTCTAATCATACTAGTACTTCTTCTTCTATCCCAACAACAGAAATAGTAAGAACACGTGTTTGTTTTGTATTTCATGAAGTTGCAAGGTTTAAAGCTGTCATGGAGATTCTCAAAGTAGAAATTACTCACGGGTTCCTTTTAATGTTGTACATGTTTTGTTTTTCAATAATAAATATTATGTAATATTAGCAATGTATTATATTTACTTATAATTGGAATGATTATTCGTATTTGACATATTAGTCCAATGAGTTATTTTTCTTGTTTATGGTATTTTATTTTGTATTATGAGACTTTTAATGTGTTATTTAATTTGAAAATTAGTAAATATATTAAAATGTATAATTTTTAAAACATTTAAAATTATGACACACAAAAATGTGTGTTGTCTTCTTTATGACAGTGGCTTTAATAATACACAATGTGAGTCGTAAATTTGCGTCGTAAGGTTACGAAACGCAAATTTGTGTCGTCTTCCTTTATGAAAGGGGCTTTAATGACATCCAATGTGTTTCGTAAATGCACGTCGTAAATGCGCATCGTAAGTTTACGACACACAAAAGCGTGTTGTCTTCCTTTATGACATGACCTTCCTTGAAACACATTTGTTTGTCATCTTTAGCCTTTACGACACACAATGCGTGTCACTAAAGAGTATTTTTTGTAGTAGTGCATAACACCTACCACCTACCACTATATCAAATTTCTATATAAAGACTGTAAGTGATAACGATTTCATACCAAAACATGTATTCGTCTTTTTCTCCAGCAAAAAAGCTCTCTTAAATCACCTATATTTCAGATATCCTAACAATTAATAACTTATACCACGAAGGGTTATAATGACGTCAAGGATGCTATATTAGCCAAAGAAAAAGAAATTGAAAACCACTATTTAAATATGTTTGTTACAAGGGAAGGACTAGGTTATATAGAAGATCAAATTAAGGAAAAACTAACATGGATAAAAGATGCAAATGAGTCCATAGCAGAAACTAAATATTATGTACGGGTTGCAGAAGCACTAGCTTTCAAAGAAAAAAACTTCACCTATATGTTCCCTGAATGACATATTGCAGACGATGAGGACTAATCAGTATTGGGGTCGTTTAATTAGTTCTATATATGTTTGTTTTTAATTTATTTATGTTATATAAATTGTCTTAATTAGTTCTATATATTGTAATGAAAAATTTTGTTTCACTAGTATTTAATAACATAAAGAAGAACATAACGAAAAGCCAAAAATATTAGTCACGCCAATAAATAAACACAAGACATGTTCCTATAATAAGGTATACAAATCACATGTTGGTAAAACAATATGGCTTTGTGACTTGCTACCAGAATGACGATTCAGACTTGATGCATATTTCTTACTTGATTTTCCACTGCGTATTGTTTATTTTTTGGATGAGGAAAATTTGGTGCAGTCTCTGCTAGAATGGCCTATTTCGTTACATCAAGAACAACATTTAATTATTGGCCCCTCCCTTGTGGAGGAATATGGTCAGTCCGTTTGGGTCTGCCAGGCTGCTGTTTGCCAATTATTGGCGGTCTGACATTCACCAAACCCTGTGGATTCTCCCAATAATAAAGGATATGTAGATGGTTCACTTCATCATCGTATGCTTTTTGATATGAGTCAATGTTGTAGGCTCTGATAGACATTTTGAAACAATCATCATATTTTAAATATTTTAACATCGTAATGAGATGACTGTACAGGATGCCATACATCTTCCATGATAGACATGTGCAAGTTATAGCCCCTATATCAACAAAAAAAAAACATTTTAACCATGTATTATGTTGAAATTTTCATTTGCAACCAAACATAACCTCCACTTCGTATTCTTTCTTGCTTACTTCCCAAGCTTTTTATCTACTCATGTTCTTAGTTTGGTTGTTACCTCCACCGCATAAAGTAACAAAATTTTATTATTAGTTTCATTTTATGCTAAAGGGAAGAAATACTAATATATTGTATGTTCTTGTTAATTATTTTAGTTTTATTTCAACGCTTATAACACCAATGTTTCATGGTCATTAGAAAGAACTCAAGGATCACTCTATAAGCTTTTACAACTTTCCAAATAGTGTTTTCATGGTAAACATTTTTTTTGTGAACTTGGCTATTATGTTCGACAAACGATGATTACCACACACACTATCGAAAATGAATGTTAATGGTTCCAAGTCCCTGATACAATCATGTGGTTTTTGTAGGCATCATGGCCACACATTATGTCACACCCCAAAACCGGAACGGCGGAAACATTCTGGGGTGGAGGACGTCATGTCAAGTATCACAACACATGCAGTATGGTAATCAAAGTACAACAACCATTGCATTAATAGTATAAGTTTTTACATAGGTTACATTTAGCAATAACATCAAGAGTAGATATAGAGAATAACATAGGATGCAGCTCGGTACTAGGCTGACTTCGCAAAAGCTCCCGGAGTGTAGCTGTCTACTGACGACCTGAGAATACAAGTTATTCTGAAAGAGTTGATCATCATTTTAATGCTGGTGAGTTCATAATTATTTTAATGACATTGATATAAATACATGTTTTTCCTCAAAATAATCTCACAAAAGTTTATAGAGTATTTGAATTCCTTCCAGAAAATCCTATATTTTCTATTAAAAGTAGTCTTCTACCAAGACTCGACTGTTTCATGTTTAAAAGAATGAGTTTCTCTACTAAAAGCAGTCTTCTACCAAGACTCGACTGTTTCATGTTTAAAAGAATGAGTTTCTCTACTAAAAGTAGTCTTCTACCAAGACTCGACTGTTTCATGTTTAAAAGAATGAGTTTCTCTACTAAAAGTAGTCTTCTACCAAGACTCGACTGTTTCATGTTTAAAAGAATGAGTTTCTCTACTAAAAGCAGTCTTCTACCAAGACCCGACTGTTTCATGTTTAAAGAGCATTTTTCCCAAATGTTACTATCATTATCAAAATGTAGTTTTACATTATCGTTTTATGTCAAAAACGTTCCAAGTTTAATGTATTAAGGAAAAATATTATAGTACCGTAGTTTTATATGTAGAAACTACCGTGGTAGTAATTACCTTAAGGCCATGAATTATAAGGTAAATGTGAAGATACTCGTAACCATACTGATTGACGGATGTAAACACGACGTTCTGCTGGCGTCGAAATAAATGTGACATTTGTCACCCCTTGGCTTGGTCGGCCGGGACTGTAGCTAGCAGTCAGGATGTGGGATGGTCTGTCCCGTATAGATCTATACACACAATGCCCGCTCTCCCTCCAGGAGACTCTGGTTACCAACTCGACAACGGTGAAATCCGCGTCATGAGGATGTATCTCGTGCTCGATTTTCTATATACATTTCTTTTTACTAAAAGTACATGTTTTAGAATATTGATATAGCTAGTTTCTCTTCATAAAAGTTATTGTTGGTTTCTAAACTATACCTACTATAGTTTACTTGAGAGGTTATCTAGGTACCTTTGCTACTCAAAGGCGCTGAACTAGAGTAAGAGTTTTAATATCTAAACAGATATACATAATATATATAACTAGGACTTCAACGACACTCGGACAAATAACCGGATACTCTAAGTCCACAACCAAACAAGGAACAGGAAATAAAGCGGTCTATCAGTCCTAAGTCCTTCAAACCCTACTTATATAACTATATCTATATTGACATGAATCTAACAAGAATATAAATTTAAAAGACTTTGATAAAAGTTTAGTAATTTAAAAATAGATTTGAAAACCTTTAGCTTGATAAAACAGTTTAACATGTAAAAAAAACTATTTGATTGACAGTTATTAATCACATGCGATTGATATAATAACTTAATAGTTCAAATTGTATTCCCCTCCCCCCCCCCCATAAAAGCATTTAAAATCATTTCAAAGGTTGATTAAGGGGTATGAAGTCACCTGAAGTGAGTAACTCGAAAGAAAGATTGATATAGGATCGCCGGGTGTCGAATGAAGTCTTGAGCACAACCGGATCCTAGTTTAACATGTAATAACACATATATGAATACACTTAGGGTATATAACCACTAATAGACACATGGACACACCTTAGGGACATGAAAACACTTAGAATTAAGTGTTACAAATACCTATTGAAGTCCCTAAATGAGTGTAGGGCCTTAGATTTGAGTGTAAGGCCACCAAACTCGACTTTTATGTGTGTGCGGCCAGGTGTACGGCCAGGGTGTGCGGCCAGGCCTGTGTGCGGTCGTACATAGGAGTGTGCGGCCAGGCCTGTGTGCGGTCGTACATGGGAGTGTGCGGCCGTACATAGGGGTGTGCGGCCGTACACTCTTCCTTCATGCTCAAAATGTCGATTTTAAGGTGTTTCAAAGCCAATACCAAGTCCAACTAGCAAAATGGAGGCCAAACTCTCACTTTGGAGAGTCTTTAAGGTGTGTACGGCCACCTTATGAAGGTGTGCGGCCGTACACCTTCAAGTGATGAAGAACATGAAGAACATGAAGAGTTTTAAGCTTAGATCAAGGTGTTTTACCAGTATAACAAGCTGAAAGATGGAGTACTTCACATTTTTGAGGCCCTTAGAGTGTTCTTGGATGAAGTTTCTAGAGAGAGAAAGTAGAGTGCAGCCAAAATGGGAAAAGAGTGAATGAAGGGGTCTCCTCCTATATATGGAGGTGGGTGTACGGTTGGAGGGTGGGTGTGCGGCTGGTTGGCCGCACACGCGGGTGTGCGGCCGCACACTCCTTATTTGGTGTGTTTGGCCCGATTTTGTGATGCTACACACTTTCTAACCCTTCCCAAGACTCATATCTAGGTTATACTAAGCCTAGAACACTCATATAGACCCACAATTTCGTTAAAAGATAGCAAAACGAAGGCCGACACTCGGCTGAGTTGAATAGCCGAACTTTACAAGACAAGGATTTTCGGGTTGTCACACATTAGTACCCTCACTCTTGTATATTTCATATGCAACATGCAATATTTGTTGTTTCCATCCCTTTCAACCACCACTAACACGGTGCCCTTGAACGCACCCTTAAGGTAGGTCGTGTCTATTACAAGGGCATGCTGGCAAATGTTATGAAATTTCCATATCTACAACATAATATAGAAAAGTTAAAAATGAATAATAAGTATATAAACGTTGAAGTTAATCAAAATAAGTTAACATACAAATGATACCTACTACCATGCAACCAATACAGAGAAACAAGAACCCAAAGCGATCTTCATCATCTGTTTGGATGTATGTGACTTAATTGGAATTACACTTTTCCAGTTTGTAATTGGATATTGGCAGCTTGGAAAGCGATTTTGCTTAAGTGCCCATCAGAATATTACTCGTAGACTATTTGGCACGCCATGCTTGTTTATAGGTATCATGGATGTTGAGCCTTCAATTTAAAGCTTGTTCGATGTAGTTTCCATAGTAGAATCTTCCATGATCATTACCTGAAACATCTATAAAAAATGTCCTACCACTATTTTTCTTAACTGGAGATGGCTTAAATTCAACGATGTTGAAGAACATGTGTGTTGTTCCACGAGTTTACGGGTCTTTAACGTGCTACAATCATTTAGTTTTACATCCAAAATATAACATTTGCAATTTTTATCTATACAATTTTCCTACAATCTATTTTCGCTAGATCTTAAAGTTTTGTACTGAAATGCCTTCTCTATACTTTTTATTCCTATTTCTAGTTGAAGAGCTTCTCTGTGGTTGTAAATTTGTAGCTCCTATACTATATCATTCAGGTTTTTGTTGTGGGATGGAGAAGTTACATATTCTTGGTCAGGAAAGTCTGATATATCTGATATACGAAAAAATGGCATTTATGTTTGATTGTTGACTACAATAGGCCATTCAATTTCAACATCGTCTACTTTTGTGTCTAAATTTCTAAAAACCACTTCATTTTATAGCTTATACACTTGTATAAAATTATCATCGCCACCTTCATTATGATATATACCATAGTTAGCATCATCTTTACATGTAACATTATCAGTATCACCATAGTTCTGATAGTTTACTGGTTCAACATATTGAATTTTTTTGGTCTCTTGATATTTAACATGGAACTACCGATATTTAATGTGGAGGTACCGATGTTTGAAATGGTACAATCGGTGTTTGAAATGGCGCTACCTTCTTTTGATATGGTGCTACATGCGTTTAATATGTTATATAATATCCAATATTGGCATATTGAATTTGTCGATACGTACAATGGTTTTCATAAACGACGTGTGGATTGAATTGTTGTTGTATTGGTGTTCCATATGCAATATACCGACCAACATTATAAGGATAATTTGGAGATAAATACATACCTTCTTGATTGTTGCTAACTCTTCAAGTGGATCTGTTCTCAACAAAGATTTTCCTTATTCTATTACATGAATCTATTACACTCCTAGATCGGTTCCCATTAACAACAGATCGATTTAAGACATTGAATTAAATAAATTGTGCCTTTTCACCTGCATCTCTATCCACCAGATACCTAGTGAAAATCTAGCTCCAACAATCAGACAAATGGGTATGGATATGTTTTTTTTTTCAAAACAATTTATTATAAGATAACAAGCTCTACATTGTATGGATTTTTATAGTAAATATTCTGATTTTCATAGTGCGGTCTCTGATTTTCACAGTCAACAAGACAAGATAATACATACTTTTTCAAAATATATGTAGTATTTTGAGAAACAAGACGTTACACGCACACACACACACACACATATATATATATATATAACTCGCGTTTCTTGTTAATTTATTATAGTCATATTTTATAAATGTAGAAAAGAAACATTTTAAAATTTAAAGAGAGAAACTAATAAATCAAAATAATAATAAGTATTTATTAAACATTAAATTGATTCATATTAATTAGAGGAACTAAAAGGGAAAATTTTGAAACTTAAAATAATTAACTGTTGTTCTAAAGGGGATGTTTCGACATTATGGATGTAACATCCCGTTATTTTCTTTTTGTAAAGTCAACTCTAGTCAAACAAAGGTCAACTAAAGTCCTTTTTATTGTTTGGGTTTATTTGGGTTATAATAATAACCTTTATTTGTTAAAATCCTTAAAATATCTACAATTGAATTTGGAAGGAAAAGGCTTGAAAACCGAGAAACTTCGCATCTTATTCCTTTGCTTCGGACCGCAAACACTTCGGACCGCAAAGAGTTTACGGCCGTACACTCCTCGGACCGTACACTCCTCGCAGCCGTATACTCCTCGCAGCCGTAAACTACTTCGACCGTAGACTCTAACCGACTTCGGACCGTAAACGAGGTTCACGGCCGTAAACCCTCGGACCGTGAACCCTCACACATATATATAAGATTTCCTTCATTATTCACCATTTCTCACACTTTCACCTCAAGAAATCCAATTCTCTCTCAACTATCATCCAGATTTACACCTTGATCTACAAATAAGTAAGTGTTTCTTCCATTTATTAGTTGATACCTTGCTTAACCTAGTGAAACCCCATGATTTCATCCATGAAATCATCTCTTTTGGTTATATCTTCAAGAACACCAAGAACATCAAGAACACACACTAGTTCTTTAGACCATGAATACCCAATTCAAGCTTCAAAACGTAAGTATTCTTCCATATGCTAGTTATCCTATAAAAGCTCTTAACTTACACCCTTGAAAACAACCATTTCCAAGAACAATAAGAGTTTACGGCCATGAGCATCTCCTTGGCCGTAAACTCCTATGAAGAACACCATTGGCCGTAAACTCCATGGCCATACACTACATGGGCCGTACACACATTGGCCGTACACACCTTTGTGTGGCCGTAAACCCCTTTTGAGCAATCACATGTGATTGTAACACTTAAATTCAAGTGTTTCCTAGTCCTTAAAGTGGTTTCCTATCATAATTAGTTGTTATATACACTAATTATATCCATATATGTATCATTATATGCTTAATAGGATCCGTTTGTGTTCCAGACTTCACTTCACACTTAGCATCCTACCTCGACCTTTCACTCGAATCACTCACTACAGGTGAGTTCATACCCACGTATTTTCATAGTTTTTACTGTTTTAAGGGGGGGGGGGGAATACATGTCTAACACAAATATTTTGTGTTATAAACAAATGGTTTCAAATATCTTATCAAAATGGATTTCAATTATCATCAAATCAAATGGTTTTCAATGATTGTATGAAAATGACATCAAGTCACCAAAATGAGTTTCAAAATATCAAACTTCTTTTAAATGTTTTATAAACTTATATTTCTCCCAAAAATCATACTAGTATATATATATATATATATATATATATATATATATATATATATATATATATATATATATATATATATATATATATATAAGATTTAAAAGGCTTCAGACTGATAACCCACTTTGGTTCCTTTTCCTTGTTTGGATTTGCGATTACAAGTATCAGTTGTTTGTCCGAGTGTCATTTAAATTTTACTTATATATATATATATATATATATATATATATATATATATTTGTATATGTATACAAGTAATAAAGTTAGTTCATTAAGTTCAATTACCCTTTGTAACATGTTGAGCAAGGGGTTGCATTCATGAATACTCAGTATCAATTTAGAAAGTACATATAAATTATAATAGGTATAATTTATGATTCACAGAACATTAATTCACGATTCAAGTATACTAAAGTACATTATTTTACATGAACAAAGGTTTGATTCAAATTTATTCAAGAGTATACATCTTTCAGATACATGTTAAGAATACTAATTCAAGACCATATTATCAATTGTTTATTTCAGAATGATTGGGTTTTCATAACTATTATACATGTAACGTTTATATGCTTTTTATGAGTCAAGTAATACAGGTTGTTTAATTCATTTAAACAATATAGTAAAATCCTGACATTATAACCAGAATCTCCAGTCGGGGATCGAAACAATGTGTGTATAGATCTATATTGGGATTGACAACCCCGTACTCAGACTGCTAGCTACAGTCAGGCATACACGCCTATGAGTGAAAATTGTTATCAACAGCTTTTAACGCACTCATAGCGTTGGGTCAGGCCATCTAGTCAGTATGGTTATAATAACTCATATAAAAGATATTAACAATACGTTAGTGTATAATTAACTAAACTTAAGTACATTTTCAAAGTACTAGTTTACAATATACATTTTACAGTATTACATTACAGTTTACAATAACAGTTGATGAAATCAGGCACACTCTCAGATACAAGTTTACAAATGGATTACAATTACAGAATATTGGTTTACAAATATGTAACACTAGTCAAAATAGGTCAATAGACAATCACATGTGATTATGCCAATCATGTAATGTGATTTTGTTAAACTAGTAATATGATAATAGTGTTATGTATTTCATGATAAATTCTAATACAAATATGAACTTTCTTTATAATACAACTCAAAGTATACGTCCATCTGATTCCAAAAATATAGAGAATGTCTGAATCTGACTTCGCGTGAAGAAGTTATGATAAACCGAACACTATAAATATCTATAATAACAGGAATTTAAAATAGACTTAGAATTAGCTATTGGAGTCTAAAAGAGAGTTGTAGTACTTGTAAATACCTACGCGTGCATTTAAAGAACGTCAAAAACAGAGTTCGTATGTGAACGTTACGACCTTCCGAAGATTCAGCTGTCAGAAACCCTAATCTGACTGAGCTCACGACGTGAGCACAGAACTCACGACGTGAGGAGTCATTTCTCCATATCTCGGAATCTAGAAGGTGTGTGACGAGGCTGCGAGGGGATAAGGTCCAAACTCACGACGTGAGCAAGGATATCTCACGACGTGATGAGTCACATGGCCACCTTCCGAAGCTAGGGACGCAAATGGCAAGTCTACGGGGATAAGATCCAAACTCACGACGTGAGCCTTATAAAACTCACGACGTGAGGGTCCAAAATCCTTACTATAAATAGCAGGTCCGACTTCAGCCATTCTTACACCTAAACTTCCTTCTCCTCTCTCCTTTGCTGAGACCATCTTGCATCCCGAGCCCCGACGACCTTGTACGCTGACCGTTTCTGCTTAGATTACATAAAATCACGCTACTAGGGTGAGTTTCACGGCCCCACTTTCTAATATTTAGGGGGAAAACGCATGCTAAATATTATATATACGTTATTATTATGTCTATATGATAGTATATAGTTATAATAGCCGGAGTATAGTTGTTCTAAATATAATATTTTGAATATAAACAACTATTATGAACTTGTCAGCATGTTAATTTACTAATGTAGATCTTGAGTTATACTTAGGATTCTATATATATGTTGTGTGCGATATAGTTCCGAAGTTATATTCAGAAGTTCTATATGTTAAGTTATAAAGTATGTTGCTATTATTGGTTTTATGTCAAGATAAAACTTGGTATGTTATATGTTGTTATTGTTAGTTTTATGTCAAGATAAAACTAGGAACGTTATATGTTGTTATTAATGGTTTATTGTCAAGATAAAACCTGGTATTACTTCAAGATATAGCTGTTATACTGCCTAAATGTTATGAAGTTAGGAGTAATGTTTAAAAGCATAGTCTAGTAACTTAGGGTTTTAGACATGAAAATGCTTTTGTTGTTAGAGCTATAGGAAGCAGTCGAAGTCTACATGAGTAATTGTATTCATCAACTAAGATTGAGGATCTTAGCGGAAATCCTCTGAACTATAACCGTTAATCCCGTGTGAGCGAGGAAGTCGTGTATAATTAGTATACGGGTTGACCACCCCACTTGTGACTGTTAGCTACAATCAACCAAAAGCAAGTGATGAACAATCCTTTTACTTGTTATTGTTCCGGTGTCGATGAAGCGTACGGTGTTGTTCTCATGGTAAATCATGAGTGTGTTTGTTTCTCATGGTAAATCATGAGTTTGTTTTATCAGAGGTATTATGTCACAACCGCGGTTACAGGCTCATGGTAGCAAATTGTTAGAAGCATTATAGTTTGTCGTATACAAGTATTAATGTTAAGTATAAGTTTCCCCTACTTATACCTTAGGTTTAAGGAATGTTTAGGTATAACACTTAATTGATAAGTAAACTATTATACCTTATATACCTACTAAATGTTGGAGAGTCAAAATGATACTTTCAAAACTATACTTTTGAACGTGGAAAAATGTATTATTTTATGGAGTCAAAACCTGTGGACTCACCAACTTTATGTTGACGTATTTTAAAATGCATGTGTTTTCAGGAACTTGAAAAGCTGGTATGTATTCGAACTGAAGAAGTTTTACTATTACTTTTCTGTTCATTAAGAAGTATGCCATAGTCGGATATTATGTAATAGGTTTTTGAAAAACAGTTATGTAACTTTCAATTATCAATAAAGGTATGTATTTTCTTAGTACTATTCAATGTATGTTATATAACTGTGATACGAAGAATGACGTTACACAACCCGGTGTTTCCGCCGATGGCTGGGGGTGTGACAAAATAGAACAGTTTTATGTAACTAAAACTACTTTTCATATACAGCAGAAAATATATGATTTTCTGGAACAGTTTACATATTCAAGAAATAGAAAAAATTCTTTCAAACATAAATACTTATGCACTCACTCAACTTTATGTTGATACTCTCTTTTAAAATTACTTGTATTCTCAGGGAATTAGTAGACAGGTACTCCCCGAGCTTTTGAGAAGATGGAGCTATTTATGTATTGTCTTCTTCTTTTGTATAACTATTTGGTTTCAGTATACTATGATGAAATACATGTAAATACTTATACTTTTTAAATACAGTGGTTGTTTGTACCCTGATTACTATAATGCATGATTTGTGATACTACAAATGAAGTCCTCCACCCCCGGACGTTTCCGCCGTCTGGTGTGGGGGTGTGACAATGGAAAAGAGGGGTTGAAACTACAAATTTCTAATTTAGAACCATCAAATCAACGAGATTATGGAGGGGTTGAATTTTCTTGCTGCCCAAGCCCTTTTAAACTCATGTATGTATTTTATACCCTTAAATCAAACTAAATCTAAACCTAGTGTACATGTGTTTGTGCGTGTTGGTGTTGTACGACACACAGAAGAACCAAGAGTGGGAGTGAATGATTTTGCGACCGGGAAAGGGAAAGGAGGAGATGTCGGTGTGAGGGCCTATCCAAAGAGAAGTGATGCTAGAGTGTGACTGGTGGCAATTATCAAGTGGGTAAGCTTCATTCCCTTTGTTTTTTTCTTTCCTTTCTCTTGCCGAGAATTCTACCACTACCATTGTCGCCGCCATGCATTGGTGGTTCATTACCACCGCGTCACCACATACTTGTGTTGGTGGTTTGAACCACCAAAAAAACATCATGTCATCACACCATCTTAATGGCTATAAAATAATCATTTTCTAATATTGGGGTTGATTCCATTTAGGGATTAATGGGTTAAGAAGCTAGTTTAACCCAAAACACAAAGTAGTGAATTATTTTGAACTGCCCTAAAATGTCCAGGTTTTTGAAAAATCACAACTCATTCATGGATGATATTTTTGTGTTGAAACTAGTACGTAAAGTTCATTATGTGAGTCTACTTCATTTAATTAGTTTTGGCCAAAAGCTGGAAATAAATCTAACTAGGGTGAAAAGTGTCATTTTCACCGACTGCTCCGATTTTAGCTACTAGAATATATTGTTTTGTAAAATTCATAATAAATTATAGAAAATACTTATTGACTTGTGTAAGTATTCATTCGAAAACTAAAAGACATAACTATTGGATTATGAATTTAGACTTTACTTTTGACTTGTTTTAGTGGGGCTAAAGTAGTCTTGAACAAACTGCTATATTGGGTTATTTTTAGGAAAATAATCCAAAGAGAATATAATGGTATTATAACATCATATTGGCTCGATGAACTGGGCAGTATAGGAGGGCTCGACATATTGAGAACGGGGGTGGACATTAACCGACGTGTCCCGATATAGTGTATGCTTGTTTCTGATTTGTACTTAGACTTGCATGTGTGGTTATGTAGTTATATGCTAACTGTATCCTTATGTGACATCCCCATTTTCACGTACTTTTTAAAACTTTTTGTTTATGCTTATTAAAAACATTTATTATTGTGGAATTGGTCCCAAAATATATTTGATACAATATAATATCAAATCAAGGCATTTCAGAAGAAATGCTTTCTTTTTTATTTATATTTTCAAAACTCGGGATATCATAACCGATACAAGAAACATAAGCATAAATGAAGACTTACAACATTTCATTACACTAACGATCAACATTTCCTTGAAACTCTCAGTAGATAATTACATTCTATATCGGTATCTTTGTATCGCTACCTGGGATACAAATAAGCTGAGTGGGTCATGTTGGGAAACCTGGTGAGCACATATGGTTTTCAACCCACAATATTAAAATTTTTAATTATATATTCTTCAACATTCAAATAACCAAATACCCCATTCCCGTTATCCTCACTTTCTTAACCAAGTATTGCGATCTCGAGAGACTTTTCCTAAAGGACCTTTGTCGGCAGTATGATAATATTTTGGGTAAGCACGGCAGTACAAAGGTACTTGGATAGGCACGCTAGTACAATAGTACTTGGCTAGGTACAACAGGCACAACAGTACAATAGTATTTTGGTTAAGCATGGCGGTACAAAAGTACTTGGGATAAGCACGAAAATACAAAAGTACTTTGGATAAGCACGGCAGTACAAAAGTACTTTGAATAGTCATGGTAGGCACGTCAGTACAATAGTACTTTGGTTTAGAACGGCGGTACAAAATTACTTTGGGTAGACATGACAGAGACGACTTATTATTTCGCACGGCTTGCACTAACCTATCACAACCACTATATCACACAACCCTGTCACAACCTCTCATTTGTTATTTCACACAAACCTTCACTAATAAATCATATTATTAAGTATAATAAAAATACGATTAAATGAAGTAACAATCATATTGTACAACCACATTAAACACAACAAGGACAACACACATAGCAATTAAGCATTTAGGATACGTGTATCTATGTGTAAGTTTGAAAGTACCTATGCACTCTGGTATTGCCATATTTATACATATTTTTAGGCAATATTTAAGTACATGTTTATACATATTTTGGTTATTTACATGGAATAATGATACTTATAAGTTTAAATTACACTTTACAGCCAAAAAGGAGCATTCTTGAAGAATAGGGACTAAAAACGACAAAGCTTGGAACTTTGGAGGCTTGGAGAATAAAGGAAAAAGAAACCCACAAAATCATCTCAATTCACGATGTGGACCACACGTTCACGACGTGGCATGGGGGATTCTGGAAGATGATTACGCGCAAAGTCGAAATCCTTGCCCGATAAGGACTCCTGCCAATTCACGACGTGAAATGTAAATTTGATGATAACTATATAATATCTTGATCCTTACGACTTGAGGAGGATTAGCTGACTTGGAAAGGTTTCAGAAGTCGAAAATTACAGAGTTCAAAGGCCTGGGAATTGTTCTTAACACCAAGAAAGAAGAAGTCATAATTCGATATTTAGTTTGGGACTTTTAAATATGCTTTTAAATATGACTTGTGTTAGCTTATTTGTTAGAATGTCCATCTAAATCTAGTTTTTTCTGTTAGCTAGATGAAGCTGGAACTCATGGTTTTAATATATTAGTTTAGACTTTGCTTGTTGGTTATGTCTTGTGTTTGATTGGTATACCTAGCATGTTTGATTTGATGTTAGATTGCTTTAATGTCTTATTCTGTGTAGTTAATGATCATTAATCTGCATGAATTTGAATACCTAGTAATCTAGTGAACATTATGTTATCAGAGCTAAGATCGAACCAATCTTAGAAAAGTAATTAAATTATTAAATTAGGTTGTGCTAGAGAACTCATGTTATGACCATAATTTGTGTTTGTCAACCCAATCTTACATAGCTCCAATATTATTGAACAATTGATTCTGTGTTAAATTATGTGTGAACATACATAGATCTACATGAACTAATTGATATTAGTAAATTTAGAACTGAATTGCTAATAATGTTTTAATTGGTAACCAACAAGAGTAGTCATAATTAATTTATAAACCATCGAGGGAAAGTGGATTCGAACTAACAGAAGTGTTTGTTTATTGATTGAATTTGTGTTAAGAATTAAGTTCATCTAAACTTGCAAAATTAGATAAAAACCAATACTTTGCTAGAAATTTAGGTTAACTTAGTAGTAGGTAAATTAATTAGTTAAAATCGTTCCCTGTGATCGACACCCGACTTACCCACACTATCCTATAATTTGACTAGGTACACTGCCTAGGTGCAATTTAGTTAGTTAAGTTAGTTAGGTTAATACATTAAAATTAGGTGTAGCTATTTGCACGCATCACACTCACTTGACTTAGCTGGAGAATTCGGCAGCGCTCCGCCAAACTCCATGACTTTTCTTCTGATGTGACCTAGATACAAATATCACTAAGTCTTAGTCTAGTATTCCTGGTGATTAATGGTAGTATAGATTCCTCAACAATCCTAATGTCTACATCAAGATCTGTCAAGTAAGGAACAACCATGCAGGATCATACCAGAGGTAGGGTCCGTTTGGTTTATGTAGTATACTGTTTGGAAATATCACTTTAAACACCTCACTAAATCCATTGTAGACATCACTATCGTAAGTAGATCAACCAGTATAATGAGTTGGAATCACTGATAAATGTTAATTATAGGTTCATAATAACGACTATGACTATAATGTAAAGTTACACATGAATAAAATAAGTGTAGCTTAACTTACAGAGTACATTGATGAAAATTGGGAACTAAGCAGGTGGAACTCTGACTTTAGAGCTCCTAATTATCAGCTATCTGACACCACGGGGCTTCTCTAAAGGGGCTGGGAACTCGAGAGTATCGGGACTAAGGGTTGGAAAGAGCTCCAGAGGATTCGGGTGGAGTTGGGATGAGAAATGAACTGATTTCTGAGAGTTTATATAGGCCTGAAAAATGTGCTCGTCGTGCACCATGTCCCCTGCGTTCCGTATATCTGGTTGGCCAGGGTCAGGTACCATTATCTGTGTAGTTCCATGTGCCGAGGATCTGGTGGAGTGTCAGTGCGTGCCGCGCATGCTGTCTTTGCGGGCGGGTGCACGTGAAAATATTTGAATTCTTGGAAAATTCATAACTAGTTCATACGAGCTCCAGTTTTGATAGGTTTTATATCCATGCATAGCTATCGACAAGATCTAAAAATTTCATTTAGAACTTGTCGGCTAATTATGATTTTATTTTTAAATTTATATTTTTTAACAAGCTTAGATTCTTAAAGTCCGTAAAAAATTCATAACTCTCTCATATGATACCCATTGTCGACTGTTTTTTATCGACAGATAGGTATTGACGAGATCTTCAACTCTCGTTTAGATTGCATTTCCTAACAATCGACCGATTTTAATTTCGGTTTTTGAGTCGTATACTGCTACACTGAAATATTAGAAAAATCATAACATCCTCTCACGAAGTCAGATTTGGGTGTTCTTTATATGTACGAAATCCTTGTCACATATACTACAACTTCAATTAAGATTATTTATCCTAAATAATCTTCTGTCAACATGTCATTTTATTGCTTATTTGACTAGACCGTATCTACGGGTGTTAAAATTATCTCCCCCTTACGATGATTACGTCCTGAAATCATCAGCAAAGCCGGACTGGATGATGATCATGTGAGTAACTTTTCCATCCTAAGTAGTTACCGTACAAGATGAGGTCTTCACTCCCAGTTCCGTAATAGACCGAATGGTCATACCTTTATAATGCATTAGCTATACTCATGTCTCTTTGAGTTAGATTCTAGCATGGAATGTACATTCTTTCATGTTCTAGTGTGATATAATCACATTCTAGCGTGTAACACTTCTAGCTCCAGGCTGCTTGATCTTAACGGCGACTTCGTTACCTTTATCGATCGATTCGATTATCTTTTCCTTCAATCTCTTGAATTAAGTAGCATGCTGCACTGATCATGGTTCTCTGAACCAATTAACTTACTTCACAAACTTTTTCTCAAGGCGGACTTGATTCAATATGATCACAAGGGTTGGAATACATTCATCCTCTTGGTCATTACCGAAACGATGGTAACAACAAACATGAAAAAAACAAATTCAATTACTAGTGCTTTAGTAACATAGTGACTCATCCTGGTTTAAGTATGAATCCTATGATTCTGGTAGTACGGACCCTTACTACATTCCACACCTACTCATACATGTCTCAAAATTTATCTCGCAGTCCCCAAGTTCTTATTCCTAAAATCACAAAAGAATTTAACACACACGAATGTGTCCAAGCAATCATAAATTTTTTCCTAGAATCCACAAGGACTTCTTCCAGGCGTATCTTTAATATCCATTCTCCTTCGACTCGGTTGGTGGTGGAAATGCCAAAAGATGGGACGACTTCGGGAATCACACCAAAAGTTCTACCATCCCACCAATCGAAGGCGTACTTCAGGAGTACCGTAATGTTATGTAATGTAAAGCAATATACCACTCTATAGGTATTACCTATGATATCTTCTGATAGGTATCATTCAATATCGTAAGCCCACTCATTTCCTCCATTTTCTCAGTCCGCTACGAGTCTTTACCATAATGTTAAATACACCAAAGCAGACGTTCGGTGTACCGAGACGAGAATATAGATATGCAAGATTTTGACGCATGATCCTCCTTATCACTTCGAAAAGTTATATTTCGGTTCTAATACCGTAATTAAACGTTTAGAAGCATGAACACATAAAAATTCCAAATTTTAGGTCGACACCAGACCTTAAACCTAATAGCAATTTAGATAGGCAAACTAATGCATGCTAAAATATAAATCATTAAGCACATAAATCGAAATTAAGGCACATTCCCTAATGTATTCTAGTGCTTGTGTCAATTTAGGTATACTACCTAAAATAGACACTCACCTAACAATCATTGCTTAGCATTCAAAGTTAAAGTCTAGAAATAAATCCTTATTCCTATGTCTCTTAAACAAATGCTCTGATACTGATGCGTCTGAAATAGCTACACCTAATTTTACCTCCTATTCTACTAGTTATTCGACCCAGGGAAGTTTCTTAGTAATCCTTTATAGCGTTCCCATGCCTCATAAAGTGACTCCCCTAATTGTTGCTCAAAATTGGCTATCGCCTTCTTGTGTTCAACTATCTTTGATGGTGGGAAAAATTGTTCTAGGAATTGCTCACGCATATGTGCCCAAGTAGTAATTGCACCAGGTGGAAGTGCCTTCAACTAGTCTTTTGCAGCTCCCTTAAAAGTAACGGGAAGCATCCTTAACAAAACTGTCTCTCTAGGAACATTCGGGACATTGAAATAGTCTACAGTGTCATTGACCTCATCTAGGTGCTTATAAGCATCCTCATGATCCTTCCCAGAAAATGGTACGTCCTTATGTGCAGTAAGAATGTGTCCTTTTAACTCTAATGTTGCAACGACGGGAATTGCGGGTTGTTCTAAACCAGGACCAACATCGTCTCTAATTCTCTTCTTGTATGCTCCCATGGAAATATCCACAATGTTTGCCATCTCGTTGTTAAGCTCGTCCTGAAAATCACTTTCTTCAAACTCGGGATCAGTCTCGTATTCTGTATCTTTAGGATTTTTCTCTAAGATTTCAATTTTATTTCCGTCATTCGAAGAATTGCTAGATTCTCCCATGTTCTTCCCTTTCTTCTTTCAAAAAACTGATTTAAGGTCCTTGAAATGTGACTTTTTTGGTGGTTGGTTTTCTCCTACGTTCTTATCCGTCTTCTTGTGAAGGGCCGACTCTAGATCTTCAAGTGGTGGTACCAAAGGTGTATTGGAACCTCTGTTCATGAACTACTACAACAAAACAAAAAATAAAAACGTAAAACTGAACAAAAACTAAATAAAAATCACCTACTGACTGGCCACCACGACGTGGTAAAGAGTACCACCTCGTGTTGTCGCAGAAAATCTAAACAGAAAAGAAAAATGAAAACCGACTGGGCTCACGTCGTGAGTTTAGTACTAAAACAAAAAAAAATTAAGCTGAAAATTAACTTTTTGCAGGTTTTAGCCCATAAAAATGATCGATTGACCTAAGGCAAATAAATCAACAATCAAATAAGCCGTTCTCCGGCAACGGCGCCAAAAACTTGATGCGTGCAAATAGCTACACCTAATTTTACCTCCTATTCTACTAGCTATTCGACCCAGGGCAGTGTACCCTTTCGCAAATAGTATAGCACAAAAGTCGGGTATCGAACTCAGGGAACGGTTTTAATTAATTAACCTACTTACTATTAAATTAACCTAAAATTCTAGCAAAAGTAAAGTGATTTTTTATCTAATTTTGCAAGTTTAGACAAACTTAAATTCTCAACAAACTAATTCAATCAAATATTAAAACACTTCTGTTAGTTTGAATCCACTTTCCCTCAGTGACTAGTTATTAATTATGGATAATTGTCGTTGGTTACCAAATATTATGTAATTAGCAATTCAAGTCCAAATATACTAATGATGAATTAATTCATGTAGAGCTATGCATGATCACACATAATTTAACACATAATCAATTATTAGATAGAATTGGAGCTATGTAAGATTTACTTAACAAAAACAATTATGTTCAGAATATGTGTTCTCCAGCACAGCCAAATTCAATACTTTAATTACTTATCTAATAATCTAATGTTCACTAAATTACTAGGTCTCAAGTTCATGCATATTAATGGTCACTAAGCTACACAGAATATGAATTAAAGCAATCTAGTATCAAATTAAGCATGCTAGATATAAACAATCAAACACAAGCTATTAACCAACTATGAAAATCTATATTATCATAACCAAACCATGAGTTCCAGGTTCATCTAACTAACAGAAGCAGTTAGATTCAGCTACTCATAGCTAAAATAAAATATACAATTTCAACTAATAAAGACATAATTAATTGTACCAAATCAAAAGTAAAGTAATGATCTTCCTATCCTTCTTCCAATACCAATACTTGATTTCTCTCTTAATTTTCCTCTAAAATTCGTCTTCTGGAACTTCTAATCTCCAGCCAACCTCCCAAAATCGTGAGGATCAAGGATATTTATAATTTTCGAATTTAACCCTGCTCACATCGTGAGAAAGGTATCTCACGTCGTGAGCTCGATAGCAATCCGTATCCAACACAAATTCTTGCTTCCGGATGTTTATCTTCTAGAATCACCATGCCCACGTCGTGAGCCTTCACTCCTCATGTCGTGAGAACGCCTTTTAGTTGAATTCTTTATCTTTCAAGCTTTAACCCTCCAAAGTTCCGATCTTGTCGCTTTTAGTCCTTATTCTTCAAGATGACTTCTTTTGGGTGAAAAAGGTAATTTAATCTCATAAGTACCATTTATCTATGCGAATAACCAAAATAATACACAAAATGTATTCAAATATTGCCTAATAATATGTATACATATGGCAATATCAAATACTCCACACTTATCTTTTGCTTGCCCTCAAGCCAAACTAATTTATTTAAAGTCAAACTTCCATCACTAGCATCACATAGAACAATCCATTTTGAACTTAACCATTATACCAAGACCGCAATGTGTATATTTGTGTCTAAATCTCCTAATAACTTCCCAATCCTAAATACTCACAATCCTTATGAACCTTCACCCCTTAGCTTATATGACACTCATTTCTGTAACCCTCCGAATCAATCCTCAGAAATCTTTCTTAACCTCAAGGTATTTTTGGTTAAGCTACCCAAGCATACATAATCTAGAAATTACAGCTTTTGATAAAAATATGGAGCTCTTTGGAATTCTTCACTTCTTTGATATTTGATCTTTGATTCTTTGAATTCACCACCTTTTTGTTTGATTTTTGGTATCTTCAGTTTTTTTGATTCTTTAGAATTTTTGATCTTTTGATCTTCATACTTTGATAGCTCCAAAATTCTTACAACTTTTTGGTAATTTCTCTTTTTTTTTCTTAATATAACTCACTTTTTTTTCACTAAAATCCTACATGATTAATCAATGGAGATTAACTTCAACCTTTATTGATTATAAAAATTAGTCTAAGTGCAATGACTACATAAGCTCTCCTGGATAGATTTCAAGTGCAAGCTGCAAAACTTATTATACCATATAAACTATCAAATTACTTTTCATACCTCATGACTTTTCACTAGGAATGGGAAGCCACGAATATACTATAACATGTGTTGGCCCAATTAAACATTTAAGCTCGCATTGGATCATCACACGCAACACTAGCAACTTAAGTTCAAACTATTATTACTAGATTCAATTTTATGATTATTATTTCAAATTTATTAGAAATTTTTTTAAAAATTTTTAAACACTAGAAATTTACTTTTTCCCCGGTAATGGCGCCAAAAACTTGATGCGTCTGAAATAGCTACACCTAATTTTACCTCCTATTCTACTAGATATTCGACCCAGGGCAATTTCTTAGTAATCCTTTATAGCGTTCCCATGCCTCATAAAGTGACTCCCCTAATTGTTGCTCAAAATTGGCTATCGCCTTCTTGAGTTTAACTATCTTTGATGTTGGGCAAAATTGTTCTAGGAATTGTTCACACATCTGTGCCCAAGTAGTAATTGCACCAGGTTGAAGTGCCTTCAACCAGTCTTTTGCAGCTCCCTTAAAAGTAACGGGAAGAATCCTTAACAAAACTGTCTCTCTAGGAACATTCGGGACATTGAAATAGTCTGCAATGTCATTGAACTCATCTAGGTGCTTATAAGCATCCTCATGATCCTTCCCAGAAAATGGTACGTCCTTAAGTGCAGTAAGAATGTGTCCTTTCAACTTGAATGTTGCAGCGGCGGGAATTGCGGGTTGTACTAAACCAGGACCAACATCGTCTCTAATTCGCTTCTTGTATGCTCCCATGGAAATATCCGCAATGTTTTCTATCTCGTTGTTAAGCTCGTCCTCAAAATCGCTTTCTTCAAACTCAGGCTCAGTCTCGTATTCTGTATCTTTAGGATTTTTCTCTAAGCTTTCAATCTTATTTCCGTCTTTCGAAGAATTGCTAGATTCCCTTGAAAGGTGACTTTTTTGGTGGTTGGTTTTCTCCTACTTTCTTATCCGTCTTCTTGTGAAGGACCGACTCTGGATCTTCAAGTGGTGGTACCAAAGGTGTGTTGGAACCTCTGGTCATGAACTACTGCAACAAAACAAAAAATAAAAACGTAAAACTGAACAAAAACTAAATAAAAATCACCTACTGACTGGCCACCACGACGTGGTAAAGAGTTCCACCTCGTTTTGTCGTAGAAAATCTAAACAGAAAAGAAAAACGAAGAAAAACGAAAACCGACTGGGCTCACGTCGTGAGTTCAGTACTAAAACAAAAAAAACTAAGCTGAAAATTAACTTTTTGCAGGTTTTAGCCCACAAAAAGGATCGATTAACCTAAAGCAAATAAATCAACAATCAAATAAGCTGTTCCCAAGCAACGGCGCCAAAAACTTGATGCGTGCAAATAGCTACACCTAATTTTACCTCCAATTCTACTAGCTATTCGACCCAGGGCAGTGTACCCCTTCGCAAATAGTATAGCACGGTAAAGAGTGCCACCTCGTTTTGTCGTAGAAAATCTAAACAGAAAAGAAAAACGAAAACCAACTGGGCTCACGTCGTGAGTTCAGTACTAAACCAAAAAAAAACTAAGCTGAAAATTAACTTTTTGCAGGTTTTAGCCCACAAAAAGGATCGATTAACCTAAAGCAAATAAATCAACAATCAAATAAGCTGTTCCCCGGCAGCGGTGCCAAAAACTTGATGCGTGCAAATAACTACACCTAATTTTACCTCCCATTCTACTAGCTATTCGACCCAGGGCAGTGTACCCTTTCACAAATAGTATAGCACAAAAGTTGGGTATCAAACTCAGGGAACAGATTTAATTAATTAACATACTTACTATTAAATTAACCTAAAATTCTAGCAAAAGTAAAATGGTTTTTTTAGCTAATTTTTCAAGTTTAGACAAACTTAAATTCTCAATCAACTAATTCAATCTAATATTAAAACACTTTTGTTAGTTTGAATCCACTTTCCCTCAATGACTAGTTATTAATTATGGATAATTCTCGTTGGTTACCAAATATTATGTTATTAGTAATTCAAGTCCAAATATACAAATTTTGAATTAATTGATGTAGAGTTATGCATGATCACACATAATTTCACACATAATCAATTATTAGATAGGATTGGAGCTATGTAAGATTGAGTTAACAAACACAATTATGTTCACAATATGTGTTCTCCAGCACAGCCAAATTCAATACTTTAATTACTTATCTAAGATTGGTTCGATCTTAGCTCTAATAATCTAATGTTCACTAAATTACTAGGTAATCAAATTCATGCATATTAATGGTCACTAAGCTACACAGAATATGAATTAAAGCAATCTAGTATCAAATTAAGCATGCTAGGTATAAACAATCAAACGCAAGCCATTAACCAACTATGAAAATCAATATTATCATAACCAAACCATGAGTTCCAGGTTCATCTAACTAACAGAAGCAGCTAGATTCAGCTACTCATAGCTATAATAAAACATACAATTTCAACTAATAAAGACATAATGAATTGTACCAAATCAAAAGTAAAGTAATGATCTTCCTATCCTTCTTCCAATACCAATACTTGATTTCTCTCTTAAGTTTCCTCTGAAATTCGTCTTCCTAAACTTCTAATCTCCAGCCAACCTCCCAAAATTGTGAGGATCAAGGATATTTATAATTTTCAAATTTAACCCTGCTCACGTCGTGAGAAAGGTATCTCAGATCGTGAGCTCGATAGGAATCCGTATCCAACATGAATTCTTGCTTCCAGATGTTTATTTTCTAGAATCACCATGCTCACGTCGTGAGCCTTCACTCCTCACGTCGTGAGAACATCTTTTTGCGGAATTATTTATCTTTTAAGCTTTAACCCTCCAAAGTTCTGATATTGTCGCGTTTAGTGCTTATTCTTCAAGATGACTTCTTTTGGCTGCAAAATGTAATTTAATCTCATAAGTACCATTTATCTATGCGAATAACCATAATAATACATAAAATGTATTCAAATATTGCATAAAAATATGTATAAATATAGCAATATCAGATACCAACATTGACATCCCCATTTTCACAGCCTTTTTAAAACTTTTTGTTTATTCTTATTCAAAACATTTGTTATTGCGGAATTAGTCCCAAAATATACTTGATCAAATAAAATATCAAATCAAGGCATTTCAGAAGAAATGTTTTTTTCATTTATATTTTCAAAACTCAGGATGTCATAAATGATACAAGAAACATAAGCATAAACGAAGACCTACTACATTTCATTACACTAACTATCTATATTTCTTTGAATCTCTCAACAGACAATTACATTCTCTAATAGTATCTTCGTATCGCTACCTGTGATACAAAGAAGCTAAGTGGGTCAGGTTGGGAAAGCTGGTGAGCACATAGGGTTTTCAACATACAATATACTATTCTTTAATTATATATTCTGCAATATTCAAATAACCTAATTACCCCATTCTCGTTATCCTAACTTTCTAATCCTAGTATGGCGATCTTGAGTGACTTTTCCTAAAGGATCTTTGTCGGCAGTATGATAACATTTTAGGTAAGCACGACAGTACAAATGTACTTGGATACGTACGACAATATAATAGTACCTGGCTAGGTATGGCATGCACGGTAGTACAATAGTATTTTGGTTAAGCATGGCAGTACAAAAGTACCTGAGATAAGCATGATAGTACAAAAGTACTTGGGATAAGCACGACAATACAAAAGTACTTTGGATAGTCAGGATAGTACAATGATACTTTGGTTTAGCAAGACAGTACAAAAGTACTTTGGATAGACACGACAAACACGACTTATTATTTCACACGACTTTCACTAACTTATCACAACCACTATCTCACACAACCCTATAATAATCTCTCATTTGTTATTTCGCACAACCCTTCACTACCTAATAATATTATTAAGTATAATAAATATACGATTAAATCAAGTAACAATCATATTGTACAACAATGTTAAACACAACAAGGACAACACACATGGTAATTAAGCATTTAGTATACTTGACTTAGGTGGGTGACTGGAGAATTCGGCAGCGCTCCGCCAAACTCCTTGACTTTTCTTCTGATGTGACCTAGATACGAATCTCACTAAGTCTTAGTCTAGTATTTTTTGTGACTAATGATAGTCTAGATGCATCAATAATTTCAATGTCTACATCAAGATCTTTCAAGTAAGGAACAACCAGGCAAGATCATATCGGAGGTAGGGTCCGTTTGGTATACGTAGTATACTGTTTGGAAATCCTACTTTAAACACCTCTCTAAATCCATCGTAGACATCGCTCATGTAAGTAGATCAATCAGTATAATGAGTTGGAATCACTGATAAATCTTAATTATAGGTTCATAATAACGACTATGACTATAATTAAAAGTTACACTTGAATAAAATAAGTGTAGCTTAACTTACAGAGTACACTAAATGAAAAATGGGAATTAAGCGGGCAGAACTCTAACTCGAGAGCTCCTAAAAGGGTCGGGAACTAGGGAATATCGGGACTAAGGGGTGGAAAGAGCTCTAGAGGATTCGGTTAGAGTTGGGATGAGAAATGAGCTGATTTCCGAGAGCTTATATAGGCTTGAAAAGTGTGCGTGCCGCACACCATGTCCCCTGCGTGCCGCGTATCTGGTCGGCCAGGGTGACATGTTGTTCTCTACGTGGTGCCACGTGTCAAGCATTTGGTGGATTGTCAGTTTGCACCGCACATGCTGTCCGTGTACATGAAAATATCTGAATTCTTAGAAAAATCAAAACTAATTCATACAAGCTCCGTTTTTATGGGTTTTATCTCCACACGTAGCTATCAACGAGATCTACAACTTTCATTTGGACTCCGTCGGCTAATTTTGAATTTATTTTTAAAGTTATATTTTTAACAAGCTTAGACTGTTAAAGTCCGTTAAAAATTCATAACTCTCTCATATGATACCCATTGTCGACTGTCTTTATATCGAATGATAGGTATTGTCGAGATCTTCATATAGATTGCATTTCCTAACAATTGACTGATTTCAAATTCGGTTTCTTAGTCGTATACTGCTATAGAAAAATCATAACTTTCTCTCACGAAGTCAGATTTGGGTGTTCTTTATATGTACTGAATCCTTGTCACATATAATGTAACTTTGGATAAGATTATTTATCCTAAATCATATTCTGTCAAAATATCGTTTTATCGCTTATTTGACTTGCCCGTATCTACGGGTGTTACACCTTATGATTGGGTAGAGAATGTGTAATGATATACTATTTCAAGATCATCAAGTACAAAGGACGGCAAGACGTGGCCGTACAAACTAGGTTTACTTAGTTTTGTTGGCGTTTTAATAATAATTTTATATATTTTTGCTTTAGATTAAGGGATTTATAACTTGCAATTGAGTATTAATGATTTGAATTAGTTTTGGGTTTTGTTTTGGAACTTTTTAATAAAAAAGTTAGTGTCTTGGTTTTAATAAATATTATTTTAAAAATTTTAAATTTATTGCAAATTTTGGGAGGTTATAAATTGGTATCAGAGCACAGCTTGAGAGAACTAGTCTCACTTTAGTGAAATCTGAACTTAAGTTTGTGGATCGAGAATTATTTGTAAAAGAAATTTTTGTTAAAAAACAAAAGAAAGGGTTTGGAAAAGATGATCGAAGTCACAATGTGTACACTCAACCGATGTCAGAGGAAAAAGGAAGTGCTTAAGTTTTATTTATTGTTTTTCTAGGATATACGATATAATGTATGCTAGAATGGCCTGTTAGTTTGATTGCTTGACTACTACACAATTTTTTTTTGATATTGGCTAACTATTGAGTGAATCCGTTAAGTTGCATTACCCTAGAATTAGATAGTTTTAATGTTAACAACATAGGGACAAAACCAAAATTAAACCACCAAAAAAGGATAATTTTTGCAAGTAAACTATTTTTTTGGACCTTATCCAAAGAAATTTACAAACCACAGTGACTATATCAACAGTTTTTTCATATATATATATATATATATATATATATATATATATATATATATATATATATATAGGGTTGAGTTCATGTGAGACAATGATATTTTGTGAGACATGGGGACAAAATCTGAACCATTCATCTACCATGATCTATGGATGGGATTAAATCAAATTAGAACAATGTAGAGGCAATGGCATTTTTGAAATTCTATTAAACATTGGGATTAATGAAAGACATGGAGGGGTAGTATCGTAACTTTGTTTTTAATTGATCTGCAATCGTGAGTCAAACAGATTCATTCATTCTTCACGCACCAGAAAACTCTCACCCTCCGACAAACCCTAAAAACCATCTTTTTTCCTGATCTGCAATCTTGATCGAAGAACTTACCTGGATTCGATCTCCTTTCATTTTGATTCTGCTTCACATTGCTCTTCCTAAAATCACTGAATCGATTCGATTTTGATTATGAAATTTTTCTTCAAAAACCCAAAGAATCGATTATGATTCATTCTCATTTTGATTTTCAATGTTCTGATTCAGATTCTAAATCATGATTACATTTTTCTTTCATCAATTCAAAGTTCGTTCGCAGAAAAATTTTGTTTCAAATCTCTCAAGAATAACCCGAAGAAACTGATTCTGATTCTCATTCTGAAAACCACAATTTCATTCTACCACAAATCAAAGCTCAGATGCATCAGATTTTGAATATCTTGATTCCGATTTTGATCATATAGCTCAACAATCAGGTTAGATGACACTAATATCTCGTTTAGTTTCTTTTTATGATTCTGATTTCGATTCTGATTCTAGATATTATATGATAATGATTTATAAAACACTATTGTTAAATTATGTACTATAGTAATTTACTTGTTTACTACACCTATGGTTAGTATTTGATCCAACTTACTGTAGTTAGGGTTAGCAATCAGTTTCAGAATTTCAGAATCTTTGACACCAAATGTCTTATATAACTTTATTGTGGTCAAAGTGAGCAATAAACTTGTTTATTGTAGGTGGGTTTATAGTTTTTTTATAAAATTTATTTACTGCAACTAGATTTATTTTGATTGTTATGATGTTGTTCTAAGTGATAATGTTTGTTGTTAACTTAAGATATTTTATAAAAGAATATTTACTTATTAATGTTTTATCTTGCTGTAATTGTTTGAAATTTACTGTTAACGTAGGATACTTTACAATAAGTACAGTAGTTATATATATATATATATATATATATATATATATATATATATATATATATATATATATTACTCTATAATAGAATAAATTAGTTGATAATGTTACGAGTGATTGATGTTTGTTTTTCTAAACTTGTTTAAGATAGTTTGTAACATAATCTTCTTAATCAAAACAGAGGCTTGTTAGTGAACTTTACAATCTTCTTAATCAAGTGAACTCTGTAGAAGTCCAAGATGATGTAAAGCTCCCTGATAACTTCACACATCTTGTCACAGAAATGAAAAGCAACAAGTATGATGCAAATGAATTTGCTTTTATATTGAAAGGAATGGTATGTCTACTCACCATTTATCCATGTTTTTGGCTTATGTTATCATTGGCTTGAATCTGGGCATTTTTGTAATGAAGTGTACTTGGTAATGTTATGTGTTGTTTGTTATAAAAAATGATGTTTATGTGTTGTTTAGAATTTAATTCATAGTTCAAGATAAATTTTATAAGTAGAGTGTATGATGTTTAAAATTATTGAAATTATTTTTAGGTACTATGTTTTCAAGTACCAGTAATCTAGAAAATGAAAAAGAGTGGGTTGGATTTAAAGAAACTCAGAAACAAGGAACATCGGAAAGGGTTGAAAGCTGAAGATGGCGACCAAATGAGTAATTTTGATTTTGTTGATGTAGGTTGATGAAATAAAGAATTGAAGTAAGGGATACACTGGAAAGGAGTGAAAAATAGAATTGTTGCAAGTTTGAATGTTTGGAAATATGGTTATCTAACATGAAAACATTTTTTAATGTTTTTTGGAATAAATTAGATATTAATGATTGCTTAATGTTTTGTAAATCAGTTCGTATGGTTGATTATATGATGACTGCTTAATTATATGTTTGGTAATATGATGACTACTTAATAGAATGGTTGGAAATATGATTAGTTCTAATCTACATGTATATTATTCTAAAACAAATAATATACATGTTTTTCGATACATATAGATTGTTCTTACATAATAATATTATAGGCTAATTGTTAACATGTATAAAATTAGAATATTCTAAAAGAATAAAATATGTAGATATAGAATATTTTTACAAAATAATATTATAGTTTGACTGGTAACATGTATAGAACTATAATATTACAATTAGAATATTCAAATTTGTGAAAGATGATTTTTTTAAGTTGATTATTATAAATATTCTGGTTTCATTTAATTACTTGATATTATACTTATTATGATTTATTTTTTAATTTAATTATTCTAATTATTATGATATCTTTTAATAAGTTATATTCATAAAGAATAATGTTATAGCTTGGATACTAACATGTATAGAAGTAGAATATTCTAAAAGAGCGATATGCATGTTGAATGTACATATAAAATATTCTTGTAGAATAATGTTATATGTTGAGTACTAACATGAATAGAAGTATAATATTATAATTAGATTACTCTTATTTGCGAAAGGTGAATTGTTTTAAGTTGATTATTCTGAATATTATGATTTCATTCAAATTTATATGTACTGTTAATAAGACATAATTAATGTGTATATGTATAATATTCTAATTGAATAATTTTGTACTTTGTATGTTCATTTAGAATAATATTCATAATGTTCTACGATAATCTAAGTTGTATGTAAAATATTCTAATAGAATACTGCCTTACTAAATTTAGGCTTTTTTTTAACACTCATTGATGTGTTATAATTCTAGTTATTCTAGATGTTCAACATTTAATATTGTATTGTTAATATTTAATATTATGAAATTGTGTGTGATCTGATATTAAAGTGTAATATTCTAAAATTAGGTTCTACTGTGTAAAATAAACTTATATTATATAAGATATTAATAATATATGTAATATTCTAAATTTAAAACTTATAATGTAACGCGAATATCTAGAATGATTTATAGGAAATCCAAATAATTAACATATTTGTTTTCTAATTTTAATGTATAATATTACGAAATTATGTATAATATTATGATATTAATGCGTAATATTATGAAATTATATTATAAGGTGTGATATTCTAGTATATGGTGTAATATTCTAATTCGGAATTGATGATGAATTGCAGAAAATAAATGTTGAAATCTAGAAATTCCTTATGTAATATTCTAGCCATTCCGTTTAGTATCATGCTTATTCCCATTTTTATCATGAATTGCTGAAAACCGATTGCCGATGAGTTGATAATCTTATGTAACAACAAAGTTTATGATAAATTATTAAATTGTTGAAAATTGAACCTTGCTTATAATCCTTCAGTAATAGCAAAATTATTTGATTATGAATTGCTAAAAATCGATGTTCTGATATGAAATTATATAGAATCTATAGGTAATCAATCCTTAATGATAATCCTTCAGTGGTAGAGAAATTGAAGATGAATTGTTGAAAATAAATGTTGAAATATCGAAATTCCTTATCGATGTCTGTAATAGAGAAACTGATGATGAATTTTAGAACATTGATGTTTAGTACAATATTTTAGTCATTCTGATTTTATATATCATATTATTCTAGTCATTTTGATTTATGTAGTAAAATATTCTAGGAATTATTTTTTATATATTAGCTTTTAGTAGAATATTATAGCCTTTCTGATTTAGTATATTAGAGTTAGTATCCTGTTCATTCCCATTTTAATAATGTGTTGCTGAAAATCAACCATTCTTGATAATCCTTTAGTAATAGCAAAATTATGCGATGATGAATTGTTGGAAACCGATGTTGTGATATGAAATATAGAAAATAGATGTCTGTAATGGAGAAATTGATGATGAATTTTCTGAAAATTGATGTCTACATGGCTAATCGACCGAAGATGTAAATATCATACCTTGAAACCAGTTATCTCTATAATTAGGTTAATTATTCTCAATATTCTAAGGATATAAATTTGTTTTAAATTATTTATTCCAAATATTCTAAGAAACTGTCAAATCCTTTGTTCTGTTGTCATTTAGCAGTCGTAGGCTGAATGTGAGTATCTAATTAAACTTGCTAAACCTCATATGGAGAACTCATTTTTAACTGATAATATCAAGATTTAATCTAACACTTATTATCACTTTACAAGGTTCAAGTTACATATTGCTTATATTGGTTTGGAAATGAAAGTATGTTGTTATAATGAGTAAGAAGTAAAGTTCATTGTTTATAGTAGTAGAACGATTAAAGTATGTTGCCATTTTCTATAATTCTAGATATTCTTATATGACATGCTTATGGTTCATAATTGATATTCTACTATTCTGATATGATATATCGTATGTTACTTCATAACTTATTATTCAACTGAATATTATGATTTCATTTAATAAGTTATACTTATAATTATAGTGCCTTATTGTTTTTCAGGAACATTAATAAATGTTTGAAAAGGTCTTCAAGAAAGTTTTTGTAGAAAAAAGAGAATATGGAAGAAATTGTTTCTAATTGTATATCAATGTTTCCAAATGAAAATAAAACATGGAATTGGCAAAGAAGTTCAATAACTTGTTTTCGGGTACTATTTTTTGAAGTACCAATGAGCCAGAAAATAGAAAAAGCGCAAGTTGGAGTTGAAGAAACTTAAAAACAATGGACAGCAGAAAGGGTTGAAATCGAAGATGGTGAAATGGAGGAGAATGATCAAAGTTCTTAAAATCAACATTTATGGATACATTTGTGAAATTAAATGGGAAACTCACTTTGGAGCATAATTTTTTTTGTCAAATTCTAATTAGATGTCGAAAGGATAAAAACATAATGTAATTAGATGTACACAACATTGTTCAATTATTCTAGTATGAAAAAATAAAAATATATATAGACAACATTGTGCAAACTATTCCTTGAAAATTTTGTTCATTGTTAAAGATTTCCTTGTATCATGACCTTACACGCCACATATTTTGCATGATCTTGATTTCTGTTGACCTTGAACGGTAGTCTTCTCCAGGATAATCTTTAACCATCTTTCGGTTCCACAACCTTTATTCCTCATTGCATGCAGATTTTCTTCATTGTGATGAATAACTACTAGATAATAACACCATGTAATGAAATATGAGTGATAGTATATAATAATTATAATCAGGATAATATGCATGTATAGATAACATTACCTTTAATTCCTGAATGTTTATATTTATTGTGATTAATCCTTGAATTATACATATATACAATCATAAGTGATGTTACTGTATGTATGTACAATATTCTATAACATTAATACACAATGTTTCATGACCATATTGAACTAGTGATTTCCTTAATTATGATGAATCTCTGATAGATACTCACACAATGTAATGACATATGGGTAATGATATACGATTAATATAATCAGAAGAATTTCATTACAAAATAAGATTTAAACAAAACCATGTCATTGTATTAAAGATTGGTTTCTATAAAAGATCAGATAAAAGAAAAATGAAAAACATTAAATATAATAATGATGTCAATTATTATAAGAACAAAGTTAACAATGCATTATTTTTCACTAATTATGACTCATATTTTGGAAATATACTCATATTCTTAAAGAAGAATTTAGTCATGAGAAGGGATGATACATTTGACTCTTTTTTCATTCAGGACTTTCATTAAACAGGTAGAATGCATGTATAGTTTAAGTGAATTTGTTGAATAACAATAATTACTTTGCACATACCTTGTCTATTTTACAAAACACATTGCTTGAAAAGTATTGAAAATCAAACCTTAAAAGTGCTCAAAGTCAAACCTTGACAAATTGTAAGAATCATAAATCTGATAAATAGAAATTGAATCTAGAACGTGCTCAAAATAGATGTAAAACAGCTAAACGATTGTGATTTGATGAAGAATTGTTGAAATTAAAGATCAACGAAGAAAAACTAACCCTCTTTGTTGAAAGTGGATGATTATGGTGCTAAAAATCGATTAGATTTTGACGGTGATATATGTGATTTGATGAAGTATGTTGTTGAAAATAACCTCTATCTGGTGATCACCCCCAGATGTCGATAGATGAAAATCAACCCCCATATGTCAATAGATGAATTTCAACCCCAATCAATCCAATTATCAATTGCAGATGTAGAAGAATGAAGAAGATGAACTCGAAAAACACAAAAATCATGAATTTAGAAGCTATGATTTAGATAGGATACGATCATTCTTCGATCAATCAATCTCAATATCAGATAATGATATGGTTGAAATAAGTGAATATTTAAGGAGATTCAAGATCGATTACAAGAGAAGATTAAGGAATGTTGATAACATAGGAGTGATAGTTTTGGTAGAATAAACGAAGTAGATGAAGATGTTCTTGAGGACGACGTGAATATGACGCTAATTGTGTATCAGATCTGGTAGTGATATTATATTTAACTTAATGACTAATCCGTCCCTAATTAACTAATCAGTTAGATTAATTATTGTTAATATGTTTTTTTATAAGGCACAAGATCAAATTTGATGAAAGGCTAAGATTTGATCCCCATGTCTCACAAAATATAGGTGGTCTCAAATAAACCTTTACCTATATATATATATATATATATATATATATATATATATATATATATATATATATATATATATTTTGAAATTTAATGCCAAAATTACATACAGATAAAAAGTTCATTCAATTACTCCTTCAATTTGGTTCTCATGGATCTTTTATATATATATATATATATATATATATATATATATATATATATATATATATATATATATATATAGAGAGAGAGAGAGAGAGAGAGAGAGAGAGAGAGAGAGAGAGAGAGAGAGAGAGAGAGAGAGAGAGAGAGAGAGAGAGAGAAGGATTATCTGAAAGGTGACCGTCTTTCAGAATCTAGTGTGCCAATGAGCTGTGTCTGCATCTAGTGGGACCTAGAATTCACCTCATACCAGTGGTCAAACCCTGGACCGCGTTAACTTTGGCATGAGAACAGGAAAAAGTTGGAAAGCTCGATCAAATGTATCCATCATAAGTTCATCACTTTCAATTGTACAACACTTGTTTTTTACACAATAATTCCAATTTTCTCTTTTTTTATTTTTATTTTTTCATTGTCTCTCTCATTTAATAATCTACGGATGTTCTTTATGATATTCAGTGCATTAACAATAGCAAATAAATATAAAAACTTATTTTAAGAAGGCAAGTTCTTGTTTATATTAAAATGTTAAGGTAGTCATGGATGCTGGAATGGCTTACAGGTTAATAGTTTCAGTTTACCTTAATTACCTCATTTAAAATGTACAAAATTATACATTTACGTGGAGAATGTCTCATGACAAACTGGATTTATATTAGAACAAAGCTGTCACCAAATAGCCTAGTAGCTTTTTATGTGACAGATCTTGAGATTAAACTCAATATGTCAATATTTTTAATGATTTTTCGTTATAACATTAATGTCTATATTTTAATCGCGTAAACCAGGTTTTCGTCCAAAACTTCAAATGTCATTAAATATGGCTTCCAGCGGGGATACAAGAATACCGTGAATCATTGGCGACGCCTTTACTGGCGACAGTCACCATTATCGGCGACACCTAACATTCATTTAAGGTGTCGTCGTTAATGGTGGTTATCGCCGCTAAAAGTGTCGCCACTTATTCCTGTTGACCCGAATCCGTGTGAAACTTTGAGGTTGATCCATATCCGTCGATTTTGTGCCTAATCCAATGGCTGAAAAAACAATTCGTACACTAGCAATACCGGCGACGGTGTTGCCGATAATACTCGCAAAATACCGCCAAAACTTCCCTCCAAAGGTCATCGCCACTAATACGTGTTGTGTCGTCGCTAAAGGTCGACAAATATAATACCGAGAGAACGCTCATTCTTCCCTCTTCGGTTACCCTTTTTCTCTCTATCGATTCCGACGACAACTTCCTTCCTGTCAGATTTTCACCGAGACATTATGCCATAATTTCTCAAACTATCTACTTCGGCGACGATGCGCCTCATCACCGGTGACATCTACGGCGTTATCAACAACGACAGTGACACGAATGAGCTTTTATCATGAAACTTCAGTGTTTTATGTTTTATGTTTTTCTTTGTCTTTCTCTTCTCCCTAATGACATTCTCGTCGGAATACATACTCATGAAACCTCATTGTCAGATTTTCTCAGTCCTCTTCCAGAATTTGTAGCTGGTGCCGGAATTTGCCCGAAATTTGTAGTCTGCTGCTGAAAAGAAGCCACCACCACTCTTCTCCGCCATATTACACCACCAGGTTCCATATTATATGTTTATTTTTATTTTTATGTAGAAAGTATATTTTGTGTATGTATATGTGTATTTGTGTGTATCATATATATATATATATATATATATATATATATATATATATATATATATATATATATATGTATTTTTATCATGTATGTGTATGTGTTTTGTTTACATATTATATATATATATATATATATATATATATATATATATATATGAGAATAGTAAATTATGTATGTATATGTGTATTTGTATGCAATTTGGAATATATGTGTGTATAATGTATGTATATGTGCGTATAATGTAGGTATATCCTAGAACTTACTAATTATAATGTATAATGTATATGTGTATATAATGTATGTAAAAATGATGGCAAGTATATGTGTATATGCAAACTTGTTAATTTGATTGGAACATGAACTAAGATTAAGAGCTTGATCATTATGACCTTAATTTTTAAGTGCAATGCTATAATGGAAAAAAATAAAAATAAAAAGTAGGATGCTACGATTCACAAAAAACTATATAATATGTAAAGTACAATATGATATTTAAAGTAAAATATGAAAAAATACAATCCTATAATGCAAAAAACAATATAATATTTAAAGTAAAATGTTATAATAAAAAAATAAAACAAAATCAAATGTCGTAAATAAAAAAAATATGGAAAAGTAAGATGCTATAAATAACAAAAATATGCTAAAATTTTATTCATTTACGTTTCTTCGTATTAATCATTACGATCTGAGAAATACCTGCCCGGAATTGATTTAGTAATTAATTTCGGCTTGTCCTTGACTCCCCGTTTTATGACTGCTTTTTGAATATTTTATCTCATTTAGGATGTGAAGATGTATTACCTGATTGTTTGTTTAAGAAAGATTCGGTTGTCAATTTCTTTTTCTTCCTCGGGTATATATATATATATATATATATATATATATATATATATATATATATATATATATACACACACATACACACACACACTTGGGAGCTATGGGGAAATACTGCCAAATTTTTCTTAAATAGATAATCATGTAATACACTTTCACATATGTGATAAGGTATTCAAAAAGTGGGTTTACAAGCATACCCTTGTGAATACTCTATCCATTTACAATTATTCATTCCCGTTTCGGGGATATTTTTTGAATCATCTACTTTATGAATACTCTATCTAATTTTTGTTTTCCATAGATTAAATCCTAAACACTAAACTATGTTTCATTTGCATCATGTGTATTGATAAAAGCTAGACTACTAACCCACATCATCAATCTCTCGTGTTCCGGCTAGGACTCGACTCTTTTATCGAGAGATCCAAGCCACACCATAATAGTAATGGTGAAATAAAATGTTCGTGCGAGAAATATGATAACAGTTCCTTTATGGATTGAAAAACTATGAGACGTCATGTGCACATAAATGGTTTCAGTCGTTCGTATGAACATGGACATATCACAGTAAAACTTTAATTCCTCCGGTTGTAGATGTCGTAGCGCCAAGTAGCGAGTTGCATGATGCTATGTACGATGTTATGTGGGAGTCAAAGGAAAATAATACCAACCTCGACGAAGGAAAATCGAATACATAGGGTAGCGGTGTCGATGATAAACACAATGCAGTTGTTTGAGGAGGTTGAAACTGAATTATATACCGGTTGTACTTCGTTTTCTTCCATTGATTCTTAGCAAAGTTGATGCCTATCAATGTCAACAAAAAATTTACTGATAGTTCATTTGAACAAATCCTTGAGTTATTGCAATCAACATTTCCACATGACAACAAGGTTTCTCATTCACACTATCAAGCTAAAAAGAAACTCAATAAGGTTGGTATGGGGTATGTGTGACATCTCCTATTTTCCAGAACTAAAAAAAAAATCTTTACGCTTTCAAAAACCATGTTATATTTGTTTGCGGAAAATCCTAGTTTATTAAAGCATTTTGAGTATAAATGATTATTTCAAAACAAAAAACCCAAAGGATGTCATAATCAATACAATACATAATTTAAAAAATAAAGACCTAACGGTCCTGAATACTATTGCAGTTCTTCTCTTTTATCACTTAACATCATATTCAAGTTCCAACAACCTCAACACTGCTACTTGTGATGCATATAAACTGAGTGGGTCATGTTCACAACCTGGTGAGATACATAAAGTTTTCAATCCCACAATGTTATTATGATAATAATCCATAGTCAATAAACCCACAAAATTAATTGGTACCAGGCACTATAGATATATACTCCAACGAAGATATCTCTAAGACAATGTACCCATACGTACCCCGTCTAGTCGATTCTCATGAATCCTAATCAACGATCATATGGCAGAATCACCTTACCTGGCGACTTTTTTAAAGAAACTGTTTGAATACACATCTAGGGATTCATTGGCCGGTGTAAGTCATAAAAGGCAACCCTGAGGATGATGGAGTACCTAAATGAACATACAATCCTTTCTCTCGGCTAGTATGATTCATTAACACCTATAGATAATGAGCCTACTAGTGTTCCACCAGATTTTCTAGAATAGTCAGTGGTCATCATTTTATTTCGGTAGATGACTTGTACAGAACCCGCACCCCGGCTTGACATAGTGGCACATAAACACAACTCTCATTTTTGTTCCAATCTCACACACACCCCATAATGGAGACTACCCAATATCAAACTTAAAAAATAGATCTAGTACGTAAATCGTACCCCCAACACGTGATAATGCCATATAATAAAGCTCTAATCTCTGTTCCAATCCCACATACATCTCTTGTATGATTACTACCCATTTATTCAACTTACTTTGAATTCAACGTCCCTTGTAAGTCTTAGTTTATCTGCTAGCCCATAAATAATATAAATTGTCAATTCTAAATACAATATCATGCGACACTGAGTATAACTTAGCACATATTCAACTTAATTCAAACTAAGCATCCTTTATAAGTCTTAATTTATCATTGGACAAAACTATGATGCATACAATTAACTTCCAAAACCTTTTTCCTGTCTTATGAAATACTTTCCATCCTACAGGTATTTATATTTAACACATAATTCAACCAGTAAGTATTCAATATACCTAAAATCTTTGTAAGTTATAATATTTGCAATGAGATTGTCACGTGGTATAACAAAACATACTTTTAACACTTATATAATCATATCTAGCTCATACAGAGTGTTATGCAATATTATCAAATATACAGTTAACACGTATTCTAGATAAATAAGCATTTAATTCACATATAAAGTATAATATCAGCATATAATACAAATAGCAAACTTTCATCATATATTTAATCCTTTAAGTATTCAATACTTATATTAAATCGTCCTCATCAAAGTAACTAAACATTCACTTGATTAAGGTGGAAGGTTCGCGAAAAGTTAGCTCCTCAACCAATACCTCCGCGACCTAACTACGAATATTAATATGCCTTAGTATTCGTTCATATTTATAAGGTTGTATTAATCATTTCTGGATTCTTCAATAATCCCAAAGAGTGCTGAGTTCAATCAAATAAGGAATGACAAGGTAATATCACTCTGGAGGTAGGATACGTTAGGTATACAAAGTATACTGTTTGGAAAATCCACTTTAAACACCTCATGAATCTAGCGTAGAAATCACTCCTATAAGTAGATCTATCAGTATAGCGAATGAAATGAATGATAAATATTATTTATAGGTTCATAATAACGACTATGAACATCAATATAAGTTATACTTAAAACATAGTAAAAGCAACTTAACTTACGGAAATTTCTAGCAAAAGTTCGGAAAGTTGCGGGTAAAATTTCGACTCTGAAAATTTCGTTTCGTTAGGCTCTATTATGTCTCAGTGCCTCTCTAAAGTGTTCAAAAACTCATAAAATTCGGGCTCAGGTTCAGAGAAAGGTTTCCATAGAGATTTGGATGGAATTGTGTGAAAAGTGAAATGAAAATCTCATCTATTTACAGGCTGGAAAAGGGGGCACGTCGCGCCCTTATCCTAGGCGTGCCGCTCCTCTGTGTAGGTGGCAAGGCTATCACCGGAGCGTGACACGTCATCTTCAATGGGTATTTTTCATAATCTTCGAAAAATCATAACTATCGCATAGGAGCTCCGTTTGTGACGTTCTTTATATCCCCCGTTTCGTATCGACGAGTACTACAACTTTCCTTTAGACTTCAACAGCTAATTCACATTTTATTTTTAATTTTACAGTCTATAAGAATTACACGGTAAAAAGACCTTGCGCAATTCATAACTCATTCATACGAGCTTCGTTCTCGACGTTCATTATATCAACGGATTCGTATTTACGAGGAAATCAACTTTCATTTAGATTGTTTGGGCTTTCGAGCAACCGATCTCCGTTTCATAATTTATGACGCACATTGATGTATCGGGTTGAACGAGAAACTTTGAAACACCATAACTTCTTCATATGAAGTAAGCTTTGGGTGTTCTTTATACTTATAAGTTCGTAATCACAACCACTACAACTTCGTCAAGATTCCTTATCCTAAATAATCTTTTATTTATAAACGTTAATTTATCACTCGACGATAAATTGATAACAAGATTCTCTACTGATATTATATACTCATATAATATTTGTTGTGTATACAACAAATAGATATTTATATAGCCCATAACGCGTACGACGAACAATTATCCCATTAGAGGATTTTAATTATTCAATAAAACGATTATCATAACTAAAGTCCCTTAAAATTTTAGCCCTAACTTACAGGTGTTACAATTCTCCGCCACTTAGGATGGTTTTTCCCCGAAATCACATACTCAGTGAATAAGTGTGATCCCAGCCACTCGCTTTCAATTTTTTCCCAAGTAAGAATTGTCTCTATACCGTGCCCCCCACAATACTAAATCAACTCACTCTATTGTTTTATATTCAACATAATATTCTAGGTTCTTTTATGACAACTTATTAACATGTCGTCCCAATTTCATTATTGAAACAACCACTTAAAGTTTAACTAACACCAAACGACCATTTTTCACTGAATTTTCCTACATAACCATTCCCCTTATCACTAAGGATTAAATGATAAAGTTCACAAATTTTACTGATCTGTGTCGCCTTCAGGTTTCGACTTTGTCGGTCTACCATAGTTTTCACATTATCACTAACACAAGTATTCTCAATAAAATCAGAGAAAAATCTTAAATCGAATTCTTTTACTTATTCATGATAATGACTTTATGAAAACATTTTGTATAGACTAATTCTTTACATATGTGATGCCCGGAAAGACACATTTTTGTCACTTGGTCTATTATAACTCATAACACCCCGTGGTTCTACCCAATTCCGGGACACTTGATGATAAGATCTAAGATAAGATCGTCTCATTTACCCATGGGAACATGTAAAGGTTTCAAGTTCTCTCACGATAGTTGATGTCGTTTTCTCACTTGCCAACCAAAAAATAAATTCTATTATTTACATGACATAAACTAAAGCTAATAATTCTTATCTTCTTGTGCTACAACTCTCCTGGTCCTTGACATCAAAATCGAAGTCGAGTTATCCTTTGCACTTTTTCCTTAATGGTTGGTTTTCTCCCACTTGAGTTCGAACCATCACTTGATGCTACTCACAACTGATCAAAGCCTAACCTAGTTTTTCTATATGATTTGTAGCTCCTATTCTTTTTGGAAGAAATTCCTGATTGTCATATCAATGACATTAACATCTCCAATGCATTATCACTGCTTGTGTCTACAGCAAGTGATCTTCTCACATAACACGACCATAGTCCGATCAAGATCATAAAAACACGAAGTCGTCCACCAACGTACACATATACAACATGGTATAAGAGGGTATTACTAACATAATGGGAATTACTAGCAACAACAATGGTTGATGAAACTAATACCATTCCTCCCTCTTCTCTGGGACGATCGACATGTAACACCCATAAAACTCAAGCCAATTTAAAACTTTTTAAAACATTTAAAACCATTAAGTTATTACAATTTGTTTTCAAAATAGTTTGAACATCAGAGTATCCCCAGAATCAAATCATGAAAATATAAGGAGGTGCACGATCACGCCTTCGCCTTCCCGCGATCATCAGAAGTACCTGAAACATAATCAAAAACTGTAAGCCCGAAGCTTAGTGAGTTCCCCCAAAATATCAACGCCATACAAATATAACCATATCGTATAAACAACAGCATGCATAATGAGCCATCAGCCTGACTGGACCGCCTCACATGCCATCAGTCTATCTGGACCGCTCTCCGAGCCATCGGCACGTTTGGACCGCTTCTCAGGGCCTTCAGCCTACCCGGACCGCTCGCTAGGCCTTCGGCCTGACTAGTATACCCTAATTGGGTCTGCAGTCTATCCGGTCCGCCCTGGTTATGTTGGCATAAGCACAAAGCATGAGCGCCTCAACCCAAACCCCCAATTAACAATCATGTGCACTTAAATATCATACGCTAGATAGCATGTACAAATAGTCATATAGATCTAACAAATCACTAACATGGCAACCATCCTATAACCAGGATACCGATCTAATCGATCACTAAGATAACAACCATCCTATAACCAGGATACCGATCTAACAGATCACTAACATAGCAACCATCCTATAAGCAGGATACAAATCATAAAGGGTCGGCCTTGGTGCCTTAGACCCTGTTGATATAGTGAGAAGAACTCATCTCATAAGTAGCTCGGATGATAAAGTTAACTCCTCCAAGTACAACTCCAACTCAAACGCCTACATCCACCAACGATCCACTTCCATAAATTCCCAAATTACTAAAATACCCTTAGAAGTCCAATTGGTCAACCCTCGGTCAAAGTCAGAGTCAACGGTCAAGGTCAACAGTCCATGTTGACCCGACTTGTTGAGTGCAGCTAGCAACTCGTCGAGTTCCTTAAGAACTCGAGAAACTGTGAAAACCCCAATTGACTCGCCGAGTTTCTAGACAACTCGTCGAGTCCATGTGGGGTCCAAATGTCGGGAAAAACCCTAACTAACTCGTCGAGTCATCTCCCTGACTCGCCGAGTCCATGCAGAAACATTACAGGTAATCTTCATCCGACTCGTCGAGTTGGCCATGCAACTCGTTGAGTCCCTTCAGTCCATTTCCTATTCAGACGTTTTGAAGCTATTCCAACGCTCCAAATTGTACATCTAGCTTCCTAAGGCGTGTTTACCACATAGAGTTGCAAACGTTACATGCATGCAAGGTCTCAAAGGCCAAAACCAAGCTAAGGAAAAGGTTTAACCCAAAGAGAAAGGCTAATACTTGCTAAATCTGATAACTTTATGACTATAGGGACCTAGAGGAGCCCAAATCTGAAGTTACAACTTCAGATCATGACCAACACCCAAAATGACTCACAAATATGCTAAAAATGGCCTTACACCCATGAGTAAGGATATCTAGCTAAAGATAAGCCAAGGTAACGACTTGTTACCTTCCAGATGATGCTAAGGTGAGGTAGAAATCAGATCCACAAACTTCTCCTTGCTCCAAGCTCTTTAGACTTCAAGCCCTCTTCACAAAATCCACCAAAACACTCTTTAAGCCTCACAAACACTAAAGAACAAGGTTTAGACTGATTAGGGTTCCTTCTGGCTGTCAAAAGGTACTAAGGGGCTGGAGGAAAGGACTTAAGGTCCTTTAAATAGGGTGCAAACCCTAAAAATTAGGGTTTCCATGGACAACCCCTACTCGTCGAGTCGGGGTCCTCCGACTCGTCGAGTAGGAGTCATAAACCACGCGGGCCAACTAGGTTCGACACGACAAGTTGGGGCATCCAAATCGTCGAGTTCCCTCAGTAAAATGTATATAAAGCTTTTGAAAATTATACCTGGGAGTCGGGGTGTTACAATTCTCCCCCACTTGAACTAGTATTGGTCCTCGAAGCCTGTTGCGGCGAATAAATTCAGATAATACTCTTGCATCACAGCCTCCGGCTTCCAAGTCTACTCGGATTCCTCCGATGCTCCCATTACACCCTTTCCAAAAGTATTACCTTCTTACGTAGAACCTTCATCTTCCTTTCCACAACAGCCACTGGTCTCTTTGTGTAGTTCGGGTGCTCTTCGGCCTAAATATTACTCAGCGATACAACCTCCTTCCCATCCAATATGAATCTTTTCGCAGCTGTGAAACATGAAAAATGATGCGAATCTAACCGAACTCCTCCGGAGGATCTATCCTATATGTTACCTTGCCAATCCTGGAAAAATCCTGATGATCCAAAGTATCGGGGACCCATCATTCCCCCTTCCTGAAGCGAATCCTTTTGTGCTGACAGGATAATGTGTCCTTCAGCTCCCGGAACAACACACATACACAACCAGCTAGCAAGCATGAACACTCATACCTGGCCCAATCAGCCTCGGGCTGGAATACCAGGCATGCCTATGATGGGTCCAGTCATCCCCGGGATTGAATACCCTCGTATCACGCACATGTTTGGTCCAATCAACCATCGGGTTGGAATACCAAACACATCAGGTCCAATAAATCATAGGGTATGGTCATCCTCATGATGGAATAACCTAGATCGGAATACCATTATATTCATAACTTGGGTTTCAACCCCTAACTTCAGAACCAAGGACCTATCCTTCCATCTTATCCAAAATCATCTGATTCATCGCAATCGATTACAACTCACCCGAACCTCAATAATACATCCATTCCGAAAGCGCTCCAACAGGAGTGATAAACTGTTACGATCTCTAGCACCACAGCCTCTGACTGGAATGTTCCTAATAATCTATCGACACTGTCACCTTCTCATCATTTGCCCAATTCTTTGGGGCTAAAGGTACCCACCTTCCTCTGTCGCCCAAAAGGCCTAACCAACATTCCTCACATCACCAAACAAGCACCGCAATACTGAAACTCTACCATGCACGATTCCCTTTGGAACAAGTTGCTATCTAAGAGTTTTCAGCTCTCCTACATGACCACCGACAATCTCTAAGGGCTCCCTATAAGTGATAACCCGCAAGCACAGATAACGTACGATTTCCTCGGCACGCTCCACACCAGAATGTATATCTAACGAAATCCATACAGAGTCTTCATTATGACTGGACCGCCTCATCGGGCCGTCAGCCTATCTGGACCACTCTCAGAACCTACAGCATGTCTGGACCGCCTCTCCGGGCCTTCAGCCTGTCTGGACCATTCTCTGAACCTTTAGTATATCTGGACCGCCTCTCAGGGCCTTCAGCCTGTCTGGACCGTTCTCCGGGCCTTTAGCCTGACTGGTCCGCCTCGTAGGGCCTTCAATCTATCCCGACCGCCCTGGGTCTGTTGGCCTTCAATACAAAGCAGGTCTGCCTCAACCCAACCATTCAAGAAACCGTTATCCGAACTGCAACAGACAACACCTTCAATAACTGACGCCTCATCTGAGAATTTCTGATTCTCCTCCACTTAGAACACTAACCGCTACCCACTGGTGGCGAAACCCATACACGACTTAACCATCCCAGCCAAGCATTACTATACTTCACCGTAGAATGAATAACCCACACAAAACTTTCCTCCCAGCACAAAGTAACCGAACTTCAAGAGAATCCAAATCCCCATTGATGACCTCTAAATTTCCGAATTACAACTGCTTACCCTGGACTGGCGATTCTCTAACCTAACTCCCGATACTCGAATGCATCTCTGGATCCTAACCATCTACGTTCCCTCGATAATAAATTCCCCCTGACATATCCTATGTCCTAATAACTCATGCAACAAGCAACGAAAGCTCATATTAAAAACATAAACAATAAGATAGGAGAAAAGACATACCAGTCGCCACATCAGGTGCTGTCCTGGCCTCCTCGACAGTAAGCTGGAAGGTGCGTCCCCGAGCCCTCGGGGGCTCTACCCTACCCTGACTCTCGTCAGCAATCCTCAGTGTAGCCAACGCTGGATCCTGCGCCGGCCTGGCAGCTAGTAGGGGACACTGGGCCTTCATATAGCCCACCTGCTCACAATGGTAACAAAGTCTGACACCAACCCCTGGAGTCTGTTGACTACAATCCTTCGCGATATGACCCTCCTTGCCACAATTCTGGCATCCTGAAGAAGATCGGCAAACCCCATCATGCACTTTGTCGCACTTCCCACAAGTGCGACCCCTCTAAATCTCCTGCCTGAAATCAGCGGCCCTAAACCGTTTCGGCGCAGGCTGTGACTGCGTCGGGGCCTGTCTCTACTCCCTCAACTGAAGATCAATCTCCAACTCACGCCGCCTAGCGGCCTTCTCTAACTCCAGTAAAGTATCACAACGCTGAGTAGCAATGAACTGTCTGATGTTCGTCTTGAGCATGCTCAGATAACGAGTCATCTGAGCCTGCTCGGATGCAAACTCTGGGCAAAACATCGCCCTCTTAGCAAACATGCGGGTGATCTCCGTCATCGACTCCAAATCCTGTCTCAGCTCCAAAAACTCCTGAGCCAACCGCTCACGCTAAACCCTGAGAATATATCGAGTACGGAACAGCTCCCTGAACTGTTCCCACATAACAGCAGCTCTCTGCTCATCATAATATGACCCCGTCATCAATCTCCACCAGTCCTTTGCTCCGGACCTTAGCAGGTTCAGAGCGCATCTGACCTTCTGGTCAGTAGGACATGAGCATGTGAAGAAGCATCCCTCCACGTTAGATAGCCACCTTATAGATATGATCGGGTCCTGAGTCCCATCGAAAGTCGGGGGCTTTGTGTTATCGAAGTCCCAATACTGAAAAGCCTGACTGGATCCTCCCTTGCCGTTGTTACAGCTGATGAAGCTGTTGTGGCATCCGTCTCAGTGGTGGCTACATAACGCTCATCGAAATACTCCATCATGGCGATCTTGATAGACCCAAACTGTTGGGTTTTGGTATAATACAACATCCTATGGTGCACATACAACCCTAAATACCTTGGATCTATGTTTTCACTAATTATACATACAAATGGTTTCCAAGGTATTGAACCTATAGCTAGCATGCAATTGTCATACAAACTACATAAAATACTAGATAGTGTAACATACCTTTTTGTGTGGCTGGAGGTCTTGATGTATTTGGCCTTAAGAACTTAGCCCCAATAGTGTGGAAGCCTCAAATGAAGTCACAACACATCAAGGACAAAGGTAGGACTTGAGAGAGAATCTCCATGCACTCTAAAACCTTCATGAACTCCAAGAACATGCACACACACACACTAAGGGTGACTAGGGGTGGCGGTTTTAGGTCATAACATATGTATTTATATGTGTTGAATTCTAAGAGTCATGGGTATAACCCAAAACCATATCCATGGGTTTTATGATCCATGGTTCATGTGGCCCAACTGTTTTTGTATCCATACATAAACTTGGTCCAACATGGATCTTAAGCCCAACACATATAAATATAACTAATTACCATAATTAGTCCCCATAGTTTTAATTAGTCTCTTTTGATCACTAAATTAATTCCAAATTAATTCTTGATCAATACTATTTAAAACATATGACTTCATATTAATATATTAGAACTTATAATATATTAATAAATCATATATAACCTCTTCTCTCAAAAGTCCATCCTAACAAATTGTCCTGATGATATGCAACCCAAATGGACCATGCTACTCTTGGGTCGAATACATACCAATAATAGTTATGGGCTTAGACACCTAATCCAACAGTCTCCCACTTGGATAAGTCTAAAACTATTATTGTGTATGACTCCAAAACCCGACTAGCAATCGTAGCTCTTAAAGCCGCTGTCGAACTCTGAACAAATCAATGACACGTCCATTAGATAAGGGATCATATATTCCTCCATTCTAGATATCATATGGACTGAGACATGGATTATAATCATTCTCTCTGTCCATTTGTTGTTTCCTGATTTCCGATTTATGACGACTGACTAATTGAACAAATCAAATCAGTCCAGGCCCGGCCGAGCACTTACGTTTGTCATCACCAAATCATCGAGGGGCCCACAGATATCGCTTTTATCCCTCCAAGGGTAAAAGGAATGGATAAACTTCGACTCATATGCTTGTTCTACTACTTGTTGAATCATACACAAAGGCACGTTTTATAACATCGAGTTACCAAATGCGTTTACGTGCAATCAATGTATAACCAACTCATAGGCAACAAGTCATATCTCTAGGTTTGAAGAATATAAGATATTATTATCTCACGATCACTCGTGATGAAATCCATGAAGTGATTCAAGTGAGCGTTGGTTGAATCCAATACTCGAATCCCTATTCCAAGAGTACTCATGAATATTGTAGTAACTCTTACTATATCCACCACCTTGGACATCTACAAACCCGATTCATGACAGTCTTGCCTTAGTACCTACTTCCAACGTACTATCGACTGTGGATGGTTTGAATAACTTAGTCATTCGGAAAGAATAACCTAGTTATTCTGGAAGTCAAAACATGCAAAGTGAAACACAAGAATAATACTAATCACTCTATGGTCCCAAGCACCTTTGAGAGTAAATAAAACACCTTTTATTTAAACACCATATTGATTACTCATTATTCATTGTATAATGTTTCAAATAATCAAGTTTATACTTGAATTAAAACAATAGTTGTCCCATGCTCCAAGCATGTAAACTATGGTTTTCTAAACACTATTCATGCCATACACCAAGTATGCACACTATGTTTATCTATGATCTTTACTTTGTGAAGTAGATCAATTGAACATGATTCCAATGATGCTCATTTCACAATCCCAAATTTTTATCGCAAATGTAAGAATTCCAAATTCCTACCATTTAACGAAATCTGTTAGATTCTAAACTTATATGCATTGATCCTCTCGTAATGACTATGCACAAAGTCACAAAGACTTGTCAACAGACATTACAGAGTATTCCAATGGAGATCAATTCCATGGAAACGAAGTCTCACATTCAAAGTACATTCCTTTAAACATCCTTCTTGCAATAAGTTTTCTAATCTTACACAGATTTGAAGAACAACTTCCACCTATGGAAGCCTTTCCAGATTCCCATTTTGACTATCACTTCTGAACAAGAGTTACCTCTTTTCAGAATATGTTAATATGGTCCTACCAGAATTAACAATATACTTCCAATTGTCCGTGAGCAACCAATCTTTGGTAAACCTTAGATTGTCCTCGACAATTGCTTAATCATTTTAGTCATATCCAATTCTAGACTTTTCCCTTCTTAATGCCCTGAGCATTTGGAAAATTTAGAAAGGATGAATATTATAGCACATGAAATCGATCCTATATCCGAAGCATATGGGACACGATTCATGATGTCTCACATAAAGACGTGATCATAGACAGTGTTTTGCTACAATATTTTTTTATTTGCCATGTTTTCAAAATTTGACTATGAAGAGGGATGCCGTAATCATAATCGAAGTTTGAGAACGCAATATATATAGAATTTCCTTATGTTTGGCCATTCCAACATAAAATTCGTATATATATCCTTGACTAAAGATTATTAAAATCTCACCATTCCAACATAAAATTCGTATATATATCCTTGACTAAAGATTATTAAAATCTCAATCTAAGCTTTTACAATTGAAGTGAAGTATAATTTCCTCTCCCGTAATTATAGCAAAACAACTTTTCAACCCCTGCAACTTCACGAATTGAAACTTTTGTTTTCTATAATTAACATTGCTAGCTTGCAATACTGAACATAATAATCATGCTCCCACTAACATGATAATTATCAGCACAACACTTAAGCTCCCACTAGCTTTGACATGTACTCAGAAATCCGCTGGACTTCTAGAAATCAATACTTTATTGACTTTCTTACCAAAGTTCAGACTTCTGATACAAGATGCATTGATAAAACTTTATCAAATTCATACACCTTTCCTTAGATAACTCATATGTGTGTCTAAACAATTTTAGAACTATGAAAAGGGATGTCGTAATCATAGTCTTAATTGTTTAGACCATTGCCATTTCTCACAAGTCCATGTTAGTGTGCTGGTTAACCATAGACGCTCCACTAACGACTTTGAGAATGCAAATATCACAATTGCTATCTACCTAAAATCTACTTAGTGAAAGTGTTTCCTTACCATCATTTTCATGAATCGAAGAGAAACCTTATGACACTTAGATTTTTATGGTGTATGTGTTCCTATCCATGTGAATTTGTCAAACCATAATCACAAGACAAGGTTAGTGACAAATCCAAACTCATATGGACCGAACTTGTGCAATCTTAATTTCTTGCCAACTGGCAGCACAAGGGCCTGCCATTGCTTTCAAGTTGTTATGCAACCAATTGAGAACTCTCAGAACTCCTATGCAAAGCCAACTTTAACTGGAATAGGCACAGAAATGTCAACACGATAGGTTATAAACCTCAAGTCGTGTGCTAGTGAAGAACTTCAGGTTTTTATTCTTGATTAGTTCTTGAAACTCTTTCAGGATCTTTTAGACTCCCACTGTCCTCTTGACATATAAGACTCTCTTGCCAAGAACCATTCCTTGACAAACAAATATTCAAGGGATAGTGCGGATCCTTATCAAGACAAACACTTCACACAATTGGCCTTAGTTGGTCTTTGTTTTATCCAAAACATCACAACTTACCAATTTCAAATGTACAAGAGTAGAGACACATTTTACTCTTACACTTGACAAGTGTTACAAACCTTCCTTAAGATATGTCACTCGAGTTACAATCTTGGATTATGACTCTAAGAATTGTTTTGGAATGAAGTATGATTCATCTTTTTGATTTTAACCATTTCAACAATCCACGATTTCTCTTCTTAGCCAAACAAATGCACTAAGATGTCCTTAGAGAATCAATTGTGATATGGTTTCATAATCACTAAGATAATCATAAAACAAGATACTCAAGTACTCTCCCATCTTTTCAGATTGGAGAAACCTTTATCTTCTTGCCTTATTTGATTCTTCTTATTCGTTCTGCCATACATTGAAACTTTTGCAATGTTTCAGAATTATACTTAAACTTGTAAGTATAACCATATTTACTAAACTTATTAAATCATGACGAATAGTCTTATCGATCTTTGTGGTGGGCTTGACCAGTGCACAAGAATGTGTACTCGATCCCTTAGTCCTTCACTTGACTCACATATACATGTAAACAAGGAATTAGTCTTAATTTTCCAAAGATGAAAATTCTCATTCTTCATACAACTTGCATGATTCCAAGTTTCTACCCAACTGAAAACTTGGGAGATGAGAATCTTTCCTTATTTGGTAAATTATGACACTACCAAAGTCGAAAGAATCAAATCCATTTTCCAATATTGCTATCAATGGAAACATATAAACAACAATTTCTCACAAATGCCACTGTAAGGATATTTTAAGATAAAATAAAACCTTTCTTTTATTTTAGAACTTTGCGGAAAACTTATCCTTACAATGCAAATGCATGTGAAAAATTATGTTGTTATGTATTCCTAAGCAATCTATCACAACTCTTTAAGTAACAGCTCAAAATTCTTCCTTTAAGCTTCCTCTCTTTTCTTTGATTCTTTTCAACATCAACATGTGACCCAGTCACATCATGTAATAAGAATCTCCAAATAGGAACTTAATAGAGTTAGATAGTGGACTTTACCTGAAGTAGAGTCAAAACTTTTGACTTTACCATCCTTACAGACTATCAGGTAAATTTGGCCAGCTTCGCAACCAATGCCCCTTCCTTTGGCAATAGAAGGTTTAGGAAGTCGATCTTCTAATCAAATTTGCTTTTACCAGTGCTCAAAATCATTGCTGACTCAGCAGCACTAAGCAAATATGTAAGATCATTAAGGGTCAAGTCATGGTCTGTCATATAGTAGCTCTAAAGGAACTCACTATGTGACTTAGAAAGTGATTGAAGATCCAACTTTCTCAAGAATTTGACACCTAACTCTCCCGGCTTGTCAATACGTGACTTCATCTCCAAGATATGATCACACATAGACCTTGCTTGCCAATAGGGCTTGAGTGACCTTGAACTTGTGGGTTAGGGAGAATAATTGGAGGGGGTGGAGGAAGTGAAATTCCAAGAGATTTGAGAAGATCATAGATGTCTAAACTAGACATCTACAATGGGAGATATTCAAGTTAGTTGACTTAAGTCCTTAATATAACACCCAATATGAAATATTAAGGCTAGGACCCAACACAATATTTTACAACTTGGAAGAGGGATGCCGTAATCCAAGCTATGAAATATTTGAAGGTAGGCGAATGATGATTCACCAATTTCCACCATGAAAAACGAAATAATTTATCAGGTTTTAATTGGTTTTGAAACTCCTAGATCTTTTGAGATTCATTGAACTTTTCAATGGCATGTTTCAATCTCGATTGTGCCCTCTCAAATTTTGTGACTGGGATGCCGAGGATCACAAAACAAGGTGTGAATAACCATGCAAATTCACTTGGTACCCTTAATATTATCACCTAATCGATGTGCCGGTTAACCACACACGCTCCACCGATCTATGATAAACATTAAGTTACCCTTCGCCACTCTTACTAGTCCATGTTAGTGTGCCGGTTAACCACACACGCTCCACTAACGACTTCGTAAGGTACAAAGTGTAAATTTCATGGGTTAGCACCAAATTCACATTTTCGTAAGTAACTAAGATTGGGAATTTATAAGTGTTTAGTTACTTAGTATTTATCATTAATACTTTTAATGAAGGGAGAGTTATAGTCCATCTCGTCTGGCCCCATATGGCCAATAGTCTCGGGCACTGCTGGTGCCTCCTATCCGCCACCTCCTGATCCTGACCCGGATCCAGTCACAAATCGTCTAGTAACCACCATGCTGAAAATATACCAGGAAGATATCAGATATTCCATATAATAATCTGGGAACCAACTCCCAACAAAACCCTAGGGGTTGTGACTTCCTTGCTACGCGTATGGGTCCTGTGCTTTCAATAGTACGGGACCATACTACCTTCCACACCTACCCATATTTGTCTCAAGTATCATCACAACGCCCTAACACTATACATAAGCATGGCGTGCGCTCAATCCTCACTCCTAGAGGAAGGCTAAATATCTTTTAACTGGCGGACTGATCCCACACAACTCATCCATGAAACTTCCACCAACCCTGCAACACTAGTGTATACTAGCCATACATAATGTTGGCCCCTATAGACTTTCAAATACCCGATCCTACCCTAAGCGCTTCATCAAACAAGAACAGGAAATAAGTCCAAACCAAACATTCTCAGGCTATAAGATCTTAATTTTGTACAACGGTGATGCATACACTAAGAAACTATAGTAATGATGTCAATTTCATAAAAGTAAAACCCTAGGCTATCAGGCATCATATAATCAGGCAATTCTATCATGCAATTCCTGAAGATCCCTAGCCTAGTACTAGCATGTTGTTCTAACATATCATAAAATCAAATAATCCGTAAGGTATTTTGGGGTCTACTTACCAGCTCCGGTTGATCGTACACTTGCATCCTCCTTTAGTATTTTGAAAACCATTTGAAAAATCATTTTAAAATCTTGTCCTTAGTTTGAGACTGGAGACACACGAGTGTTTCCTCCAATTCACTCAAACCATGGCTCTGATACCAACTTGTAACACCCATAAAATTCAAGCCAATTTAAAACTTTTTAAAACATTTAAAACCACTAAGTTATTACAATTTGTTTTCAAAATAGTTTGAACATCAGAGTATCCCCAGAATCAAATCATGAAAATATAAGGAGGTGCACGATCATGCCTTCGCCTTTCCGCGATCATCAGAAGTACCTGAAACATAATCAACAATTGTAAGCCTGAAGCTTAGTGAGTTCCCCCAAAATACCAACGTCATACAAATATAACCATATCATATAAACAACAACATGAATAAAGAGCCATCAGCCTGACTGGACCGCCTCACAGGCCATCAGTCTATCTGGACTGCTCTCTGAGCCATCAGCATGTCTGGACCGCCTCTCAGGGCCTTCAGCCTATCCAGACCGCTCGTCGGGCCTTCGGCCTGACTAGTATGCCCTAACCGGGTCTGCAGTCTATCCGGTCCGCCCTGGGTGTGTTGGAATAAGCACAAAGCATGACCGCCTCAACCCAAACCCCAAATCAAACAATCATGTGCACATAAATATCATACGCTAGCTAGCATGTACGGATAGTCATACATATCTAACAGATCACTAACATGGCAACCATCCTATAACCAGGATACCGATCTAACCGATCATTAAGATAGCAACCATCCTATAATCAGGATACCGATCTAACAGATCACTTACATAGCAACCATCCTATAACCAGGATACAAATCATAAAGGGCCGGCCTTGGTGCCTTAGACCCTGTTGATATAGTGAGAAGAACTCACCTAACAAGTAGCTTGGATGATAAAGTCAAATCCTCTAAGTACAGCTGCAACTCAAACACCTACATCCACCCACGATCCATTTTCGTTCATTCCCAAATTACTAAAATACCTCAGAAGTACAACTGGTCAACCCTCGGTCAAAGTCAGTGTCAACGGTCAAGGTCAACAGTCCATATTGACCCGACTCGTCGAGTGCAGCTAGCAACTCGTCAAGTTCCTTAAGAACTCGAGAAATTCTGAAAACCCTAACTGACTCGCCGATTTCCAGACAACTCGCCGAGTCTATGCGGGGTCCAAATGTCGGGAAAAACCCTAAATAACTCGTCAAGTCATCTTCCTGACTCGTATAGTCCATGCAGAAACCAATACAAGCAATCTTTATCCGACTCGTCGAGTTGGCCATGCAACTCGTTGAGTCCCTTCAGTCCATTTCTCATTCAGACGTTTTTAAGCTATTATAACGCTCCAAATTGTAGATATAGCTTCCTAAGGCATGTTTACCACGTAAAGTTGCAAACTTTACGTGCATGCAAGGTCTCAAAGGCCAAAACCAAGCTAAGGAAAAAGTTTAACCCAAAGAGAAGGGCCAATGCTTGCTAAATTTGATAACTTTATGACTATAGGTACCTATAGGAGCCCAGATCTGAAGTTACAACTTCAGATCATGACCAACACCCAAAATGACTCAAAAATATGCTAAAAGTGGCCTTAAACCCATGAGTAAGGAGATCTAGCTAGAGATAAGCCAAGGTAACGACTTGTTACCTTCCAGATGATGCTAAGGTGAGGTAGAAATCAGATCCACAAACTTCTCCTTGCTCCAAGCTCCTTATACTTCAAGCCCTCTTCACAAAATCCACCAAAACACTCTTTAAGCCTCACAAACACTCAAGAACAAGGTTTAGACTGATTAGGGTTCCTTCTGGTCATCAAAAGGTGGTAAGGGGCTGGAGGAAAGGACTTAAGGTCCTTTAAATAGGGTGAAAACCCTAAAAATTAGGGTTTCCATGCATAGCCCCTACTCGTCGATTCGGGGTCCTCCGACTTGTCGAGTAGGAGTCATAAACCACACGGGCCAACTAGGTTCGACACGACGAGTTGGGGCCTCCAACTCATCGAGTTCCCTCAGTAAAATGTATATAAAGCTTTTGAAAGTTATACCTGGGAGTCGGGGTGTTACAATCGACCTTGGCATGCTCTAATTCATCCTCTCGTTATGATCCTTCTGACCATATCTGAAGCACTTGGGTGCAAATGCACGAAACACACTTGCATGCGCCTTTATATACCAGCTTCAACAAATACAACTCCATTAGCTTCCTAAGAGAGAATCAATAGGTTTGAACCTATTTGATGATGGTGGTACTAGAACTTGTACCTGCTGTTTCATCCTCCGATGGACCTTTAGTCCTAACTCCTGAGTCACAAACTTGAATCTCAACGGAGACTCACATTCCTTCTCAAATTGGGTCGTAGACTAAAACCACGGTAAGGTATTTACTTTGGCTATAGTCACAGTCCGAATGGTCATACTCTAATGGCCTTCAATTGCACAAAGAAACAGATACATAATAAACTAGACCCTTATCTCTATGAGACAAACACTAATACAAAAGACACCTTCCATCTTGTGCTAACAACGTGATTCTTTCTCCTTTGAATAAGGGAGGGCGACATACAACCACGTTACAATAGTTAGCATCTTTAGCCTCTGGTTGCTCAACCCTCATGAAGGTTGCAATTCTTCTGTTAATCACTTCAATCACCTCCTTCTTAATTCTCTATACTAAAGTGGGTTAATACATCACATCAATCAACTCGCTTACGCAAATCTACATTACTCAGACTCAATTTTTTGGATTAGGTTTCTAAGCCCATAACTAAATTTGGTATATACTTGAATTGATAGTAGCACAGTCCTTTTGGGTTGCCCTCAAATCTAGCAATTGGACAGGATGATTTTTTGGTGAGAGAGATTAATTTATTATGTAAATAATAAATTAAATAAATGGTTTATTAATGTGTTACGAAAATAATATATTAATTAGAAATCATATTATTTAATTAATAATTGATCAGAAATTAATTGTAATTAATTATGAGATTAATTAGATTAATTAAAAGTACAGGAACTGTTTGGTTATTTATTAATAGTTGAGAAAGGAATGCTCTAGAACCTCATGAAATGAGGTGGACAGAAATCTCTAGGGCAAGCCTAAGATTTTTCGTCCAATGCCCTTGGGTAAAGGGATTGGGTTGCTTGGTTACCAAGCAAAGGGATCTAGGGCATATCCCTTAAACCTTAGCTTTGGCACCAAGTTTCCTCAACTACATAAGGAACCCTTAGGTCCCATATTTCAAACACTCCTTCTCTTCCCAAGGCTTGAACGGAATGTTGCCTCCCCTCTCCTCTCTCTTATATTATCCTCTTACTAGATTCGATGTGATTCCATTAGAGGCACGACACTTGTGGTGCTTGCTTCCAAGAGATCATCCAATAGGAATTCTAGTTGTTTGCTATAACAACTAAAAGGTATGTAATCCTAAAACCCTCTCATGTTAATTTCGAAAATACCCTAGGGTTTCCAGGTTTCTTTTTGATGTTCTTAGCTATAGGTTCAATAAAGAAAACATAGATCCTATTTAGGTTGCATGCAAACTTAAGGGTTTTAATTTTGTTTGTTTACCTAAATCCCACCAGTGGTATCAGAGCATTTGATTTTGTTTTATGTTGAATAGCTATTATAGAAGATTAGGGTTTATTGAAATTAAACCCTAAGAGGCCATAATTTCGACAAGGGCTAGGGTTTTGGAAACCTTAGCCTCCACCCCATGGATTTTGAAATTAAGGGCTAGGGTTTTGAAACCCTATCCTTCCTCCCCAAGTATTTTCGAAATATGGTAGGTGATTAGGTTTTCCATATTTTGATAATTGTTAGTTTAATTTGATTAAAAGGTATAATTATAAAATTGTATAAATCCTATACCTTTATTTTCAAAACTTAGAGGGTAAGGATTAGGATTAAATTAATTTGATAAATTTAATCAGATAATCCTAAATTGATTTAATTTATTTAATTTTTAATAATTAAATCTTTATTAATTTATTTTAAATTAAATTAATTGAATATTAATTTTGAAATGAAAATATAAACCCTAGTATTTTGAAAAGTTTAAAATACACCTTATACTATATGTAAAATTAAAAGCTTAATTATTACTATATGTATAAGACCAAGTCAGTCAAATCGTTAATATGTCTCATTCACGAAGCTAGTCTATAAGGGGGGTATAAGGAAACTGCCTATAAAATGGTAGTTGAATGGGTGTCCACTCTCACACATCGCTTCCTTGATTAGTGGAGGGTCGTTAGTCGAACGAATTTGATAGAACAAATTAACTCTCATTAAAAGTATAATGCTATTAAAAGTAACTAAACATTTTTATTAAAAATCTCAATTGTAGTAACTTTAGAAAAATTTGAATTTGTATGCTAACCCATGAAATTGCACATTACACTTTATTAGTCGTTAGCAGATCATGTGTGGTTAACCAGCACACTAACAGGGACTAATAAAGAGTTGTAATGGGTATCTCATAAATTATCATTGTTGAGGGAGCGTGTGTGGTTTACAAGCATATCAACTGGGATGATAAATGACAATGAGGTTACCAAGAACATTTGCATGATTATTCACATCCTATTTGTGATCCTCGGTATCCCAGTGACAAATAGAAGAGCATAATCCGAGATTAAACATGTCATTGAATAGTTTCAATGAATCTCAAAAGATGTAGGAATTTCACTTAACTTAATTTTTTTTAAATTTCGTTTTCTTTTGGTGGAGTTGGTAAATCGTCATTTACCTACCTTTATAAAATTTACAATTAGATTATGTCATCCATTTTCTAGGTTGTGAATTATATAGTTGGATACTAGCCTTAATATTTTTTTTTGGGTTGTTATATTAAGGATTATTCTTAACTAAATAAAACTACCATCTTTTTACAGATGTCTACTCCAACTAATGCTTCTGGTGGAGCATCACCACGACGTGGCGTATCCGTTTGGATAACGTGATTTTAATGACCCACCACGGCGTGGTCTTGAGGCACCACGATGTGGCGGGTGATTTTTAGTGAAAACCCTAATTATCGAGTCTTGGACCCTATTTTAGGAACATTAAGGCTAGGGTTTCAGCCTCTATCTTCCTTCCAACCTTAGAAACCCTAACCCTTACCTCCATTGAAGTTGTGAGCTCATTCTTGCTGTATTTTGGTGATTTTAGGAGAAAGAAGCTTTTGGTGAGGTGGTTTCATGGAAAGCACTGTTTATTCAGCTAAGCCCATCTTGTGGAACTTGGTGAGTGCCCAAGACTCAACCTTTTCTTGCCATGTTGCTAGATCTCTTGTTTTTGTCCCAGCTTTCCCTGATTTTGATGGACTTAAGTGATGAGATCTCAAAAAGTTTGGAATTTTATGAATCTCCTGGTTAAAGTGAGCAAGTAATGTCCTGGATCTGGATTATAATCAATTTTTTATGTCATGCATGGGAATTTAGTCATTAAACCCTATTTTTCCCTAAAGTGGAAAAGGGATGTTTTGGACATGCAAGTCCATAAAGTCATGATTTTTAAGGTCACTTTGGAGTGTGAAACCTGGAAACTTTAGAGGTGCAACTCTAAGGATTTGGTGCTTAATTAGAATCTCGATGCATTAAGTCACCATTAGTGGTTGGGTTTGGGACTTTGGCTTAAGGAAGAGTTTGAGGGATAAAGTTGGAAACTTTACCCATCAAGACCATGGGAAGGACCAGATCTGAGCCTTGGAGTTTTTGTAGTTGAAGAAAAAGGTCTTAATGGTTTAAGCTGTCCAGACGCATCAGCACGTCGTGGTTGAGGTCGCCACGGCGTGGTGACATGGTCCAGAGCCGTCTGTTTTGGCAGTTTGCGACCACGACGTGATGGCTAGTTGGGTTGATTTTCGACTTTTGATTTTGACCTAGATTTTGACCAATTGAGTCAATTCCAGAGCAGGTTGTTGTTTCAGTTTCTCATTTGTATGTGAGGTGAGTCTTCTCACTATATCCATGGGTCGAAGGCACTAATGACGGCCCGTTATTGTGTTAACTAGGGTGATAGTTGTTATGTGGCTTATATGAGTTTGTATGATGGGTTGAAATAAACCCCAGGGCAGGGCCCACTATGGTATGTTTGGGTTGAAAGATACCCTAGAGCGGGGCCCATGTTTGTTGATCGGGTTGAAATACACCCTAGGGCGAGGCCCCAGAGCGGGGCCCATATCTGTATATCGGGTTGGTTTATACCATAGGGTTAAGCCCAACGATATGTTTTAGTATGTGGTTCTTTGGGGAACTCACTAAGCTTTGTGCTTACAATTTATGTTTATGATTTCAGGTACTTCTGGTTTGAGAGGGAAGGGACATGATGGTACAACATCCTCCGCTCATGATTTCCGCATTTTAAATAATTTTACTCTAATGTTTTGAATATTATATTAATGGTGGTTTTTAGAACCATTAATGAATGAAATTGACAGTCTTTGAATGAAAAATTTTATCACTGTTTTTGGACTGTTACAAGTTGGTATCAGAGCCTTGGTTTGAGGGATTCGGGCACACTTTCGGGTGTGTCAGAACTCAAACTGAGGAAATGATAATCTTTTTAAAAGAAAATGAAATTGAATTTCTGAAAATATTTTTACTAAGTAAAGAGGGGTGCGATGTGTGGAATCAGTCGAGCTCAAGTAAGTGGTTCCCAAATTACCCATACTTATGTGTTATGATTAGTATGCTTGATATGTGAATTGCATGCCAGAGTAGGGATAGGCATACTTTCAGGAATCATATGATATAATTCCCTTATTTGTGTGATGCCTTATAGCCTAGGGGAATTTGATGTTATGTATTACTTGGAGTTGATGTCGACTCCGTTAATTGCTAAGTGTATGCTTCTAAAATTGTATACGAATAGGATCATATAGCCCAAGAATGATGAATTGGGCCTCATTTCATGTTCCTTTTTTTGTTGTGGACTTAGGGTCGAATCATCATTTGACAGTCTATGTGATTCCATTTGTGTATAACTTGCATGCATAAGGCAACCAACATTGTTGATTGAGGTTCTCGGTACTGCGATCAGTGGGAGTTGTGGATTCCTAGGAAAGTATAGGATATGTATTATGTTTAGCATATGAATGATGTATAGTTCTAGTATGGTGACTTAGAGGAATCAGGATGACTCTTGAGGAGGGTATAGATAGGTGTGAAAGGTAGTATTGGTCCCGTACTACTGGAAGCACATGATCTATACCTAAGACGAGAGCAGACCTAGATACTCTAAGGAGACATGTGTATGGAGATTCCCCTCTCGAGTCTTATGTTGATTGTTTATATGTTTGTGTTTCAGTTTGAGCATGGTGATGATTACTCGAGGATATTATGGCTCTGGTTTTGGCTCTGGTTCTGGCTCAGACACAAAACCGATTGATGAGAGGTTACGCGAGTTCATTGCGGCTGAGGTTACTCGTGGTATCTTGGATGCTGCTCCTGTGATTTTCTGTACCGTCAAGGAGGGGATTAAGGAGCTGATGGATGAGAGGCTCAAGTCTTTTCGAGTTGAGATTGTTGTGGGTCAAATTGGAGCTCGAACTCCCTCATTCCAAGAGTTCGAGGCCTATGGGTTTCCTTAGTTGTTTAGGGCTAAGGACACCATCGCTCGCCGACGTTGTATCGATGACATGAAGAATGCTCAGCGGATGAGTTTTTGCACTGAGGGAGCAAAGGTGGGATTTGCATCCTGCTTGCTGAGGGACCGAGCACGAGACTGGTGGGATGAGGTTAGCCGAGCTGTAGGGTCAGCGGCAGTGGTAGTCCTTGTTGGATTAGTGTCTAAGTCCATAACTATTTTGGTATGTACTTGACCCGATTATGAGCATGGTCCTTTTGGGTTGCCTTCACCTTAGCAATATGTAGGATGAATTAAGGAGAGAGAAAGGTTTAATTATGATTTATTAATATATTATAAGAATAATATATTAAAGGAGAAATCATATTGTTTAATTAATATTAGTCAAGAACTAATTAAGAGTTAATTTTGTGACTAAAAGAGATTAATTGAATTTAGGGGACTGGATTTGTAATTATAAGATAATTACCATTGGGCTATGGATCACCTAATAATATATAGGTTGGACGAATTCTATGGGAAGCCCATTAGAAATCGTCCAAGGGATATGTTAAAGGAGTCCATGGGCTGCTTAGGGCCTAAGAAGTCAGATTAGGGTTTCCTAGTTGCAAACCCTAATAGCCTACATGTATATATAGGACCCCTATGCCCCAAAAACGTGGCTAAGAGTTCCTCTAGGGTTTCCAGCCCTTTTTGGTGGCTCCTCTCTCCTCCCTCTTCATCCAAGTTGCTTAGTGGTGTTTGTGACTCCATTAGAGGTGCAACACTTGAGGCACTAAGCTTTCTGAAGCCAATCAAAGCAAGGATTGATTGTTATTGCTATATAATAATAAAAGGTAATTACTAAACCCTTATTTCAGTTCTTATTTGATAGATCTAGGGTTTGTAAGTCTTGGATTCATTGCATGTACAATAGAGAAACCTAGATCCAAGCATTAGGGTTTGTATGAGCACATAGGATTGTTCTTATGCTTAAAACCCATCAGTGGTATCAGAGACTTGATTGGTTTCTGTTGTATGTGATGCAATTGTCATTTTTCTACTGAAAATCGTTTTTTTTTGCCTCTGCCCGACTCAACTCGGCGAGTCAGTATCTGGACTCGGCGAGTTGGCCCTACTCGGCGAGTTCAGGCTTGACTCGGCGAGTCCGGGAGTCAGACAGAGTATATTTCGGGATTTACTTGTTGTTTTGCTGTAGGATTGATGCCAAAATCGTTTTTTGATAATAAAATCCGAATTTTATTGTATGTAAATGATTATCCTTACCAAAACAAAAGATAATTTCAAATCTTTTGAATAATAGTTTCTTTATATGATAAATATAGATTATTCAAATTATTTGGTAATTATCTTGTGACTAAAATTGGATTAGGTCAAATATAGATAATCACTAAATTAATTGTTTGATTTGTATTATTTGTTATTTGATCCCTAGTAAGTTTGAATAGTTTCAAATTACTCCCTTTAGGTTTTATAGTTTAAATTTGAACTTAAAAGTTTTGTTTTTGAAATTTAAATAGTTAAACCCTAATGTTTTGAAAAGTTTCAAAACTTGCCCTCAAGTTTTGGAATTTAAAATTTTGATTAAAAGTTTAATGTTGAAATATTTAAATTCTAAAACCTAATGTTTTGAAATGTTTCAAAACTTGCCCTCAAGTTTTGGAATTTAAAATTTTGATTAATAGTTTAATTATGTAATATTTAAATTCTAAAACTCTAGTATTTTGAAAAGTTCAAATTACACCCTCATGGTTTTGTTAAGTTAATTAAAAGTTTAATTAAAAGAGAAAGTTAATAAAACCACCTAGTATTTTAAAAGTGTAAAATACAACCTATACTATATATATGTAACATTAAAAGTCTAATATTATATATATGAGTAAAGAGTCAGTCTTACCGTTAGTAGACCTCATTCACGAAGCTGGTCTATAAGGGGTGTTTAAGGAAATTGCCTATAAAATGGCGATTGAATGGGTATCCACTCTTACCCACCGCACTCTTGACCAGTGGAGGGTCGTTAGCCGAACGGGTAGGATAGGACGAAACCTTCCATTATAAGTATAATGAAGTACAAAGTAACTAAATGCTTTTACAAATTCCCAATCTTAGTTACTGTAGGGCTAAATGTGAATTTGTATGCTAATCCATGGAATTACACTTCGTACCCTTGTCAAACGTTAGTGGAGCGTGTGTGGCTAACCGACACACTAATTTGGGATTGACATTGGTGGCAAAGGGTGGCTCGATGTTTATCATAGATCAATGGAGCGTATGTGGCTAACCGGCACATTGATTAGGTGATAATAGCAATCAGGTGCACCACGTGATTCGTATGGTTATTCACACCTTATTTGTGATCCTCGGCATCCCAGTCACAAATAGAAGGGCATAATCGAGATTCAACATGCCATTGAAAAGTTCAATGAATCTCAAAGGATCTAGGAGTTTCAATTCATTTAAAACTTAAATTTCCTTTTCGTTTTTCATGGTGGGAATTGGTAAATCGTCATTTACCTACCTTCAAATATTCTGCAACTAGATTACGGCATCCCTCTTCTAGGTGGTAGAATGTTGTGTTGGATCCTAGCCTTGATGTTTCATTTGGGTGTTACATCAAGGATTCTTATCAACCAACTTGAATTTTCTCCCGTTTTGAAGATGTCTAAATCTTACAATGGTCTTCCCAAGTCCCTTGGAACAAGCTTTCCAAATGAAGATGACGTTCCACGATACGATCAAGGAAATAAGAGTCATGCTTCACTTCCTCCACCTCCTCCAATTATTCTCCCTAACCTACAAGTTCAAAGGCTTGAAAAGTTCAAGCTCACTCAAGCCCTATTGGCAAGTAAACACGAAGATGGGAAACCTGTGTGTGCACACATCTTAGAGATGAAGTCACACATTGATAGGTTAAGGATGATGGGTGTCGATATCTCAGAAATGTTGACTGTTGACTGGGTTCTTCAGTTACTTCCTGAATCATATAGTGAGTTCGTTAGAGAGTACTATATGATGGACCATGACGTGACCCTCATTGATTTGACCTATTTGCTTATAGCTGCTGAATCAGAAATGATTTGGCGTGCTGATCGAGCAAATTTGTCTGGCAAATCAAACTCCCAAACTTCAATGGACATTGAAAATGGTGACATTGGAAATCCAGAAAAGGTAAATTCTAAGATAGTTCCTTGTGCCATTCCAAAAGAGTCCATCTGCTTCTACTGCCAAGAGAAGGGGCATTGGAGACGAAGCTGACCTGTTTACCTGAGAGATCTAAGAGATGGGAGAGTCAAGACGTATGGCTCTACTTCAGGTAAAATCCAATAACTAACTCTATAAGTTCCTATTCTTTGATTTTCAATACATGATGTGATAAGATTACATTTTGATGTTTTGTAGGATCGAAGAAAAGAGAGGAAGCTTAAGGGAAGAAGTAAGCTGAATCTGATCGTGAAGAAATGGATTTCGATCGCATTGCTTGAAGATCGGATTTTTGAGCTACTACTTTAGAGTTAGAATAGATTGCTTAGAAATTGAAATAACATAGTTTTCATTTGAATTGCATTGTAAGGACAAGTTTTTCCGCAATAAAATGAATTTTGATTTCGTCCTATTTATTTATCCTTGCAATGGTATATGTGAAAATGGATGTTTATGTATTTCTAATTTTAGCAATGTTGAATTGGATGTGATTCTTGATTATGTTATTTGTGAAATGTCGAGGATTTGCCAAATAAAGGAATATTCTCATCGCCCAAGTTTCAATTGGACAGAAACTTGGAATCATACAACTTGGTTGCGTGATGAATGAGAAACTTCATATTTTGGAAATTAGACTAATTCTTTGGCAAAGTGTCAAGAGAAGGACCAGGAGATCGAGTACACTAGGTTGTGCGTTGATCAAGTCCACCACAAGAGTATTCGTCAAGATTTACTAAAGTTTAGTAAATATGATTATACTTATAAGATTAAGTATAATTCTGAGTTGATTGAAAGAGTTTCAATCAATAGCAGAACGAATAAGAAGAATCAAGTAGGCAGAAAGATAAAAGTTTCTCTATTCTAAGAAGAAGGGAGAGTACCTTTTATTGTGTTTTATGATAAGTCTTAATGATTAAGAACCATATCTCAATTGATCCTCTAAGTGAGTCTTAGTGCAATTGCATGTCTAAGAAGAGGAATCGAGAATTGTAGAAATGGTTAAATCAAGAAGTCAATCATACTTCGTTCCAATATCAAGTCTTAGAGTCAAGATTCTGACATGAGTGACAAGTCTTAAGTAGGTTTATAACACTCGACAAATGTGGAATTTGGAAAAGTTTTCTTATTCTTGCACATTTGAAATTGGTAAGTTGTGATGTCAAAGACCAACCAGGACCAATTGTGTGAAGTGTTAAACTTGACAAAAAGGCTACACTAACTCTTGAATATTTGTTTGTCAAGAAATGTTTCTTGACAAGAGAATCTTATATGTCAAGGAGTCAGTGGGAGTCTTAATGGTCTTGAAAAGTTTCAAGAACAAATCAAGAGTAAACCTAGTTGATCATCACTAGCACACGACTTGAGGTTTAAAGCCTATCGTGGATGACATACTCCTTTTCTGTGCCATTCCAATTGAGTTAATTATGCGTGTGAGTTCTATGAGTTCTCATTTGAATGCATAAAGACAAAGCACCTTGATCAATGGAAAGTACATTGATATGAAAGGGTGAGTTGCTTGGAAGACGTGGTGGGCATTCATGTTACCATGAGGCAAGAAATCAAGATTGAACAAGTTCAGTCCATATGGTTTTGGATTTGTCGCAAACTTTCGTTTTGACAAATTCACATGGATAGGAACACATACATCATAAAATCTAAGTGTCATAAGGTTTTCCTCCTTCATGAAAATGATTGTGAGGAAATGCTTTCACTAAGAGAGATTTTAAGAAGATAGCAATTGTGAAAATTGTACTCTCAAATTCGATTATGATTACGGCATCCCTTTTCATAGTTCGAATTGTGAGATTTGGCAATTGATCTGAACATTTGGGACTTAGTAACATAAATTCTGAATTGTTTAGACACACATGTGAGCTATCTAAGGCAAAGGTGTATGAGCTTAAAAAGCTTAGATAAAGGCTTATCAAAGCATTAGGTATTAGAAATATGAACTTAAGGAATTCAATAAGCATTGTTTTCTAGAAGTTCAATTGTTTTCTGAATACATGTCAAAGCTAGTGGGAGCATAAGTGTTATGCTGGTAAGAAAATAATCATCATGTTAGTGGGAGCATGATTATTATGGTAAGTATTGCAAGTTAGCAATATTAATTATAGAAAACAAAGATTCACTTTGCAAAGTTGCAAGGGTTGAAAAGTTGTTTTGCTACAATTAAGGGAGAGAATATTATACTTCGTTTCAAAATTCTAAAGCTTAGATCGAGAAACGTTAATAAATATAGTCAAGGATACATAGTGCATTCTCAAAATTTGATTATGATTACGACATCCCTCTTCATAGTTCGAATTGTGGGACAAGGCACATAAAATATTATGGCAGAAGGCTGATAAAGTATCACGTCTTTATGTGAGACATTATGCATCGTGTCCAATACGCTTCGGGTATAGGATCGATTGTATATGCTATAATATTTGACCATTCTAAAATTTTCCAAATGCCTAAGGCATTAAGAGGGAAAAAGGACTAGAACTGCTTTTGACTAAAATAATTAAACAACTATCAAAGGACGATCTGAGGTTCACTGAGGATTTGTCGCTTGTGAGTAGTTGGAAGTATAGTACTGGATGGACTATATTGACATTATTATGAATAGATAAGATTCTATTAAGAATGAGTTGTCATATGACAAATATGGAAATGTTTCCATTAATGGGAGTTGGATATTAAGAAATATGTCTAGATTAGAAACTTTTATGCGAGAAGGATGTTCAAAGGAATGTACTTTGAATGTGAGACTTCACGTCTATGGAATTGTCTTGTAACAATTTCCGATAAATTACCTTGTAATTTCATTAGCCAGGTCTTGGTGACTTTTATGCTATGACATTACGAAAGAATCATTGCATAAAATGTTAGAATCTGACATATTCTAAAAGTGGCAAGAATTTGGTATTCTTATACTACTAATAAGGATTGGGGATTGTGAAATGAGTTTCATTGGAAAAGTTTTCAATTGATCTATTTCACAAAGTATGGACCATAGGAAACCAAAGTGTGTATGCTTGGAGCATGGGACAATTGTGGTCATAATTCGAGTAATGAGTTGTTTTTCTGAAACAATAAGCAATGAATAATGAGTAATCAATATGGTGTTTAAATAAAAGTGTTTTTATTTACGCTCAAAAGTTTTGGGACCATATAGGATTAATATTATTATTGCGTTTCATTTTGCATGTTTTGACTTCCAGAATAACTAGGTTATTCGAACCTCCACAGTCGGTCATACGTTGGAAGTAGGTATGAAGGAAGACTGTCATGAATCTGTCTGTAGATTGTCTAAAGTGTTTAGACATAGCACAAGTTTGCTGCAGAGTTCATGAGTGCTTTGATAAGATTAAAGTATTGGATTAAACCCACGCTCACTTGAATCACTTCATGGTTTTATCACGAGTGATTGGTGAGACGATAACATTGTATATTCTTGAAACCGAGATGTGTGAGTTGTTATTTGTTGGTCGGTTGCACATTGATGATAAGTCAACGCACCAGTAACTTGGTGTTATAAAATTTATTGTTGTGTGTGATTCGATTAGTAGGTGCAAGCAAGCATTTGAGTCAAAGTTTATCCATTCCTTTTACCCAAGGTGGGACAAAAGCGATATTTGTGGGCCCCTCGATGATTTAGTGATGACAAAGGAAAGTGCTCGGCCGGGCCAGGACTGATTTGATTTGTTCAATTAGTCAGTCTTCATAAATCGGAAATCGGGAAACGACACATAGACTGAGAGAATGATTTCAATCCATGTCTCATGTCTATACGATATCTTGTAGAATGGAGGAATATATGATCCCTTATCTAAAAGACACGCGTATCTGATAAGATCAGAGTTGACAGCGGCTTTTGGAAGCTACGATTGCTGATCAGGTTCTGAAGTCATACGCATAATAGTTATTAGACTTATCCAAGTGGGAGACTGTTGGATTAGTGTCTAAGTCCATAACTATTTTGGTATGTACTTGACCCGATTATGAGCATGGTCCTTTTGGGTTGCCTTCACCTTAGCAATATGTAGGATGAATTAAGGAGAGAGAAAGGTTTAATTATGATTTATTAATATATTATAAGAATAATATATTAAAGGAGAAATCATATTGTTTAATTAATATTAGTCAAGAATTAATTAAGAGTTAATTTTGTGACTAAAAGAGATTAATTGAATTTAGGGGACTGGATTTGTAATTATAAGATAATTACGATTGGGCTATGGATCACCTAATAATATATAGGTTGGACGAATTCTATGGGAAGCCCATTAGAAATCGTCCAAGGGATATGTTAAAGGAGTCCATGGGCTGCTTAGGGCCTAAGCAGTCAGATTAGGGTTTCCTAGTTGCAAACCCTAATAGCCTACATGTATATATAGGACCCCTATGCCCCAAAAACGTGGCTAAGAGTTCCTCTAGGGTTTCCAGCCGTTTTTGGTGGCTCCTCTCTCCTCCCTCTTCATCCAAGTTGCTTAGTGGTGTTTGTGACTCCATTAGAGGTGCAACACTTGAGGCACTAAGCTTTCTGAAGCCAATCAAAGCAAGGATTGATTGTTATTGCTATATAACAATCAAAGGTAATTACTAAACCCTTATTTCAGTTCTTATTTGATAGATCTAGGGTTTGTAAGTCTTAGATTCATTGCATGTACAATAGAGAAACCTAGATCCAAGCATTAGGGTTTGTATGAGCACATAGGATTGTTCTTATGCTTAAAACCCATCAGTCATGACCTAGGAGGATTTTGTTTCAAGGTTTTAGAGGGAGTTTGCACCAACTATTGAGGTGCAGTAGTTGGCGAGGGAGTTCCAGGACCTTCACCAGACTACTGAGATTGTGGTGGAGATTACCGCCAAATTCAGGGAGAGGGCTTTGTTGGTTCCGCAGTATGCTGCAGATGAGGAGATGAGGAAGAAAAAATACCATGATATGTTGAGAGACGATATCAGGGAGTTTGTGAGTTTCTTGAGGTGCAATACCCTGAATGATATGATTGAGAAGGCTCGTGAGCGGGAGATTGAGTTGGAGCTTCGGACGAAGCGGAAGCGGAAGCAGGTACAAACAACGGTGAGCCAACATAAGAGACACAAGACTTTCGATTCATGCACGAAAGGCCCGCAGGGTCGGAGCCGTTGCGGAAAGTGAGTAGGGACTGTCCCATGAGTAGGGATTTCCCTAGGGGCACTCTGATTTGATTTCAATGCAATTAGACTGACCATAGAAAAGGCCGATTGTCCGAAATTGTCAGGGGGAGCAGTGGTAGCGCTGCACCAACCACTTTGGGGATTACTGATGGCCGTCAGGGCAAGGCAGAGGCTCATGTGGGGAAGAGGAGGGCATTTCAGTTGACACTGATGAGGCTCATGCAACACCAGATGTGGTTACTAGTATGTGATTTATCCTTATCTTTTATTGTTTTCCTTATTCATGTTGATGATTATATATGTGATCTTGTATAGGGACCTTTTTGGTCAATGGTATAACTGCTCATGTTCTGTTCGGGTGCTACCCGATCCTTTGTATCTCTTGCACTTAGCAAGAAGCTTTGTGATGCTCCCAGGACTCTGGATTTTCCGTTAGAGGTTGATATTGCAGATGACCGTACTGTGAGTGCGTCGAGGGTTCATCATGGGTGTGTCCTTAATCTGTTTAGTCAAAGATACTCTATTGATTTCATGTCGATTCCTCTGCGAGGATCGAAGGTTATCATTAGGATAGATTGATTGGACCCCAATGGGGCCATGATTGATTGTGAGCGTCAGCTAGTGAGAGTTCGAACCCCAAGTGGGAGAGAACTGGTTATTCCTGGCGAGGGAGGTTCACATGGGTTGGCTCTCTGTTCAGTTGTGAGGGCCAAGATATATCTTTAGCAGGGTTGTTCTGGGTTCCTAGCTTATGTTGTAAACACTCGAGTTGAGGGCACGACGGAGTTGAGTGGGGTGCCCATCGTTCGTGATTTCCGCAATGTATTTCCTGAGGATTTTCCAGGAGTGACTCCCGAGAGGCAGGTTGAGTTTCGGTATGATCCGATTCCTGGCGCGGATCCAATAGCCAAGGCACCATATCGCTTGGCTCTAACAGATATGCAGGAGTTGTCTACTTAGCTTCAGGAGCTGCTAGACAAGGAATTTATTCGACTGAGAAGATCTTTGTGGGAAGCATCGGTCCCGTTCGTGAAAAAGAAGGCTGGTTCACACAAGATGTGCATTGACTACCGGGATTTGAATAAGCTAACGGTGAAGAACCTTTACCCACTCCCGAGGATTGACGATTTATTTAACCAGCTCCAGGGTGCATCTTGGTTTTCCATGATTGATTTGCGATCGGGGTACCATCAGATGAGGTTCAGGGATAATGATGTGCAAAAGACAGACTTTAGGACTTGATACGGTCATTACGAGTTCGTGGTGATGCCTTTTGAGCTCACCAATGCACCGACATTGTTCATGGATCTCATGAACCGGGTTTGCAGGTCGATGATAGACCAGTCAATGATGGTATTAATAGATGATATTATGGTCTACTCCAAGACCATGGAACAACATGAGGAACACTTGAGAGAGGTGTTGGAGACCCTGAGGAGGGAGAGGTTTTATGCCAAATTCTCCAAATGTGAGTTCTGGTTGTGCGAGGTGTAGTTCTTGGGGGTACATCGTCAATCAGAATGGTATATTGGTCGACCCGGCCAAGATCGAGGTCGTGATGCGATGGGAGGTTCTGAGGACCCCACCTGAGATTTGGAGTTTCCTAGGTCTCGTTGCGTATTATTAGGGATTTATCCACGATTTCTCCAAGATTGATGTACATTTGACTCGCTTGACGAAGAAGAATGTGACTTTTCGGTGGGGGCCTGATCAGTAGTTGGCTTTTGAGACTCTGAGGCAGAGATTTTTCGAGGCACCGACTCTCGTACTTCCTAAGGGATTGGATGATTTTTTGGTTTGTTGTGATGCATCTATTTTAGGTTTGGGAGATGTCCTTATGCAGAGGGGTCATGTGATTGCTTACAAAAACGGTAGAGTCTGGGTTTCGACTACAAAATGTATTGACATCTGAATTTGAGTTATTGGTGACCCTGTGTGAAAAAGCAGATAGCATGGTTTGTCGAGCGGTGCCTGACTTGCAAGAAAGTCAAGGCCGAACATCAGAGACCCCATGGAAAGATGCAGGCATTACCCATTCCCATGTGGAAGTGGGAAGAGATTAACATGGATTTCATTACAAAACCGCCAAGGACGGCACGTGGAGTTAATTCTATATGGGTCATTGTCAGAATATAACGATGATTAGTACTTTCGTTTTGGAAGATTGGCGACGATTGTTCATCGTCAGCTCACATATCATCATCTAACCTTCAAGCCTTTGATAATCATATTTCCCTCACGTATTATATGAGAATAACTACACCATGAAATCGAATTATGTTAGAATAATTGAATGTTACAACGATTAAAACTAAGCTTCAAATCATAAACAAAATTCTACTAGACTACAAAAGTAAATTAAACAAAAAAAAGTTCATAATTTTTGTAGTTTTGTACAACAAACAAAAAAGTTCCAAATTAGGGTTTTAATACAATAAGGATTAGGTCATGTATCAAAAATAGATGCAGTAAGAAAAATCCAAATCATACCGTGAATCCATTAAGACTAATTGAGAATGAAAAACAAATTTTGTAAGAATAAACATGTTCATGCTTTAAGAATATAAGTATTACATAAAACATATGTTCTTGATATCATGTTCCATAAAAATGAAAAACAAATTCTAGTCGAAATGGATTAAATATCAAATGTTTAAGAAACACCTACGTATGATAAAATATAAAATTTGATCAAATGTGATAGCACCATTAACCAAAAAATTTTATTTGTTTCAATTTTCGAAGAATTAATCACCTAACTTCTTGCTAATATTATATATATATATATATATATATATATATATATATATATATATATATATATATATATATATAGAGAGAGAGAGAGAGGTTGAGGTTCATTTGAGGCCATACTAATTTTGTGAGACCGTGAGACCAAATCTAAAAATAATTTTAAAATGCAAAATAAAAGGAATTCTTTTTTTAATTATTATTTTCGTCACTTTAATTACCTAAAAAAATAAAAAATAATAAAAAAAATTACCCTTTTTTTTTAAATGTGTGAAATATTTTAATAAAATATTACACTGCAAATATTCTAATGTGATTTTTAGAATGTTAGAATATTCTACTAGATTTGTCAGATATGTAGAATATTCTAATATTCTACTAAGATATATGTAAAAACAAGGTATTTTTTATTTATTATTTATTTATTATTTTTTGGTATTTTTTTAATTTTTTTTGGAAATTATAAATTCCGAAAATAATACTTGAAAAAAAAAAATTCAAAAATTTTCAATTATTTTACATTTTAAAAATGTTTTTTTTATCTACCACATGAGTGGCTAGGATTGCGTCTCATGGTCTCACAAAATTAGGCCGTCTCACATGAACCTAACCCTATATATATATATATATATATATATATATATATATATATATATATATATATATATATATATATATATACACTTTAATTGCTATTTAATAACTCTATTTTGGTGATGAAAATGAATTGTGATTGGAATTTTTACAGTAATATATATTAACACCATTAGATATATTAAAAGTCAAACATCAGCAAGAAATATGAATAGGAATGATAATTTTTTCCAAAACCTATTAGGGGTGAAATTGGTACGGTACCAATTCATTTTTCCTTAAACCGTGTACCGTACCAATTGTAATTGGTATAAAAAATTTGATACCGGTACTGTACCGAGTATACTTGGTACCAATATATTTTGTTACCAACAAGTTTGGTTGGTACAAATTGGTAATGGTATATACCGACTTCTTTTAATAGTCCATTGTAAGATTTTAAAATAAGCAAATACATTGGGTAGTTTAGACGTTTAGTAAAGAAATTTGTTACACAGTTATTTTAATTTACAAAAGAATTCTATTGAAAGTAACGCTAAAGTAATATTTTAATTTTGTGATTTAAAATGGTAATAACTATTGACTAATGCGGGTCGGAGATCAGACCATGGTTTCCCGAGAGGGTGGGCAATCCACATGAGGCCTAGAGTTAGGTCGAGATTATAGTCCACAGATTGGATCAGGAGTTCGGAACCCCAAGTAGGGGAGGACTGGCTATATGGGAAAGGGCACCATGATGGGTCCAGATTTATGCACAACGGACTTAGAGCAGTCCGGATAGACTGGAGGCCCGCGGGGCGTGCCAGTCGGGCTGAAGGCTCGGAGAACGGTCTAGACATGCTGAAGAATTTGTATGAGTTTTGTTAGTTATATGATCGGGTACTGAGTATATGTTACGCGATTGTTAGTTCTCGCCTATAGAATGCTCTTAGGAACTTTCGGTGGTTATGAAGGAAAGCTTGGAAACTCTGGAGTAGCAACTTGTTCTATAAGTGGATAGTGTGGGGTGAGGTTTCAGTACCGTGACACTTGTTGGAGTTGTGCAGGACATTGATTAGGCCTTCTTGGGCAATGGAGGAGGTGGGTATCTCCAGGGTGGAGTGTTGGGCACCTGAAGTGACGACAGCAGTGTCGATAGGTTATCGGGAGCAATCCAGTCATGAGCTGAGGGCCGGTGAGGGCATACCAGACTCATGTTGTGGGCTCAAAAGTAATCCAGACCTGTGCTAAGGACCATGTAAAGGGTATTCCAGTCATAGGCTGTGGGCATAAAGATTGTGATGGTTATGCCCTTTGTAGTAACGCGTTCAGAATGGATGTGTTGTTGAGATTCGGGGGAGTTGTACTCAGTTGTGACGAATCAAAGGATTGTGGATGAGACGCAAGGATAGATATTTAGATCTCAAGTTATGAGTAGACCTGAATTATGATCATAGAGGTATTCCAATCTAGGGTATTCCATCCTGAGGATGACCGGACCCTATGATTGGTTGGACCTGAAATGTTTGGTATTCCAACCCGAGGGTTGATTGGGCCAAACATGTGTGTGATACGAGGGTATTCCATCCTGGGGATGACTGGACCCGTCATAGGCATGCCAGGTATTCCAGCTCGAGGCTGATTGGGCCAGGCATGAGTATTTGTGCTTATTAGTGGGTTGATTATGTATGTTATTTCGGGAGCTGAAGGACGCATTATCCTGTCAGCACGAAAAGGGTTCACTTCAGGAAGAGGGAGAGTTGGGTTTCCGATACTTCGGATCATTAGGACTATTGTCAGGATTGGAAAATGGCGTATAGGTTAGACCTTCCAAAGAAGCTCAGTCAGATTGGCGACACTTTTCACATTTCGCAGCTGCAAAGGTGCATATTGAATGAGTAGGCGGTTGTATCGATGGGTGATGTTCAGGTCGGAGAGTACTTGAACTATGTAGGGAGACCAATGGCAGCATCGGAAGAGATCCGAGTAGACTTGGGAGAGGAGTCGAAGATGCGGGAACATTATCCTGAATTGATTGTCGCAGTAGGCTTCGAGGACGAAGTCTAGTTTAAGTGGGGGAGAATTGTAACATCCCAAGATTTGTCATTTATAGTCCTTGGGGTTGGAAGTGTAGAGCCAAGATAAGTATAAGGGCCAAGGTTGCAACCTTGGTTCAAGAAGGAGTACGCTGAGCCTACATAAGAGTACGCTAAGCGTACTAAGGTCCGCCTTAGTACGCTGGGCGTACACTTTGTGTACGTTGGGCGTACTTATATCAGGATGAAACCCTAATATTTAGGGTTTGGGGACTATATAAGCAACATTATGAGCACCAAACCCTACCTTACTTCAGCCTCCACTGCTTACAGTCGTTTTCCCCAAACCCTAGCCATTTTGTTAAGCGTGTGAGCTTATTGAGTGTTTCTTGAGTGTTTTAAGAAGAAGGCGTTGCACCAAGGAGTTGGAGAAGAAGATGTAGATCTGAAGTTGGTTTGTGCCTTAGAAGCTCCAGAAGGTAAAAAGCTTCAAACTTTATGCATATATGTTTAGATCTAGCCATTTTGCTTTAAAGAACCATTTCTTCTCCCAAAAAGTCCCAAGATGATGCATGATGTGATTTGGACGAAATAAATTATCCTTCTAGACTCTTGAAGGAGTTTTGAGTGATAAAAATGAGGTCTTAATGGCTTAAGATGTCCCATTCATGGAGTAGGAAGGTCTTAATGGATTAAGACCAAGTATTAAGAACTTTCTGGACGTCCAAAGTGATAAAGTTCGTGACTTTATGGGTCCTAGGCACATTTGGTCACTGGATCTGAAGTTTGGGCTTAAGTGCTTAAGTCATTAAGCACTTATGAAGTTTCTGGAAAAACGCGACGTACGACCAGTGTAAATCCAGTACGCCCAGCGTACTGGGTCAACCACCCCGATGGTGGTCAACATCAGAATGAGTACGCCGAGCATACGAGAGGAGTACGCCCCGTGTACGTCCTCTGTTGGGCTTTTGACATTTAGGCTTCGGGTTTTGGGCTGTTTATGGACTAGTTGGATTTGGGCCTTTGTTGGACTTTATGAATATGATGTTTTAGGCCAAGTTTTGATAATGGATCTTGGAATTAGGCCCAATTAGGAAGTTGGGCCCAATTTGGTAAATTGGGCCAATAATGGGCTTTGCATAAGGACTTTCAAAGTTATGGACTTGGCATTGGGCTTTGGACCAATAAAGAGAATGGACATGATGGATTGTGTGGGCCCTTAGTCAAGACTGTTATATGGTGTATTGACTTAGCATTTATTATGAGATAGTTCGGGATTTCCATTGAGAGAGTAGTCAGAGGTTCGGTACTTCAACACTACTTGCGAGGTGAATTATCCTTACTATACTCAAGGGTCTAAGGCACCAAGGCCAGCCCTTTGGATGGTTATCTGGATATGTTATGTTAGTATGATCTGTTAGATCGGTATCCTAGTAGATAGGATAGTATTGTGTGTTATGTGATATGATCAGTTAGATTGGTTTGCTTGTCTATAGACTGTTATGTGATTATCTGTTATATGTGCACATGTTTGTTTTGCGGTTGAGGCTTATCTGCTTGGTGTGAAAGCCAATAGACCTGGGCATTCCAACCTGTTGGTTGTGGGCCGTGAGTATTCCATCCCGAGGATGATTGGACTCATAGTATGTGGGCATTCCAACCTGTTGGTTGTGGGCATGGGGTATTCCATCCCGAGCATGATTGGACCCATAGTATGTTGGCATTCCAACCGGATGGTTGAGGGCCTGGGGTATTCCAACCCGATGGTTGACCGCATCCATAGTATGCTTTTTATGATTATATGTGTATTATTGCGGGTATGGGTATTTTGGGGGAACTCACTAAGCTCTCGGGCTTACAGTTTCAGTTTATTGTTTCAGGTATATCAGGGGATCGCGGCAAGGCAAAGGCGTGATCGTACAGCTCCTCACATTTTATGACTTTGTTTCTGGGATACTCTGATATGGAACTATTTTGAAAACAAATTGTAATAACTTAACGGTTTTAATGTTTGAAAAAGTTTTAAATTGGCTTAAATTTTATGGGTGCTACAAGTTGGTATCGGAGCCTTGGTTTGAGTTAATTGGAAGAACACTCGTGTGAATCCAGTCTCAAACTAAGGAAAATGTTTTCAAATGATTTTTAAATGGTTCTCAAAATAAGAAAATGAGGATGCAGAGTGTACGATCAGCCGGAGCCAGTAAGTAGACCCCAAAATACCATGCAGTTGTTTGATTATGTGATATGTTAGAACAACATGCTAGTACTAAGATAGGGATCCTCTGGAATCGTATGATAGAATTGCCTGATCTTTGATGTCTTATCTTATGTAGAGTACCTTATTGATTGCTTATGACTCTTTCGCGTGTGAACTATCTATTGGGTGAATGCTCTAAGTCACATATACATGGGTTAAATGGTCTTAGGGTAAGGGATTTGGCCATGTTGCACAACTCTTGTCTGAGTCCAACCGTTGTAGGATTGAATCTTTTAGTCTAAGATTGTTTAGGCCATGAGGGCATGTGATTGTATTCATGCAATAGTTAACTGGCACCAATGGAGGGTCGTGTGGCAGTTCATAGATGGGTGGGTTGTGCGAGGCCGGGAGGCTAGTTATGAGATATTTAGCATTCCTCTAGGAGTGAGGATTGAGCACTCGCCATGTTATGTATACAGTTAAGGCGTTGTGATGATACTTGAGACAAATATGGGTAGGTGTGGGAAGTAGTATGGGCCCGTACTACTGAAAGCACATGACCCATACGCGTACCAAGGAAGTCACAACCCCTGGGGTTTTAGGTTGGGAGTTGGTTCCCAGATTTTTATGAGGAGTATTTGATACCTTTTCAGTATCTTTTCAGCATGGTGGTTACACGACGATTCGTGACTGGATCCGGGTCAGGTTCAGGAGAGGACGGATAGGAGGCGCCGACAGCGCCCGAGACCATCATCCAGATGAGGCCAGACGAGATGGATGACATGATCCGGGAGATCCTACATGATGACGTTGCTGCTATGTTCCGGGCTCAGTTGCTGGAGATGTTTGGGTCTATCAAGATCGCAATGGTGGAGTATTTCGATGATCACTATGCAAACATTGCTGAGGCGGCTGCCGCAGCAGATTCAACAGCTGTAACGGCGGAAGGGGGATGAGCTAGCGGCCAAGATAGGCCGATATTTTCCGTTGGTCAGATGCAGGAGATGATTCCCGTGGAGGTATCTCAGATTGTGCAAGAATAATTGTTCGGTGTCGTGAACCGGGTCACCACCAGGGTGATCGCCAAACTCGAGGAGCACATTGCGGCCCTGCGAACTGTGAGAGATGTTGATACTGGGATGACTACTGGGGAAGTGCCGGTGGTGGGGTCACAACTAGGGAAGAGGAGGAGGGACTTTCCAGCAGAGGACAAAGAGTTGGAGGCTGCTATCTTGGATACTGGAAGTCAAGAGGGTTAGGAGGTGTGTGGAAAGTATGGGGGACCCACAGATTTGCTTGTCACAAATTCATGTGCTACAAGTGCGGGGAGAAAGGGCATGTACAATGGGATTGCAAGAAGGATCAGATATGCTTTCACTGTCACTAGCCAGGTCATTTCAGGTCCAGCTGTCCTACGTTGAGGGCGGAAGGAATTCAGACTCCAGTGGTGATCGTTCCTGAGGAGGTCAAAGTTGAGTCGCAATGAGCCTCTGGTATGTAATTGGAAACCCCCATTCTGTAATAATATTGTGGTCAAATCGTCGTTGATTGGTAATTATTTTGTCTTGAAATATTGTTAAGTGTGGGTAAGCAGTAATTTCAGGTTAGTTGCCTGTTTTGTCTGATCTATATGTTGCGAAACCTCATGAGTTGTTAGGACATTGAAGATGTCAGGAGAATTTTATTATCAAAGGATTGTAGGTATTTAGAGTTCAGGGTTTCATTAGTGGATGGGAAGTAGATGGTTGATTAATGGATTGGAATTTTATCACCTATGGAGAGGGTGGTACCCTTTCAGTTCTTCCATGATCACCAGAGTAAACAGGCTTGTGACCCAAGGGCAGGTGGTATTTCCAGCCTGGGATCCGTTGGTCGCAAGGGTTGTCAACAGTATTTCAGTGCTGGTAAACGCCAGTGAGTTGATGCGGCATGATTATCTTGCGAGGCATACGCGATTACCATCCCTACCTATTGGAGCTAAGATCCGATTCGCCTTGGATCTTTTGTATCGGGCGGTAAGGATTGATCATGTGATTTATTGCACTTTTGGGATTGGAGACTATGTCTTGGGAATAGTTTGTAGCCCAGGTGGGGTAGAGATTGCTTCAGCTACTGCATTTCAGCTGTGGACGACTGAGCGGGTGAGTGAGGCAGGGTGCGAGACCCTGAATGGTATGATTTCTAGAGCCGAAAGCGGGAGATTTATTTGGAGCACCTTGGCAAGAGGGGTATGATGTGGAAGGTCTACGGACAGGGTCCCATTGGATGGTTATTCAGTATTAACAAGATTCAGTAGTTTCAGTAACCGTTATTGATTGGCGGATGAGAGTGTCAAGGGAAGTAGCTAATTGCTGAGATATTAGTTGGAGCACCTATATCTAGGTCTTCAAGATTTAAGTGTAGGATCATTCAAGTACTAGGGACTGTTGGTTTCCCTAGATTTAGGAAGTGTTCAACTAGCTTTTAGGAGTGTGTGATCACTTGGGATTGGATGGTAATGGAGCACTAGTTGGAAAGAGTTGGTTGTCATCAGATCGATCATTGGAAGGTGGGAAGAACTAGGAATTCTCCAATTCTCACGCATTATGAAGAACTAGTCGAATCTAAGTGGGGGAGAATTGTCCCAGAATGCAGAAGCAGGAACGATTTTGGACTGGGATAAGTTTCGCATTCCCGTCAGGGAGGAAGGCGGCCCAAGTGGCTGTCGAGTTTGCGGTTGTGTTGGTTGGGGGTTCGGCAAAACTCCCCAGCACGAGAAACGCGTCTTTTTGGTGCTTGATAACAGAATTTGAGGAACCAGGTTAGGGTTCTAGTCATGAATATACTTCAGTTCGGGCATCTGGTCGAGTGTGTGCTCGACTCTAAGGGTCTTTGGAATGATAGATTGAGGATGTTGTTTAGCTACCAGGGCTCGACAGTACATTCAGCACGGGTGTGCGGGCTATTTAGCGTATGTGGTAGATATGCGGGTCAATGATCAGACCATGGTTTCCCGAGTGGGTGGGCAATCCACATGAGGCTTAGAGTTAGGCCGAGGTTATAGTCCACGGATTGGATCAGGAGTTCGGAACCCTAAGTGGGGGAGAAGTGGCTATATGGGAAAGGGCACCAGGATCGGTCCAAATTTATACACAACGGACTTAGAGCGGTCCGGATAAACTAGAGGCCTGCGTGGCGTGCCAGTCGGGCCGAAGGCTCGGAGAATGATCCAGACATGCTGAAGACTTTGTATGGGTTTTGTAATTTATATGATCGGGTATTGAGTATATGTTATGCGATTGTTAGTTCTCACCTATAGAATGCTCTTAGGAACTGTCGGTGGTTATGAAGCAGAGCTTGGAAACTCTAGAGTAGCAACTTGTTCTATAAGTGGATAGTGTAGGGTGAGGTTTCAGTACCATGACACTTGTTGGAGTTGTGAAGGACATTGATTAGGCCTTCTTGGGCAATGGAGGAGGTGGGTATCTCCAGGGCGGAGTGTTGTGCAACTGAAGTGACGACAGCGGTGTCGATAGGTTATCGGGAGCAATCCAGTCATGAGCTGAGGGTCGGAGAGGGCATACCAGACTCATGTTGTCGGCTCAAAAGCAATCCAGACCTGTGATGAGGACCATGTAAAGGGTATTCGGTCATAGGCTGTGGGCGTAGAGATTGTGATGGTTATGCCTCTTGTAGGAGCGCGTTCGGAATGGATGTGTTGTTGAGATTCGGGGGAGTTGTACTCAGTTGTGACGAATCAAAGGATTGTGGTTGAGACGCAAGGATAGATATTTGGATCTCAAGTTATGAGTAGACCTGAGTTATGATCATAGAGGTATTCCAATCTAGGGTATTCTATCCTGAGGATGACCGGACCCTATGATTGGTTGGACCTGATATGTTTGGTATTCCAACCCGCGGGTTGATTGGGCCAAACATGTGTGTGATACGAGGGTATTCCATCCTGGGGATGACTGGACCCATCATAGGCATGCCTGGTATTCCAGCCCGAGGCTGATTGGGCCAGGCATGAGTATTTGTGCTTATTAGTAGGTTGATTACGTATGTTATTTCGGGAGCTGAAGGACGCATTATCCTGTCAGCACGAAAAGGGTTCACTTCCGGAAGAGGGAGAGTTTGGTTTCCGATACTTCGGATCATTAGGACTATTGTCAGGATTAGAAAATGGCGTATAGTTTAGACCTTCCAAATAAGCTCAGTCAGATTAGCGGCACTTTTCACGTGTGGCAGCTGCAAAGGCGCATATTGGATGAGTAGGCGGTTGTATCGAAGGGTGATGTTCAGGTCGGAGAGCACTTGAACTATGTAGGGAGACCAATGGCAACATCATAAGGGATCCGAGTAGACTTGGGAGCGGAGTCCAAGATGCGGGAACATTATCCTGAATTGATTGTCGCAGTAGGCTTCGAGGACGAAGCCTAGTTTAAGTGGGGGAGAATTGTAACATCCCAAGATTTGTCATTTATAGTCCTTGGGGTTGGAAGTGTAGAGCCAAGATAAGTATAAGGTCCAAGGTTGCAACCTTGGGTCAAGAAGGAGTATGCTGAGCGTACATAAGAGTACGCTAAGCGTACTAAGGTCCGCCTTAGTACGTTGGGCGTACACTTGTGTACGCTGGGCATACTTATATCAGGATGAAACCCTAATATTTAGGGTTTGGGGACTATATAAGCAACATTATGAGCACCAAACCCTCCCTTACCTCAACCTCCACTGCTTAGAGTTGTTTTCCCCAAACCCTAGCCATTTTCTTGAGCGTGTGAGCTTATTGAGTGTTTCTTGAGTGTTTTAAAAAGAAGGTGTTGCACCAAGGAGTCGGAGGAGAAGATCAAGCTTGTAGATCTGAAGTTGGTTTGTGCCCTAGAAGCTCCAGAAGGTAAAAAGTTTCAAACTTTATGCATATATATTTAGATCTAGCAATTTTGATTTAGAGAACCATTTCTTGTCCCAAAAAGTCCCAAGATGGTGCATGATGTGATTTGGACGAAATGAACTATCCTTCTAGACTCTTGAAGGAGTTTTGAGTGATAAAAATTAGGTCTCAATGGCTTAAGATGTCCCATGCATGGAGTAGGAAGGTCTTAATGGATTAAGACCAAGTATTAAGAACTTTCTGGACGTCCAAAGTGATAAAGTTCGTGACTTTATGGGTCCTAGCCATTAAGCATTTATTAAGTTTTTGGAAAAACGCAACGTAAGCCCAACGTAAATCCAGTACGCCCAGCGTACTGGGTCAACCCCCTCGATGTTGGTCAACATGAGAACGAGTACGCCCAGCGTACCAGAGGAGTACTCCCCGCGTACGTCCTCTGTTGGGCTTTTGACATTTGGGCTTCAGATTTTGGGCTGTTTATGGACTAGTTGGATTTGGGCCTTTGCTGGACTTTATTAATATGATGTTTTGGGCCAAGTTTTGATAATGGATCTTGGAATTAGGCCTAATTAGGAAGTTGGGCCCAATTTGGTAAATTGGGCCAATAATGAGCTTTGCATAAGGACTTTCAAACTTATGGACTTGGCATTTGGCTTTGGCCCAATAAAGAGAATGGACATGATGGATTGTGTGGGACCTTAGTCAAGACTGTTATGTGGTGTATTGACTTGGCATTTATTATGTGATAGTTCGGGATTTCCGGTGAGGCAGCAGTCAGAGGTTCGGTACTTTAGCACTACTTGCGAGGTGAGTTATCCTCACTATACTCAAGGGTCTAAGGCACCAAGGCCGGCCCTTTGGATGGTTATCTGGATATGTTATGCTAGTATGATCTGTTAGATCGGTATCCTAGTATATAGGATAGTATTGTGTGTTATGTGATATGATCAGTTAGATCGGTTTGCTTGTCTATTGACTGTTATGTGATTATCTGTTATATGTGCATATGTTTGTTTGGCGGTTGAGGCTTATCTGTTTTGTGCGAAAGCCTATGGACCTGGGCATTCCAACCTGTTGGTTGTGGGCCGTGAGTATTCCATCCCGAGGATGATTGGACTCATAGTATGTGGGCATTCAAACCTGTTGGTTGTGGGCCTGGGGTATTCCATCCCGAGGATGATTGGACCCATAGTATGTTGGCATTCCAACCGGATGGTTGAGGGCCTGGGGTATTCCAACCCGATGGTTGACTGGACCCATAGTATGTTGTTTATGATTATATATGTATTACTGTGGGTATGGGTATGTTGGGGGAACTCACTAAGCTCTCGGGCTTAAATTTTCAGTTTATTGTTTCAGTTACATCAGGGGATCGCGGCAAGACAAAGGCGTGATCGTACAACTCCTCACATTTTATGACTTTGTTTCTGGGATACTCTGATATGGAACTATTTTAAAAACAAATTGTAATAACTTAACGGTTTTAATGTTTGAAAAAGTTTTAAATTGGCTTAAATTTTATGGGTGTTACACACATCCACAGTCGATACTGATTTTTAAAATCGATGTTATCAGGAAATCGATTGTGGTTTCAGAAACCGTTATATTTGGTTTTGGTTTCATAGATCGGTGGTGGGTTCCTTAGTTTTGATTTTGATTTGATTTTGGAATCGGGATTTCAAAATCGTTTGTAAACTGATATCATAAAAATCAATTGTCGTCCACCCTCATTACGAAAAAAACTCACCGACTACTCTCCATTTTTCTCATCATCGTTCTGGTTGTAACCCCCGACCCAGTTACTAGATTTCAATTTTTATATGGTTTGGTTTTGCGCTTTGATTTCTCATTTTATTGTGGGTTTTGAGCTTTGATTTCAGGTTAATTTTGGTTTGATTTCAGGTTGATTTTGGTTTGATTTCTGGTTGATTTTGGTTTGATTTCATATGTCAAGTTTTCAGCCTTGTCTTCGATTTGATTTTGATTTGGTTCCTGTGGTGGTTGTTGGTGGTGGTTTTCGGTGGTGTGTATCTGGTGGTTGGTGGTTGCTAGAGGTGAGTATGATGCGAGTGGTGGTGATTGTGATTTTGTTGAATCCTTGAACAGGAAGGGTAGATGGGGTCAGATTTGTGGGGAGAGGGGAAGATGGAAGAGAGGATGGTCTTTCTGGGGAGATTGAGGGGATGGTCGGAGTTTGCAACAGATGAGGTGAATCTGAAGAGAAAGAAAAATGGGAAATGGATATGAGGGGGATACAGGTCGCTGGTAAAAGATGGAAGATGGAGGTGTAGGTTAGATCATTTGAACGTGCAAGAGAGGAGAGTAAAAGGAGTGGGTTTGGGTAGTGGGACCCAGATAGTCATTTTTAATAAATGGTTTTTCTAAATAACAAATAATTATAATAAATCTGAAAATATAATTATAAGGGTAAAAATGTCTTTTTATATCTAGTAGGGACCGGAGACGAAACAAAAACATGTAGTAGGGATGGTCCGAGTTAAAAATCTTTCTCAAGGACTAAGTTCCCCCAAACCACAGGGACTGTCCGTGTAATTTACCTTATATATATATATATATATATATATATATATATGTATATATATATATATATATATATATATATATATATATATATATATATATATATATATATGACTTAGGGAATATGTGGCTGTCATGTACCTAATGTTAGATATAGAACCATAAAAAATTACACGATTTTAACAGAATGCAATCAAATCTCTATACCATCTTTCTTGCGTCCTCTCTTAGAGATTATGCTAAGCTTTTTATATATTTTTATGGAATTTTATAAGTTTAATTTTTCACTACAAACCATGTATAAGAATATTTTACCAACTACTTGTAGGTCTCCAAATTGAAATTTAATACAGAAAACTACATTGAAAGATTGAAATTGTTCATTAAAAAACCCACTAAAACTCTTTCTATAAGCCACCATAGAAAAACCGTACAAGTAAACATAAGATAGGTGTTGAATGAAGTTAGGAAACCTACTAGAAATCTAATAAAAATCACATTCGAAATAGATAGATATTTGAAATGAATCACGAAATCAAATATAATATGAGTTCAAAGACAATAGGAAAAAAGTTAACAATGAAAGAAAAATATGTTTTTTTTATCAAAATGAAGTCAATTTTAATAGTTCTATACCTAAGTAATACATGACAACCACATATATTCACTTTTCTTTTATATATATATATATATATATATATATAATATATATATATATATATATATATATAGAGAGAGAGAGAGAGAGAGAGAGAGAGAGAGAGGGGTTAAGTTTTAAAATTGAATAAAAATACTTTTTGTTATTTGTTCCAAGTCTAACGGTCAAAAAAAGCATCGCCCAACACGTCGGTCACAAATGGCTCCTAAGCACTGAGAAATTAAATATCCTTCTACATTTTTTTTCATATTCATCCTTATACCCATGTCAAATATTGACATTTATCAAAATGAATAAAATGAATAATATTTCAATCAAGTTGTCACCTTTTAATATGGATAAAATAATATGATAAAAGAAAATATAAAATGATATTTAATTTGTAATTTTTAGTTGTTATTTATAAAAATATACTTTATAGTTTATACTATAAAAAAATAGGACGGATAAAACAAGTTTATCTAAGTTTATATGAGTTAGATGGGTGGGTTTTAAACTTTTCTACGGACACCTAGGCGGCGATACGTTTCCAACAAGAAAGAACGGTAAATGGGCTAATATCATGGAACTTAAAACAGGTTGGGCTGAGCCTACCACCCGTCCATCCCTGGCCAACTTTACTCTAAAATTTGAAATATATATCATAAAAGAATGCAAAATAAATAAATATTTAAATGCTATTTCATGATGCTACTGATTTTAGTTTCTATAATCTATATGATAAACTACGTTATAACCCGTGGAATACATGGTTTACAAAGAAAAATAACATATCAATTATAAAAATAATAATCATTAATCATAAATTTACAAATATTTTTTTTATAAAGTTTGATGTGTTAACTGTAATTGTATTTATAAAAAAATATATATTAAATAAAAAGGTGTAACATTATGGATTTTCTAAATAATATTTTCCAATAGAAGATATCTAAAATAAGTAATTAATTGGTGATTTAAGTTACATTACGCTCGAAAAGAAGAATCATGGGCCATACATGGTAATCATGTGTTAGGTCATAACTTATACAGATTAAAAAAAAAGGAGCAATACGAAGAAACAAATCAATAAAGCTATAATTTTCTTACATGATCATCGCCATAGATGCTAAACCATATTTTGGAATCCATCCGCCAAGTATTTGATGAAAAGCCGAAAAGATATTTTGTCATTAGAAAACGAAGTTTATCACAACTATATCTATATCCAAGTTTATCACAACTATATCTATATCCAAGCCTAGGCCGGTTTAAGAGAAACATACAAATATACATTCAAGTTAGAGTAGTACTTGGACAATGAATGTAAAATAACACAAAAAAAAAAAAGTTTTCCCTACTGTGTTCAATGTTCTTTAAAAAAGACCAAGTTTGATTAGCACAGGCAACCACATATTACCTATAAAAGTTGGCCAATCGATCCAAAATTTTGATTTTGTTGTTTCTCCAATTAAACTTAAGTCAAGTGGGTCTAACACCAGAGGATGAATCCACCAAGTAGTCTTACATGTACAACAAATGAGCTCAATAAACACTCAATACTTAGGCTTCTTACATTCGTTGAATTTCTGAAGGCTAATCTCCAAAAGGTTCATCAACTCATCAAATTGTCTTGAATAAACTTGAAGAAGTCAACATATAAACCTACGATCATTACTTCCACAAAGCCATTTAAACCAAATGACATCAATTAAAATCAGAATTATTCTCAAAATTGGAAAAATTAGAACCGTTTAGCTTAGTTCAATCTTTGCAATCGAGATCAAAAAATAGTTGGAAACAAATAGATACCTCATTAACAACAGAATCATGTCAAAATACACATGTTATTCTTGTTTAATTGTTCTACATTTTATCGTGTCATCATGAGGAGATAGGCTGTAATATGAATCAAAAAGTATAGGTAAGCATTATGATATAAATATAATCTTTTAAAATCAAAAACTAAAAACAAACCATAAAAAAAATATTGAGGAATAAAACATAGTAGGAATTAAAAAAAAAATACTCAAACACATCAAAAACAAATAATGTTTCTTTCTCTATCGACTGATCAATCATTAGGACAGTAATGACCAATTTACCTTTCCGCTGGTATAGATTGCATTTGAAAGTGAACGTCTTCTAAATGTAATTCCAAATGATAAAAAAAAACGATCTTCTTTTTGCATATTTTTGGGCTATTTCACGAGCCAAATTTCTTACAGAGATGACACCACCAATGATTAAACATTTATTTTCTTGCTTATGGATGTACTTTTTAATTCTTTATGGGTTTTTTAATCAATTAAGATTTAAACGCAGATGGGGAAAAGGTGATTACCTAGCATAATCATGACCCCATGAAGCAATGTCAGCTTCAGAATACAAAAACAATAGGTACTTTAATTTCTCCTGAATAATGGAAGACATCTGTAGCAAAACACAACAAGCAAAACACAAGACAAAAATAAAAGAAACTCTTTGGAAAACGGAAATTACATATCACAAACTAAACTAACCAACAATGATCAATAGGATTTAAATTCATGCTAGAAAAAAATGTAAACTAATATCTGGATATAGCTAGCTATCTTACTCGGTCACCTTCTGCACACATTGTCAAATCTAATACTAAAATTATAAAAAAAACAGGTTAATCAAAAAGGTTGAGAATTTAAATCTAGATGTATGATGCTACAAAATGAAATAGACGTCTTTAAATCTAAAATTGGTCTAGATACGTAAAAGGGGAAGAGTAGAATGGGAAAACCTAAATCTCAAACCTCATTGTGGGAGTCGGGAGTGGGGGGAGATGGCGCTATTGCTTCACAACCTAGACATCACCTTGATTATCAGAGAAGAAGGATAAGGATTAGAGAGGGAAATCAAATTGAGGATAATATTACACGAGGTAAGGAGCAGGAAATCAAATCTACATTGTCCTAATTGTGAGTGTAAACTTACTTGGGTGTGAACCTGCCATGAGTAGCTGTACCACCCTCTTTAGTTGACAAATGAATCCCTCCTTTGTTGACAATAAGAACTCAAATGGCAACTTCGTATGTTCACATAATGAACACAATAAATGGTAGCAGTAGTAATTGTAGGCTTGTTTAAGTATAAATAGAGGCTCTAACCTCAGTTGTAAGACACCACAAAACAGAGAGTGTAGTGTGTAATACTTAGAGTGAGTATTAGAGGGTTGTTTCTTTTTCTTGTAATATTGAGTGTGTAAGCTCTTCTCTTTTGTTCTAGTTCTGAATAAAAGTGTGTTTCAACCCCAACAAGTGGTATCAGAGCTTGGTTAAGCTCCGGGGGAAGCATTCTCTGTTTTTTGGTCGAAATTTTTTTGTCTCAAAAATAATTTCGGAGTACACCGTTGGAAAGGTCTCGTTCTGAGGATTCCGAAAATATATTTTTTTTGAATTTTTTGACCACCGGAAGGCCTCCAAATCACCGGTCAAAGTTGGTCAAATCTGCCGGAAAAGTGGCCGGAAAAACCAGGGTTCGCCGGAGAAGACGGTACTGTAGCAGCACTGTAGCAGTGATATCAGCAGTGACGTCAGCAGCTGACCAAAGTTCTGGAAATTGCAGTTTAGCCCCTGTTCTTCCGGAAAGTGCAATTTAGCCCCTGTTTTTCAGAAAAAATTGCAATTTTGGTCCCATTTTTCAGAAAAATTTCAATTTAGCCCCTGTTTTACTTCTGTAAAAGTTCTGTTTGCCCTTGAACTTCTGAAAAGTTCATATTGGTCCCCGTACTTCAAAAAAAAAAATAAATAAATAAATTCTTACTCGTGTATGCCCAAGTATATGCCAAGAATGACTACACCAACCTCGTCATCTTCTCAAGCCGGAGTTGAAAGTTTTCAAAGGACCGGGAAAGACGGTAACGTTACGTTACACTATCCAATGCTCACGAAGATGAACTACACGGTGTGGGCCATAAAAATGCGAGTGAATTTACAAGCACAAGGAGTATGGGATGTAATTAAAAATGCAGAAACGGACGAACGTAAAGATCGGATGGCTCTTGCGGCTATTTATCAAGCAATTCCAGAGGACGTACTTCTGATGTTAGCTGAGAAGGACACAGCTAAAGAAGCATGGGAAACGCTCAAGATGATGCACATGGGAGCCGATCGGGTCAAGGAGGCTAAAGCTCAAACCTTGAGAAGTGACTTCGAGGTGATCCGGATGAAAGACAGTGAATCGGTAGATGATTTTTCCATGAGATTGAATACTATCGTAACCGGTATTCGATCTCTTGGTGAAAAGATTGAAGAAATTACGGTTGTGAAGAAGTTTTTGCGAGCCGTACCGATACGATTTATACAAATCGTAACATCGATCGAGCAATTCGGAGATTTGAAGAATATGACGGTGGAAGAAGTTGTGGGTCGTCTTAAGACCCATGAAGAGAGACTTCGAAGCTATGGAGAAAAAGAAGAAGGACCTTCTCTATTTCTTACACATGCCGAGTGGGCATCTCGTTCGAAGCAAACTGGCGAGAGAAACTCGTCAAACACTTCAAGAGGACGAGGAGGACATGGTAACCGAGGCCGGGGACGAGGCCGAGGTCGTGGACGTGGCCAAGGAGGTGGTCGCGAGTACAATACAAATCGGAATGACCATAATCCTTCTCGAAAGGATAAAAGTAAAATCAAATGCTTTACTTGTGAACAATTTGGTCATTATGCTTCAGAGTGTCCAAACAAGAATCGAGGTGAGGAGGCAAACCTCACTCAAGCCAACAAAGAAGAGCCTATTTTAATGATGGCAACCTCACAAGAATATGCACACAAAAAAGTGTCTCTAAGAGAGAAGATTTGTGTTAATCTTCTTGCATCAGGAGAAAGTCGAGTCGAGTCTGAGGTATGGTATCTCGACAACGGTGCTAGCAATCACATGTCTGGAGACCGCTCAAAGTTTCGGGAACTAGATGAGCACGTTACGGGCCATGTGAAATTTGGGGATGGTTCGACCGTCGCTATTTTGGGAAATGGGTCGATTTTATTCGATAGCAAAAATGGCGACCAAAGACTCCTTAATGAGGTATATTTCATTCCAAGTCTAAAAAACAATATTATTAGTCTTGGACAAATGACGGAGGAAGGGAGTCGGGTCATAATGGATGGGTCGGATCTAACATTGTTTGACAGAAACAAAACTCTACTTTTGAGAGTTAAACGATCCCCAAACCGGTTATATAAAACTCCTTTAAGGACCGGTAGACTGACTTGTCTTTTAGCAACAAAAGACGAACCAGCTTGGATATGGCATTCTAGACTCGGTCATGTTAACTTTCTCGCCTTAAAGAAGTTGTCCGAAAAGAATATGGCAATCGGAGTCCCAAAGATTGAGCACCCAAACCAAGTATGTGAAGGGTGCGTTCTTTCCAAACAAACCCGAATTCCTTTCCCGGATCATGTAATTTTTCGGGCTCAAAAACCTCTACAACTTGTTCATGCGGACTTATGTGGTCCGATCACACCTACGTCTGTTGGAGGGAGTAAATATTTTCTCCTTTTAGTAGACGATTTTAGCCGGTGGATGTGGGTTTACATGCTATCGGAGAAGTCTCAAGCCTTGAGCGCTTTCAAACGGTTCAAGTTGATGGTTGAAAAGAATTCGGGTTATAAAATAAAGACACTTCGAACGGACCGAGGGGGAGAGTTCACTTCAAAAGAATTCTCATTATTTTGTGAAGAAAATGGTATTCAAAGGCATCTTACGACACCATATTCGCCTCAACAGAACGGAGTTGTAGAAAGGCGAAATCGGACCGTTATGGACATGGCAAGAAGCCTGCTCAAAGGTAGAAATGTTCCGGGAGAGTTTTGGGGAGAAGCGGTTAGACATGCAGTTTATCTTCTCAACCGCCTGCCAACAAAAGTACTTCCCGACAAGACGCCTTATGAAACGTGGTTTGGCAAAAAGCCCAACCTTGAACATCTAAAAGTTTTTGGTTGTGTTGCTTTTGCTAAACTTGTAGGTGGTCACTTGAAGAAGCTTGATGATCGAAGTAAGAAGATGGTGTATTTAGGTGTGGAAGATGGAACTAAAGGCAACCGTTTGTTTGATCCGCAAGACCGAAAGTTGCGAGTTAGTCGCAATGTTGTTTTTGACGAAAAAGAAGAATGGAATTGGTACAAAAACAAAGAAGAAGAGATGGCGACTCCTAAGACCTTTACCATAATTGAACCACAACCCCAAATACACCTCGAAACACCTCAAAATGACCCCGAAATCAATCCGGAACAACCAAACAGCCCAGGAATCGATGCTATCCAAGTTGGACAACCATATGCTGAATTTGACGAGCCTGAACCAGCTCCACATACTCCTGTCTCAGCCCCGTTTTCTTCAACCTCGCCCCATATGGAAAGCCCTTCTAGTGAGATTGGGCCAAGGGGATTGCGTCCGTTAACCGATATTTATTCTGAAACCGAAAATGTGTTCCTTGAACCCGGAGAATTGTTGATGATTGCAGCGGATCAACCCTTGACTTTTAAAGAGGCGGTAACCTCTAAGGCATGGCAGGAGGCTATGCAAACAGAGTTGGATGCAATCAAGAACAACAAGACATGGCAACTTACCGATTTGCCACCCGGACACAAAGCAATCGGTTTGAAATGGGTGTTTAAAGTGAAGAAAGACAACTTGGGAAAAGTGGTGAAGCATAAAGCTCGACTTGTAGCAAAAGGATTTGTACAAAAGGAAGGAGTCGACTTTGATGAAGTTTTTGCACCGGTAGCACGACTTGACACCGTAAGGCTCATTCTTGCCTTAGCAGCTCAACATGGGTGGGTTGTCCACCATCTCGATGTCAAATCGGCTTTTCTCAATGGAGATCTCAAAAAGGAGGTTTATGTCACCCAACCAGAAGGTTATGTTGATAGAGCAAACAGTCATAAGGTGTTCAAGCTTCATAAAGCTCTTTATGGTCTACGACAAGCTCCTCGAGCTTGGAACATTCGTTTGGATAAAAGCTTAAAAAGGCTTGGTTTTACAAAAAGTTCACAAGACCCAGCTGTTTACAAAAGGAACTCAAAAGACAAAATTCTTATTGTTGGTGTCTATGTTGATGACTTGATCATTACCGGGTCGAACACTAATGATGTTGTCGAATTCAAAGAACAAATGAAGAAAGAATTCGAAATGAGTGACTTGGGATTACTTTCTTACTACCTTGGAATCGAAGTTTCGCAAAAGAAGTGGGGAATATCTTTGCGACAAACGGCTTATGCAAAGAAGATTTTAGAGCAATTTGGGTTGCTGGATTGCAATCCGACAACGTCACCAATGGAACCTAAGTTGAAGGTTAAGAAGGATGAAGATGGTGAAAAAGTTGATCCAACTGAATATAGGCGAGTGGTAGGTTGTTTAAGGTACTTGACTCACACTCGACCAGACCTGTCATTTTCGGTTGAAATTGCAAGTCGTTTCATGGAGGAACCAACCACTTTGCATTTCCAAGTTGTGAAACACATCTTGCGATACGTAAAAGGAACTGTTGATTATGGAATCAACTATGGAAGAGGTCGTGAAATTGAAGATTTGGTTGGTTTTACCGATAGTGATCTTGGAGGTGACCCTGTTGATAGCAAGAGCACAAGTGGAATGATTTTCTATCTGGGAAGGAATGCGATAACTTGGCAATCCCAAAAGCAGAAGACTGTTGCTTTGTCCACGTGTGAAGCTGAGTTCATGGCAGCTACAACAGCAGCATGTCAAGCCATTTGGCTTGCTAATCTCGTGAAGGAGCTCACATGACATCATATTATGCCTATCACCTTATATGTCAATAACAAGTCAGCAATCGCATTGATGAAAAATCCTGTGTTTCATGGTCGAAGCAAACACATTGACATTCGTTATCACTTCATACGAGAATGTGTTGAACGTGGGCAAATTATAGTGGAATATGTCAACTCGAAGGATCAACGGGCGGACATCTTTACAAAGGCTTTAGCATACGTGAAACATGGTGAAATGTGAAACATGATCGGAGTGACGAATCTCGAGCCAAGTTAGGTTTAAGGGGGAGAATGTGAGTGTAAACCTACTTGGGTGTGAACCTGCCATGAGTAGCTGTACCACCCTCTTTAGTTGACAAATGAATCCCTCCTTTGTTGACAATAAGAACTCAAATGGCAACTTCGTATGTTCACATAATGAACACAATAAATGGTAGCAGTAGTAATTGTAGGCTTGTTTAAGTATAAATAGAGGCTCTAACCTCAGTTGTAAGACACCACAAAACAGAGAGTGTAGTGTGTAATACTTAGAGTGAGTATTAGAGGGTTGTTTCTTTTTCTTGTAATACTGAGTGTGTAAGCTCTTCTCTTTTGTTCTAGTTCTGAATAAAAGTGTGTTTCAACCCCAACACTAATTATTCGGGATATTGGTTACATAAATTTCAAATTTAGATAGGATTAGTTGCCTAATAACTACAGATCGGATGTTTAGCATAGGAAATACGCAATTTGAAAAATCTATTGCTTATTTTAAGGGAAAGAATAGTTGAAAATCTATTGCTTATTTTAGGGGAAGAATAGTTGAGCGGGAAAACAAAACAGGGAGTGAAAGAGAAGAGGCCACATGACATTTAGTAGGTTTAGAAGATAGACATGGCATGTCAAATAGTCTTTTATTAGAGATAGAGATATGTTTGGAAAAATTCGATTTACTAATATTTTACTGTAATATGCTTTACTGATTTGTGGACATATGTTATGACAATAAAACTAGACTTGTCCGATTTTAGTATATATCCATTTGAGCATTTCATACAATGTAATTGTATTCAATAATTCTTAAATAACAAGAGTGAGATAATGATAATCCATAGCTAACATCCTCGATCTTTAGAGCAATAAGAAAAAAATAGGGATAACAAAATAGCACAGCTCGAAATGAAAAGTTGAATCTAAAACTTTTGTCACAAGTTTTAGATAGAGTTGAGGTTAAGAGACCGAATATGACATCATTTTTAAAAACATTTCATGGATTTGTGATGGTTATTAAGTAAGGGTTATAAGAGATGAGGTTTTCGTGGTGCATAGAAAACAGGTTGAAGAAGATATCGGCCTTAACGTTGGAAACACCATTCCGACCGCCATGGTACCGCCAAAAGTGTGGGCTAAGCAGGTTGAAGAGCCTGACACACCTGCTCTATTTTCTTCTTCTCAACTTGTACATGGTGCTTCTTTATTTATATCATATTGTGTGGGATGTGAAAGATGGATTTACATGAGAGAGAGAGAGAGAGAGAGAGTGTGTGTGTGTGTGTGTGTTGATGTGGCGTCTAGGTGACATGTTTGTTTGAGAGAGATGAACTCCCTCCACCCTAACATCCGATTACCTTATCTAATTTACCCGACCCCGAACCATTTATATTTATATTATAGTTATTTTAATACATATGTATATATATATATATATATATATATATATATATATATATATATTTATATATATATATATATATATATATATATATATATATATATATATATATATATATATATATATATATGATTTTAAATATATTAATGTTCTAAAAAGCTCGCCATGGCTTCGTCGTGCCACGCCATGGACCCAAGGCTTATACTTGCCGCCAAGCTTTGACAAAATGTCGCCTTATTGGTGATTTTACATCACTAATATTATTTGAGTGTAATAGGATTAATTTGTTGATCAATGTCACCTTGATAAATATTGAACAAGTTAGGATGGTGTGGAGTGCACATTTGTTTAAATTTGTCTTGGTTGAAAGTATACTGTTATATAGGGCGAAGCCCCTGAACGAACGGGGTCCGGGGGAAGTGCCCCTGGGATAGGGCTCCAAGGGGCAGCCCCTGGCAGGGTCCAAGGGGCAGAGCCCCTGGTTGGGGTTAATGCACCCAGTTTTGTGATCTATATTCTAGAACCGGGTTTAAGTTGGTTTATGACCGTTTTGGACAGTTTTAGGACATAAAAATGTCATGTGGCAGTTTTAAGACATGAAGTTTTTCTTGTTATATGATCAATTCGAAATCAGTTTTGGTACTGTTCTTCTTCATAACATCTTTAACATTCTCTCTTTTGTTTCTCTTATTTTCTGATTCTGATCCGATTAAAGATTGGGAGTACCACCCAAATACTTTAATCTGAAAGTGTTATACACGATTCTTAGAATTTCCAAGTGTTTTACCCTATCTAACAAAGATTAAAGTATTTATGTGATCATGGCAAGTGGCGATTCTATAAAGGAAATGACAAGTAAGTTTGACAAACTGAACAAGTTTGAAGGGCAAGACTTTCGTAGATGGAAGAAGAAGATGAAGTTTCTCCTTACCACTTTGAAAATGGTGTGTGTTATGAGTACACCCATGCCAATCTTACTAGAATTTGTTGAAGATGAACCTTTGGAGGCATCAAGAAGGAGATCAAAGTGGGAAAATGATGATTAAATATGTCGTGGTCATATTCTCAATGGTATGTCTGACTCTCTGTTTGATATCTATCAAAATTTCGAATCTGCAAAAGAACTCTGGGATTCTCTTGAATCCAAGTACATGGCTGAAGATGCTTCTAGAAAGAAGTTTCTTGTCAGTAACTTTATGGGTTACAAGATGGTTGACTCTAGGCCTGTTATGGAACAATTCCATGAAATGTTAAGGATTCTGGGATAGTTTGCTCAACACAATCTTAAAATGGATGAAGCCATTTATGTGGCTATGATCATTGACAAAATGCCCACTTCCTGGAGGGATTTTTAACACAATCTGAAACATAACAAAGAGGAGTTGAATTGGACTCAACTTGGAAGCCATTTACGGATTGAAGAGTCATTAAGGACTCAAGAAATTGATAACAATCTGAAAGGCAAGAACCAAGTTGGTTCCTCTTCTGTGAACATGGTGGATGGAGAATGATCAAAGAATCAAAATAAGTCTAATGGAAAAAGGAAGTTTATAGGAAAGGATGAAGAGTCTTCCAACAAGAAGGCTAAAGTGGTGTATTGGAATTGTAACAAACCGGGTCACTTCAAGAAATATTGTCGTTTTTGTAAAATGAACAAGGATGGTGCTAGACCAAGTGGATCCAAGGATCTAGAAGAGCAACAAGGTCAGATTTCTGTTTTCATGCAGAATTCTAAATATATTCAGAATTATATTTATGTGATTTTTGAATCATTTTATGTGCAGGATGATAATGTTGCATGGTGGGTTGATTTGGGAACAACAAGTCATGTTTTCATAGATCTATATTGGTTCAAGGAATTTCAACCAATTGAAGATGGACCTGTTGTGAAGATGGGAAATGTTGCAACTGAACCAATAAAGGGACTTGGATATGTTTTACTTACCTTTACTTCTGGGAAATGTTTGTGTTTGAACAATGTTTTATATGTTCCAGGGATTCGTAATAATCTTGTGTCTGAAGTTGTATTAAATAATTCTGGTTACAAAAAAGTATTAGAAAGTGACAAGTATATCTTGTCAAGACATGGTTCTTTTATGGGATTTGGATATGTATGTAATGGAATGATTAGGCTTAATTTAATTGTAACACTCGATTTCTAAGGTATTTATTTTAATTGTTGATTGCTTAAATAAATCTGGTTGGGCTTTGGAATCTTAGGACTTTGATCATTTTGGGCTTTGAAGGGGTGCCGTACGTTGGGCGTACCACCCTACGTACGCTGGGCGTACTGATTGAAGTTGGACGCGGATGTCACGCTCGTACGCGCTGCGTACTGAGGAGTACACGCAACGTACATGTCCAAGCCCAAAACCCTATATTTTAGGGTATTAGCACTATATAAAGAACATTATGCCTTAAGGACCAGCCTCCCTCTCATCTCTAATCAGCCCCCACGAAACCCTCTTTCCTATATCGTGTGTTCTTGTGCTTGGAAGGTCCCTTGAGTGCATTCTTGGTGTTTTGATCCATTTTCCAAAGAAGTGAAGATTGAAGCAAGGTGGTGGTTCAAGGAGAAGTTTGTATATCTGAGTTGTTTGCTTCATTTCAAGCTCTTGCAAGGTATAAAGTCTTGAACTTGATACTTCATAGCCTAGAAATATTTTAGTTAAGTTTTTGGACCCTTTTGTTCCCATTATTGAGATATTATGAGTCCATGTTGTTCCTAAAGCTTTGAGTTGCCACTCATGGTATTATTTGGGTCCTAGAATCATAAAGTTGCTATATTTGAGACCACAGATCATCCATGCATGAGTATTGGTCATTTTTATGGAAGTATATTTTCATATTTCGAGTTTGGGTTCTTTTGGGGGCATGCAAGCCACCAAGTTGTCGACTTTATGGATTAAGAGGTTGGAAATGACCCAGATCTGTGATTGGGACCTCTGGACTTAAGTGAATAAGAGCTTAGTGGAAGAAGGGATTAATGAGCGAGTACGCTGGGCGTACAAGCTCGTACGCACAACGTACAAGCCATGCAGCGTGTACGCTCAGCGTACAGCTGAGTACGCCCCGTGTACTCAGGCAGTGGGCTTGACGTCGTTTTGGGCGAATTGTTGGACTTAGTTGTTGTGGGCCTTAATGGGCCATCTGAAAGCAAGTTTTGGAGAAAAGTGATGTTTGGGCTTTAGGGTAAGGCCCTTGGGAGGGTTTGGGCCCAATTTGGAAAATTGGGCCATAAGTGGGCCACAAGTGGGCCTTGGGTGATTAGTTGGGCTTTGGCCTTTTATATTGTGGATTTGGACCCTAGTCTTGGATCAATTTAGGTTGGGGGGTAAAATGATCATTTTACCCAAAGTAGGGAATATTGGATTTCGATTTGGAATCCATGTATTGATTGTGTGTTATTTTCGTACAGATAGCTCGGGGAGTCGTCAGGGCAGCATTTAGGAATTTCTTTCTGTAAGATCAACATTTAAGGTGAGTTTCCTCACTGGGAGTAGCGGGTCTAAGGCACCAAGGTCGACCCTTGATTGGTTATGTTAGTATACTTGTTGTCTGTGTGATACTTGTATGTATTTGGATATATATATATATATATATATATATATATATATATATATATATATATATGGATATATATATATATATATATATATATATATATATATATATATATATATATATATATATATATATATGTTATTGGGCGGGGCCCGTATCTTATTTGGGCGGGGACCGTTATGCGAGTGTGGGTGAGGCCCGTATCTCATTTGGGCGGGGCACGTTATATGCTTTGTATGGTATGCGGTAGTTTGGGGATTCACTAAAGTTTGTGCTTACAATTTTCAGTTTATGTTTCAGGTACTTCTGGTTGCGAAGGGAAGAGTTCGGGCTGACTGCATTGCACACACCATAGGGATTTTGTTATGGGACAAACTCTGATTTTCTTGATGTTTGACATTATTGATTTATGGGTTGTATGAACTACGTATTGGATTACCATTTTTACTTGGTTTAAAAATAAACAATTTGGGTCATGATTTTTGGATGTTACAAGTTGGTATCAGAGCCTTGGTTTGAGGGATTCGGGCACACTCTCGGGGGTTTCTGAACTCAAACCGAGGATTTGGTAAGTTTTCAAAAGATAAACATGTTTAAGAAAATGTTTTCCAAAATAAGAAAGGGTGTGGCGCATGCAATCATTTGGGCTCAAGTAAGTTATCCCAAAATACCCATACATGTTTATATATGATATGAATTGTGAAATTCTGAATGGCATGTTAGATTAGGGCTAAGGATCTAGGTGAGATGCCTTTGTATGCCTGTTGTACGAGCTTATAGAATTGCATGCTAGTATTGATCGGTCATTAATGAGATGACCTGATTACGGTATGCGTGGTTTTGATTACTTGATGCTCGAATGCTGCTTGCTTTGTGCTTTTAGGAGTTTTATCTAGCTTCAGTTAACTACTGAGCAAATATGCTAAGTTACATATTATGGGAACTAAATAATTTTAGAGGGTTAGGTTTTAACTCTATTGCGCAGCTGTTGTTTGAGTCCAACCGTTATAGTGTGAGACCTTTCATTCGAATAATTATCTAGTTTTTGTAATATGTATTTGTATTCGTGAGCTAGTTAGAGGAAGTTAGTTGGAGCTCCTTCTGCAACTGATGGCGGAGAGTGGTGTGGGGTTTCCCTAGGAAAGAATCGGATGAGATTTAGTGATGGGAGCGGTATTGTTGGAAGGTGACTTGGTGGAGTCAAAGCAATCCTTGAGGAAAGTACAGATAGATGTGGAAGGTAGTATGGGCCCGTACTACTAGAAGCAGAGGTTCCGTACTCGACTCGAGGAGGGCTGCGATAAGACCAAGAAACTTGAAGGATTTGAGATCCCGTGATATATGAATTATGATGAGTATTCTGATGGTTTGTATGGTATATTTTCATTATGGTGACATTGCGTGGTAGGACAACTGATAGTTCTGGTGCCGAGCGGCTTGATGACCAGACGAGGGAGTTCATCTCGTCTGAGATTACGCGCAGTATCATTGACTAGACTCATGTGGCTTCGATCGAGACGCGCTCTATGACCTTCAGGTAATTTCGAGCATGTGGAGCGCCATATTATCATGGGGATAGGGACCCCATTGCGAGCAGCAGGTGGTTGGCGGATGTTGCCAACGCCTTTCGTACCAGCCGTTGTGCCGAGGGGGACAAGGTCAGACTAGCTTCCTACCTTCTGAAGGACATGGCACATGATTGGTGGGAGAAGGTAGGGCATGCTATAGGAGATCCTGCTGTTATTGATTCGATGACCTGGGGTGATTTCTAGACCAGGTTCCGAGCCGAGTTTGCACCGGCGAGTAGCTGGCGCGAGAGTTCCAGGTTCTCCGTCAGACTACTGACACGGTGGCTGAGATCACCGCTATGTTTAGGGAGAGGACACTTCTGGTTCCGCAGTATGTGGCGGACGAGGAGATGAAGAAGGCCCAATACCATGAGATGCTGAGGAGTGATATTCGTCGGTTTATTAGCCGATCCAGATGCAAGACGTTGGAAGACATGATTTTGAGGGCGAGAGAGAGGGAGATTGATTTGGATATGGAAAAGAAGAGGAAGCCAAATTTTGTATCCAGTGTTGAGGGTTTAGGAAAGAGGCCCAATGTGGTTGATACGAGAGGGAAGGGCCAGTAGGGCCGAGGCCGCTGCGGCAAGTACGGCAGGTCGCACGAGGGAACGTGCAGGGTGGGTGGTTCTGGCTGCTTCAAGTGCGGCCGGACCAGTCATATCAGCAGAGATTGTACTACTACCACCACCATCACTCCGGTATCTGACCTGATTTGATTTCAGTGTAATCAGAGGAGCCACAGGAAGGCCCAATGTCCGAGTTTGGCTGCAGCATGACCGGTGTCAGCACCCGCTCCTGCGACATTGAGGAGTGCTGGCGGCCGTCTGGGTCGGGCAGATGCGCCTGCAGCGAAGAGCAGGGCTTTCCAGTTGACGGCAGAAGAGGCGTGTGCTGCTCCCGATGTGGTGACGGGTATGTATCTTCTCCTTGTCTCTTGATTTATATTGTATTGTTGCTTATGCTTATGTGTTTTATTTTAGGATCGTTCCTTGTGAACAACATCTCTACTTTGGTATTATTTGATTCGGGGATACCCGATCATCTGTATCTCTTGCGCTTAGCAAGAGATTTGCTGGAGCTTCGGGAGAGCTAGATTGTCCGCTAGATGTTGAGATTGTGAATGATAGGTCTATTCGGGTTGCGAGGGTTCATCGAGGGTGTACCCTTCAGTTTTTCAGCGAGCAGTATCTTGTGGATCTGGTTCCCATTCCTTTGTGTGGGAATAAGGTTATCGTGGGCATGGATTTGTTGAGACCTAATGGGGCAGTGATCGACTGTGAGTAGTAGTTAGTTTGGGTTCAGACCCCAAGTAGGGGAGAGATGGTGATTCAAGGTGAGAGACTGTAGTGTGGGCCGAGTATGTGTTCAGTAGCAAGGGCCAACCTTTATCTCCATCAGGGTTGTTCGGGTTTTGTCGCCTATGTCATGGATACCCGAGATAAGGGTAAGGCGGTCGTGGACGATGTGCCGATTGTGCGGGAGTATCCGGATGAGTTCCCGGAGGATTTGCATGGGGTACCTCCGGAAAGACAGGTAGAGTTCAGGATTGATTTGGTTCCAGGAGCGGCTCTGATAGCCAAAGCACCCTATCGGTTGGCTCATCCTGAGATGCATGAGTTGTCTACATAGCTGCAGGAGCTGTTAGACAAGGGATTTATCAGGCCGAGCAGTTCGGCTTGGGGAGCACCGATTATGTTTGTGAGAAAGACGGATGGGTCTCATCGGATGTGTATCGACTACCGGAAATTGAATAAGGTAACGGTGAAGAACCATTATCCCCTTCCGAGGATCGATAATCTTTTCGACCAGCTTCAGGGTGCATCTTGGTTCTCCAAGATTGATTTGCGATCGGGTTATCATCAGATGCGGGTTCGGGACGAGGATTTACATAAGACAGCGTTTCGGACTTGATATGGCCATTATGAGTTCATGGTGATGCCTTTCGGGCTCACCAATGCTCCACCCGCGTTCATGGATCTCATGAATGTCACACCCCCCAAAACGGAACGGCGGAAACGTTCGGGGGAGGATGACGTCATGTACATTATCACAATAATTGCATAATAGTAATCAAAGTACAACAACCATGATATTGATAAAGTATAGTTTTACATCTGTGTTCAAATCATTGTTTACTTGACACCAAAATGTATAGCAAAAACAAAAAGACGTAAATCAATGAAGCTCCGTCTTCTCAAAACCTGTGGGTACCTGTTTACTGATTCCCTGAGAATACAAGTAGTTTTGAAAAGAGTGTCAACAATTAAGTTGGTGAGTTCATAAGCATGTTTGTATTTGAAATCTGTCATTTGTTCCTTGAAAATGTACATGTTTTCTTCCAGAAAATCCAATATTTTCTGTTGTAAATGAATTGTAGCCTTAGTATCTTAAGATTAAAATGTATAAGTGTTGTTGTACTCTGAAATAGTATAATGTTGTTTTAATTTACATAAAACCATAAAATGTATGTTTTCTCTGTACTGGAATAGTATTCTGTATTTGTACTTATACGAAAACTCTGTAAATGTAAGTGTTTGGATTCACCCGCTGTATTGTAAAATACTGTATTGTAGATTTATTATTTAATATAACTATGTGAAGTTGTTTACTTATTCATACACTAATCGTATTGTTTAATACCAAATTGTGAGTTATTATAACCATGCTTGATGACCTAAGATGGCCTGAACATGACGTTCTTCAGGCGTCAGAATCGGTACGACATTTGTCACCCCAGGCATGTCGGCCTAACTGTAGCTAACAGTTAAGGTGCGGGATTGTCAGTCCCGTATAGATCTATACACAAGTGTCACGCTCTCCCTCCAGGAGACTCTGGTTATAATTTCAGGACATTCGTTGGTGCTTAGATAAGTACATGAAGTGTGTCTCACAAAGCTATATTGACGGTTACATGTAGAATAATGAAAAGTCCTTTTTGTAATAAGTATCTGTATGTATATATCATAAACTATATTTATTATAGTTTATATGTTTGTTTCCGTAATGTATTTTGAACTTGGTAACATAGTGCATATGATCCATAAACTATACCTATTATAGTTTATATGTTTCTTTTTGTATTGTATCTTGAACTTGGTAAAATGATATGTAAGTTCCATAAACTATATCTATTATAGTTTATATGTGTGTGTTCTATTGAAATGAAAACATTTGTACTGTTAATGATTTTGCAAGTTTAAATCGTAAAATCCGTGAAAAAGATGTTCCGTGAAATTTAACATTTATTTCCAACTAGTACTAAAATAGATTGCAAAAATAATGTTTTTGTTTAACAAGATTAAATAGTTTTATACTTATATAAATATAATATTTATATAATTACGATTAAAAAGGCAGTCGAATAAATGATTCTACCATAAGCCCACAACCAAACAATGAATCGGAAATAAAGCAAAATCATCAATTCTAAGCCTCTTGAATCTTAATTATATATATATATATATATATATATATATATATATATATATATATATATATATGTTTTTAATAACGACAACGATTAATAATATTTGAAATTATTTAGATATTAACACAAGATTTCTTGTGTTATACTTGTATCCCCCCCCCCCCCCTAAAACAATGAAAAATCATGAAAACGTAGGGGTATGAACTCACCTTGTATGTGTGTTCTTGGTTGGGTACAACTTGATCGCGATGATCCTCGGGATAGAGTACGTGTAAATAACCGTATCCTTATTATATTATACACATAATTATATGTGTAAATTAGATAAACTAGTAATTTAACATGATAAATAACATTAGTTTGTATAAATTACTTACTAATTGTGAAGAAGTTCCTGGGACTTGATTTGGATGTTCTGATGAAAGTTTTAAGGTTTGAAGATTAGCTGGGTAAGTGCTTTGATATTTGAGAGCATATAAGGTGAAAAGTGTTCACTGTATGTGTTATATAAATCTCATTTTGTATCTTACATTGGAAGGAAAAGATAGGCGGTTGAGGTGATGTTTACGTTGGAATATGTATCTTAGCACATTGGGAAGTTAAATATGTAAAATATGTAGATATTATGGGGGATTTCGGCCAAGATAAGGTTGATTTCGGTCCTATCATGGCTGAAATCACCTTGGTTGTCCCACAATTGCTTGATTTCGGCCTTAGTGGAGGATACCAAACCTAAAACACAAAGTGGTCCAAGATGCTCAAAACCACAAACCTACTGTTTCTAGATGCTTAAAACCGAAATCACAATTTTTCCAAGATTCCCAATACTGAAATCTCCAATGAAAGGTGTTAAATTTGGATTTTAACTTCGCCTTTTGACTTATGTTGACTTATATCATCTTATATAAACATATATATATATATATATATATATATATATATATATATATATATATATATATGCATGGTTTTCAATATAAATATATATAACTTATATAAGTATTGTTTTCAAAGTATAAATATATATAACTTATATAAGTATGTATTCTTGGCATTCCAAAGTTCTTATTGTGTTAATGTTATGGTGTTAATTCACTTGTACACGGTTGTAGTTTAGACTTTTATTTGAATAAGCTGACTTACATTGACTTGAAACAACGGGTTGTTACAATGAACCGCATGTGCAGAACGATGTTGGATCGGTCTGTGATAGTATTCATTGATGATATCTGTTGGATAAGGTGTCTAAGTCCATAATTATTTCTGGTATGTACTTGACCCGACCCGGCATGGTCCATTTGGGTTGCATGGCACCATGCAATTGGATAAACTAAAATGAGAGAAATAACACTTATGGTTTATTAATATATTATAAGTTCTAATATATTAATAATATTATTTAATTAGTTTGATCAAGAATTTATTTAGAATTAATTAATTGATCAAAAGATAACTAATTAAATATATGGGTAGATTATGTAAATCTTCCATATCTTATATAGTGGGCTAAGAGGCTCCATGGATTATCAAGTTGGGTTCCACCCATAGGATGCTCCATGGATGCTCTATGGGAGTTACAAACCCATGGTTCATGGAAATGAAGAGTCATGACACATTAGGGTTTACATGGTGTAACCCTAGATGTGTCAACACTATATAAGAAACCCATTCTCCACCAAAATCGGCTACACATAAGAAACGAAAGGGCTAGGCCGATTTTAGAAGTGTGTATTCTCTCTAAAGTCATTCCAAAAGCATTTGGTGTTGTGTGAAGCATTTGAGGCATCACACTTGGGGTGCTAGGCTCACAAGGTTTCAAGGATCATAAGCAACAACAAGGTAAGTTATTCTATCTTTCATGCAAGTTAAAATTTGTTCCCCATGTATGCTAGATAGGAATATAACCTTGGAATTCAACTTTGCATGATAATTAGACAAACATAGATCCAAGGTTATTAGGGTTGCATGTACACTTAGGAAGTGTTAGAATGCTCAAAACCCATCAGTGGTATCAGAGCCAGGTTCGTTTGTTGTTTTTTTATGTGTGCAAACAGCTTGAAAAAAAAATCGTTTTTCTGTTTTCTGCTCGTATGAAAGTTTGCACATTTGTTGCTGGAAATGGACTAGAAACATTACCATAAACTGTTTTGATGTTTTAAAGCTTGTTTTAGATGGTGTAATGTTTATGCTAATCCATTTACAATGGCAATTATTAAAATTACAAGTTTTTTTTTTAAATGTAATTTTTGTGTCTTGAAAAGTGTTCATATTCATGTTCTTGAACTTATGAAGATTAGATGATCATAGGAATTGTTTGTAACCTTCATGGTAGTTTAATTCATGATCATAATGTGTTTTAATGGAGTCCATAACTTGTCCTCAAGTTATGGAAAACCAAAAGTCTCACTTTTATTAAAGCCATTAAAAGAACACAAGAGTTATAAAAATGAAGAGTCTTCATTTTTATTACTCAATTAATTCATAAGTTATAAGAAATGAAATTTTTTGGAAGTTTAGAAAACTTGCCCTCAAGTTTTGGAACATGTAAAGTCTTGATTAAAACTTTAGTTCCAACCCTTAGAATTTTAAAAGTTAAAATTCAACCCTTATACTTTATAATATTATAAGTTACTAATATATGTATGTATAACGTCAAGTCGTCTTACCGCTAGTACGCCTCATTCACGAAGCCGGTCTATAAGGGGGGTATAAGGTTGTTGCCTATAAAATGTCAACTTAATGGGTGTCCAATCTCACCCACCGCTTCCTTGATCGGTGGATGGTCGTTAGCTGAACGGGTAAGACAAAGACTTATAAATTCTCATTAAAAGTATGATGAATATTATAAAGTAACTAAATGCTTTTATTAAATTCCCAATCTTAGTTACTTTAGGAAAATGTGAATAAGGTGCTAATCCATGAAATTACACTTTACACTTTGTTTAAGTCGTTGGTGGAGCGTGTGTGGTTAACCGGCACACTAACTTGGACTTAACAAGGTAGGTAAAGGGTGACTTAAGGTTTACCATAGCATTGGTGGAGCGTGTGTGGTTTACCAGTACATCGATTGAGTGATAAACCTTGAGGGTACCAAGTGATTTGCATGGTTACTTCACACCTCGTTTTGTGATCCTCGGTATCCCAGTCACAAAACTTGGAGGGCACACTCGAGATTGAAACATGCCTTTGAAAAGTTTATTGAATCTCAAAAGAATCTAGGAATTTCTAAGAACCAATTAAAAACCTAATATTTATATTTCGTTTTTCATGGTGGAAATTGGTGAATCGTCATTCACCTACCTTTCAAATATGTTATAGCTTGGATTACGGCATACCTCTTCTAAGTTATAATATATTGTGATTGGATCCTAGCCTTAATATTACATTTGGGTGTTTTATTAAGGACTCTCTTAATATCTAAACTAATCTTGTTCTCTTCTTTTAGATGTCTTCAAACAATGCTGCTTCTGGCTCTAATCCTATGGCTCCTTTACCCTTATGAACTTGTGTGGGAAAGTCACTTTTGATGGATCCAACTTTAATGAATGGATCAGAAAGATCAGGATGATTACCCGCTACGAGGACAAAGAATATGTCCTTGACAAGGAGCTTAAGGAGATTGATGAGACCACTGCAACTCCCCAGGAGATCTCTGACTTCCGGGCACATGAAAGGGATGCTACAAAAGTGGCATGCATCATGTTGGCCACCATGACAGCAGAACTCCAAAATCCTATGAGGACTTCTACCCTTTTGAAATGCACCAAGATCTGATGGAAAGATACCATCAAAGTGCAAGACAAGAGAGGTATGAAATCATATGCTCTATCATAACAACCATGATGAAGGACGGGGAATCCGTCACGAGCCACATGCAGAAAATGCAAAGGTATGTGGATCGGTTGCTGAAGCTTAATGTGAACTTCCCTGAGGAGCTTGCAATAGATATCATTTTGCACTCCTTACCATCGTGCTATGATCAATTCTGCATGACATATCACATGAATAAGGAAGAGGTCACACTCAGCAAACTTCAGGGACTCCTCAAGACCGCAGAAACAGGTCTTAAGGGTAAGTCGGTTGTTAACACTCCTACTCCAAACTCCGCCCCGGTTTTGGCAATCGGGAAAGGTAGAGGGAAGAAGAGGAAGAGCTCTTCGAAGGGTACCAAGGCTAGGACCCTTGATTGCTCTTCTTCAAGTGGAACCAAGAAAGGTTTTGTCACTCCTTCTTCTGACCCTAAAGAGGCTGAATGCTTCTATTGCCATGAAAAGTCACATTAGAAGCGGAACTGCCCAAAGTACCAGCAAGATGTGAAGGATGGGAAAGTTAAACCCAACCATGCAGGTATTTACACTATCTTATCTAATAACTCACCCCATTCTAACTCTTGGGTCCTTGATACTGGTTGTGGTATTCATATCTGTTCTGATTTGCAGGGACTAAGAAGAAGTGAGAATGTGGAGCATGGAAGAATAAACTTAATCATGGGGAATAGGAAAGCTTTACCTGTCACCAAGATTGGAGTTTATACTTTATCGCTAAGTAGTGGGTTTAGTTTAGATTTGAATAAATGTTGTTATTCGCCAGAAATGGCAAGAAATATTATTTCCTTTCATGCATTGTATAAACAAGGTTTCACCTTTTCATTTGATAATGAAGTTGGTTCGATTAATGCTTTCGTTAATAATGTTCTTTATTTTAAAGCATTACCTTGTGATGGTGTGTATGAAACTGTATCTGTGGTTGATAACTTAGGAAATAATGTATTGTGTATTGATTCTGTTAATGATAATAACTTGGATAAATCATCATTATGGCATTGTCGTCTTGGACATATAAGCAAGAAACGCATAGGCCAACTCCAAAAGGATGGAGTATTGGAGTCATTTGACCTAAAGTCAGATGATAGTTGCGAATCATGCTTACTTGGAAAAATGACAAAGTCACCCTTCACAGGTTCTTGTGATAGGGGTGAAGGTTTGTTGGATCTTATACACACGGATGTGTGTGGGCCCTTCAAACATGCCACAAGGGATGCTAATCGTTATTATTTGACTTTTACTGATGATTACAGTAGATATGGATATGTCTACTTAATCAAGCATAAGTCAGAGACTTTTGAGAGGTTTAAAGAGTTTAAACATGAAGTCGAGAATCAATTGGGCAGGAACATTAAGATGCTTCGATCCGATCGAGGTGGTGAGTATCTTAGTTCAGAGTTCCTCGACTATCTTAGGGAATGTGGGATTGTCTCACAATTGACACCTCCCAGGACACCGCAGTTGAATGGTGTAGCTGAGAGGCGTAATCGAACCTTGTTGGATATGGTTCGTTCCATGATGAGTCGAGCTTCGCTACCAATCTCATTTTGGGGGTATGCCTTAAAGACTGCCGCCCATATCCTTAATCTAGTTCCCACAAAGAAAGTTGCCAAAACTCCTCATGAGATGTGGACTGGTAAAGTACCCAAACTAGACCACATTAAGATTTGGGGTTGCGAGGCTTTCGTGAGACGCGAGACTCATGATAAGCTCGAACCTCGAAGTGAGAGGTGTATTTTCATCGGCTACCCACAGAAATCCTTTGGTTACCTCTTCTACAGACCTAGTGAGAATGTGGTCTTTGTAGCTAGGAGGGCGTTCTTTCGAGAGAGAGAGAGAGTTCATAAGCCAAGGAGACAGTGGGAGGCAAGTTGACCTTGAAGAAATTCAAGAGTCAAGTGGTGAAGGAACTTCAAACCCTAGCACTCAACTTGAGGAGGAAACTTCTGTTGAGCCAATTGACAAGTCTGTACCTCTGAGGCGTTCCACAAGGGTTAGGAATGCACCTGAGCATTACTATGGATTCCATATTACTGCAGAAGGTGATACACTTATCAGTGATGGGACACTGATAGGTCTGGATGAACCTAACAGTTACGCGGAAGCTATGGCAGGCCCTGAGTCAGCCAAGTGGAAAGAGGCAATGGACAGCGAGATACAGTCCATGTATGACAATCAAGTTTGGAACTTGGTTGAGAATGTACCAGGTCGTAAGACTGTAGGGTGCAAATGGATCTTCAAGAAGAAGACCGACATGGATGGTAATGTACACACTTATAAGGCACGACTGGTTGCAAAGGGTTTCTCACAAACTCCGGGAGTTTATTATGATGAGACCTTTTCTCCAGTGGCCAAGATTAAGTCTATTAGGGTTCTGTTAGCCATAGCCGCATTTCATGACTATGAAATATGGCAAATGGATGTCAAAACCGCTTTCCTTAATGGAAAGTTGGCTGAGGATGTTTACATGAGTCATCCAGAGGGTTTTGTCAATACAGAGTACCCCTAATAAAGTGTGTAAGCTTGACAAATCCATTTATGGGTTAAAGCAAGCACCTCGTAGATGGAATCTTTGCTTTGATGAGAAAGTCAAAGAATTTGGCTTTTCTAGGAGTGAAGATGAATCTTGTGTATATGTCAAGGCTAGTGGGAGTATAGTTAGCTTTTTGGTATTGTATGTGGATGACATACTACTCATAGGAAATGACATCCCAACTCTGCAGGAAGTTAAGTCCTGGCTTGGGAAGTGTTTCTCTATGAAGGACCTAGGAGAAGCTGCCTATATTCTAGGGATAAGGATCTTGAGAGACCAGAGTAAAAGACTAATTGGACTTAGTCAGAGTACCTACTTGGATAAGGTGCTGAAGAGATTCGGCATGCAGGACTCCAAGAAAGGAGAGTTACCCATCCAGAGTAACGCCAGATTGAGTAAGACACAAAGCCCTAGTACTGAGGCTGAGATAGCAGAAATGAGTCGAATACCTTATGCTTCGGCTGTAGGATCGATCATGTATGCTATGACGTGTACTCGACCTGATGTAGCCTTTTCTTTGAGCATGGTTAGCAGGTATCAGGGGAACCCTGGCAAGGCACACTGGACTGCGGTAAAGAATATCCTCAAGTACCTACGGAGGACTAAGGACTGGGTCCTTACCCTCGGTGGGAGTGAAGACTTGAGAGTTGTAGGGTATAGTGATGCTAGCTTTCAGACTGATAGGGATAATTTCCGCTCTCAGTCAGGCTGGGTCTTTACCTTAAATGGAGGAGCAATTTCTTGGAAGAGTTCCAAGCATGAGACAGTGGCTGATTCAACTTGCTAATCAGAGTATATAGCAGCTAGCGAGGCAGCAAAGGAGGCGATATGGCTGAAGAACTTCATTGGAGACCTTGGAGTTGTACCAGCTATTAAAGAGCCAATGGAAATTTTCTGTGATAGTGAAAGTGCAGTTGCCTTAGCCAAGGAACCAAGGGATCTCGGGAGATCCAGACACATCGACAGAAAATACCATTTCATCAGACATCGAATAGAAGAAGGACTCCTCGTGGCAAAGAGGGTATCATCAGATGAGAATCCAGCAGATCCCCTCACGAAGGGACTGACTCGGGTTAAGCATCTCCAGCATGCTCGGAGCATAGGGCTGAAGGATGATATTAGATTTAGTAGTTAGATAACCTTGAAATTTGTAAAGTGTAATTGACATTAGATGATGAATAAAAGGTGTTTTATTTATGAGTAAAGTGTTTCTATCTCTTGTCGATCGTTTACTATATTTCTTTTGCATGTTTTGACTTCCACAATAATTATGTTTGGTATATCATATTATTCGAACCTCCACAGTCGGTCATATGTCGGAAGTAGGTATGAATCAAGACTGTCATGATTGGTTGCAGAGGTCTAAGTTGTTGGACATGGCTACAACACTCATGAGTGCTCATAAGTTCTGAGCATTGGACTCAACCCACGCTCACTGGAATCACTTCATGGAATTTATCTCGAGTGATCGTGAGACGGTAATATCATATAAGTGTTCAAACCTAGAGATATGATTTGTTACTTATGAGTTGGTTATGCATTGATTGTACGTTAACGCATTGGTAACTCGATGTTATAAAACGTGCTTTTGTGTATAATTCAATGAGTGGTAGAACAAACATATGAGTCGAATTTTATCGGTTCCTTCTTGGATTAGAAGCTGATATCTGGGCCCCTCGATGATTTTGTTTTGACCTATGTACCGGGCCCGGTCAGAACTAAGTTGATGTGTTCAATTAAGTTCTTTGTCAAACAAATCGGAAATCGGGAAACAAACTGCTGGACAATAAGTAAGACATTGTTCCATGTATTTGTCTGGCTGATATCTAGAACAGAGGATTACAGGATCACTTATCTTAAATGGCGTATCATCATCTTCTCAGTTCCGAGAGACCTTGAAAGAGCTACGGTTGCCGATCGGTTCCTGAAGTATTGCAGTTATAGTTATTAGACTTATCCAAGTGGGAGACTGTTGGATAAGGTGTCTAAGTCCATAACTATTTCTGGTATGTACTTGACCCGACCCGGCATGGTCCATTTGGGTTGCATGGGACCATGTAATTGTATAAACTAAAATGAGAGAAATAACACTTATAGTTTATTAATATATTATAAGTTCTAATATATTAATAATATTATTTAATTAGTTTGATCAAGAATTAATTTAGAATTAATTAAGTGATCAAAAGATAACTAATTAAATATATGGGTAGATTATGTAAATCTTCCATATCTTATATAGTGGGCTAAGAGGCTCCATGGATTATCAAGTTGGGTTCCACCCATAGGATGCTCCATGGATGCTCCATGGGAGTTACAAACCCATGGGTCATGGAAATGAAGAGTCATGACACATTAGGGTTTACATGGTGTAACCCTAGATGTGTCAACACTATATAAGAAACCCATTCTCCACCAAAATCGGCTACACATAAGAAACGAGAGGGCTAGCCCGATTTTAGAAGTGTGTATTCTCTCTAAAGTCATTCCAAAAGCATTTGGTGTTGTGTGAAGCATTTGAGGCATCACACTTGGGGTGCTAGGCTCACAAGGTTTCAAGGATCATAAGCAACAACAAGGTAAGTTATTCTATCTTTCATGCAAGTTAAAATTTGTTCCCCATGTATGCTAGATAGGAATATAACCTTGGAATTCAACTTTGCATGATAATTAGACAAACATAGATCCAAGGTTATTAGGGTTGCATGTACACTTAGGAAGTGTTAGAATGCTCAAAACCCATCAATATCTTGGGTTATTCCAAGACTTAGGAGCATCTGAGGGAGGTGCTGGAGACGTTGAGGAGGGAGATACTTTTTGCGAAGTTCTCCAAGTGCGAGTTCTGGTTACGCGAGGTGCAGTTTCTGGGGCACCTTGTCAACTAGAAGGGTATTCTGGTCGATTCGGCCAAGGTCGAGGCCGTGATGCAGTGGGAAGTTCCGAGGTCTCCATTTGAGATTCAGAGTTTCCTTGATCTGGCGGGTTATTATCAGAGATTCATCCAGGATTTCTCCCAGATCGCAGTTCCATTGACCCAACTGACCAAGAAGTCGGTGACATTTTACTGGGGGCCTGAGCAGCAGTCAGCTTTTGAGACTCTTAGACAGCGGTTGTGTGAGGCGCCGATTCTGACCCTGCAAGAGGGTGTTGATGACTTTGTGGTTTATTGCGATGCCTCGATCTCGGGTATGGGGGCGGTATCGATGCAGCGGGGTCGCATGATCGCCTACGCTTCGAGGCAATTGAAGCCTCATTAGGCGAACTATCCGACACATGATTTGGTGCTGGGGGCTGTGGTTTTCGCCCTCAAGATTTGGCGGCACTTCCTCTATGGAGTCCGGTGTACCATATACACGGATCACAAGAGCTTGAGGTACGTGATGGATCAGCCAAATCTGAGCATGAGGCAACGCCGTTGGTTAGATGTAGTGAAGGATTATGATTATGAGATCCTTTATCACCCGGGGAAGGCCAATGTGGTGGCTGATGCTCTTAACCGCAAGGCAGTCGCGGCTCCGATCAAAGATCTATGTTTGAAGATGACCGCCATTACTCCATTGTTGAAGCAGATCCACGAGGCACAGGTTAAGGCTATGAAGGAAGACCTCCGGAAGTGTGAGCGGATTGTGGGTCAAGTGGCTTCCTTCGATTATGATAGCCGTAGACTGTTGACTCTGTATCGGAGAGTCTGGGTTCCGTATTGGGATGGTGTGCGCCAAATTCTGATGGAGGAGGCTCATAAGTCGAGGTTCTCCATTTATCTCGGGGCGACGAAGATGTATAGGGATCTCCGCCCTGATTATTGGTGGCCCTGCATGAAGCGGGATATAACATGGTTTGTAGAGCGATGCTTGACTTGTAGGAAAGTCAAGGCCGAGCATCAGCGACCTCATGGCAAGATGCATCCGTTGGAGATTCCCGTATGGAAATGGGAAGAGATCACCATGAATTTTATCACGAAGCTTACTACGACTGCGCGCGGGGTAGATTCTATTTGGGTCATCGTGGATCGATTGACCAAGAGCGCGCATTTCTTTCCGATCCAGGAGAGTATTTCTCCAAAGAACCTAGCCGAGATTTATGTTCGGGAGGTGGTGGCACGTCATGGGGTGCCGATATCAGTGGTTTCAGACCGGGATGTTCGTTTTATTTCCAGATTTTGGAAGCGGTTTCATGACGAGATGGGTACTCGTCTCCATTTCAGTATGACATTTCATCCGCAAACCGACGGTCAGAGTGAGCGGACTATTCAGACTCTTGAGGACATACTGCGAGCGTGCGTGTTGGATTTCGGTGGAAGTTGGGATACGTATCTTCCGTTGGCGGAATTTTCATATAACAATAGTTATCACGCCAGCATCGATCGACCTCCTTGTGAGATGCTCTATGGGAGGAAATGCAGGAAACCGACTTGTTGGGGCGAGGTCGGTCAGCGAGTCATGGGGAGTACCGAGGTGGTGCTCAAGACCATGGAGTTGATTCAGCAGGTTCGGAGTAGGCTTCAAACAGCTCAGAGTCGGAAAAAGAGCTATACTGACCGGCGCCGATCAGACCTGGAATTCCAGGTGGGGGATATGGTCCTCCTGAAGGTTTCACCTTGGAAGGGTCTCATCCGGTTCAGGAAGCGGGGGAAACTGGTCCCCATATTTATTGGTCCCCTCAACGTTTTTGCTCGGGTGGGCTGGGTAGCTTATCGTCTTGATCTTCCAGCCGAGCTCATTCAGATTCATAACACTTTCCATGTCTCTCACCTGCGGAAGTTTTTAGTAGATCATTCCGCATTAGTACCTTTGGAGGGTATTCAGGTGGATGACCGCCTGAATTACATTGAGCGACCGGTGGCAATTTTAGATTGGAGAACAAAAACCTTGAGGAACAAACTTGTGGAGCTGGTTATGGTGCAGTGGCTACATTGCAAGGGGTCTGAGTGGACGTGGGAGCCCGAGGAAGAGTTGAGGGAGCATTATCTCGAGTTTTTCGAAGCGGCAGACTTCGAGGACGAAGTCTGATCCAAGTGGGGGAGAACTGTAAGGCTCAATATCCAAGGTATTTATTTTAATTGTTGATTGCTTAAATAATTTTGGTTGGGCTTTGGAATCTTTAGACTTTTATCATTTTGGGCTTTGAGGGGGTGTCGTACGCTGGGGCGTACCACCCTAAGTACGCTAGGCATACTGATTGAAGTTGGACGCAGATGCCATGCACATACACGCTGCATACTGAGGAGTACACACAACGTACGTGTCCAAACCCAAAACCCTACATTTTAGGTTTTGAGCACAATATAAAGAACATTATGCCTTAAGGACCAACCTCACTCTCATCTCTAATCAGCCCCCACGAAACCCTCATTCCTATATTGTATGTTCTTGTGTTTGGAAGGTCCCTTGAGTGCATTCTTAGTGGTTTGATCCATTTCCAAAGAAGTGAAGGTTGAAGCAAGGTGGTGGTTCAAGGAGAAGTTTGTAGATCTGAGTTGTTTGCTTCATTTCAAGCTCTTGCAAGGTATAAAGTCTTGAACTTGATACTCCATAGCCTAGATCTCTTTTAGTTAAGCTTTTGGACCCTTTTGGTCCCATTATTGAGATCTTATGAGTCCATGCTATTCCTAAAGCTTTGAGTTGCCACTACTGGTATTATTTGGGCGGGGCCCGTTATGCGAGTGTGGACGAGGCCCGTATCTCATTTGGACGGGGCTCGTTATATGCTTTGTATGGTATGTGGTAGTGTGGGGAACTCAATAAGATTTGTGCTTACAATTTTCATTATATGTTTCAGGTACTTCCGGTTGCAAAGGGAAGAGTTCGGGCTGACTGCATCGCACACACCATAGGGATTTTGTTATGGGACAAACTCTGATTTTCTTGATGTTTGACATTGTTGATTTATGGGTTGTATGAACTATGTATTGGATTACCGTTTTTACTTGGTTTAAAAATAAAATTTTTGGGTCATGATTTTGGGATGTTACATTAATTATCCTTCTATTAATAATTCTGTTTGCATGGATTCTACTAGTACTAGCAATAATTTTAATAAATATGAATTATGACATGCTAGACTAGGACACATTCATTACACGAGATTAAAAGACATATCTAAAATGAGTTTAATTCCTGCATTTGATATACAAAATAATGAAAAATGTAAAACATGCATGCTAACTAAAATCACTAGACAACCTTTCAAAGATGTTGTTAGGGAAAGCAAGGCGTGGATCTTATACATAGTGATTTATGTGATTTTCATGCAACACCTTCCCTTGGAAACAAAAAGTATGTTGTTACTTTTATTGATGATGCATCTAGATATTGTTATGTCTATTTGCTACATTCTAAGGATGAAGCACTTGATAAATTTAAAATTTATAAACAACAAGTTGAGCTTCATAAAAATGAATTAATAAAAGTCTTGCGTACTGATAGAGGTGGTGAGTATTATGATCCAATTTATTTTGAATCAACTGGAATGATACATGAAACCACAGCTCCTTATACACAACAACAAAATCGTGTAGCTGAAAGGAAGAATAGGAATTTGAAATAAATGGTTAATTCCATGTTGTCCTATTCAGGATTAAGTGAAGGGTTTTGGGGTAAGGCGATGTTAACTGCAGGTTACATCTTGAACAAAACTCCAAATAAAAGGAGTAAGAATACTCCTTATGAACTTTGGTGTAAAAAGGTACCAAATTTGAGTTATCTCAAAGTTTGGGGTTGTAGAGCAGTTGTAACGATCATTATATCCAAAAGGAAAACATTGGGTGAGAGAGGTGTAGAATGTATCTTTATTGGATATACTGAGCATTCCAAAGCATATAGATTCTATGTTTTAGAATATAATGACTCTATGTCTGTAAACATTGTGATAGAGTCAAGAGATGCTATCTTTAATGAAGAAAGATTTACATCTATACCTTGACAGAGTGACATGATTCATCAATCTTCTAGCAAGAGTACTAATCAAGCTGAAGATGTTTATAATGGTACAAGTTTTGTACCTGAACCTAGGAAAAGCACAAGAGCTAGAAAAGCTAAGTCTTTTGGATATGTTTTTCAACTTTATATAGTTGAAGGAACAAGGAATGAGACTATATGTCAACATCAATATTGTTTTAATATTGAGGAGGATCCAAAGACTTTTAGTGAAGCTATGGCTTCTAGGGATGTTCATTTCTGGAAAGAAGCAATCCAGGATGAGATTGATTCTATCATGCATAATAATACTTGGGTATTGTCAGATTTACCTCCTGGTTGCAAGGCATTGGGAAGTAAGTGGATCCTCAAAAGGAAAATGAAGGTGGATGGCACAATTGATAACTATAAAGCCAGATTGGTTATCCAAGGGTTTAGGAAAAAAGAATGCATTGACTTCTTTGATACTTATGCTCTTGTTGCTAGAATTTCCACTATTAGATTATTGTTAGCTCTTGCAGCTATACATAATCTTGTGATTCACCAAATGGATGTGAAAACTGAATTCTTGAATGGTGACTTGGATGAGGAAATTTACATGAAACAACCTGAAGGGTTTGTTATGCCTGGTAATGAACATAAGGTGTACAAGTTGAAGAAATCATTATATGGTTTGAAACAAGCACCAAAACAATGATATGTTAATTTTGGTACCAATCAAGGTGAAGTTGATAAAACCGATAAATTCTTATTATCTAGTTTTGATATGAAAGACATGGGGGAGGCTGAGGTAATTTTTGGTATAAGAATTAGAAAAGGAAACAATGAGATTTCAATTTCTCAATCTCATTACATTGGGAAGATATTGAAAAAGTTTAACTTTGAGACTTGTTCTTCTGTAAGCACTCCTATAAATCCTAATATTAAGCTTCTACCAAATAAAGGATCTCCAGTGTCTCAACTTGAATATTCAAGAGCAATTGGATATCTTATGTATGCCATGATTAGTACTAGGCCTGATATAGCTTTTGCTGTGGGAAAGCTTAGTAGATATACTAGTAATCCTAGTGCACATCATTGGCAAGAAGTGAATAGAGTATTCAAGTATTTGAAAGGAACCAAGGATTATGGTTTAACTTGTAGTGGATATCCTTCTATTTCGGAAGGTTATTCAGATGCCAGTTGGATTACCAACTTAGAAGATCACAATTATACAAGTGGTTGGGTATTTATTCTTGGAGGAGGAGCCATTTCTTGGGCATCCAAGAAACAGACTTGTATTACTAACTCAACTATGGAGTCTGAGTTTGTAGCATTGCTTGCTGCTGGTAAGAAAGTTGAGTGGCTAAGGAATTTGATTTATGAAATTCCATTATGGCGTAAACCGATATCTACCATTTCTATAACATGTGATAGTGTTGCAACCTTGGCTAAGGCTTATACTCAATTATACAATGGGAAGTCTAGACACTTAGGTGTTAGACATAGCTGTTGGATATAGTGTCTAAGTCCATAACTTTATTTGGTATGTACTTGACCCGACCCGGCATGGTCCATTTGGGTTGCATGGCATTGCAATACTTGGATAGACTAAATGAGAGAATAAGGCACTTATGATTATTAATATATTATAAGTTCTAATATATTAATAATAGTATTATTTAATTAGTATTGATCAAGTATTAATCTAGTATTAATTTGGTGATCAAAGTGAGACTAATTAAATATATAGGGTTGATTATGACAATCATCAATTCTTTATGGTGGATTAATGATCCATGGTTTATGGGTTATGGATGTAACCATATGGAGCTCCATGGATAGCCCATGGGAGTTACAAATCCATGGGTCATGGGAAATCAAGAGTCATGGCAATTAAGGGCATCCATGTGTAAACTCTAATTGTGACAACACTATAAAAGGAACCCTATGGCTAGCAAAAAGTAGACCTAGTGGACATAGTGTTACTAGAGAGGGCATAACCAATTTTGAGTGCTAGAAGTATTCTCTCAAGTTATTCCAAGTCTTGTGGTGTTGTGTGAAGCATTTGAGGCACAACATTTGGGGTGCTAGGCTCACAAAGTCTTGAAGGAATCCAAGCAACAACAAGGTATGTATTTCTACTAGTTTTATGTTTTATGTAATCCCCATGCCATGCTAGTTAGGAAATAACCTTGAAAAAGAAATTTGCATGTATATAGAGAAAACATAGATTCAAGGTTATTAGGGTTGCATGTACACTTAGGAAGTGTTAGAATGATCTAAAACCCATCAGTGGTATCAGAGCCTAGGATTGTTTTCTGTATACTTGATGCAAACCTGCTTAAAAATCGAAAATTCTGCACTCTGACGACTGTACTCGCCGAGTCCATGGGGAGGACTCGCCGAGTCCATGAACAAATTCATTCTACTTGCCGAGTAGAATAGTGCACTCGGCGAGTAGGAGCGTGCTGGGCAGTTTTTTCGAGTTTTGTTGCTGGAAATGGATTAAGATCATTATCCCAATCTGTTTTGGACTTGTAAAATCTGTTTTTCAAAATGATAATGATTATGTTAACCCATTTTACATGACTTTTATCAATTTTCAAGTATTGTATATGTTTATATGATTTCTTGAAATTGCTTGACATGAATTTGTGTTCTTATGAGTTTTTAGAAGATCATAGGAATTATGTGTAACCACCATGTGTGTTTAATTCATGATCTTAATGGCTATGATGGTGTCCATAACTTGTCCTCAAGTTATGGATAACCAAAAGTCACTTCTTTTAATTGTGATTAAAGAACTAAAGAGGTTTCATAAAATGAAGAGTCTTCATTTTATGAACCATTAAAACTCATAAGTTACAAATTGAAGAGACTTGGAATAGTTTCAAATCTTGCCCTCAAGTTTTGGAATTTGAAAACTCTTACACTTTAATACTTTAATTCCAAATTAAACCTTAGATTTTTAAAAGGTTTAAAAATCAACACTTATACTATTATTATAATTTTATTATATAGATTTGTATAAGAATATGTCATTCTTACCGTTAGTAGGCCTCATTCACGAAGCCGGTCTATAAGGGGGGTATAAGGTTGTTGCCTATAAAATGGTGACTTAATGAGTGTCCACTCTCACCCACCGCTTCCTTGATCGGTGGAGGGTCGTTAGCCGAACGGGTAGGATACGACTTTAAATACTTGTTAAAAGTATAATGAATTATAAAGTAACTATACATTATAAATTCCCAATCTTAGTTACTTTAGGAAAATGTGAAATTGGTGCTGGCCCATAAAATTACACTTTGTACCTTACCAAGTCGTTAGTGGAGCGTGTGTGGTTAACCGGCACACTAACATGGACTAGTAAGAGTGGCAAAGGGTAACTTGACTTTATTATAGATCGGTGGAGCGTGTGTGGTTAACCGGCACATCGATTAGGTAATATTGTTGAGGGTACCAAGTCAATTTGTATGGTTATTCACACCTTGTTTGTGATCCTCGGCATCCCAGTCACAAACTTGAGAGGGCACAATCGAGATTCAAACATGCCATTGAAAAGTTCAATGTATCTCAAAAGATCTAGGAGTTTCAAAACCAATAAAACCTAATAATAAAATATTTCGTTCTTATGGTGGAAATTGGTAAATCGTCATTTACCTACCTTCAAATATTTTATAGTATGGATTACGGCATCCCTCTTCCAACTATAAATAGTTTGTTGGATCCTAGCCTTAATATTTCATTTGGGTGAATTATTAAGGATTCCTAATCTAATGAAACTTGTCTTTCTTTCCTTTCAGATGTCTTCCAACAATGCTTCTGGCTCAAACCCAACAGGCTCCTTTTCCCTTATGAACTTGTGTGGTAAAGTCATCTTTGATGGATCCAATTTCAATGAGTGGATCAGAAACATCATAATGATTACCCGCTATGAGGACAAAGAATATGTCCTCGATAAGGAGCTTAAGGTTGTGAATGAAGCCACTGCTACTCCTGAAGAGTTTGCGGAGTTTGTTGCACATGAAAAGGATGCTACTAAAGTAGCATGCATCATGATGGCCACCATGACTCCTGAACTTCAAAAATCCTATGAAGATTTCTACCCCTATGAGATGCACCTGGATCTGATGGAAAGGTACCATCAGAGCGCGCGTCAGGAGAGGTATGAAATCATCTCCTCCATGATAACCGCAAGGATGAAGGATGGTGAACCCATCACCGGTCACTTGCAGAAAATGCAAAGGTTCGTTGATCGGTTGCTGAAGCTAAATGTTGAATTTCCTGAGGAAATGGCGATTGACATCATTCTCCATTCCTTACCTCCAAGTTATGATCAGTTTCGTATGACTTATCATATGAACAAGGAGGAAGTCACACTTAGCAAACTTCAAGGACTCTTAAGGACAGCTGAAAATGGCCTTAAGGGTAAAGCGGTTGCTACTTCTACTCCTTCAACAGCCCCTGTTCTGGCTATTGGGCAGGGAAAGGGTAAGAAGAGGAAAAGCCCTTCGAAGGGTACCAAGGGTAAGACTCTTGATGGTTCCTCTTCAAGTGGGACAAAGAAAGGTCCCATTACTCCTTCTTCAAACCCAAAGGAAGTACAGTGCTTCTATTGCCAGGATAAGGGACACTTCAAGCGAAGCTGCCCCAAATATCTGCAAGATCTAAAGGATGGGAAGGTTAAACCCACCCATGCAGGTATTTACACAATATTGTCTAACAACTCATCTAATGCTAATTCTTGGGTGCTTGATACAGGGTGTGGTATTCACATTTGTACTGATTTGCAGGCACTAAGAAGAAGTGAGCAAGTGGAGCACGGGAAGATAAACTTAGTCATGGGCAACAGGAAAGCATCACCTGTTACCAAGATAGGAGTTTATTCTTTATTGCTTAATAATGGGTTAATGTTAAATTTGAATAAGTGTTGTTACTCGCCCAAAATGGCGAGAAATATTATTTCTTTTCATGGCTTGTACAGACAAGGTTTTACATTTTCATTTGATAATAAAAATGGTGCTATTAATGTTTATTACAATGATGTATTTTACTTTAAAGCATTACCTTGTGATGGTGTATATGAAGCCATGAATGTTGTATACAATCTAGGAAATAATGTGTTATATATTGATTCTTCAGATAGCTTGGATAAAGCATCCTTGTGGCATTGTCGTCTTGGACATGTTAACAAGAAGCGCATAGGCCAACTCCAAAAGGCTGGAGTCTTGGAATCATTTGACCTCAAGTCAGATGATAGTTGCGAGTCTTGTTTACTTGGAAAAATGAAAAAATCACCCTTCACAGGTACTTGTGATAGGGGTGAAGGTTTGTTGGACCTTGTACACACGGATGTGTGTGGGCCCTTCAGAGTTGCTACAAGGGATGCTAATCGCTATTATGTGACTTTTACTGATGATTACAATAGATATGGATATATTTACTTAATCAAGCATAAGTCAGAAACCTTTGAAAAGTTCAAAGAGTTTAAGCAGGAAGTGGAGAATCAATTGGGCAGGAACATCAAGATGCTCCGATCCGATCGAGGAGGAGAGTATCTTAGCATTGAGTTCCTTGACTATCTTAAGGAATGTGGGATTGTCTCACAATTGACACCTCCCAGAACACCACAGTTGAATGGTGTAGCTGAGAGGCGCAATCGAACCTTGCTGGATATGGTTCGTTCCATGATGAGTCGAGCTTCGTTACCAATCTCTTTCTGGGGGTATGCCTTAGAGACTGCCGCCCATATCCTTAATCTAGTCCCTACTAAAAAGGTTGTCAAAACACCTCACGAGATGTGGACTGGGAAAGTTCCCAATTTGGACCACATCAAGATTTGGGGTTGTGAAGCTTTCGTGAGGCGTGAGACTCATGATAAGCTTGAACCTCGAAGTGAGAGGTGTATTTTCATCGGCTACCCACAGAGATCCTTTGGTTACCTCTTCTACAGACCCAGTGATAATGTGGTCTTTGTAGCAAGAAGAGGAGTCTTTCGTGAGAGAGAATTCATAAGCCAAGGGGACAGTGGGAGGCAAATTGACCTTGAAGAGCTTCAAGAGTCAAGTGGTGAAGGAACCTCAAATGCTATCGACCAACCTGAGGAGGAAACTCATGTTGATCTGATAGATGAGTCTGTACCTCCAAGACATTCCACTAGGGTGAGGAACACACCTGATTTTTATTATGGTTATCACATCACCACTGAAGGTGATACACTTATTAGTGACAGTACACTAATAGATTTGGATGAACCTAATAATTACAGGGAAGCCATGGCAGGCCCTGAGTCTGCTAAATGGAAGGAGGCTATGGACAGCGAGATTCAGTCCATGTATGACAATCAAGTTTGGAACTTGGTTGACAATGTACCAGGTCGTAAGACAATTGGGTGCAAATGGATCTTCAAGAAGAAGACCGACATGGATGGGAAGGTACATACTTACAAAGCGCGACTGGTTGCGAAGGGCTTTACTCAAACTCCAGGAGTTGACTATGATGAGACCTTCTCACCAGTAGCTAAGATTAAGTCTATTAGAGTATTGTTAGCCATAGCTGCATTTCATGATTATGAAATATGGCAAAAGGATGTCAAAACCGCTTTCCTTAATGGAAAGTTGGCTGAGGATGTTTACATGGCTCAACCAGAGGGTTTTGTCGATACAAGATACCCTAATAGAGTATGTAAGCTTGATAAATCCATTTATGGATTGAAACAAGCATCTCGCAGATGGAATCTTTGCTTTGATGAGAAAGTCAAAGAGTTTGGCTTTTCTAGGAGTAAGGATGAGTCTTGTGTGTATGTCAGGGCTAGTGGGCGCATAGTTAGCTTCTTGGTGTTGTATGTCGATGACATACTTCTCATAGGAAACGACGTCCCAACCTTGCAGGAGGTTAAGTCCTGGCTTGGGAAGTGTTTCGCTATGAATGACCTTGGAGAAGCTGCCTATATCCTAGGGATAAGGATATTAAGAGATAGGAGTAAGAGACTAATTGGACTTAGTCAGAGTACTTATGTGGATAAGGTACTGAAGAGGTTCAGTATGCAAGATTCCAAGAAAGGAGAATTACCAATCCAGAGTAATGCCAAGCTAAGTAAGACTCAGAGTCCGAGTACAGAGGCTGAGATAGCTGAGATGAGTCATATACCATATGCTTCCCCTGTGGGCTCGATCATGTATGCTATGACTTGTACTCGCCCTGATGTGGCCTTTGGTTTGAGCATGGTCAGTAGATATCAAGGGAACCCTGGCAAGGCACACTGGACAGCGGTAAAGAACATTCTCAAGTATCTGCGGAGGACTAAGGACTGGGTCCTTACCCTCGGAGGCAGTGATGACTTGAGAGTGGAAGGATATAGCGATGCTAGCTTCCAGACTAATAGGGATAATTTCCGCTCTCAGTCAGGCTGGGTCTTTATCCTAAATGGAGGGGCAATTACTTGGAAAAGTTCCAAGCAGGAGACAGTAGCTGATTCTACTTGTGAATCAGAGTACATAGCAGCAAGTGAAGCAGCTAAGGAGGCGATATGGCTAAAGAACTTCATCGGAGATCTTGGAGTTGTACCAGCTATAAAGGAGCCAATGGAAATTTTCTGTGACAATGAAAGTGCGGTTGCTTTGGCTAAGGAACCAAGAGATCACGGGAGATCTAGGCACATTGACAGAAAATACCATTTCATCAGACATCGAATAGAAGAAGGACTCCTCGTTGCTAAGAGGGTATCATCAGATGAGAACCCGGCAGATCCCCTCACGAAGGGACTGAGCAGGGTTAAGCATTTACAGCATGCGAGGCGCATTGGGCTGAAGGATGATATTAGTTTCAATAATTAGATTCCTGAAACTTGTAAAATGTAATTGACATTTGATGATAAATAAAAGTTGTTATTTATTTATGAGTAAGGTGTTACTATCTTGTGTTGATTGTTTACTATGTTTCAATTTTGCATGTTTTTACTTCCAGAATAATTATGTTATTATTCAAACCATCCACAGTCAGTCAAACTTTGGAAGTAAGTATTGATTTAAGACTGTCATGAATTTGGCTTGTATGATTTGTCTAAAAGTGCTTTAGACAATGCAATGGTTGCTACAACATTCATGAGTACTCATAAGGGCTGAGTATTGGATCCAACCCACGCTCACTTGCATCACTTCATGGAATTTATCTCGAGTGATCGTGAGACGGTAATATCATATAAATCTTCAAACCTAGAAATATGAGTTGTTGACTATGAGTTGGTTATTCATTGATTGCACGAAAACGCATTGGTAACTCGATGTCATAAAACGTGCCTTTGTGAATAATTCAACAAGTAGTTAGTACAAGCATATCGGTCGAAGTTTATCTGTTCCTTCTAGAAATAGAAGCGATATCTGGGCCCCTCGATGATTTGGTTTTGACCTATGTACCGGGCCCGGTCAGAACCTAATTGATGTGTTCAATTTCGTTCTATGTCGAAACAAATCAGAGATCGAGAAACAAATGCTGGACAATAAGTAAGACCATGTTCCATGTGTTTGTCCGGCTGATATCATGAGAACAGAGGATTATATGATCACTTATCTTAAATGGCGTATCATCATCATCTCAGTTCCGAGAGACTTTGAAAGAGCTACGATTGCTAGTCGGATTTTGAAGTCATATTTGCAAATATAGTTATTAGACTTATCCAAGTGGGAGACTGTTGGATATAGTGTCTAAGTCCATAACTTTATTTGGTATGTACTTGACCCGACCCGGCATGGTCCATTTGGGTTGCATGGCATTGCAATACTTGGATAGACTAAATGAGAGAATAAGGCACTTATGATTATTAATATATTATAAGTTCTAATATATTAATAATAGTATTATTTAATTAGTATTGATCAAGTATTAATCTAGTATTAATTTGGTGATCAAAGTGAGACTAATTAAATATATAGGGTTGATTATGACAATCATCAATTCTTTTATGGTGGATTAATGATCCATGGTTTATGGGTTATGGATGTAACCATATGGAGCTCCATGGATAGTCCATGAGAGTTACAAATCCATGGGTCATGGGAAATCAAGAGTCATGGCAATTAAGGGCATCCATGTGTAAACCCTAACTGTGACAACACTATAAAAGGAACCCTATGGCTAGCAAAAAGTAGACCTAGTGGACATAGTGTTACTAGAGAGGGCATAACCAATTTTGAGTGCTAGAAGTATTCTCTCAAGTTATTCCAAGTCTTGTGGTGTTGTGTGAAGCATTTGAGGCACAACATTTGGGGTGCTAGGCTCACAAAGTCTTGAAGGAATCCAAGCAACAACAAGGTATGTATTTCTACTAGTTTTATGTTTTATGTAATCCCCATGCCATGCTAGTTAGGAAATAACCTTGAAAAAGAAATTTGCATGTATATAGAGAAAACATAGATTCAAGGTTATTAGGGTTGCATGTACACTTAGGAAGTGTTAGAATGCTCTAAAACCCATCAATAGCATGATTCGTGAGCTCATCATGACTGGTGTGATATCTGTGGAGTTTGTGAGAACTCAGTTGGATTTGGACGATCATCTAACCAAAGGGTTAGCAAGAGATCTTGTGCACAAGGCGGCCATATGGATGGGTTTAAACTCCACCTAAAATCTTTCATATTGAGATACCAAATTCCCATCTAATGTAAGGTTTGATGCTGAATTCAATGTGGAAAGCTTGATATTTGAAGATTGGAACACATTATTTACATCATCCCAAGGTATGTGTTTAGTACTGCAAGTAAAGGAGGTTGAAATTTTATTTCTTAATACTTCTTTTGAAAAATTGCATTTGCAGGTGCAAGAACAAAAGGAATTCCTATATAAGCATGAAGTTTAGCTGCTTCAAGAGTTGGGACTTGGCTTTGATATGCTTATTGAAGGATGGGACACAAGCTAGTAAAATATAGTGTCAAGTTAGAATTTATGAGAATGTAAACTATTGTGTATATTATCTTCATGTATTCACCTTGAATAGAAAGGGTTCAATCCTTAATGATACCCTGATATTCGAATATTTGAAATGAGTAATATACTAATTTGAAATTCAATCGTCACAATATTTCATCTATACATCAGTTTGTTGTTGTTTTGATTTTATTTAAAGTTAATCAAGATTACACTTAAATGGGGGAGGTTTGTTGGTGATTTTACATCACTAATAATATTTAATTGTAATAGGATTAGATTGTTGATCAATGTCACCTTGATAAATATCGAACAAGTTAGGATGATGTGGAGTGTAAATTTATTTAAATTTCTCTTGGTTGAAAGTACACTGCTATTTAAGGGCGAAGCCCCTAAACGAGTGGTGGTCCGGGGGCAGCGCCCATGGGAGCGGGGTCCAAGGGGCGACAACGCCCCTGGCTGGGGTCGAGCTGCACCCGGTTTTGTGATCCATGTACTAGACCCGAATTTAAGTTGGTTTATGACTGTTTTGGACAGTTTTAGAACATAATACTGTCACGTGGCAGTTTTAAGACAATAAGTTTTTCTTGTTATATTATCAATTTGAAATCAGTTTTGGTACTCTTCTTCTTCTTCATAACATCTTTAACATTCTCTCTTCTGTTTCTCTTATTTTCCGAGTCTTATCCGATTAAAGATTGGGAGTACCACCCAAATACTTTAATCTGAAAGTGTTATAGACGATTCTCAGAATTTCCAAGTGTTTTTACCCCTCTTATCTAACACGCCTTAAGTCACATATGTATATAAAAATAAATGATAGTAGAATATATATATATATATATATATATATATATATATATATATATATATATATATATATATATATACACAATTGTTGTCTGAAGTCACGCTTTACAAACGACGTGGCTCGCCACGGCTCAAAAAAGCTTGAGACTTGACATTGTCGCCAAGTCACGCCTTATACTATTTACAACCATGAAATATATAGTACATGTAAATATAAATAACGATTTTGTTATGTAATTACTACTTACATAATAATCTATAATATTAATATAAAATACATGATAAATTCAAAACTAAAATCATAAAATTGAAACCTTCATAGACTTTTGGCATTTCGTTCAACAATCTACATGTCGACTTGAGTCATCATTTGTTTGATATTAAATTTTTTTGATGTCCTTTGTGAAGTTATTTTTAAAATCTCAAGTCGTATTATGAATCGAATTGGTATTTTAGGTAATAAGAATTCCAACCTGTTAATTTTAATCATATAGATGATAATTGAGATATTTGATACCTACAAATCCGATGATTATGTACTAGTCGGATACCTGATAGGAGTTATAGGACATACCCAAGTTTAAGATATGTTTTTATAATCAAATACAAGACTCAAATCGTAAAGTGAAATTAAATATCCTCGTATCTTTTGTTCATACTAATCTTCCTACTTATTAGATTAAGAAAAATGTCAAAAAAAAAAAAATTAGAAAAAAAAAAGATTAAGATATTTGACTCTTGAAGTCTTTATTCTTTAAGTTTGACCTTAAATATTTTTGTTTTTGATATATAATACTTGATGCAAAATCTATGAATAGATTGTGTCTTAAATGTCTTTTCGTTGTTATAAGTTTTATCAAGTAATTTATAACACAAATAAAAATATTTCAGGTTAAAGTTAAAGAATAAAGACTTAAAAAATCAAAAATAGAGGATAAACATAAGACTGAGATAATAATATTTATCAATCCCGAACTTTAGGCACGAGAGTGGTCGAGTAAAAGTTTAAATTTACGTGACTAAAATAGTGATATATTTCCATAAAAAATTATACTTGGAATATAAACATCTAGATTAAAATACAAAAAGTATAAAAGTTAATGCCAACAAATGTTCATATGTTTTTCAAGTTATAATGTATACTAAGATTTAAGTGAATGTTGAATTTTTTTTCCTTCTAAATTTAAAATTTTGGTTTAGTGTGTGTTTTGTTGAACGAATAGCAAGAAAAAAGAAAAGATAATTATAATATAAAGAAAAGACAATTATATATAATAAAACTATCTAAGGTTAAATAGCTAAATGGCTAAATAAAATGTCTAAAATAAAACAAGACCAACATTTTATTATGTTAATATTTCCCCTCAAACCCGTAATGCGACAACAAATAAGCATTGAGAGTTTGTTAGTCAAGAAACGAAAATGAGATGTCGACTGAGCCATTAAGAAAATACCAACAATATGCCAAGTTGAAAGAACATATGTAAGCGAAATGGTTCCGAGCTGAAAATAATGGCGAGTGAAGTGACAATCAATCTCAATATGCTTTGTCTACTCATGAAAAACATAGTTCTTTGCAATTTGCATCGCGTTGTTATTTTTATTATATATTGGGGGGGGGGGGTAGATGAGAAATAACAACACCCACGTCAACAAGAATCTATCGTAACCAAATAATCTCACAAGTGGTCACAACCATAACTCAATATTCAGCCTCTATAAAAGAGCGAGTGACAATTTCTTGTTTCTTACTTTTCCATGAGATTAAAGAATCTCCAAGGAAAATACAGAAACCAGTAGTGGTCTTGCGATCATTAGGATCACTATCCCAATCAACATCAATATAGGCACATAACTCCAAAGAAGACATTAAAGGAAACAATAGGCTCTGAAACTTAGTGGCACGAAGATATCTCAAGATATGAAGAACAACTCCCTTATGAACATTAGGAGGGGCTGTAACAAACTGACTAATCGTATGTGATGAAGTGTAGAATCAAGTATGAATCAAATCAGAGTTAAACAAATGTAGATTGAACACACGATGTAAATATGATCTGGTTTCAGCTCTATTATGCTTTCAACTGTTTTACAGAGAGTATGTAGACAAGTTCATACAAAGACTATTATCTAACTCTAAGTAATGTCCCTATTTATAGGAAACATGAAAGCACACAAAAAGTACAAGGACTCAACAGTACGCTTCGTTACATAAATGCCTTGTAAAATAAACTTATGTCTTCGACATATTACAACAGGTCTTCGACCCTAACATTCTCCCCCTTTGTAATAATGTCGACCATCTTCAGTTCAAAAGAATCTGTATAGCATACAGCATCACCCTTCGGATTTCAGAGTACCAAGAATTAATCTTCTTCAACTCTTTCTTGTCCCCTTCGTTACTCTTCTTGCAGCTATTCATACGAACAATAAAGTTCGTATACTGGGACGTTGTGTATCTCTCCACTTCGCATGCTTGGAATAAGAATCTCTTGGCTTTTCCATTTTTGTCCTTCCCTGCGAATACCATGCCAGATGGCTTAAAGCATATCTCCCCATCAGCATACTTCTTCAACTCAGGTTGAGTCTTTGTTGGTTCCATGGGTACTTTCACTTCCAACCCCTTCGTAGTTGCTAACTCCACATCTGTTAGGGCTAAACAGTCATAGTAGTTATCTATGAATATTTTGATGTGGGCAAGACCAAGACAAAAAACTTCTGGATCAGTCTCTCAAAGATACGAAGCATCTTTATCTTTCAAAAGTAATGCAACTTGTATAAGATCATACAAGTTCATTAATGGAAAATCAGCTATAGAGAAATTACATTCCTGACCATTCGCCCTTGCAACGTAAAAACGAAGGTTCTGCATCATGTCTTCGAACAAAACATCCTTCTTAATACTGATCACCTTCTTTATCTTCACAAGTGACCATATTTCCTCTGGAAGTTTCCCTAGCACAGCATGAAACCTGAGCTTCATGTATGTGTAATCATCATCATTATCAAATTTCTCAGCAATCTTGTACTGAGCGATGATGAACATCATTTCATTCACCGGGAAATCCAGTTGTTTCAAATCAGAATTAACAACAACATAGCTTTGCTTTGGCTTCTTCTCAAAAGCATACATATGATTATATGCAACTTTTGATTCAATTGTTTCGTAGTTGTAATGCTTCGCAGGATCACCCTTGTTCATTCCAGGTGGGTCATTTGCACGAAGACTTAAAATGCTTTGAACAACTCTTAATTTCTCTAGCTCAGCTTCAGTTTCAACTTTCTTCTCCTCTTTCGACTTTTCGACCAAAATTGTTTTCCCTTTGTCTTTGATTGAAGAACTATCAACAACTTCTTTGGGCTTCGAACTACTACCACCTTCCCCAATCATAATTCCTTTAGAAATTGGTCTTGGAATTGGCTTCATAGAAATTGGCATTGTTGTAACAACTGTTGAAGTAACAGACCCAACAGTTGAGACAATTGGCTTTGATAATGGAATTGTTGTTTGAAAAATCTTCCCAACAGTTTTCACAGGTTCATGCGAAACCTTACCAATTTTCGCATTACCAACCTTCTTTCTCCCCCTTGCACCCCTATAACAACAGGTGGGGCATCTGTTGGTAAAAGACTTGAAAACTTGGATAACGGAGCCAACTGTTTATGCAACACAGCCTCGAATTGAGAAAACTTTTGAGACAAGAATTCTGGGGTTATGATCGAAGAGGAAACAGGTGTGGTAGACAAGTCTTTCAACTCCTTTAACAAAGAGGTAAGCTCCACAAAGCTTGGACTGTTATCCGTAGAAAGTTGAGTTACTTGAGGACTCAAGCTTTCATACAGCTTGACATACTTTGTGACAGCCTCACAAATAATATCCACTTTTTGATTGAGAGATGCATAGTCTTGCTGAGCACTATCAGTCTCTTTGATCATATCTTCACGAAGTTCTTGAAGCTTTAGGTTGACATCTTCGCGTACTTGCTTCACATCTTTAATAAACAAGACATGTCGTTCTTTAGCCACCCTTCGTAAATCTTGAACTTCACTCACAAAATTTGAAGATTAAGACTTCACTCGTAATTCATTACACTTATCACTTTGATCCACTTTCTCCAAGATTTTAGATTCAAAATCTTGAATCATTCCAGAAACTTTACTAATCATCCTGGATTCGAATGCTTTGAGCATAACATCAAGTTCCAAACTTGAAATAGACTGACTTCCCCCCATGTCAGCTTGAGACTGAATAATCGAATTCATCTTCTTATTCAGAATCTTAAATTGCTTCATCGTCATTAACATATTGTCGGGAAAAGTTTCTTCTTCTTCATCAAATTCCATCTCTTCAAATGTTCCTCCAAAACCCCCTTCGTTAACATCAGTATCCTCAGTAGATTGAATTGGATCAGTGGTTTGCGATGAGAACAAAATAGTGATGGTTTGAGTGAGAATGGTTTCAAAAGTGGGTGAATTGGTAGTGTTCGAGATAGGAACAATGAACGGAGGTAAAGAAACAAAAGTATCAGAAGATGCAGGAATACCTTGAGTGGAAACAACAATTTCTTTATTCGAATTTCCTTCACCCATAGTGACATTTACATCCGTATCAGATACGTGTGTATTGATGACTGAAGTTCGAACCTCCTCAAGAACTGATTCGGTTAACGAAACTTCGGGTGGTGTGACCTTAGTCTGCTCAGGAATTGATGTTGATTGGAGAATAGTAGCTTCAGGTGTTTCAGGAACTTTCTCCCCTTCGGATGATTCTGCTTGAAGAACCATCTTTCTTTTCTTTAGCTTCTTCTTGGAAATATGTGTAGCAACATCTTCAGCTCTTCATTTCTTGGATGAAGGAGAAACAGGAGCTGGAACCTCACGAATGAGAATTCCTTGGTGATTCAGATATGGTTTACGAACGATAGAAGAATAAGACTTAAACGAACCATCTGAAAGCTTTCATGATCGACGAGACTTTTTCTTAATTCTTCGAAAAATACCTGATTTTGATGGGATTGTTTCCTTTTCTTGGTCATCAATAACAGGCTCGACTGGCTCAACCACAACAGTCGAAACTTGTGCTTCTGGCTTCGTCTGTTTTGGTGGTGATTTCTTTTTCTTTGGCTCCTGAACATGTTTCTCAGGAGTAATTGTTGCATCCTTCTTTGATTTGCGTGACTTTTTCGAAGGACCAACTGTTTCTTTTGGCAATAACTTCCCAGACCCATCATCAGGATTGATTGTTTCTAAATAATCCATAAGAACCAAGTTTGTTGGATCAACACGCTGTAACATTGCATCTGGAATTCTTGCAATGTGTGTAAAGATTTCAGCATCATCAGTAACCTCCTTCGAAAATTGATACTTTATGAATTCAGCTGTCTCCACATCAGTAGGCACCTCAATTCCTTCTTTGGCATAGAAATAACGAAGAATTAAACTCCAATACACGAAATTCCTTGAACAACATTCATGTTTTCTACACTCTTCTGAAATTCCTTCCACATCTGTGTAGAATAATCCACAATGATATCATAGTACAAACCAACTACCATCGCATACACCTCCATTCGACCTTTATCCAAACCAACACTGCGACCAGTCAAGCAGCGTAGAAAGATTCCGAAGAGAAAATTCCAAACAGTCGGAAGTCCAGACTTCTTGAAATCACTGATCTTGGTGAGTGGGGGTTGATAACCCATCTCAATAAACATGTGGATGACTTGTGCAGAAGAAAGATCAGTATAGATTGGAGAATTAGGGATATCAAGAATCTGACAAAAAATCTTCTTGGACAATCAGATCTTCTTGTCATTCACCAGTTGAAAAGTGATGATATCCATTGCTTTGCTATAAGTAGCAGTGGATCCTGCCTGTGAAAGCCATGAAAGTGGAACAACAAAGGATACAAACATGGCAGTCGAAAAAACAGAGCTTTTCAATGCGACTACCAACATCTTCAATTCGTCTAGATAAAGAGAAACATCATCTTTGACATGATAGTTCGTGCCTTGAATCTTCATTATCGGTTGGGAAGTAACATCTTCATTGTTTTGTGATTGAACAACGACATCAGCAGAATTGACCATGATTAGGGTTTGTTGAAACTTTAAAGAACAATCGGAAAATTTCAGAGAAAAGTTGGGAATTTTACGTTTGAAAGCGTAAACTGATATAACCCTTTGATTCCCCTTTTATATGTAACCCTAGTGTTTGAATTTGAAGCGGGACTGACTTTAAATGAGATCCGACGTGGCACCTTGAATCTCACACCATTTTGCCGATAAAGTAGCCATGCATCAAAAAGTAGCTGTCACATCACCTAGAAACCCGGACTGAATACAAAACATCTTTTCAAACAGTCTGATCGTTTATCTCAATTGAATTGTAACCGTCACCAATCTTCGGATGGAGGTAAGACTCTTTCACTTTTGGGATAAAAAGCGAAGTCATATGCCAGATGTTTGAAATCATCAGCCTGAGTTGGTATTACTCAGAACCTCAAGGATTTCGTGAGTGCAGTGTGACAAAGAAAAGATAAGAAGCAAATTAACAAAAATTTGGATCTGTGATGTCAAAAAAATTCGACACAAAAGCAGATAAACCCCGGGCAAAAGTTGCTATGTTAATTATCAAGAGAGATAATCAACTGCTTGTGTATGTTCCCGTGAATTTCAATCGAATACTTATAGAGAAGTATCGAATGGATTCTTTTATAAGGCTTCATGGGTAGTTTACAGTTTCGTTACATATCAACCTAAACATAAGGTGAGTAATTGTAACCGAAACTACTTGTTTGACCAGTTTAGTCAGTGACAAGTATGTTTTGAATTATTTTGAAAGTGACTTTGAAAGCAAATGAAACTCACACGGAAATAATATTCATAAAAAAAATTGATACTGAATCCTGTTGGGTAACAAACATCGTGGGCTTCGATAGTTTGATCAAGACCACTCATATGAAATGAATATGATTTGGAGTTTCGAAAAGTGGTACTGAAACAAATGTTTCGTCAAAACTGGAACATAGTTCCCCGTCAATTCCTTACGAAGATAGAATGTTGGGTTTCACTTTCATCAGGGCCTCATGATGTCAGATCATTAACACATAATTTTGACATGTCTAAATCTTGATGGATTGAATCAAAGATCTCTTGGACATATGTCTTCGTGTGTGAAAGTGTAAGAAATTTGGTGATGAAAAAGATTGGTTCACGAAAACACTGGTACCTCTGTTATGATTGGACCAAACAGACAACTCTTAACACATTTGAGAAGAGTGAGGTAGCTCATTTGACTAATGTGAATATAAGCCTGACTTGGGAAGAAATTTTCGTATGAAAAATTTCATTAAGGCTTTCGTAAACACACATTGAGTCTATGGAGGCTTGGGTCGACATGCTGCAACATGCTTCTAGGGACAGTCTAACTAGTACAAAGTTGTCGAAATTATACCTTCCCAGAGAAACATAAGCATGACCCTTGTATAACCTTCGTGAAATCTGTACATACAAAAGAAAAGAACAAAATAACAAAAATCTTTTTGATATTTTTGATTTTTCTAAAAGAAACAATAAAAAAAATCTTTTTGGATTTTGTGATTTTTCGAAAATAAAATGACAAAACAGAAATAAAATCTTTTTGTAGTTTTTGATTTTTCGAAAATAAAATGAGAAAACATAAATAAAATCTTTTTGTAGTTTTTGATTTTTCGAAAATAAAATTAAGATACAAAAGAAATTTGGAAATCTAACGAAAAGTGTTACTCCAAACCAAAATGCTCAATGTAACGAAGACGAAGCATGTCGAAGCGTTGACTATGAACAGTAACCTCTGAATGGTTAATACTATCAGCCTCTGAATGAATCATGATGACCTCTGAATCGTCATATTTATATAACACTTCGTTGTTATACATTCGAAATCATTCCTGGAACTGAACTTGCTTCGATCATCCCCAATCCTATCAAAATTCGAATAAATGATTTTTCATCCAAAGCTTTTGTAAAAATATCAGCAAGCTGATCCGTTGTTTTCACAAAATGGACTTCTATATTGCCATCTTCCACATGATCTTTGATAAAATGATAACGAAGAGCTATATGTTTTGTTTTCGACTGTTGTACTAGATTATGACAAATGCGTATAACACTTTGTGAATCACAATACAATGGAATCTTTTTCATATTAATGGCATAATCTCTCAACTGACTCTGGATCCAAATAATTTGTGAAGTACAAGCAGCAGCTGCAACATATTCAGCTTCAGCAGTAGAAATCGAAACACACGTCTTTCTTCTTCGACTGCCAACTAACCAACTTTCCATCCAAAAATTGACAACCACCACTTGTGCTTTTTCGATCCAAAGTAGATCCTCCTAGATCTGCATTTGAAAATGCCTGAATGAAAAACCCTGTTTTCGAAGGATACCACAATCCTAACGAAATTGTTCCCTTGAGATAACGAAAGATATTCTTCACAGCAATTAAATGTGGTTCTCGTGGATTTGCTTGATACCTAGCACAATTACATACATAAAACATGATATCAGGTCTACATGCAGTAAGATAAAGCAATGAACCTATCATGCTCCTGTATAAGGTAAGATCAACCGCATGCGTTTCTAACGAAGGGGATAGTCTTGTTCCAACTGCCATTGGTACTCTTAGCTTCGTGCTATTTGTCATTCCAAATTTTTCGAGCAAATTCCTTGTATACTTTTCCTGATTGATGAAAATGCCTTCTCTGCTTTGATAAATGTTTAAGCCAAGAAAATTATTGATTTTACCCATCATGCTCATTTCGAATTGGCTTTTCATCAAATTTTCGAATTCACTAGACAAAGCAGGGTCAGTAGAGCCAAAAATAATATCGTCAACATAAATTTGAACAAGCATTAGATGATTCCAAACTTTCTTTCGAAATAATATGGGGTCAACTGATCCTTGTTTAAATTTCGACTGTTTTAAGAAACTGGTAAGAGTTGCATACCATGCTCTTGGTGCTTGTTTTAACCCATAAACCGCTTTATCTAAAATGTACACATGATCAGGATGCATTTCATTTACGAAACCTGGAGGTTGTTCAATGTAAACAGTTTCTTCAAGTTCAACATTGAGAAAAGCACATTTCACATCCATTTGATAGACATCGAAATCCTTACGAGCTGCATAAGCTAAAAATATTCGAACAGCCTCAAGTCTTGCGACAGGGGAAAAAGTTTCTTCATAATCAATCCCTTCTTGTTGCGGATATCCTTTTACAACTAGTCGTGCTTTATTTCGTACAATATTTCCATCTTTGTCGGTTTTATTTTTGAAAATCCATTTTAACCCGACAATCGAAACATTTTCAGGTTTAGGAATTAATCGCCAAACCTTGTTTCTATCGAATTCAGCCAGTTCAGATTGCATTGTAACAACCCAATCTGAGTGTTCCATTGCAACCTTAACTGTTTTTGGTTCAATTTTCGAGATGAAAACATTGAACATGCAAAATTCTTGATGAGTATTTAATACCTCATTCTTTGCACGAATTTGAGCTCTTGTTAATACTCCATCTTGAGGATTCCCAATGACTTGATCTTTTAGATGAGTCCTTGTCCATTTCTCTAACGGTGGATATGCCGGATCAAATTCCAAAGGTGCATCTTTGTACATCTCTTTATTTTCAGATCCTACAACAGAAACATTATCATTTAGATCATGAAAATCATCATTTTGATTAATATTTATTGTATCAGTTTCTTCATGCTCCTCCTCATTATGATTATCATTTTGATGCTCCCCTTCAACTAGATGCTCCCCCTCAACAACTTCATCCATTCTCCCATTCTCCCCCACGAAAGAATGCTCCCCCTCAACCAGAGTATTCGAATCCAAGTGCTCTCCTTCCACTGGATTATTATGCATACTTTCGCCAACTCCTGGAGAATTCGTTGTTGTATTAACATCTACAATAGTTTGAGGAATTTCCAAGTCATCAGTATGCTTCGAAGATTCAGAGTGATGATTATCATTCGCATGTACTTCAGCATGCACAACCATGTAAGGAATACCAAAAATTAAATCATAATCAAAGTCAGATGAATTTGATTCTTCAGTTTCATCAGATGATTCATTAATAATTGGTTTTTGTTCAAATCGCTTTTCAACTTGTTTGACAAAATAATCATCAAAAGTAAGATTGAATGTCTCTTCGACTTTTCGTGTGCACTTATTTAACACTCTATATGCAACCGAATTGTGCGAATATCCCAAAAATATGCCTTCGTCAGCCTTAGCTTGAAATTTTGAAAGGCTATCTTTAAGATTCATTACAAAACACCTGCAACCAAAAACATGAAAGAATTTGACATTAGGTTTTCGGTTATTGATGATTTCATACGGAGTGATATTGAATCGACGATGAATGAAAGATCGATTTTGAGTGAAACATGCTGTCAAAACTGCTTCAGCCCATAGATATTGAGGAAGATTCGCATATGTCAACATAGTTCTCACTGCTTCTCAAAGTGACATATTTCGTCTTTCAACAACACCATTTTGCTGAGGTGTATAGGGCGAAGAGAAGTTATGCGAAATTTCTTTTTCGGTTAAGAACGAATCTAGCACTTTGTTCTTAACCTCAGATCGATTATCACTTTTGATCTTTCGAACATTTTTCTTCAGACTCATCTCAATCTTCTTTATAAACTCGATTATTGTTTGAGCAACCTCAGATTTTAACCTGAGAAAATATACCCAAGTAAATCGTGAAAAATCATCATCAATAACCAAAATGTATCGTTTCTTGTTGAGAGTTTCAACAGTTGATGGTCCACAAAGGTCAATGTGAAGAAGTTCCAATGGTTCCACAATTTTCGAATCTATCACAATTGGATGTCCTTTCCTGTGCTGTTTCCCTTGTTCACAAGCTGCACACAAGGTATCATTGTCAAACTTTAGTACAGGTAAACCTCGAACAAGATCATCAACAACCAATTTATTCAAATTTTGAAAGTTTAAATGCAATAAACGTCGATGCCATAGCCAGCTGATGTCGGAGGAAGCTTTCAAAAGTAAGCACACTGAGGGTTTGCCGATGATTGGTTTGATATCAAGAGTAAACATGTCACCATGTCGTTTGGACTTGAGCAAAATTTTGTTAGTTTCAACATTCAAAATGATGCTACCTTCTTCGTTAAACACCACTTGATTGTCAGTGCCCACAAGAAGTTGTGAAACACTTATCAAGTTATGTTGAAGACCTACTACATAAGCAACACGATTAACAGTGAACTTTCCATTCGTGACTTTACCATATCCTTTCACCTGGCACTTGTGATTGTTGCCAAACTTCACAAATCCTACATTTTCCAAGCTTCGAAAATCTCTCAGATTTTCCTTTCGTCATGTCATGTGACGTAAGCAACCACTATCGATATACCATTTTTCATCATATTGCTCGTCACATAGTACCTGCGATCAATGAAAGAATTTAGGTACCCAAGGTTGTTTGGGTCCTTGGAAATTAGTTTTGAAAACATAATGAAATGCATAACTTTTAACCCAATCACAAACATTAGTTTTGAGACTATCAATTAAGTCCACATCACTAGGTAAAGGAATAGAAACATAAGTTTTTGTTAGTTTAGGATTGTCACTGACACATGCCTTCGTATTTTTAGATTGTGTATGATAATGCTTTTCTTTCGAAACTGGTTGCCAAGTTTTTACCAAAACATTCGAATATTTTGAAGATGAGCTTTCAGTTGACGAAATATTCACATAATGCTCATAAGCTTCGTGAATTTGTTGTTGAGAATATTTCCTTGATTGATATTTTCGTCCTTTTCCTTCAAGCCAATGATCGATGTTTTTGTCACGAGACAACCCTTTTGTGTACGAAACTTTTAAGGTTTGTTTCCCTATAGGATTTCGAAAATTCGGTTTTTGTAAGAAGAAATCAACATTTGATTTAGGTCGAAATGCCATTGCGTATCGACTTCCGTCATTGTTTCCAACATTTATATTTTGAGAAAATCAATTTTGAAATTTTTGTTTTTGAGAAAACCTTGTTTGTTGATTAGAAGAAAATCGTTGTGTTGATGGTTGGTTTTGAACACTCTTGGAGGTATTTTTGTTATCTCTAGAAAATGATGAGTTTGAAACTGTCGAAGAATTTGTTTTTGGTTGAAATTCAAATTTAGTTTTATTTGTTTGAGCGGGATTTATCTTTTGATCTGAATGAATTGTTGAATGAGAAGACTTGTTCTCAACAGATTTAGTCTTTGTGTTTTCAGTTGTTTTTAATGTCAAACCATTTTGTTGCTTTCGTAACTCTACGGTTTTCCAAAAAATCTTCTTTCGAGCTTGTCTTTTTGAAATTGCATTTTCTTTTGAAAACTTGTCAATTTGTTCTTTAAATTCTTTGGAATTTAATTTGATAACAGTTTCATTTTCCACAACAACCTCTTTTGTAACTTCTTTCACCATTTTCAATTTTTCAACCAATTTGCGTTGTGGTTTTTGTCTTTGAAAAAACATATGAATTCTTTGTTAGATTATTTTCGACAGTGCTTTGATTTGAAAAGAATCCTTCGTCTGTTGTTTTCTTGTTGTCATGTTCGACCATTTTGTTGAATTCTGGTTTAATGTTCTCAACATTTACAGTAGTGACAAACACTTGATTGGAAATACAACATTATCAGTACACTTGAAATTTGGATACACCGCTTGATTTGTTTCCAAATAATGGGCTCCTTTTTCAGACAACACTTTACCGAAGTTTTCAGTGTTCCCAAACACTTGATCAACAACAACACGTGGAATTTCAGTTTCTTTCAAATCTTTGTTTGATGAGACCTTTTGTGCGAATCGTCTTCATCATTTTCATCATCACTGCTATCCGTTTGACTGTCTCGGATATCCACAAACTCGGGATCACAAACTTTCGAAGTTGAAGGTTTGTCAGTGTCAATCTTAACTATCAAATCCTTAAGTTTTTCTTTTCCTTTAGATTTTGATGCAACATTAATGACAGACAACTGAGAACAATCAACATCCTCAATATCACTAATTTCGCTAATATTGTCAGAGTTATCTTCAATATCGGCAAAATTAGATTGAGAATCAGATGTTGAATTCTCAGTCTTTTTCAAAATTTTGATTTGTTCTGATTTTGTCAAAGTATCATTCACAATATTAACTAATTCACTTGAATCAAGACATTCGTCAATTTTGACAATTCCATAAGCATATCTATCATCAGGAATTTTGTCAAACTCAGCAATATTTTTCTCACAATCATACGAAATATTATCAACCTTCGCTCTCTCATATGCTAGAAAAGGTAATAATTTCCTATGTTGTTCCTTGCTAATTTCACACGAATGATGCAATGCAGTTAACTTGCCATATAGACGTTTAGCAGAACTACAATAGATATTTCGTTGAGCTAACAAAAGTTTTACTTCACTAGAAAATGAATCTCGATCACACATAATGTTTGTTATTTGCAATTCTAAACATTCTATCTTGACAACTTTCGAATCTAACTTCTTTTGTGTCTCTAACAACTGATTGCTTAATTTCTTAGCTTCATTGCTAGCAGAAACAACCAAATTATCAAAATAAGCAACAGTATCATCAAAAGCAACAATTTCAGAATCATATGCACTCAAAGGAATATTGAAAGATTGAGGAATATTACGTACCTTAGTTGTCATTGGATACTTATCAGCAGACTTTGACACAAAGCATCAGCCCTTTATCTCTTCGTCCGAATATTCCTCCAAATTCGCATACATGGCTCCATGCGTAGGATTACGCATTTCTTCATCATCAGACCCCGAAGACCAAATTTGATATGTGCCATCATTCTCCTGTTCACCTTGAGCCACCAAATACAAATTTTTCGCCTTTGTACGCACCTCTTCCAATCTCTCCACATAATATGCCTCATCCTTTACTCTATTCTTTTTCTCATCCTTCTTTCTAAGAATGCAATCATTTGCTAAATGATTTGCTCCATTGCAATAATGACAATCCATACCAGAATCTCCTTTCAGTTTCTTCTCTTTCTTCTTCTCAGCACCCTTCCCATCATTCTTCTCATACTTCTTCTTCTCTTCTCCCGCATCCTTGTTCACGAAACTTCCTTTTCCCTCACTTTGTTTCAGCTTTGGATTAAAAGGTTTCTTGAAAAACTTTTTGACTCGGTTTTTTGAGGAAAAAGCAATTGCCTCATCATCCGAATTCATAATAAACCCCTCTTCATCATCAGAATCACCTTTTTCGACTTCTTTCTTTTCAGACACTTTAGAGACAAGTGCTAATGGACCTCCCACACTAAGCTTCGTCTCTTATGCCATTTCGTTCACTTCACTTTCGTGAGTTTTCAGTTGATTGTACAAATCATTCAAAGAAGATGTGTCAAAACTCTGTTGATTTTTCACCATCATGCTAACACTCCTCCATTCTTTATAGAGTCCCATAACAAAGGTGAGATTGAATTCCATGGCAGACCTCGTGATTCCATAACGATTGCATTTATAAATCAGCTCGTTCAGCCTATCATAGTAACTTTCAATCGTTTCACCATCTTTTTGCTTGAAATCCTTCAATTCAATCAAACACTGCTTAACTGAATTGATTTTCGTCTTCTCGCTACCTTGAAACTTTTCTTTGAGATTATTCCAGATGTCTTTTGCAGTTGTACAACTTCTGACATAATTATACACAACTGGAGGCAATGCACCACGTAACTCCCTTATGCATCGTTTTTCAAGTTTCTTCATTCGAATAGTTTGATCTTCCACACTCGTAGTACCAGACGACGATCCAATTGGTTGAAGATTTGTCGGAAGAGTAACATTCCCTAAGATTCAAGACCAAAGCTCTTCATCGATTCCATTCAAGTAATCTTGCATACGATCAGACCACTGATCATAGTATTCCGGAATGAGCATAGGAATCTTAGCTGAAGATCCTAGCAGATGAGAGTATGAAGTCATCGAGTTGAGATTGAAGTTCGCCATTGATGTACGGAAGAAGATTTTTGAGAATTTTTTAGAAATCAAAGAGAATTTGAAAGCAAATTGCTGAATTGAACAGAAATATCAAGTAGAATACTCGATTCAACAAATCAGTTGCAGAATCAAATCACAACTGAAGATCTAGAATGCTTTTTCACGTCAAAAGGTGCGGAACTTTTTGAACCAGAAATTTGATTCAAAAACCTTTTGAATCAGAGTGAAAATTAGATCTCAGATCATGATTCCAGCTCTGATACCAATTGATGAAGTGTAGAATCAAGTGTGAATCAAATCAGAGTTAAACAAATGTAGATTGAACACACGATGTAAATATGATCTGGTTCTGCTCTATTATGCTTTCAACTGTTACAGAGAGTATGTAGACAAGTTCATACAAAGACTCTTATCTAACTCTAAGTAATGTCCCTATTTATAGGAAACATGAAAGCACACAAAAAATTACAAGGACTAAACAGTACGCTTCGTTACATAAATGCCTTGTAAAATAAACTTATGTCTTCGACATATTACAACAGGTCTTCGACCCTTACAGTATGAATTTCATGAGCAATGTCAAGGTGAGTGACAGTAAGGTAAACCAGACTGCATATAATAGTACAATACAAGCAAGAATTTGATAAAGGAACATCATTAGTCGTAAGATACCGAGCATTAGTTTTAGGGGGTATGTCAATAGTCTTGTTATCAATGAGTCGTGAACGTTCAATCAAATCAAATATGTATTTAGACTGAAAGAGAAGACAAAACTTTTGGATATTGACCAACCTCAACATCCAAAAAATAACACAAAATCCCCAAGTATTTCATTGGAAAACCGATGGGCCAAATCATAATTTAAGGTTTCAATACCAACACTGTCATCACTAGTAATAATCATGTCATCTACATATAGGGATAAGAGAATTCAACATGAACTTGTGCATTGAACAAATAAAGTTTAATCATGATTACTAGGAACAAAAACAGAGAAGTAATCACTATAGCGAATTTATCAAACCAAGATCGATGAGCTTTTTTAAGACTATAAAGAGCCTTTTGAAAGAATTCCCCTGGCTGATGAATAAAATCCAATGGAGGAGTCATGTAGACCTCCTCGTGAAGGTCACCATTCAAGAATGCATTCTTCACATCCATCTAAAATATATTCCACTGTCGAAAAGAGTCAACTGTTATAAGAGTACGAACAATCATCACTTTGGAAACTGGGGCAAAGGTCTCCTCATAATTCATACCATACTGTTGCGAATATCCTTTTGCAACAAGTATGGCCTTGTATTGTTCAACTGAATCATCAGACTTGGTTTTAATCCTATAGACCCAATGAAAACCAATCATATGTTATATAGGTGAGAGAGGAACAAGATCTGATGTATGATTTTGATGAAGAGTTATAAGCTCCTCAGCCATAACATTTTTTTCATAGATGATTGGGAAAACCTCTCTATATATATCAGGTTCTATCAAGGTATAGATAATGGAAATAAAGGAAGCAAATAAAATGGAATAAGAAGAGTAAGCAAAGTTTGGTAGTTTGGTTGACCTTCAAGTACGATTGGATTTACAAAATGGTGAAGGATCTATAGTCTTAACAACTTGAGGAACAGTCTCAAGAGCAGAAGGAGTATGCACATCAGGAGTGGTCTAGACAATTCAACGAGCTTAATCCATTTTCTTCAGATTTCAAGAGCTCCAAAGCTCAGATCTGATCCTTTCCAAGGTCTAAATGGATAAAGTTTCTAACTTTATCCATTAGTAAGGTCCAAACCATCAAGATCTAGATTTTAAGTCTCAAACGGACCCAAAATGAATTTTTCTCAACTTAATCCATTAAGTCCAAGTCTCCAACTTCCAAATATGAACCAACAATATGTCTAGCGGGATAAAGTTTCCAACTTTATCCATAATAATTCCCCAATCATTCAAGATCTAAAATTTAATACACCAAAATTGCCTAAAGGACCAAGATAACTTGCATGGATAAAAAGGAAAGCAAAAGATCATAACTTTCCTAGTCCATGGGGTCCAATAAACATTCCAAACTAATCAAAAGATGTTGGAGTCCACTCAACTCTAAGATTACTCATGAAATAGACTAAAAGTGCCAAAATCCCCAAATAACAAGCTCTAATGAACTAAATAGCAAGATTGAAACTTTATACTCACAATGGTCTATAAATGTAGTGCCTTTGATGGATCCAAACTTGAATCATCATTCCTTGCAACTAAAAGAACCTTCTTGATCTACTTATTTCATCAAAATAACATGAAAAGCATCCAAAAGAAGGGAGAAGAGAGAGGGGAAGCTCAAATCTTGAAGGTGGAGGCTAGGGTTTCTCCCAAGAGGTTCTAGAGATGATGGAGGCTGATAAAATGCCTAAACATGTGGCACATTAACCTTAAATACGTTGAAAACCCCCCAAAAAAATTGGCTTAGGCCGGACTGATCCCCACATCGTGGGCTCTGATCCTTACATCGTGGCCACAACTTCAAACAACCATAATTTCTTTATTTCAACTCCGTTTCGGCGATTTTTGTATCCACGGAAACATATTGACGATCCCCACACTTCTATCTAGTTAATTTTGTCTGAACACATGTCGAACTAAAAACCATAACCCATGAAAGAAGCCTATCATATATATTTTCCTATTTTACCCTTAGCTCCAAAATACAAACAAGGGGATTAGATCTCATAACCAATATCATCAACATCCAATAGGGTCTAAAACCTATTCCCTTGTATCCCAAGGACTTTACTTGATCCATTTATTTCCTGCAATCCCAAAACAAGAAACTTCTCAAAACAGGATGTTACAACTCTCCCCATTTAAACTGGATTTTGTCCTCGAAATCCGCTTTGGTTAGAATCTCTGAAAACAACGCCAACATATTCCATAAGCTCCCTCTAACCACTTTGAATTCCAAGCATCTATACAAAAAACTCGAGAGATCACTCGGAAACCCATAATTCCAACAAACAACCGAATATTCTTGAAAATACTCAACCGCAACCACAATCTTTCTCTTCCCAACTGTATGAACAAACTCCCAGTGAGAACCACTCAAACTGGGAACTCTCAAAAATAAAACTACAACTAACGTCATCAATAAGCTTCCAGAACCGGGACCCATCAGTCTAAACTTCAAAAACTATACCCTAAGACTAATGATTATCCATTCGTCATACCTATCTCTAGTTCCTGCCTAGGAACACCACCAAACCATGCATAATGAAAACTGAAAACATACCGATCACGGATTTCAACCAATCCCATATGGGACACGCACTTGACTTCCTGACAGTTGAGACCGAAATCCTGAAACACACACTTGACTTCCTAACAAGTCATCACCAACCTGCTGCTCCCAAGAGCATAATGATGCTCCATCTAAGAGTCTCACGTTGCATCCAAATCCCTAATCAGCTTAGGTGTATAGTCACTTGACAATTCATTCGATACATTATCAGCGATCCTCATGACCCAAAGATTCAAATCCTAAACCCATTTATGGTAATCCAGCTTCCTAATAATAGCCCATAAGTGAGTAGAGTTCAACAAATGCAACCATTCAACAAGAGACTTTTGATGTGCAACTAATACCCCCAACAAACTTTTACTGTCAACATGATCCAAACCAGCTGAGTCTCCTGATTCCTAAAAATGCACTGACACCAAACCATGACAATAAGACTAACGATCCGAGAACTAAGAGTCTCGATCAAATAACTATTGGGTCCCACCCATATGAATCATACAACCGTTGGTGCACAATACATCGTGAAACCTTCAATCCATGAAGTTGATAGGCTCACGACACTACGCCGATCTTGTCGTCATTCCATCACTAGCCTAAAGACTCATGACCAGCAGCACAAGGTCCTAAAGAAACGTTCTAACATCCCAAAATATGGTCCCAAAAGTTTCATTTTAAATTAGGTAAAATAGTATTTCCAAATATCATTCATACATTTCAAACAAAACCAATGTATCAAATGTCATAGAATTAGAGTAAAGTATCATATGCGGAATCCCAATGGTGTGTGCGATGCAGTCAACCCGAGCTCTTCCCCTTGGAATTGGAAGTACCTGAAACATAAACTAAAAAACCGTAAACATAAAGCTTAGTGAGTTTCCCAAAGCACCACATACCATACATATAACAGCCTACAATGGGCCCCGCTAGGCATCGAGCCCCGCTATGTAATAGTTCGGGCCCCGCCCAACATACATACATATATATATATATATATATATATATATATATATATATATATATATATATATATATAACAATCATATAATCAGTAATCACACACATGTAATAATCACAAAGATACATAGCATACACATGGTTATCGGGCCCTAACCCGGTGTAACATCCCGACTCCCAGGTACAAATTTCAATTGTTTTATATTCATTTTAGCAGGGCAACTCGACGAGTTGGAGACCCCAACTCGTCGAGTAGAGACTGAGATAGCCACGTGGTTTTTAGAGTTAACTCGACGAGTTGGAGGACCCAAATCGACAAGTAGGAGTTGAGCATGAAAACCCTAATTTCCAGGGTTTGCACCCTATTTAAAGGACCTTAAGTCCTTTACCCACCTCCCTCATCACCTTAACACCCTGAGAGAGACCCTAATCGATCTATTATCATCTGAGAGAGAGAGAGAGAGGCTAAGAGAATGAGTTTTAGTACATTCTTTGAAGGAGCTTGAGGAGCAAAAGGCTTGGAATGAGAAGGAGTCCTTGGATCCAACATTCTTTCAGTGTTAGCAATCATTTTGAGGTAAAAAGCTATTACCTTGACCACTTGTTTGTTAGATTTCTCCATTAGGGAGTTTATGGCCATTTCTACCTTCCTTTTGAGTCATTTAGTTGTTTGAGCATGCTTTGATGATGAAGCTTCAGTTCTGGACAATATTGGGTCCCTTATGCCTAAAGATTCAACCTTTATCAAGCTTTGGCCAACTTCCATGCCATAAACCATTTGTTGAGATTTGGTTTGGCAAACTTAGCCCTAGATGCAATGCATGGACATAAATCTTGCAGCTTTACGTTGTATTTCAGCTTTAGAAGGCTAGATCAAGAGTTTGGGGCCTGAGTCTTGCTTAAAGACGTCTGAATTAGAGAATGACTTGAAGGGACTCGATGATTTGGTTAGGGTTTTCCCCGATAGTCTGGATGCGTTACGAACTCGTCGAGTTGGTGAGACAACTCGGTGAGTTGAGTTGGATCTTCCCGATTTTTCAGAGAAACAAAGGAACTCGACGAGTTGGGTCAACATGGACTGTTGACTTGAGGGTTAACTTCTGTTTACTTTTAGGGGTTGGTTAAGTATGGAGTTAGGAGACCATGGAGGGGTAAAATGGTCTTTCACCCTTTCCGAGGAAAATGAGTTAGCTTAACATCTTGGAGATGTTATTATAAATTTTAATTAGAGATGATTATGATATATGTAGGCGGAGTCTAGACCTACCATTGAGTACGAGACATTCTTGTTCTTCCTACGAGGTGAGTCTTCTCACTATACTTACCTGAGTGGTAATACTGTGTGACCGGAGGGTCTTATTTGAGTTATTGACCGGAGGGTCTTATGTGCTTATGTTGAGTTATGTGATATCTTGTATATTGTCTTTGTGATTTATGTTGTATATTATTTATGTGCCTTATTGATTTAGGACCGGAGGGTCCAAACCGAGTTGTGAGACCGGAGGGTCTTCATGGAGATACATGACTGGAGGGTCCGACCCGAGCTGTGAGACCGGAGGGTCCTTATCGAGATATAGCCATGAGAGGCTAATTATTTGTGCGTGGTATTTTGGGGAACTCACTAAGCTTCGTGCTTACAGTGTTGTGTGAGATGTGTTTCGGGTACCTCTCAGGATCGCGGGAAGGTGCCGTCATGATTATACACACCAACTAGAGATTATGTTTTGAGGATTCTAGGATATTATCAAACATTTTCTTGTCTTGTGTTTTGAACAACTTATAAATGTTATTTTGAGAAATGTGAAACTGTGTTTTTTGAGGTTTTAAAAACGGAAAATTTATTTGAAAATTTAGAGTATTACAAGTTGGTATCAGAGCCTTGGTTTGAGGGATTCTGATATACCCTCGGGTATGTCTGAACTCAAACTGAGGATTTGTGAAAAAATTTCTAAAACGAAATGATTTTTCTAAAACGAGTAAAAGCTTTTAAGAGAAAACGAGATGAAGCAGTGTGTACAATCAGCCAGAGCCCGAAGGTGATTTCCCAAAATACCATTAATTGTTTATATTATGAGATGAGATACTTATGAGATATTAGAGCTGCATGTTAGATGATAGGCTAGGTATTTCAGGAATTTGGAGCTAGAGTTGCCTGATTCATGATGCCTTAGCCTAGGGGGATGCTATTGATTGATATTATCTTCTATTTGCTCTGTGTGTGTGCTGAATAGGGGTACATAGCAGGAATCTTTTAGAGAGAGTTTTGAGTGATCTAGCAGAGATACCTAGATGAGCATTCAGGAATCTACCAAGAGAGTAGTTTGATATCTATGAGGGATAGAGTGCTTGTGAAATAGGATCCTAGGAGGAGGACTTGGGGTGGCTATAGGTTGGAGTGGAAGGTAGTATTGGGCCCCTACTACTGAACGAATCGAATCTGTATGCGACGAAAGTAAGAATCTTAGGATGCTAAGGAGCATGTAGGGGTGGGTAATTGAGTGTGTGCTTGATCCAGTCCCTAATGATTTTGTGTTTGTGTTTCAGAGAGACTATGGTGATTACCGCAACAACCCCGTGGGTAGTGGTACTAATGACGAGGAGATTCGCAGGATCATTGCTGAGGAGGTGGCCGCAGCTATCAGGGAGGCCATACCAGAGATGTTCGGGTCTATTAAGACTACGCTGATTAAGACATTTGATGAGCGATATGTTGCTGTTACAGAGGCTGCTGCTGATGCAGCCAGCGCAGCTGTAGCTGTTGCGAGGCCATAGGGGGGTGACTCGTTGTTGTTCCGAGAGTTCAGCAACACGAAGCCACCAGAGTTTGTCGAGACCCAGGACCCGATTTCTGTCATGAGATGGATCTACTAAATTCAGGGGTGTTTCTATACGTGTTCATGCCCGGATCACCTGAGAGTTCGGTTTGCACAGAACCAGATTTGCTTGGGAGCGAAGGACTAGTGGAAGTTCGTAACAACTGATTTTACTCCTGCAGATCATGCTGCAGTGACTTGGGAGAGGTTTACCCAGTTTTTTAGAGATGAGTATGTTCCCCAGGTGGATAGGGAACGTTTGGCCCCAGAGTTTCTGTCTCTCAAGCAGAAGACAGAAACAGTGACAAAGATTACGAGGATGTTTCATGAGAGGGCATTGTTCTGCCCGGAGCACATGTCTACTGAGTAGGCACGTGTGAGTCGGTATTTGAGCATCTTGAGGAGAGATATTTAGGAGTTCGTGGCGAACTCGTCATATCGTAAATTGGTTGAGTTACAGACCAATGCCAGGAGGAGAGAGATTGAGTTGGAGATTCAGACCAGAGAGGAGGGAGAGTCTCAGGGGAGAGACAGGAGGCCGGTGCAGTCATAGTCGGCAACGAAGCGGGCTAAGCCCGCTGATACGAGAGCAGGAGGCCAAAAGGGCCACAATTGTGGCAAGTGCGGTAAGAGCCATGAGGGATCTTGCCGAGCAGGGATTTGCTACAAATGTTGCAAGGAGGGGCACATGGCGAACGACTGCCCCAAGGAATTTTCGGTTTGCTTTCATTGCAACCAGACTGGCCACCAGAAGGCCGAGTGTCCTCAGCTCACTCAGGGACCAGCCTAGGCTTCTTCTCCTGCTGCTTTGCACGTTACTGATGGCCGACCGGGGAAGTCCGAGGCTCCGAGAGCTCGTGGGAGAGCATTCCAGCTGAGTGCAGAGGAGGTCGGCGCGACGCCTGATGTTGTTGCTGGTACATATCTCTGTATTCATGTTATTTTGAGATTTATTTATGCTTATACTGTGTTGCATATAGGTAATTTTCTTGTGAGTTATACGCCTGCCTTGGTGTTATTTGACTCGGGTGCGAGTCGATCTTTTGTGTCTTTATCCTTTAGTCGTATTATTAGTGTTAGACGCGAGGCGTTGAGTCGACCACTGAGGGTCTCTATAGCCGATGAGCATGCGGTTTTTGCCACTGATGTATTTCGGGGATGTGTATTAGAGATTTTCGGTGTTGAGTTTCTGATAGATATGGTGCCAATAGCGATGTATGATCTTTGTGTCATAGTGGGCATGGATTGGTTGATCCGGTTTGGAGTCGTGATTGACTATGAGTGTCAGATGGTGACCATACGAGACCCTAGTGGGGGAGTAATTACTGCTTATGGCAAGGGAACTAGATCGGATCAGCTTTCTTTTTTGCTGCCAGGGCGAGGCAGAGTCTACAGCAGGGATGTATGGGTTTTTTAGCGTACGTGATGGATACGCGAGTTGCCACTGAGAGACCGAGTTCTATTTCCGATGTTCCAGTAGTATGTGAGTTCCCAGATGTTTTCCCTGAGGAATTGTCGGGTGTGCCTCCTGAGAGACAGGTGGAGCTCCGGATCGATCCGATTCCGAGGGCGGGGCCTATTGCCAAGGCACCCTATCGTCTTGCGTTGCCCGAGATGCAAGAGTTATCCTCGCAGCTCCACGAGCTGCTGGGGAAGGGATTCATTAGACCAAGCAGTTCGTCGTGGGGAGCGCCGATCCTTTTTGTCAAGAAAAAGGATGGTTCACATCGGATGTGCATCGACTACCGGGAGTTGAACAAGATGACGGTCAAGAACCGTTATCCACTACCGAGGATTGAAGATTTGTTTGATCAGTTGCAGGGGCGTCTTGGTTTTCCAAGATTGATTTGAGATCTGGGTATCATCAGATGAGAGTCTGCGAGTAGGATATCCATAAGACGGCCTTCCGGACTCGTTATGGGCATTACGAGTTTGTGGTGATGCATTTCGAGCTCACCAATGCTCCAGCAGCGTTCATGGACCTCATGAACCGGGTGTGCAGGCCCATGTTAGATCGATCGGTGATCGTGTTCATTGACGACATTTTGGTGTTCTCTAGGTCTAGGGAACAGCACGAGGAACACCTTCGGGAGATTCTTCGAGTGTTGAGGATGGAGAGGCTTTTTGCCAAATTCTCCAAGTGTGATTTATGGTTACGAGAGGTTCAGTTTTTGGGACACCTCGTTAACCATAATGGGATTTTTGTTGACCAGACCAAGATTAAGGCACTTATGCGATGGGAGGTGCCGAGATCCCCATCCGAGATCAGAAGTTTTCTGGGTCTGACAGGCTACTACCGGAGGTTTATCAGAGATTTCTCCAAGATTGTTGTTCCTCTCACCATATTGACTAATAAGAGTATTACTTTTGCTTGGGGGGCTGAGCAGCAGACATCATTCAAGAATCTTCACCAGAGATTGTGCGAAGCTCCAGTGTTAGCCCTTCCGGAGGGAGTGGAGGACTTTGTAGTCTACTGTGATGCATCTATATTGGGAATGGGTGCCGTGTTGATGCAGAGGGGGCATGTGATAGCATATGCGTCGAGGCAGTTGAAGCCTTACGAGACGACGTATCCCACCCATGATTTGGAGTTGGGGGCGGTGGTGTTCCCCCTCAAGATTTGGCGCCACTGTCTTTATGGTGTCCGATGTACCATATACACGGACCATAAGAGCCTGAAGTACCTTATGGATCAGCCCAACCTGAATATGAGACAGAGGAGGTGGTTGGATGTAGTGAAAGACTATGACTGTGAGATTTTGTATCGCCTTGGCAAGGATAATGTGGTAGCCGATGCCCTGAGTCGTAGAGCAGCAAGTGCTCCGATCCAAGACGTGTGCATGAGGATGACGGTGATGACTCCAGTCTTAGATACCATCTGAGAGGCCCAAGCGGTGGCCATGAGACCAGAGAACCGTAAGAGAGAGCGAGTGATTGGGCATCTTTCTGAGTTTGAGACTGATAGTCGGGGGCTTATGACCTTCCGTGGGCGGATATGGGTGCCATATACGGGTGGAGCTCGATGTATTTTGATAGAGGAGGCCCATAGGTCGAGATTCTCGATCCATCCTAGGGCCACCAAGATGTATTTGGAATTGAGAAAGGATTATTGGTGGCCCTGTATGAAGAGAGATGTGGCATGGGTAGTCGAGAGATGCTTGACTTGTCGTCAGGTCCAGGCAGAGCACCAACGTCCCCATGGCCAGTTGCAGCCTTTGGAGATTCTCCTGTGGAAGTGGGAACAAATCTCCATGGATTTTATTACCAAGTTACCGAGGAATACGCGAGGTGTCGATGCGATATGGGTGATTAAAGATCGGTTGATGAAGAGTTCTCACTTCCTGGTTATAAGTGTAAGCTCTTCTACGGAGAAATTGGCCGAGATCTACATTCGAGAGGTGGTGGCACGACATGGGGTGCCAACATCGATAGTGTCAGATCGGGATGTGTGTTTTACTTCCGGGTTCTGGAAGAAATTTCATGAGGAGTTGGGTACCCGGTTGCATTTCAGCACCGCATACCACCCACAGATAGACATGCAGAGCGAGCGGACAATTTAGATGCTCGACGACATGCTACACACATGTATTATGGATTTTGGTGGAAGTTAGGAAACTTACTTGCCCTTCGCTGAGTTTTCATACAACAACAGCCATCACTCCAGTATCGGTATGCCTCCCTTTGAGCTTTTGTACGGGAGGAGGTGCCAGACTCCCAAAGTCGTCAGAAGAGTTACGCAGGCTGGCGATGCTCAGAGCTAAAGTTCCAGGTCGGAGATTTTTTCCTCCTGAAGGTATCCCCATGGAAAGGGGTGATCCGATTCGGGAAGCGGGGCAAGCTGGGCCCTAGATACATCGGTCCTTTCAGAGTGATCACTCGAGCGGGTAAGGTAGCTTATCGGTTAGAGCTGCCTGCAGAGTTTAGCCAGATTCATAACACCTTCCATGTATCCCAGCTGAGGAAGTGTGTAGCCGACGAGGCGGCAGTGGTCCCTTTAGAGGACATTCAGGTTGATGACCGCCTAAACTACATTAAGAAGTCGGTGGCAATTTTGGATAATAAGGTGAAGGTCTTGAGGAATAAAGAGGTGCCATTGGTTCAGGTCCAGTGGCAACATCAGAGGGGATCCGAGTGGACTTGGGAGCCGGAGTCCGAGATGCGGGAGCAGTACCCAGAGTTGTTTCCGGAGGATGACTTCGAGGGAGAAGTCTGATTCTATTCGGGGAGAATTGTAACATCCCGACTCCCAGGTGCAAATTTAAATTGTTTTATATTCATTTTAGCAGGGGCAACTCGACGCGTTAGAGGCCCTAACTCGTTGAGTAGAGACTGAGATAGTTGTGTGGTTTTTAGAGTCAACTTGACGAGTTGGAGGACCCAACTCGAAGAGTAGTATCTGAGCATGAAAACCCTAATTTCTAGAGTTTGCATCCTATTTAAAGGACGTTAATTCCTTTACCCCGCCTCCCTCATCACCTTAACACCCTGAGAGAGACCCTAATAGAGCGATTATCATCTGTGTGTGTGTGTGAGAGAGAGAGAGAGAGAGAGGCTAAGAGAGTATGTTTTAGTACATTCTTTGAAGGAGCTTGAGGAGCAAAAGGCTTGGAACGAGAAGGCGTCCTTGGATCCAACATTCTTTCAGTGTTAGCAATCATTTGGAGGTAAAAAGCTATTATCTTGACCACTTGTTTGTTAGATTTCTCCATTAGGGAGTTTATGGCCATTTCTACCTTCATTTTGAGTCATTTAGTTGTTTGAGCATGCTTTGTTGATGAAGCTTCAGATCTGGACAATATTAGGTCCCTTAGGCCTAAAGATTCAAGCTTTATCAAGCTTTGGCCAACTTCCATGCCTTAAACCCTTTGTTCAGCTTTGGTTTGGCAAACTTAGCCCTAGATGCCATGCATGGACGTAAATCTTGCAAATTTATGTGGTATTTAAGCAATAGAAGGCTAGATCTAGAGTTTGGGGCCCGAGTCTTGCTTAAAGATGTCTGAATGAGAGAATGACTTGAAGGGACTCAATCCAACTCAACGAGTTGGTTATGGTTTTTCCCTGATAGTCTGGATGCGTTACAAACTCGACGAGTAAGTGAGACAACTCGGCGAGTTGAGTTGGATCTTCCCGATTTTTCATAGAAACAAAGGAACTCGACGAGTCGCATAGATGCACTCGACGAGTTGGGTCAATATGGACTGCTGACTTGAGGGTTGACTTTCGTTGACTTTTAGGGTTTGGTCAAGTATGGACTTAGGAGACCATGGAGGGGTAAAATGGTCTTTCACCCTTTTCGAGGAAAAAGAGTTAGCTTAACATCTTGGAGTTGTTATTATAAATTTTAATTAGAGATGATTATGATATATGTAGGCGGAGTCTAGACCTACCATTGAGTACGGGACATTCTTGTTCTACCTACGAGGTGAGTCTTCTCACTATACTTACCTAAGTGGTAATACTGTGTGAGCGGAGGGTCTTATTTGTGTTATTGATCGGAGGGTCTTATGTGCTTATACGAAGTTATGTGATATCATGCATTTGGTCTTTGTGATTTATGTTGTATATTATTTATGTGCCTTATTGAGTTAGGACCGGAGGGTCCAAAGCGAGTTGTGAGACCGAAGGGTCTTCACTGAGATACAGGACTGGAGGGTCCGACCCGAGCTATGAGACTGGAGGGTCCTCACTGAGACACATGATCAGAGGGTCCTTATCGAGATGTAGCCATGAAAGACTAATTATTTGTGCGTGGTATTTTGGGGAACTCACTAAGCTTCGTGCTTACAGTTTTGTATGAAATGTGTTTCAGGTACCTCTCAGGATCGCGGGAAGGCGTCAGCATGATTGTACAAACCAGCTAGAGTATATGTTTTGAGGATTCTGGGATACTATCAAACATTTTGTTGTCTTGTGTTTTGAATAACTTATAAATGTTATTTTGAGAAATGTGAAAGTGTGTTTTGTGAGGTTTTAAAAACGAAACATTTATTTGAAAATTTGAGTGTTACACCCGGTAAGCATATAAACACATAACACATGCAAGAGTCACAAAGACAGCTAGCATAATAACATACATATCATGGGTCGACATTGTTTCCTTCGAACCGCCAAACCCAGTGAGGAAGACTCACCTCGAATGTTGAACGATAGTTGAATAGGTCCCGGCTCCGAATATCATGTCTACTCAACCCCTAAATAGAAACAATTCATTAGATACAACTCAAAATTCCCCAATATCCCTTATAGGTCAAACTTGGTCAAAGTCAAAACTCCAAAGGTGAAAAAGTCAAGGACAACAGTCCCTGGAGACCCAACACGCCGTGTTATCCTTTAACATGTCGTGTTTCTTTACCAACTTCAGATCGGGGAAAACCAAGCCAACACGTCGTGTTTGCCAACAAGCACGCCGTGTTTGCTTAAAGTCCAACAACTTAATGCAATAAGCTGTTTTCAATGAAACCAAGAGTTCCAAAACTCAAATCTCGACCAAAACGAAATTTAGAAGGATAAATTTTCCAACTTTACCCCTAGATACCACCGAAATGGGTCCAAAACCCAAACCTTAGGCTTAGAAGAGTGAGGGCTTAATCACCAAAGACATAGCCCCAAAATGCAGATCTATTCCCCTAAAGTTGGAAGGCCACATAAAGTTTCCAACTTTACGCTCATGCATGACTAGGAGAAGCTCAAATGCTCAAAAAGGGCTAAATGAAGGACTTAATGAATGCATGAAGCCCTTAAATCCATAAAGTTGGCACCTTTATGCCAAAAGAGTTCATATAGGCCTTAGATCTGAAAAAATAAGCACTTGGGACGTCCTAATCCCCAACATCCACCCAACCATGGCTAAAAGCATACAATCTAACCCAAGAAGAGATCTAAGCAACTAACAAGAAAGGTGAGAACTTGATGCCTCAAAAACTTGGAAAATAAGATGGTGGTTCTGGATCCAAGACCTCTTCTTCAATCCAAGAAACTCCTAGCTTGTTTAGCTCCTTCAAAATGCACCAAAAATGAACACCCAATGTTCTCCACAAGCTCACACACTCAACAAAGGAATATGATACTCGGTTTTAGGGTTTCTGGACAGAGGAGGCTGGTAAGGAGGCCAACCAAGGGACTTAAGGCCTTGAACTACGGTGCAACATCCTAAAAATTAGGGTTTCCTTCCCAGCTGCCAACACGCCGTGTTGGTTCATTATCTCCACGGCCAAAGTCATCTCGGCACGCGGTGTTGAAGCTTCCAACACGCCGTGTCCCAAAGAAAAATATAAACAATTGGAAAATAAGCTCATACCGGAAACCAAGCATTACAAACGTAACCATCAACCTACTGATGTAACATCCGGTTTCGAGAAGCTTTCTATTTTGGGAATTATGGGCATTAAATGGATCAAGCTAGGGCCCTAGACTTCAAGGATTTAGGTTTTAGACCCAATTGGGTGTGGAATATATAAGTTGGGTGATCCAAGCTTTCGGTTTGTGTTTTGGAAGTCCAAGGGTATAATGGTAAAAGTGATGTTTTGGGCCTTTTCTTGAATTAAGGATTCAAGTTCGAAAGGTTTTAAGTCAAAGGAGATTAGATGGGATTGCAGGGTTTTTCATTATCTTTCCTAGCATATAAAGAACACCGAAATCGTAATTCGGTCGAATAAGTTATGGCCTTTGGAAGTTAGAATGGGAGCGTGTTTTGCCTAATATGATGGGCGTACATGGCATGTACGCTTGGCGGATTTGGCTTAAGTTGGTCGCGATGTTCTCCCTAGTACGATGGGCGTACCTGGAGTATGTTGGGCATACGCGTGGCAGGGTCAAACCCTAGTTTTTGGGTCTTGGACCCTATTTAAAGGCCTTAACCTCTTGGAACCCCTTCTTACATTCAGCCTCTACCCTCTAAAGCAGTTCCCTCGAAACCCTAGCCATATTTGTGAGATTCTTGACCCTTTGAGTGTTTTGAAGTGTTCTTGTTGCATCTTGGAGAAGAAATAGCTCATTGGAGAAGTGTTGGTTGTCTTGGAGCTTGTAGATCCATACCTTTTTCACCTTGATCTTTCTTCTGGAGGTATAAAGTTTCAATCTTTATGGTTCTTTAATGTATATCTAGTTTTAGGATATGTTATGAGCTTGTTTTGGTCCAGTGGCTTGGATCTTGTGAGTAGAAGTTACTCTACAACCGTTAAGCCTCATTTCTAGACATTTATGAGGTCATAAAGTCATAAAAATCAAATCTTGATGGGTATATCTCTTCCATGCATGATTTACTGGTCTTTTGGTGAAGTTATGAATCTAGGGCTTTGGTTTGGACACCATTAAGCCATGCAAAGTCATAAAATCAAGAACTGTTGAATCATGAAAAGTGACCCTCTTGAACTTCAACTACCGCAACCAAATAGCTACCGCAGTCAAGCTCCCTCTTCAGCAACCGCATCCGAAGTCATCTAGTCAACCGCAGTCATTCTTACTTTACTTAGTTTATTTGTCTTTCTGTAACACTCTCTATTGTCCAGTATGCCTTGCATGGCTACTCTTAGAGAGTGATTCAAATGTAACTTCTTGAGTCTCTATAAATAGAGCTCATTCTCACTTATTATCTATCCATCAATCTGAATACACATCTCTGAAGTTATCTTTTCTATCTCTATCTGATTACGCATCTCTTCTTACTCTCAAATCCTACTAGAATATAACTGATTACAATCTCTCTTCGGAGCAAGTCTCTTGTGACTTAATCACTAAGTTTGATCTCACTTATTAACTTGGCTTGAATGCATTCCTCGTTATGAATCAACTTATGTGTATTCTTGATATAACAATTGTTGTCATTTCCATTTCTTTACATTTCCGTAACTAACTTTCTAACTATCTAACTCTAACTTATTAATATTATTGTTGAGCTTTTAGATCCTTCGAGATTAACTATTCCGCAATATACTTGTTCTAACATTTATTCAAGTGTGTCTCAAAGTTTTTCTCTCAACAATTGGTATCAGAGCCATCGTGGTTGCTTTTTGAAAACAGAACTCTGATTTTCAAAGGGCCTTCTATACCACTGAAGCTCATTTTTTTAAAAAAAACTTCAAAAACAAAAATGGCACAATCGTTATCTCTGAATGTTTCCAACAGTGTTGGTGGTTCTAATCGAGCCCCAATACTGGTAGCAAATGAATATCATCACTGGTCCCAAAGAATGGAAAGATACTTAAGGAGACTTGGTAGAGATGTATGGCGATCCGTAAAAGAAGGACCACATGTCCCAGTTCTTACACCGGTCCAAACTGACGGCGCTACAACCAGACTAGGAGGAGGTCAACCAGTCATGAACCGTCCCACCAAGGATGATCTCGATAAAATGGAAAATGATGTTGTTGCTTTTTATGAAATCTCTTGTGGAGTTCCTCCTGACAACTTCGATATTATCATAAATTGCAAATCAGCAAAAGAGATCTGGGAAGTCCTCAAGAATCTGTACGAAGGCTCAGAACAAGCACAAGACAAGAAGCTTACAACCGCACTCAATGAGTTCAACAACTTCAAAGCTCATACTGGCGAAAGCTTGGAAGACTCCTTCAAAAGATTCAACCTGATAGTCACCAAGTTATCCAATGCAGGCACCATCCGCAGTAACCATGAAACAAATCTTCAGTTTCTTAATGGTTTGGGAAGACATTGGACTACGGATAAGATGATAGTCCAAGGGGATAGAAAGATTCACTCTTTGTCTCTCTACAAGCTCTATGGAGAATTGCAAGCACAAGAATCCACCGTACTCAAAGACTGTGCTGACTTCAGAGGACCACTTGCTCTCATAGCACAAGCTCCACATAATCAATCTTACTATCCCTCGTATGACACCCCACCACAGTCATACAAAGCTGATTCAGAGTATGATGATGAAGAAGAATTTCAGAAGGCTATTGCTCTGGTTATCCAACAGTTCAACCGTCTACCACCTCCTTCCTTCCGCAAGAATCAACAGTTCAACAAACCTCCATTCAACCGTAACTTCAGTTCACAAAATAACCATCCTTGATATCCCAAAAGTTCTCATCCACCACCGTAATCTCAAAATACTCAACCAAAGGAGGCACCGCAGTCTACACAAACCACTGGCTCCGGTACTCCCTCAGAAGACAAGACTGATGTTGTGATTTGCCACAAATGCAACAAAGATAATCATTTTGCAAGAGATTGTAAGGCCAATGTAGTAAAAGACAGAGCATTCTACCTTAGAATGGCTCAAGAGTTGGAAGATAAGGAAAAGGCAAGGGCATACGTAGCCCATGTCAAAAGAGACCATCAAGTTTGGTCATCCGGAGACGAAGATGAAGCCATCAGTAGTGTCAAAAGAAAAGGGAAAATCTGCATGCTGGCAACTTCGGATGATGATGAATCTACAAAGCTGGAAAAGAACTACTGCTACATGGCAAAGGATGGAACTCTAAGCATCGTCGAACAGGTAAAACGCATGATCCAAACTATAAACTATAGCATGCATGACTGTCAACCTTTCATAGATGATCTTAATGACACGTGTGATGCCATCCTTACAGACTATAACAAAGCCTTAGATGAAAAGAACATTGCGTCCCAAGAGATGTTCCATGTGAGAGGACGATTGGATAACCAAAGACTCAAAATGGCTATGTTAGAAAAGGACTTTGAGTTAGAAAAAGATGCAAGAATGTTGAGTGAAACACAATTAGAGATAGCTTTGAACCAGAGAGATTTAGCTCAGAGTGAAATTGTACGTTTAAATCTTTTAATCGAAAAATTGTTCAATGAAAGTGAAGCTATTGAAAATATGGTAAATAATGGAACCGTGGACAATACATACAATTGGGGTTGGTCAAATGGATATCCTACCGCAATGGATTCCTCACCCCGGTTCAACAAAGACAGATTGTATGTCCCTCCAGATCGAGAATTTCATTTCCCAGTCAATGACAAGACCTTTCCCGAAGACATCAAAACTCACTTCGGTAGACTGCATAATCTAAGCAATAATTGTGTCATTGAGGAAATTGTGCCTGAGGTTTCAGGTCACTCAAGTGATCAAATTCCTATCTGTGGCACCATTTACCCAAATTCTCAAACCTCATCTGCAGTTAATGAAGAAATTGTCATTGAGGGCCCCGAAGTCTCGAAAGACTTCCCATCTTTGCCCTCAGACCGCAGTGTCTCACACTGTAGTCAAAAGTCTCACAAAAGTCCCACTGAAGTCCCAACTCAGACTTACTCTGCAGTAGTCAGATCATCCCTACCGTAGTCATCAGTAAAAGGAACTGTGACTCTTCAGCCAATTCATCATGAATTACCCATAGAAAACTTTGAACTGGGTCACTGCTCTCAAACCCCTGAATCTTCAAGTTCGGACGACTCAAGCCCACGTTTTCAAATTTTGACTAAGAATTCCAGGAAATCGCAGTTAAACATCAAAGACTGCGGTTCCCCAAAAACTTTAGCAAAAAAGGCTTTCAAAGAGGAAATTCGATCCCGAGGCACAAGTAGACAAACTGTTTCGAAAAACAAGAAGCATATCAGATTTCCAAAGTCCAAAAGTCCAGAAAAATTTGTTTTCTCACACTATTTTTTGAAAAACTCTCCCATCAAGAAAACATACCAAAAGGAATGTACAGTTTCAACAGTCATTCCTAATTCATCTGACACAATCCAAAAGAGTGTAAAGTGTTTTCGAAACAATGGTTTTCAAATCTATTCCTCAGATGATCTAAAATGGAAAGGTATATTACCCACTCCAACACTCTTAAAGTCACATCAAAATTTTAACAAGTGGAAGGGTATTCTACCAAATCCAACAAAAAGGACTCAAAGATCTACACGTGCTAAACCTTTTACAAAACAAACTTTTTCAAAGCCCAACAACACTCATGTCAGAAATTACCAACCTCGGACCGGTCACAAGCCCAACTCATTCTTTAGACCGCTGACCAAATCAGGTGTCAGAACAAAAGGCAAAATCTCAACCTGTCAATGTCAATGTAGCTGCCAAAAAGATTCATCCTATGTCAAATCTAGTTGGAGTCAGAAACCTCGTATTTTTTCAAAAACACACAACACTCCAAAACTGCACAAACACCCAGGACTAGGATTAAAAGTTGACAAGAAACCAGTCCCTGCAACCTCGGTCCATGCATCATTCAGAAACTCATCTGTTGTCCCAGGCTCCAAACTAGTTTGGATGCCTAAACTAAGCGTGTAATTCTCAGGCTTTGTGCAAGGAGGAACAAGAAGAAGAATGGTTAATCGACAGTGCTTGCTCCTTGCACATGACCGGAAGGTTAGAATACCTTCGGGATTTCAGGCCAATTTGCAACGGTGGAAATGTTACTTTCGGCAACAATGCGAATGGGATCATCCGAGGTTATGGTGTTCTCACTACGGGGAACTTTTCTATTCAAAAGGTTGCTTATGTAGAAAGCCTTAAACACAATCTCATCAGTTTTGGCCAACTATGTAAGGCAGGCCATCGAGTTGAATTTGATGATCAATTTTGCTATGTAATGACAAGTGATAGGAACACATGCTTGATCAAGTCACGATCCGAAGGTACTATGTATCCTCTGGATGTCTCTCTGATAATAGGCAAACCGTAGTTATGTTTCCTATCCAAAGCTGTATCCGAAGTCAGCTGGCTATGGCACCGCAAGCTAGCTCATCTCAACTTCAGATACATCAACAATTTGGTCACTGGATAACTAGTCAGAGGACTTGTAACATCCATAAATTTCATGCCAAATTTAAACTTTTCCAATCATAATTAAAACCCCAAAAGTATTTGTTTACAAATTTTTTTCAAAACATTATTCATCAGAGTGTCCCGAAACAGATCATAAGGATGAGGAGCGGTACGGTCACGCCTTTGCCTTGCCACGATCTCCTGAAGTACCTGAAACAAACAACTGAAAACTGTAAGCCCAAGGGCTTAGTGAGCTACCCCCAAAATACCAATACCACACTGAAATACCATATCCGTAATAATCAATCAATCAATCCATCCATCAACATGCATACTGGGCCATCGGCCTGACTGGACCGCCCTACCGGGCCTACAGTCCAACTGAATCTATACTGAGCCTTCGGCACGACTGGACCGCCACGTGGGCCTACAGTCTTCCCGGACCGCTCATAGAGTGTGTTGGCCTTCAGCACAAAGCAGGACCGCCTCAACCCCAAGCAACAAGCAGATAACCATGTGCACATAACTAACATATACTGACATATACAACATCAAACATATCTACCTCACTGAGCACCAAACATAGCAATCTCTCATAACTAGAGCACTGACCTAGCAGGTCACTAACATATCAATCCCTACGGATCATAAGAGCATAACATACTGTCTATCCTGACTCTGATCTAACAGATCATATCCACATGTAGCATATCATAACAATAACAACTAAAAGGGCCGGCCTTGGTGCCGTAGACCCTATCGATATAGTGAGGACAACTCACCTTGCAGATGCCGACACGGAAGATAAATTCCAACTCTCTTATCACTTGACACAGGCTCCACCACCTATGATCATAGTACAATATACTCATAAGTCCTTAACCTTATAAGGTACTCCATAACCCACCAGTCAACCCCTGGTCAAAGTCAAAGTACTCAGTCAAGGTCAACAGTCCATGTTGACCCCAACTCGCCGAGTACCCTCGGCTACTTGTCGAGTTCCTTGAAGCACATTCCTATTGGGTTATGAGCATTCTAACACTCCTAAGTGTACATGCAACCCTAAATACCTTGGATCTATGTTTTCTCTATTATACATACAATTATGAACATCCAAGGTATTATCCTAATCTAGCATACAAAATAATAAATATAACAAGATAGAATACATACCTCTTTGATGTAGAATGTCTTCATGAAGCTTGAGTGCCTAGTGCCCCAAGTGTGACACCTCAAATGGTTCACACAACACCAAATACACTTGGAATAACTTGAGAGAAACTTGAACACTCCTTGAAATCGTCTAGCCCTCACACTCACACATTAGTGCACGATTTCTTGAGCCATGGGATTCTTTTATATGGTGGCTATTAGGGTTACACCATGTAACTCATAACTTTACCCATTCCTTATGCTCCATGGATTTTAAACTCCATGGAGTATCCATGGGTCACCCCATGGACTTAGTCCAACATAAGGAATCTTGGATCACAAGCCCACATATATAAGAATGAATGATTTACACAATCAACCCATATATTTAATTAGTCTCCTTTTGATCACTTAATTAATTCCAAATTAATTCTTGATCAATACTAATTAAATAACCTTATTAATATATTAGAACTTATAATATATTAACCAACCTTAAGTGTTATTTCTCTCATTATAGTCTATCCAAATGCATGATGCCATGCAACCCAAATGGACCATGCCGGGTCGGGTCAAGTCTTACCAATTATAGTTATGGACTTAGACATTAATCCAACACTCTCCCACTTGGATAAGTCTAAAACTATTATTGTGTATGACTTCAGGAACCGATCAGCAATCGTAGCTCTCAAAAGCTTCTGTCGAACTCTGACCTTGTCGATGAACTTTGACCTTTGTCAATGACTTGTCCATTAGATAAGGGCTCATATATTCCTCTATTCTAGATATCATATGGACTGAGACATGGATTATCAATCATTCTCTCTGTCCATTTGTTGTTTCCCGATTTCCGATTCATGATGACTGACTGATTGAACAAATCAAATCAGTCCTGGCTTGGCCAAGCACTCACATGTATCATCTTTAAATCATCGAGGGGCCCACATATATCGCTTTTATCCCGAAGGTAAAAGGAATGGATAAACTTCGACTCATATGGCTTGTTCTACTACTTGTTGAATCATACACAAAGGCACGTTTTATAACATCGAGTTACCAATGCGTTTTCGTGCAATCAATGTAACTCATAGTAACAACTCATATCTCTAGGTTTGAAGAATATAAGATATTATCGTCTCATGATCACTCGTGATAAAATCCATGAAGTGATTCAAATGAGCGCGGGTTGAATCCAATACTCAGAACTTATGAGCACTCATGAGTGTTGTAGCACCACTTTTGTCCACCAACTTGGACCTCTACAAACCAACCCATGACAGTCTTGATTCATATCTACTTCCAACATATGACCGACTGTGGATGGTTTGAATAACTTAATCATTCAGGAAGAGCGACTTAGTTATTCTGGAAGTCAAAACATGCAAAGTGAAACACAAGAATAAATGAATCAAATATGGTATCAAACCCTATGAATATAAATAAACACTTTTATTTATCACCATACTGATTACTCATTATTCATTGTTTCGGTTTTATCAACTTTATACTTGAATTTAAAACAATAGTTGTCCCATGCTCCAAGCATGTACACTATGTTTTCTAAACACTAGTCATGCCATACACCAAGTATGCATACTATGTTTGTCTATGATCTTTACTTTGTAAAATAGATCAATTGAACATCACTCCAATGATCCTCTTTTCACAGTCCCAAATCCTTACTGCAAATGCAAGAATTCCAAATTCATGCCATTTACTGAAATCTGTTAGATTCTAAACTTATATGCATTGATCCTCTTAATGATTATGCACGAAGTCAGAAAGACTTGACAACAATCATTACAGAGCATTCCAAAGGAGATCAGCTCCTTGGAAACATCCTTCTTTCATTAAGTTTCCTAATCTTACACAGATTGAATAATTTCTATCTTTGAAACATTTCCATATTCCATTTTTGACTATCACTTCTGAACAAGAGTTGCCTCCTTACAGATTATGTCAATATGGTCCTTCCAGAATTAAGATTATACTTCCAACTGTCCTTGAGCAACCAATCTTTGGTAAACCTTAGATTGTCCTCGACAATTGCTTAATCATTTTAGTCATATCCAATTCTAGACCTTTTCCCTTCATAATGCCCCAGGCATTTGGAAAATTTTAGAAAGGATGAATATAGCACATGTAATCGATCCTATATCCGAAGCATATGGGACACGATTCATGATGTCTCACATAAAGACTAAACCAGTCTTTTGCTATAATATTTCCATTTCAATTTGCCAAGTTCTCAAAATTCAGATTATGAAAAGGGATGTCGTAATCATAATCGAATTTTAGAACGCAAATAATGGACTCATATATAGAATTTCCTTATGTTGAGCCATTCCAACATGAAATTATATATATATATATATATATATATATATATATATATATATATATATATATATATCCTTGATTAAATACGATTAAAATCTCAATCTAAGCTTTTAGAATTGAAATGAAGTATAATTTCCTCTCCCTTAATTATAGCAAAACAACTTTTTCAACCCCTGTAACCTCACGAATTGAAACTTTTGTTTTCTATAATTAACATTGATGCTCCCACTAACATGATGATTATTAGCATAACACTTATGCTCCCACTAGCTTTGACATGTACTCAGAAATCAGCTGACTTTCTTACCAAAGTTCAGATTTCTGATACTAGATTGTTTTGATAAAACTTTATCAAAATCATACACCTCTCTTAGATAGCTCACATGTGTGTCTAAACAATTTTAGAACTATGAAAAAGGATGCCGTAATCATAGTCTCAATTGTTTAGACCTTTGCCACTTCTCACAAGTCCATGTTAGTGTGCCGGTAAACCACACACGCTCCACTAACGACTTTGAGAATGCAAATATCACAATTGCTATCTAGCTAAAATCTACTTAGTGAAAGTGTTTCCTCACCATCATTTTCATGAATCAGAGAGAAACCTTATGACACTTAGATTTAATAGTGTATGTGTTCTTATCCACGTGAATTTGTCAAAACCATAATCACAAGACAAGGTTAGTGACAAATCCAAACTCATATTGATTAAACTTGTGCAATCTTAAATTCTTGCCATTTGGCAGCTCAGGTGCCTGCCATTGCTTCCAAGTAGTTGTGCAACCAATTGAGAACTCTTAGAACTCCTATGCAAAGCCAACTTGAATAGGCACAAAAATTTCAACACGATAGGTTATAAACCTCAAGTCGTGTGCTAGTGAAGGACTTTAGGTTTTATTCTTGATTAAGTCTTGAAACTTTCAAGAGCTTTAAGACTCCCACTGTCCTCTTGACATATAAGACTCCCTTGTCAAATATTCAAGAGATAGTGCGGATTCTTTATCAAGACTAACACTTTACACAATTGGCCTAAGTTGGTCTCTGTTTTATCCAAAACATCACAACTTACCAATTTCAAATGTACAAGAGTAGATAACCTTTTACTCTTACATTTGACTAGTGTTAACAAACCCTCTTTAAGATATGTCACTCAAGTTACAATCTTGGAGTATGACTCTAAGAATTGCTTTGGAACGAAGTATGACTCATCTTTTTGATTTAACCATTTCAACAATTCATGACTCCTCTTCTTGACTTTAGAGGACCAATTGTGATATGGTATCTTAATCATTAAGATGATCATAAACATGATACTAAAGTACTCTCCCATCTTTTCAGATTTGAGAAACTTTTATCTTTCTGCCATACTTTGATTCTTCTTATTCGTTCTGTCTCACATTGAAACTTCTCCAATGCTACAGACTTATACTTAAACTTATAAGTATAACCATATTTACTGAACTTAAGTAAATCATGACGAATAGTCTTCTTGATCTTTTGTGGTGGACTTGACCAGTGCACAAGAATGTGTACTCGATCCCTTAGTTCTTTCCTTATTCACATAAGGAATTAGTCTTAATTTTCCAAGCTGAAAGTTCTCATTCATCATACTATACAACTTGCATGATTCCAAGTTTCGGTCCAATTGAACCTTGGGTGATGAGAATCTTTCCTTATTTGGTAATATTAGACACTACCACAACCGAAAGAATCAAATCCATTTTTCTAATATTGCTATCAATGGAATCTTATAAGCAACAACTTTTCACAAATGCCATTGTAAGGATACTTAAAATAAATAAAATCAAAACCTTTTTCTTTTATTTTTAAAACTTTGCGGAAAAACTTATCCTTACAATCCATATGAAAACCTTGTTGTTATCTATTCCTAAGCAATATAAATATCATAACTCTTAAGTAATAGCCCAAAATTCTGATCACCGAACCATGCGATTGAAATCCATCTTCGCGATCAGAATCAGCATGTACTTAATAGAGTTAGACAATGGACTTTACCTGAAGTAGAGCCAAACTTATTGACTTTAACATCCTTAGGTAAATTAGGCAGCTTCGTAACCAATGCCCCTTCCTTTGGCAATAGTTACCTATGGACCCTTGATAATGGGACTATCTCAGACTTCGCCTCTCTCTTTACCATTGGGTCAACCGAGTTGACTATGGCCCATCCCTTTCCATTGGGAAGAGAGAGCTTTACTGGATATCCAATGTCATCATTGTCAATGTCCATAGAGTTTTAGGAAGTTGATCTTAGCAAATAGATAAGATCATTAAGGCTCTTGTCTTTGTCTGTTTCATAGGATTCCCAAAAGAACTCACTATGTGACTTAGAAAGTAGTTGAGCCACCAACTTTCTCAAGACTTTGACACCCAACTCTCCCGACTTGTCAATATGTGACTACATCTCCAAGATGTGATCACACCTAGACCTTGTCTTGCCAATAGGGCTTGAGTCACCTTAAACTTTTTAGGAACTTGTGGGTTAGGGAGAATAATTGGAGGAGGTGAAAGAAGTATGATATCCATGGGACATCATCTTCATTTAGGAAAGCTTGTTTCAAGAGATTTAGGAAGATCATAAATGTCTAGACCAGACATCTTTTTGGGAGATATTCAAGATAGTTGATTTAAAGTCCTTAATATGACACCCAATATGAAATATTAAGACTAGGACCCAACAAACTATTTTATAACTTAGAAGAGGGATGTCGTAATCCAAGCTATAAAATATTTGAAGGTAGGTGAATGACGATTCACCAATTTCCACCATGAAAAACGAAATAATTTATTAGGTTTTAATTGGATTTGAAAGTCCTAGATCTTTGAGATTCATTGAACTGTTCAAAGGCATGTTTCAATATCGAGTGTGCCCTTCAGGTTTTGTGACTGGGATGCCGAGGATCACAAAACAAGGTGTGAATAACCATGCAAATATACTTGGTACCCTTAATATTTACCCCTTAATCAGTGTGCCGGTTAACCACACACGCTCCACCGATACTATGATAAATATTAAGTTACCCTTTGCCTACCTTGTTAAGTCCAGGTTAGTGTGCCGGTTAACCACACACGCTCCACTAACGACTTAAGCAAAGTGCAAAGTGTAATTTCATGGGTTAGCACCAAATTCACATTTTCCTAAGTAACTAAGATTGGGTATTAATAAGAGTTTAGTTACTTAGTATTTATCATTAATACTTTTAATGAAAGGAGAATTATAGTCCTTGTCCTACCCGTTCGGCTAACGACCCTCCACCAGTCAAGGAAGCGGTGGGTGAGAGTGGACACCCATTAAACTGCCATTTTATAGGCAGTAACCTTATACCCCCCCTTATAGACCGGCTTCGTGAATGAGGCCTACTAACGGTAAGACTGACTTTACTCTTATACATATATATAAATATTATTAACTTATAATATTATAAAGTATAAGGGTTGAATTTTAACTTTTAAAATTCTAAGGGCTAACTTGGAATTAAAGTATTCATAAGTGAAAACTTTTCAAATTCCAAAACTTGAGGGCAAGTTTTGAAACTATTCAAAACTAATTAATTCCACAACTTATGAGTTTAAAGTAGTTTTAATTAAAAAAAAACTCTTTAAGTTCCATAACTTGAGGACAAGTTATGGAAGACTTTAAACTAATTAATAAAAAAAATAACTTTTTTTTATTGTAACTTATGGAACTAATTAAGGTTACACTTTTTTTTTAATTTAATGAAGAGACTTTTGAACCTCCATAACTTGAGGACAAGTTATAGAGTCATAAAACCATTTAATTAGAACTAGACTCTTCATTTTGTAACCTTTGCCAACTTTTATGAGTTTTATGATTCTTAAATGTGACTTTTCATATAACTTGAGGACAAGTTACAAAAACACACTTTGGAATCAACTTTTAGATTAAAATGGATTGAAAACAACTATTTCACACAACTTTTTTATTAATCTAAGAACCTCATAAGAACAAGATAATTCAAATCATCAATCTTCAAGAAATTAGGATGAACATACAAACTAATACAAATCTTGAAATTATGACAATTATCTTAGAAATTGGATTAGCATGAACATTACCACATCAAAAACAAGTTTATAAGTCCAAAAACATCTTAGGGTAATGTTCCTAGTCCAATTCCAGCCAAAACAATCGAATATATGCATCCAACTCGATTTTTCAGCTACTTTTGCAAGTATAACAAGAAAACATGCCTAGGCTCTGATACCATTGTTGGGTTATGAGCATTCTAACACTCCTAAGTGTACATGCAACCCTAAATACCTTGGATCTATGTTTTCTCTATTATACATACAATTATGAACATCCAAGGTATTATCCTAATCTAGCATACAAAATAATAAATATAACAAGATAGAATACATACCTCTTTGATGTAGAATGTCTTCATGAAGCTTGAGTGCCTAGTGCCCCAAGTGTGACACCTCAAATGGTTCACACAACACCAAATACACTTGGAATAACTTGAGAGAAACTTGAACACTCCTTGAAATCGTCTAGCCCTCACACTCACACATTAGTGCACGATTTCTTGAGCCATGGGATTCTTTTATATGGTGGTTATTAGGGTTACACCATGTAACTCATAACTTTACCCATTCCTTATGCTCCATGGATTTTAACCTCCATGGAGTATCCATGGGTCACCCCATGGACTTAGTCCAACATAAGGAATCTTGGATCACAAGCCCACATATATAAGAATGAATGATTTACACAATCAACCCATATATTTAATTAGTCTCCTTTTGATCACTTAATTAATTCCAAATTAATTCTTGATCAATACTAATTAAATAACCTTATTAATATATTAGAACTTATAATATATTAACCAACCTTAAGTGTTATTTCTCTCATTATAGTCTATCCAAATGCATGATGCCATGCAACCCAAATGGACCATGTCGGGTCGGGTCAAGTCTTACCAATTATAGTTATGGACTTAGACATTAATCCAACAATTCCAACTCGCCGAGTCATCGGGGTGACTCTTCGAGTTCCTTCGATTCTCGATCAAACTTTAAGGCCACCCGTTGAGTTCCCTCCTTGCAACTCGACGGATACACACGCATACATATCCTAGGGAAAACTCATCCGACTCGCCGAGTTGTTCATCAACTCGTCGAGTCTTATGGTAATATTCATCGGACTCGCCGAGTTGTTCGTCCAACTCGTCGAGTTCACGGCCATCTTCATATGACTCGCCGAGTCAACCTTGCGACTCGCCGAGTCCATTCAGTCCTTTTTCCATACAGACTTGATTTGAGCCATGCAGCGGCTCCATATCACAGATCCAAGCTTCTAGGGCATGCTTATCACGTAAAGTTGCAAACTTTACGTGCATGCATGGCTATAAAGGCTCTAAATGCCTATTTTAAGTTCTTAATGGAGCTTCATGCTCAAGAGGGACCTCAATCATGACCAACACTGTAACTTTATGCTTCTAGAATCCAAGGAGGGTCCAGATCTGAAGTTACAACCTCAGATCTAGCCCATAGCTCATCTTTCCAACTTAACATCTCACCAAAAACCCTAAAACTCAACCAATAGAAGAGATTCACAAGGAAAAAGGCGATTTGGTTACCTCCAGAAGATGATAACTGAAATAAGTGTTGATTCCCACACTCTACTTGCTCCAATCTCCTTCTCCTCCAAGCCTTCTCCCTCCACAGATCCTCTTTTCAAGCTTCCAACACACAATGGGCACACACACACGCGCGCATTAGGGTTTTAAGGAGCTATCAAAGACTACAAAGAGGCCAAAGGAGGCTGAGGCTCCTTTAAATAGAGGTGCAAACCCCGGGATTTAGGGTTTCATCTGCCAGCTCCTACTCGCCGAGTCCCAATATGGACTCGTTGAGTAGGTCACTTAACACGCGATCCCACCCCGCTGCTACTCGACGAGTAGGTCAACGAACTCGTCGAGTAGAACTTCACCCAATAAATCTTATTTAAACAATACTTGAGAATCGGGGCGTTACAACTCTCCCCCACTTGAACTAGACTTCGCCCTCGAAGTCCGTTGGAATAAACAATGACGGGTAATGCTCGCGCATCTCCGCCTCCGGCTCCCATGTCCACTCGGATCCCCTCCGATGTTCCCACTGTACCTTTACTAAAGGTATTTCCTTGTTCCGTAGAATCTTCTTCTTCCTTTCCAAAATAGCCACAGGCCTCTCCACATAGTTCAGGCGCTCATCGACCTGAATGTCATCCAACGATACCACTGCCTCCTGGTCCATAATGCATTTTCGCAATTGCGAAACGTGAAAAGTGTTGTGGATCCGGCTAAGCTCCTCCGAAAGCTCTAGCCTATAAGCCACCCTGCCAACCCTGGCAACAATCTTGAATGGCCCAATGTAACGGGGACCCAATTTTCCCCTCTTCCTGAAGCGGATCACTCCCTTCCAGGGTGAGACCTTCAGGAGAACCATGTCACCCACCTGAAATTCCAGCTCAGATCGGCGTCGGTCGGCATAACTTTTCTGCCGACTCTGAGCGGTCTGCAGTCGCTATCTAACCTGCTGTATCATCTCGGTAGTCTGCAGAACTACCTCTGTCCGACCCATCACCCTGTGCCCAACCTCGCCCCAGCAGACTGGGGTCCTACACTTCCGCCCATACAACAGCTCGAAAGGCGGGGCGCCAATACTGGAATGATAGTTGTTGTTGTAGGCGAACTCTGCAAGCGGTAGGTGGGAATCCCAACTCCCACCGAAATCAATGACGCACGCCCTCAACATATCCTCGAGGGTCTGAATGGTCCGCTCACTCTGCCCATCAGTCTGCGGATGGAACGCCGTACTAAAATGTAGTCGGTTACCCAGTTCCTCATGGAACTTCTGCCAAAAACGGGAGGTAAACCTAACATCCCGATCGGAAACGATAGAAACTGGAACCCCATGGCGAGAGACAATCTCGCTGACATACATGTCGGCCAATTTCTCAGCCGACGAACTCTCCCGTATAGCCAAGAAATGGGCACTCTTGGTCAACCGATCCACGATGACCCATATAGCATCAAGCCCCTTCGCCGTCCTCGGAAACTTCGTAATGAAGTCCATCGTGATCTGCTCCCATTTCCACATGGGAATCTGTAGAGGCTGCAGCTTACCATGCGGCCTCTGATGCTCGGCCTTGACCATCCTACATGTCAAGCACCTCTCAACATACCCAGCGATTTCTCACTTCATGCACGGCCACCAGTAGCTCAAACTCAGATCCCGGTACATCTTGGTGGCCCCCGGGTGTATAGAAAAGTGAGACTTATGAGCCTCCTCCATCATTGTCTCCCGGATCCCTCCGGACATCGGAACCCAAACCCGACCGTGCCGGGTCAATAATCCGTGGCTATCCTGAACAAACCGAGCGCTCTCGCCCTTAATCCGCTCCATCTTCCAGTTCTCTGGTCTCATGCCCTCGACCTGAGTATCCCTAATCAAGCTCACAAACGGGGAATCCACCGCTATCCTCATACACCTTGTCAAGGTTGAAGACCCAGCTGACTTGCGGCTCAAAGCGTCTGCAACCACATTTGCTTTACCAGGATGGTAAAGGATCTCACAATCATAGTCCTTGACTACGTCCAGCCACCTGCGTTGTCTCATGTTCAGGTTTGGCTGATCCATGATGTGCCTCAAACTCTTGTGATACGTGTATATAGTACACCGGACCCCATACAGATAATGCCTCCAAATCTTGAGAGCGAAAACCACCGCTCCCAACTCAAGATCGTGCGTAGGGTATCTCGTCTCATGCGGCTTCAGCTGCCGCGATGCATAGGCTATCACCCGTCCCCTGTGCATGAGGACCTCCCCCAGACCTGTGATGGATGCATCACAAAATACCACAAAATCCTCAACTCCCTCGGGGAGCGTCAACACTGGCGCCTCACACAAACATCGTCGGAGGGTCTCAAACGCCCTCTGCTGCTCAGGGCCCCACCGAAAATCCACCCCCTTCCTCGTAAGATGAGTGAGGGGTACTGCAATCTTGGAGAAGTCTCGAATAAATCTCCGGTAGTACCCTGCTAAACTCAAGAAACTCCTGATGTCTGAGGGAGACTTTGGAGTCTCCCACTGCATAACCGCCTCCACCTTGGCCGGATCGACAAAAATCCCCTCCTGGTTAATGAGATGTCCGAGGAACTGGACCTCTCGTAACCAAAACTCACACTTCGAGAACTTGGCATACAGCCGTTCTCGCCGCAGAACCTCCAGCAGCTCCCTGAGATGCTCCTCGTGCTGATCTCGGGTCTTGGAATACACCAAGATATCATCTATGAACACAATGACGGAGCGATTGAGCATCGGTCTGCAGACTCGGTTCATCAGATCCATGAACATTGTTGGCGCGTTGGTGAGTCCAAACGGCATCACCACGAACTCGTAATGACCATAACGAGTCCGAAACACGGTCTTCTCCACGTCTTCCTCCCTCACCCTGACCTGGTAGTATCCTGATCTCAAATCAATCTTGGAAAACCAAGATGCACCCTGGAGCTGATCGAAAAGATCGTCTATCCTCGGGAGCGGATAACGGTTCTTCACCGTTAACTTGTTTAGCTCCCTATAGTCAATGCACATCATGTGCGAACCGTCCTTCTTCCTGACGAAAAGGATCGGTGCTCCCCAGGGTGAACTACTCGGACGAATAAACTGCTTACCCAGCAGCTCCTGCAACTGAGATGATAGCTCCTGCATCTCAGGCGGTGCCAAACGGTACGGAGCCTTGGCGATAGGGGCCGCACCTGGCACTAGATCAATCCTGAACTCAACCTGCCTCACCGGAGGCACTCCGGGTAACTCCTATGGAAACACATCAGCAAACTCTCTAACCACCAGGACCTCTGAAACTGAGACCTGCTCTCTAACCCGCGTATCTACCACATACGCCAAATAACCGGCACACCCGTGCTGAATATACTGTCGAGCCCTGGCTGCCGAACAAAACATTGATCTCGACCTGGTGCCCTCACCATATACTACCAGTTCTCCCCCACTTAGGGTTCGAACCACCACCCGCTATCCATCACAGTCGATCATGGCGCCAAAACGGCTAAGCCAATCCATCCCTACAATCTCGCATACATCCCCCATGGGGATAGGAAACAAATCTATCGGGAAGGACACCCCGAAAATCTCCAACTCGCATCCCCGGTAGACCGAAGAAGCAGAAACCCTGTGCTCGTTGGCGATCGAAACTCGCAACGGACACTCAAGATCATCTATCGGCACACTAAACCCTCTACTGAAAGTCCAAGATACGAACGACCGACTCGCCCCCGAGTCAAATAAAACCAAATCAGGCAAAGAATTTACTAGAAACGTACCTAATCACAGGTACAATCCATAAGCATAACACAAATACAATAATTGAGGCAGAGAATAGAAACGTACCAGCAACCACATACGGTGCTGCGTTGGCCTCCTCCGCCGTGAGCTGGAAGGCGCGACCCTGAGCCTTCGGAGGCTCCACCTTCACTGGCCTCCCATCTCCAATCCTCACAGTAGCTGGCACGGAACCCTGCGCCCACTTGGCGGTGAGCTGCGGACAGTTGGTCTTCACATGACCAACCTGATGACAATGGTAACAAATCCTCATATCTGCGGGAGGGGCGGACTGACGGCAGTCCCTGGCATAGTGCCCCTCCTTGCCACATTTGTGGCACCCACCACCTGCTCTACAAACTCCCGAATGAACCCTGCCACACTTTCCACAAGTGCGGCTCTGCTGACCCCCAGACCGTGTATCAGCGGTCTTAGACCGCTTAGGCGCTGGCTGAGACTGTTCCGGTGCCTGACGCTGCTCCTTCAGCTGCAGCTCTATCTCCAACTCACGTCGTCTCGCGGCTTCCTGTAGATCCAGGAGTGTATCACAACGCTGTGTAGCCACAAACTGCTGTATATCCTTCTTGAGCATACTCAGATAACGAGTCATCTGAGACTGCTCTGACGCAAACTCCGGGCAAAACATAGCCCTCTCAGTGAACATCCGGGTAATCTCCATCACAGACTCCCCATCCTGCCTCAACGTCAAAAACTCCTGAGAAAGCCGCTCCCGTTCCACGCGCGGAACGTAGCGGGTGCGAAACATATCCCGGAACTGCTCCCAAGTAATAGCAGCCCGCTGATCATCAGAATATGAACCTGTCGTCAATCTCCACCAGTCCTTTGCCCCGAGCCTAAGCAGGTTCAGAGCACACCTGACCTTCTGGTCAGCAGGACATGAACACGTGAAGAAACAGCCCTCCACGTCAGACAACCACCGCATAGCTCTGATCGTATCCTGTGTACCATCAAATGTCGGGGGCTTCGTATTATCGAAGTCCCGGTACTAGAAAGCCCTGCCGGCTCCTCCTCCAACCCCTGCCGAAGTGGCTGCAGCGGCTGCTGTCTCTGCCAAAGCTGCATATCGCTCATCAAAATACTCAACCATCGCGGTCTTGATCGACCCAAACATCTCTGGTAGCTGCGCTCGGAAAGCCGCAGCGACCTCATCGTGCAGAATCTCCCGGATCCTGGCATCCAGCTCCTCAGTCCCTATCTGAACCACGGGCTCAGGTGCTACCGGCACCTCTGACCCTCCGTCTCCCGATCCTGATCCGGTCCCAGCAGCAAAACGTCTCGTCACCACCATACTGAAAGGTACACTCAAGACATCATATAAACAACATAATATCGGGAGACCAAAACCCACAAATCCTAGGGGTTGTGACTTCCTTGCTACGCGTATGGGTCCTGTGCTTCCAGTAGTACGGGCCCATACTATCTTCCACACCTACCCATATTTGTCTCAAGTATCACCACAACGCCCTAATACTATACTCAACATAATGTGCGCTCAACCCTCACTACTAGGGGACATCGCCTATCTCACAACTGATCCCACAGCTCTGCACAGCTCACACCACCATGGAACTTCCATCAGCCCCTGCAGCGCTAGTGTATGCTAGCCGCACATAACGCTGGACCCGATAGACTTTCAAATATCCAATCCTACCCTAAGGTCGAATCAGACATTCTCAGGCTATAAGATCTTGACTATACACAGCCGTGATGCATACACTAAACATCTATAGTTATGATGTCAATTCCATCTACAAGAGACCCTAGGCTAATGGGCATCATATAATCAGGAAAGTCTATCATGCGATTCCTGAAGATCCCTAGCCTAGCACTAGCATGTTGTTCTAACATATCAAAATATCAAATAACTGTATGGTATTTTGGGGTTTACTTACAGGCTCCGGCTGATCGTACTCTCTGCATCCTCCATCCTTTACTTTGAAACCCATTTTAAAAATTTTACTTTCTGAAAATCTCCTTGATTTGAGACTGGATTCACATGAGTGTTCCTGCAATTCGCTCAAACCAAGGCTCTGATACCAACTTGTAACATCCAAAAATTTCATGCCAAATTTAAACTTTTCCAATCATAATTAAAACCCCAAAAGTATTTGTTTACAAATTGTTTTCAAAACATTATTCATCAGAGTGTCCCAAAACAGATCATAAGGATGAGGAGCGGTACGGTCACGCCTTTGCCTTGCCACGATCTCCTGAAGTACCTGAAACAAACAACTGAAAACTGTAAGCCCAAGGGCTTAGTGAGCTACCCCCAAAATACCAATACCATACTGAAATACCATATCCGTAATAATCAATCAATCAATCCATCCATCAACATGCATACTGGGCCATCGGCCTGACTGGACCGCCCTACCGGGCCTACAGTCCAACTGAATCTATACTGAGCCTTCGGCATGACTGGACCGCCACGTGGGCCTACAGTCTTTCCGGACCGCTCATAGAGTGTGTTGCCCTTCAGCACAAAGGAGGACCGCCTCAACCCCAAACAACAAGCAGATAACCATGTGCACATAACTAACATATACTGACATATACAACATCAAACATATCTACCTCACTGAGCACCAAACATAGCAATCTCTCATAACTAGAGCACTGACCTAGCAGGTCACTAACATATCAATCCCTACGGATCATAAGAGCATAACATACTGTCTATCCTGACTCTGATCTAACAGATCATATCCACATGTAGCATATCATAACAATAACAACTAAAAGGGTCGGCCTTGGTGCCGTAGACCCTATCGATATAGTGAGGACAACTCACCTTGCAAATGCCGACTCGGAAGATAAATTCCAACTCTCGTATCACTTGACACAGGCTCCACCACCTATGATCATAGTACAATATACTCATAAGTCCTTAACCTTATAAGGTACTCCATAACCCACCAGTCAACCCCTGGTCAAAGTCAAAGTCCTCAGTCAAGGTCAACAGTCCATGTTGACCCCAACGCGCCGAGTACCCTCGGCTACTCGCCGAGTTCCTTGAAGCACATTCCAACTCGCCGAGTCATCGGGGTGACTCTTCGAGTTCCTTCGATTCTCGATCAAACTTTAAGGCCACCCGTCGAGTTCCCTCCTTGCAACTCGACGGATACACACGCATACATATCCTAGGGAAAACTCATCCGACTCTCCGAGTTGTTCATCAACTCGTCGAGTCTTATCGTAATCTTCATCGGACTCGCCTTGTTGTTCGTCCAACTCGTCGAGTACACGGCCATCTTCATATGACTCGCCGAGTCAACCCTGCGACTCGCCGAGTCCATTCAGTCCTTTTTCCATACAGACTTGATTTGAGCCATGCAGCGGCTCCAAATCACAGATCCAAGCTTCTAGGGCATGCTTATCACGTAAAGTTGCAAACTTTACGTGCATGCATGGCTATAAAGGCTCTAAATGCCTATTTTAAGTTCTTAATGGAGCTTCATGCTCAAGAGGGACCTCAATCATGACCAACACTATAACTTTATGCTTCTAGAATCCAAGGAGGGTCCAGATCTGAAGTTACAACCTCAGATCTAGCCCATAGCTCATCTTTCCAACTTAACATCTCACCAAAAACCCTAAAACTCAACCAATAGAAGAGATTCACAAGGAAAAAGGCAATTTGGTTACCTCCAGAAGATGATAATTAAGATAAGTGTTGATTCCCACACTCTACTTGCTCCAATCTCCTTCTCCTCCAAGCCTTCTCCCTCCAAAGATCCTCTTTCCAAGCTCTCAACACATAATGGGCACACACACACACGTATTAGGGTTTTAAGGAGCTCTCAAAGACTACAAAGAGGCCAAAGGATGCTGAGGCTCCTTTAAATAGAGGTGCAAACCCCGGGATTTAGGGTTTCATCTGCCAGCTCCTACTCGCCGAGTCCCAATATGGACTCCTCGAGTAGGTCACTTAACACGCGATCCCACCCCGCTGCTACTCGACGAGTAGGTCAACCAACTCGTCGAGTAAAGCTTCACCCAATAAATCTTATTTAAACAATACCTGAGAATCGGGGCATTACAGGACTCCCTATGCTCAAGTTCAGCAATGATACTCTCTGTCCTGCATGTGAATGTGGAAAGCAATCCAAAGCAAGTCTCCCCATGGTGATTGACTCTTCAATTTCTGAACCACAAGAGCTCCTGCACATTGATCTCTGCGGTCCATCCACCGTAGTCAGTCTCTATCACAAGAAGTACATACTGGTTATAGTAGATGACTTCACACGCTTCACATGGGTTTTCTTTCTCAGACTCAAGTCAGAAACACCGCAGATTCTCATCAACTTCATCAAGGAAATAGAACTTCAGATCAAGCTGCCAGTAAGACGGATCCGCAGTGATAATGGAACCGAGTTTACTAATCATCTTCTCAACAGTCTCTTGGTGTCCAAAGGCATCACTCACAACTTCTCAGCTCCCTACACACCGCAACAAAATGGGGTAATAGAGAGAAGGAACCGCACTCTAGTAGAAGCAGCCAGATCCATGCTCAACTTCGCACATCTTCCTCTCTACTTCTGGGCTGAAGCAGTAGCAACCGCATGCTTTGTACAGAACCGAAGCATTGTGTGCAAACGTCTCAATAAAACACCGTATGAGGGCCTTAACAACCACAAGCCAAATGTTCGCTTCTTTCATATCTTTGGGTGTAGATGTTTTGTGATCAACTACAGAGATCATCTTAACAAGTTTGCACCGAAGTCTGATGAAGGCATCTTCCTTGGCTACTCCACTAACAAGGTTGCTTATCGAATTCTCATTAGACGCACAAGGTTGATCATTGAAAGCTTCGATGTGAAATTTAATGATTATCACATCCGCAACACCCCTCCATCCACTGAAACCACAGCAATCCTGGAAAGTGATATTACTGCCTCTTTGGGTCCATTACACTTAGTTGAAGTCAACTATGATGATCTCTTCGACCCTGTAGAAACAGCCAAATTATCCGAAGTTCTTGTGTCTCAAGAAGCTCAACAGCAGCACGCTGATGTATCTGGTCCATCACTATTCGAAGTAGCATCTCTCAATACTTCCACCTCGCCGGTTGAGGGGGAAAGCTCTACTCCGGATCAAGCAACAACCATCGAGGTTCCAGTACTTGATATAGCTCAAGTTCCCATCCGCAGAGAATCATTACCATCCAACGTTTCTTCCGACTCAGATGATGAAAACATAGAGAACATTGACACAAGAACAGACTCAAGGATTATCACTCTTCCATCCGCCGTCCAGGGGGAACCTTCTCAGGTTCCAGAGGAAATCCCATCAGCAATCCAGGGGGAACCTCTTCCAACTGCTCAAGAAAATTCCATTCTCGCTCCAACAATCCAAGATGATTCCGCAGGATGTTCTCAAGTCCAGGGGGAACTGCCATCTCCAACCGCAGAGTATTCTGATATCGAAGACATTCCCTCTACCGCAGCTGCTGATCATCTGTAACCCCGTCTACACGTATGGACGAAGGACCACCCACTAGGACAAATACTTGGCAACCCATCCGCATGTATCCAGACTCGATCTTCCAAGGACTTATCTGATCATTGTCACTATGCAACATTTATGTCCTCGATCGAGCCCCGAACGATCAAAGAAGCATTACTAGAACCTGATTGGATATCCGCAATGCAAGAAGAGCTAGAAGAATTCAAAAGAAACAAAGTGTGGCAGCTCATCCCGAAGCCACATGGTCACACCATTGTTGGTACTAGATGGGTAATCAAAAACAAGCTGGATGAATCTAGTGCGGTAGTCAGAAACAAGGCAAGGTTAGTTGCAAAGGGCTATAGTCAACTTGAAGGTATTGACTATGATGAAACGTATGCTCCGGTGGCACGAATGGAAGCCATCCGAATCTTCTTAGCATACGCAGCCCACAAAAACATCAAGGTACACCAAATGGACGTAAAGAGTGCATTTCTCAATGGGGAATTAAAAGAAGAGGTTTATCTTCAGCAGCCTCCAGGTTTTGAAAGTATTGAATTCGCATACCACTGCTACAAACTTGAAAAAGCAGTCTACGGTCTGAAGCAAGCCCCAAGAGCGTGGTACGAGACTCTCTCTGAATTTCTTGTCTCATCCGGATACAAAAGAGGAGTGATTGATCCCACTTTATTTAGAAAAGCAACCTCACCACACGATCACCAGACGTGATGATGTACGTCTGACTTTTCATTAAATGCAAACCCCTTTTTGGTAAAATCTCAAAATTTTAAACCGTTTCATAATATGTGGCTGAGATTTCACCTTCCAAATCAAAAGAACCCCCAATTTTTTTTTACCTTATCCTTTTCACCTAGGGTAAAAAAAACGTTTCCCGCTCCCATAAGCCCCTATAAAAACCTTTCTTCTTCCCCAAGCACAGTTTATGCTCTCTGAACTTTGAATCATTTCTCCATTTTCGTATTCTGTTTCTTCACTTTCTCTCAAACTGCTGCAATGGTGAAATCCGGTGTATCCAAGAAACAATCCAAAGCTTCTGGATCAGTGAACCCTACTGGTTCAGACTTTGCTTCAAGACATCCCACTCCCACGATTGCATCAAGCAATTTCAGAGATGTATTCGAAGACCATTCATCCTATAATGCTCCAATCAAGCTGATGATCAAGTTCTTGAACAATCACCCCCTGTTTGGCCCCTTCGATTCGTTTACCGACGTTGTTCCGCTTTCAACCCTATTCAAATGTGCCTTTTCAGCCTATCGACCACTCGAGAACCCACAAGAAATGCATATTAACCTAGTTAACGATTCTGTGGTCATCCTGTCCAAAGAAAAGTTTCTTTCTGCCATTAACCTTCTTGTTCATCCTTCCATCAAGATTTTTACTCCATCCATGGCGGACATCACTTCTGCACTTTACCAAATGGGATATCAAAAGAAAATCAAAGGCATTGGAGAATTCAAGACAAACCAACTGCCTGCGGTCTGGCAATTCGTTTGCCATTTTGTCATCCGCAGTCTATCCAGCAGAACCGGAGGCACGGATAATATGGGACTCAAACTCCTAGAGTTGGTATGGAGTATCTTCACAGGCCATGACGTGAACTACGGTCAGATTCTATGGGATGATTTTCTGCAATACATTTCCAAGGAGAGCCCAAAGGAGAACCCTATCGAACTTACATTTGCAAGATTCTGGTCCCTTTGCATTTCAGACCTCCATGCGGACGCAGGAATCATCATGTGCAACGACATCAACTATTTTGTCACCAAGGATCTCAAAAGGTACAATCCCTCATCTGATCAATCTGTTTTTGGACCAATTAGAAGACTTCCAACCCACATTCTCACCACTCTTGGTCTTGAGACTGCTGATGTCTCAGATCATATTGAGGCTACGGAAGGTATTGCCCCATACCTTCCTACCCCGCCTCTTCCAACCCCATCCGTAATCAGTACCCCTGGAAGTACCGCAGTCCCATCTTCCACTACTCTCTTCAATCTTTCTCAAAGAAGAAAGAAATTGGCCTCAACTCATCAAGGCCCCCGCAACGTCTCAAAGAAACAAAGAACCCCAAAGAAATATGCTCCCAAACCAACCGCACCCTCAAAGAAACGCAAAACCAAACCCACCGCACCCACAAATGGCAGTGACTCTGATGAGGATACGCAACCAATTGCCATCCTTAAGAAAAGAAAAACCAATCCCACTGGGCAAATCCGTGACCGGACTGATACCTCAGCCTCTCAAAAGGATCCGGTAGTCCTTGGGGTGGCCGCAGACCCATTCAACACCACAATCGAATACCACTCAGGCTCAGAAAGTGAGTCTATTTCACCGCAACGTGGAGACTCCCCACCAGTTCAATCCCAAGAGGATAACACTGGTTCTCGCCCTAAGGTCTCCAGGGCTTCCCGACTGCATTTCTTTTCTCCCGAGGAGTTGAACTCTATCCTCTTGAATGTAACCCAAACACTTCAAACACCTTCCCAACCGCAGGGCACTTCTTCCGCCCTTGCCGGAACTGAGCCGAGGCCAAACTTGACTACGGGTCAAGGAGACCGAGGAAGCTCAGGAAATCCTACTCTGCTTACATCCGTAATAGGTGGTTTAGGCACGGTGAGCACAAATGTGCAAGGATCCGTGAACCCGAAGGACACTTCGGTGCGATACCAAGGATTTGACTGTGACAACTCTAATGACTCATGGTTACACTACACTCCGGTATCTGAAGCCGACATCAAAAAGTATGATGCTTTCCGTAGGGCATTCCAAGCACGAAAAGATCAACAAATCAAGCAACAGCAGCAAAAGGAACAGGAAATCCATTATGTGGCTAAGTATTGGGCAGACGCAATTAACAATGCCAATACCGTAGCCACCATACAAAAAGTTCAAGATTGGAGGTCTGAGATGGCTGAGACGATCCGCAAGGCCCAGTCCACTGATGACGGTGCCGGTGCTTCCAAAGTCCCTCCAACTCCACCTGTTCAAGACTCACAAGACGAAGGAACCGCAATAGAAGTCAGCTCTGCTCCCACCTTCAGTTTTGATGATGTTGATCTTCAGGAGTTAAATCAACCCTCTCCCTCTGATTATGATCTTATGATGTTTGATGAAGAAGAAGAATCCAGTGGCTCTCCCCATTCAACTTCCAAGCCCAAAGAGAAGAAGAAAAAGAAGAAGAATGATGTAACAAGGAAAGAATTTTTGAGCCTGCAAGCAAAGGTCAATCAAATTCTTGTTGCGGTCAAGCCAACTCAACCGCAATCAGAAGACACACCCGAACCGCAGTCATTGATCGAAAGAATAGAGTGCTTGGAAACTCGTGAGAGATTGGTTGCTGAGCGCATCTCCCTCAAAGTTGAAATGGGGATTCGGTCCCTTGATAACAATCGTCAAGCAGATCACAAGGAATTTATGGCTGCTGCGGAACGCCTCATCTCTGAGGTGACCGCAATCAAGAAAGATCTACAAGCAGCCATTGCGGACCAATCCTCCCAATCTCAAAAGCTGATAGCTGAGATTCATACTGCATATGAGTCGACTATCTCAGTCCTTCAAGCTACTATCAACCGCCTGCAACGATCTCTGTCAACCAACTTCCATGGTCCTAAAATCCTTCAACTCACCAAGGAAATTCACAGGCTGCTCTTCAACTCCACCATCCCCAACAACCAACAGTTGGCGGATGCCCTTAAAGCCCAGTTTCAGGAAGTTTTTGCCAAAGTTGATGGACTCATAAAATGGCTTGAGGAAGCTCCTGCGTTGCATTCCTCAAGAGGGGGAAGTGAAGAAGAAGTCCATCACTCCAATCACTAGAAAAGCATCTCACAACATCAAAGTCCCCCTATCATTATAGAAAGAATTCCTACACCGCAACCTTCACCGCAACCATCTCATAATACAGAAAGAATTCCTACACCGCAACCTTCACCACAACCATCTCATCACACTCCACCACAAAAGGAGATCACCCCTGAGAAACCAGAGACTCCCCCTCACTTCAAAAATCTGGTTGATCACATGTCCTCTCTAAGCTCAAATGACTCTCCTGCCACCACCCAAAAGAAAAAAGACTGGAAAGCAGCTAAACTTGCTAAGCTGATATGGAGAGAATGCGGTTTTGACACTGTCATGGATGAATCCTTGATAAACTCTTGGATCAATCCCCACCGCAGACTGCTGGATGACGACTACAAACCATACCTCACATATGCTGAACCCCCCTCGGATGGTTACTGGGATGTTCCAATCTCCCCAAATGCCAAATACTTCATAGTGTTTGAGCAGTTTGAGCGCAGCCTTCCAGACCATAAAAGACTGTCAATGGAATTCGAGAGACTGAGCCGATTTTATGCTAAGCATTCCTCTCCCATTGAGAAAATCTGGTCTAACGACAGACCATCTACAGTCAAAAACTACAAGCTCCGGAAGTTCATGAAGGCTGACTTCATCCAATACACTCTCACTAGAAGGGAACACAACTATGTCCGCACCCAAGCTGACTTCCCCTGCATGAATCCTGAAGAAGTCTTTCTCATAGCAAAGGTGTTCCAGAACAAGTCGGAGAAGCACCCGAAGATGAAGATAGCGCTTGAAAGAGCTAGTACGTTTTTGAAGGAGACTGTCTGTGACTTTGCTAAAATCAACGCAGACATCTACCCCACCATTGCCAAGAAGATCAATCTATCACCACTCGATCCTGCACCAATGCCTATCGAAGGCTATCAAGAAAGATCCTTAGGTGCAACCAACTTCCCTGAACTCGGAGTCATTTTCAAAAGGAAGACCGATAAAGTCAAATACTTTATTCCTATGACTGCCATGAATCGCCTCACCAGGAAGCAACTTGAAATCTATCGAACCGTAGTTGAAAGATCAAAGCACACAACTGCCGAAGTCAAGTTCGAGATTTTAAGGAGGATCATTTGGTTGGAAAACGTCAGGAAATTTTAGTGGATCCTGATCAAGTTTCTTAAACTTGATAGCTGAACAAAAGTTAAAGAGGTCACTTAGGGGGAAATTGTTGAATCATGAAAAGTGACCCTCTTGAACTTCAGCTACCGCAACCAAATAGCTATCGCAGTCAAGCTCCCTCTTCAGCAACCGCATCCGAAGTCATCTAGTCAACTGCAGTCATTATTACTTTACTTAGTTTATTTGTCTTTCTGTAACACTCTCTATTGTCCAGTATGCCTTTCATGGCTACTCTTAGAGAGTGATTCAAATGTAACTTCTTGAGTCTCTATAAATAGAGCTCATTCTCACTTATTATCTATCCATCAATCTGAATACACATCTCTGAAGTTATCTTTTATATCTCTATCTGATTACGCATCTCTTCTTACTCTCAAATCCTACTAGAATATAACTGATTACAATCTCTCTTCGGAGCAAGTCTCTTGTGACTTAATCACTAAGTTTGATCTCACTTATTAACTTGGCTTGAATGCATTCCTCGTTATGAATCAACTTATGTGTATTCTTGATATAACAATTGTTGTCATTTCCATTTCTTTACATTTCCGCAACTAACTTTCTAACTATCTAACTCTAACTTATTAATATTATTGTTGAGCTTTTAGATCCTTCGATATTAACTATTCCGCAATATACTTGTTCTAACGTTTGTTCAAGTGTGTCTCAAAGTTTTTCTCTCAACAAGAACTTTATGAATTAAGACGTCCCTTAGAATCAGATCTTGAAGTTAGACATTTTTTCTTAAGGCATTAAGAGCTTAAAATGAGGATTTGGGATTCAGTATGCAGTATGCAGTGGGCGGGGCGTACTAGGGTGGTACGCATGGCGTACTCACCAGAAGTTTATATGGGCTATTCTTGGGCCTTGGGTCATTTGGGTTTTGGGCCATGAATTTTTGGGTCAAGTATGAGAAGGGTAAAATGTTCTTTTACCCTTAGTATGATAGAATAAGAATTTGACCCTTGGTAATGGTTTATTACCCTAATTATTGATTAGGATTGATCTCGGATATGTTTAGTGTGAGAGGTCGGGGTAGCAGCAGCTCAAGTGTGTGTTTTGTTTACATCGGATTGAGGTGAGTATTCTCACTATACTTGTGGGTTAAAGGCACCAATACTGGACCGCTGAATTGTGTTACGTAGAATGCTAGCTAGCTGTCTTTGTGACTCTTGCATTGTATGTTGGGCTAGGCCCATAGGCATGCTTGTAGGGCTAGGACCATTGCATGAGAGAGTGGGGCCCATTATATGTTGGGATAGGCCCATTGTATGATGGGATAGGCCCAAGTGTATGTTGGTTTGGGCCCATTGATTAGGAAGGGCTAGGCCTATTATTGTCGGTTGGGCCCAATGTGCGGGCTAGGCCCAATGATATGCATGGTATGTGGTATTTTGGGGAACTCACTAAGCTTTGTGCTTACAGTTTTATGGTTATGGTTTCAGGTACTTCCAGTTCAAAAGGGAATAGCCCGACGTGACTGTACATCATTCCCGAGAGTTTTATTCCATAGTAGATGTTTCTGACTTACTCTGATGTTTAAATATTCCTTTTCACCTTGAATGTTTTTGGGAAAGTTTTTTTGTATGGATTAATGTTTTAAAAATGAAAATTTTTCCTGTGATTTACGGGTCGTTACAAGTTGGTATCATAGCCTTGGTTTGAGGGATTCAGGCACATTCTCATGTATGACTGAACTTAAATTGAGGAATTGGTAATCTTTTGAAAGAAAACAAATTTCTAAAAAGATTGTTATAAAGAAAAAGGGGTGTGATGCGTGCAATTAGCCAAACTCAAGTAAGTGATTCCCAGAATACCCATACACGTTGATATATTATATGATATGAATGCTTGCATGCTAGGATAAGGCTATGGATACTTTCAGGTTGCATGATAGATTTGCCTGATACGCGATGCCTCATAACCTAGGAGGAATTGGATGCTATGTTAGATTTGGAATATGTATTGGTAGAAGTAATCGCTAAGTGTATGCTTTAAAAATTGTAGACGATTATGATCAATAGCCCTATAATGACTAATTTAGCCTTATTTCCTGCTCCTCGTCTGATTGTGGTCCTAGGGTAGATACTTTTATTCAACAGTCTATTTGATCATGTATTGTGTATAATTTTCATGCATAAGGCAACCATCAGTTTTAGTAGAAGTTCCTAGCATGGTAGTAGCAAGTGAGTGGGGGATGTCCTTTGTTGCTTTATGGCTTGGAGTGATACTGCATGAATTCTGCTTGCTTTGTGCTTTATGGTACCCTTAGTGATGTGAGTTAACTATTAAGTAAATATGTTAAGTCACATGTTGTAAAGGTTAAATAATTTTAGAGTGATGGATTTGGCCCTATAGCCCAACTCTTGTTTGAGTCTAACCGTTGTAGGGTTGGGGCTTGTACTCGAAGGATTATCTAAGCTTTGTTGCATGTGATTGTATTCATGAAGTAATTATCTGACGTTAGTGGGAGTTCTTCAGCAGCTGATGACAGGGTGAGGTTCGGAACCTAAGAGAACCTAGGAAGCGTTTTAGTGGGTTTGGATGCACTGTTTAACGAGTACTTGGAGTACTAGTATAAGAAGGTAACTTATAGGATTCGGGATGGTTCTTGAGGAAAGTATGGATACGTGTGGAAGTTAGTATTGTATGGTGAGGAATTTTATGGGTATGATCTGATTATTGTATGGTTGTTTTCAGAATGGTGATGAGCACGCGTTGAGGAGATTCAGGTTCTTTATCAGGCTCAGGTGTTGGCACTGAACCGTTGGATGAGTGACTCAGGCCTTTCGGGCCGATATCGCAGCAGGAAAGTTCAGAGCGTGGACTCCCTCCTTTCGGTAGTTCAAGGCATGTGGAGAACCGGATTTCTTTGGGAATAAGGACCCCATTGCTAGTCGTTGATGGATCGCTGACATGGGGAATTCTTAACGAACGAGCTTCTGCCCTGAGGCAACGAAGGTGGGATTTGCATCATGTCTTTAGAGGGACCCATCCCGTTATTGGTGGGTGGTAGTCGGTCGTGTATTAGGATCTACGGCTATGGTGGCCATGGATTGGGAGGAGTTTCTCACGAGATTAAGGAGGAGTTTGAACCAACAATAGAGGTGCAGCAGTTGGCGAGGGAGTTTTAGGACCCTCGTCAGACTACTAAGACTGTGGAAAAGATCATTGCCAAGTTTCGGGAGACAGCTTTGTTGGTTCTGCAATATACGGTGGAAGAGGAGATGGAGAAGGAGAGGTATCATGATATGTTGAGGGATGAAATTAGGGATTTTGTGAGCTTATCAGGATGCAAGACCCTGAATGATATGATTGCTAGAGCCCAAGAGCGGGAGATTGATTTGGAGCACCTCGGGAAGAGGAAGTCAGAGTAGGTTCAGACCGTAGTGGGCCAGGTGAAGAGGCCCATGACTCAGGATTTGCATCCGGGAGGTCATCAGGGTTGGGGACATTATGCCAAGTGTGGGAGGACCCATGAGGGGAGCTGTCATGAGAAGAGAAGGGGTTGTTTTAGTTGTGGTTAGATTGGTCAGTTTAGTTGGGATTGTCCTCGAGTCTCGATTCTGATGTGTTTTCAATGCAATCAGGTGGGCCACAAGAAGGCCGACTGCCCGAGATTGCTAGGTGGAGCAGTGGGTGCACCTGCTCCAGTTACTTTGAGGATTACTGATGGTCGTGAGGGTCGGGTGGAGGCGCCAACAGTGAGGAGCCAATCATTGCAGCTGCAGGCAGGGGAGACCAGGGTTCCACCAGATGCTATCGCGGGTATGTTTCTTTTTGTATTTCCTCGTACCTTATTATTTTTATATTTATGCCTTTGGATCATGAGTTTGTATGTGTAGGATATTGCCTTTGGTTGTGTTTCCCAATAATTTCCTGATTAATGTTATCGAGATTCGAGGGCCGTCATATGTTATTTTGCATATTGAGGGTTATGAATGGATCATATCTTGTCGTGATAGAGTATGTTGCCAGCCGTCTTTGGTGTGGGCCTTTGGGGAGAAGCGAACAAGGGGTACTACTTAATGGATCAGCAGAAGAATCGATGTGTTAGTTTAACACAATGATTCAGAAGAAGTTGCAGTGCAAGTTCGTTTGAATATTTGAATTCAAGATAGATGTGGAGTTTAAGGAATTGATCAGAATTTGAGTTCATGTTTTCAAAATTGTGATGGTGGTCCTCGCATCAGAAGCTTTGAGGAGAACATCTCATGAAAGCTGGTTGTCCCCTTCTGGGACAATAAATTCAGAGTTCAAAGGTGCTTGTGTCGCTCCGGATGGATGTCAGTTGATTGTTAGTACTTCAGTGTCAGAACACGATGAATGTGATTCAGTTTCAGAGTCGTTGATAGTACATCTTGGAGATTCAAGAAGAATATTAGTTATAGTGTGAATCTCACCATTTGAAATAGGGAACTTAGCCAAAATTGATATAGTAGGACTCACATACTCTAGACTAGAGGTTTTATCGAACGATCAATAGAAGTTAACTGTGTAACAAGAGTATTGTGTCCGTCAGTGTTAGTTTTACAATGTTTGTTTAATAGATTTTAACCATTTTGGAAACCATTACTAATGCATTTTGTCTTGTACTCATGAAGAAGTTATTTAATTGAAAACATGGTTCTGTTTTAGTTTTTATCAAGACATATACGACTTCTTGTATTTGACCACCAATAATCTTTTCATACTAATGTGGAATTTGATCGATTACAATTTTGCTGGTTCTGGTGTGAGCGAATGCCCAGATTTTTATTATTTTTTATGAGTTCGTAAAAAATATCATCTTTTTTATGTATGAGGTACAAAAAGGAATTCATAACATATGATGATGGTGGAGATCACATATTTGTTTAATTGGTCCCAAATTAGCCGAACTAGGGCCATCTTCTTCCATATCTAGATTTGTCCACCTCAAGCTTCAATCGATATTCCTCTAAGTACATCGATGATCTCTTATGTGGTGAAATAAATGCTCCACCATGGTGGTTTTTTTCGCATAAGAAGACATCAAACATAATTTTTTTCATTGTGATGTTTTCACTAGATTTACTTTTTCTTAGGTTGAACGGAGTGGTCTCAGTGGAGCTCAGTAATTGTCGGCGTGGCCTCAAGGAACACCGCCCCACCTATTAGGTTTTCTTAACTCGACATGGTAACTCGGTATATGTTTACACAGAGAGAGAGAGAGAGAGACGTTGAATTTGAAGTTACAATAATGATCCCTGGAAGTTCTCTTTTGCTACACTTTCTACCCCAAAATTAAAGTGGAAAATACTATATTTACCTTCAAGTTTATAAAAGTTCATATTTGATATATTCCTTTTGATATTTAATATATTTATTAATTAAAATAAATATATTCTATATAAGTTAATTATTATTATACCTCAAAAATATAATTTTATTCTATAAAGATTATAAAATATAATCAATATTTTTTATTCTTTTACCTAAAAAAGTTAATGATACTCAACAAAATTAATTAATTTATTGTTGTTATTTCATTTTGTTGCAATTAAATAATATTTAAGAAAAATATTGAATTTAAATTGAGAAAAAAGTGTGACAACCCACCTCACTTAAATGGCGAGATAGTGAAGAGTGTGACAAAAAATGACATTGCTCTTATGTAGACTGTGACAAGTCTGACACCACTCCTCATAGCCTTAATGACTTAGTTTTAATACAAATATGACATTTTCAACCCCCCCCCCCTCTTCTTGCTATCCACCTGGTCTACCGATACACCAAACATATCAATTTTTTTCACAAGTAAAACTCCTCTCTCTAGATTTATGTTGTATGATTTTCACATGTTTGGGAACGAGCTAGTTTTAAATGTGGATAGACATCTATTGTGCCGATGTGTGGACAATATTATTGTGTGAGAATGACCAAAAAATATATGTTATTTGGTAATGTGAATATGTTCAATCTCACATAACTATTGTTATTATCTCCCATTCTTACTAATTAAATCGTCTATAAGAGTACTATAGACTTTTTATGATTCCCATTCTGTTAGAATATTGTCAGAATGTGTTATTGATAATCGTATTCTGCAAGAATGAAAATGAGTGAAAAACGATGTGTGAGAACAAAAATAAATAAGAATTAGTGATAATGCATGATAATGACGATAGTTATGTGAGGTTGAACGTATTTACAATACCAAACAACTTATTCTCTTAGTCATTCTCATAGAATAACATTGTAACATCCCAAAACTCAAGACAAAAAACTTCGTTTTTAAATAAGTTATTAAAAAACCAACAGTATAAGAAAACATCCATAATAACATCCCATGTCAAAACCAAAGTGTCAATAATCAAAACTATTATCATAAAATAATATCAGAGTGTAATCCCAAAGATCTCATGTGTGGAAAACATAGTGTGATGCGTTGCGATCGAGCCGGCTCCTTTCCTTTGAAAACGAAGTACCTGAAACCAAAATTGTAAACCGTAAGCACGAAGCTTAGTAAGTTCCCCCATTATACCACATACCATACAAATAACATACTGTCATGCATATCTGGGTGCCCGACCTACCCTGCTGAGCATACCGGGGTGCTCAACCTACCCCTGCTAAGCATATCGGGGTGCCTAACCTACCCCTGTCAGACATATTGGGGTGTCCGACATACCCCTCCGGTTTATCTCAACCGGTTACGAGGACTATTTCACCCCCTACTACAACCACATAACAACATAACATAATCATATTGTCAGGCATACCAGGGTGCCCGACCTACCCCTTTGGTCCTTTCTACCGGATATGGGGTCTATTCCCGGATATGGGGACTATTATCACAAAGACAGTCATCTAACAAACAACTCCTACTAGTAGGCCGACATTGTGGCGTTATACCCACTTCTATCGGAAGGTAACTCACCTCACACTACTGAAGTCCATTGCAGGAAATCCTTAGCTGTTGTCCTGGCAACTTCGTGGGCTATCAATACCAAAACATCACCCAATTAGCAATTGGGTTCCAAACCATGATCCTTAATCCTTACTTGGGTAAAAATACTATTTTACCCCTGGCCCACAAGATACTTAACTAAGGCCCAAGTCCAAAATCAATCGAGTCTAAAACTCCAAAATCCATAAGAGCCCACTAGTGGCCCAATCTTCCCAATTGGCCCCAAACGCTTACATGGGACTACCCTCTAGCATCCATTCCGAACTTCATAACCCTCTAAGGGTCAACCTTGGTCAAAGTCAACATTCTGGTTGCCTCAACTCGCCGATTTGTCCATCAACTCGTCGAGTTCCTAATCCATGAAACTCTGGAAATCTTGATCTTACTCGTCGCGTTCTTTCATGAGCTCATCGAGTTCCCCTTCAAACAGAGTCGGAACATTTTACTCACAACTCGCTGAGTTCCTCCTCGGACTCGTCGAGTTCTCCTTCAAACAGGGTCGGGAAAAATCGGAACAACTCGTCGAGTTCTTCCTTGCACTCGACGAGTTCCTCTGTCTTCAAAACTCAGAGAACCTTAACCACTCACTGAGTCATCTCCTAGACTCACTGGGTTTGCTCCGGAGTCAGAAAGTAGGGAATCATGATCCAACTAGCCGAGTTGCATGAGCAACTCGTCGAGTTCCTCTAAGTCCTCACTCATTCAGTCGATTTCAATTGAGTCCATTGCATCTAAATCATAGATCTGGTTCCCTAGGGCTAGTATAACACGTAAAGTTGCTAACTTTACGTCCATACATGGTGTTATGAGCTAGAAACACCAAGAACCAAGCCAAAAAGGAGATCTAGGGCATGGAGAAAGTCTATGGGCTAATAAAGCTGACAACTTTGAGCTTCATGAGCTCATATGTGCCTAGATCCGAAGTCACAACTCCATAATACACTCAAATCCCGACAATGACTTCACAATGGCCCAAAAGTGACAACATAATATCCTAAATGAGGATCTAAGTGATAGAAAGCCAAGGTATAAGCTTTATACCTCAAATGAGTCTAAAATGTAGCTTGAAATATGGATCTACTGACTTCCTCTTGAATCCTCAAGCTTCTCCTTCCTTCTCAAGCTTGAAAATCACCAAGAACACACAATAATGGCTCCAAAACAGTCAAGGGTGGATTAGGGTTTCGTAGCTAGGGTTTATGACGATGAAGGCAGAAAATGAGGCCAACGAGTGCAGAATATGATGCTTAAATAGGGTGCAAAAACCCGAAATTAGGGTTTCATTCTCCAGCTCTAACTCGTCGAATTGGTCCTCCCCAACTCGTCAAGTAGGTTTCTCAACCCGCGTCCAAACTTATTCCCATTTCTACTAGACGAGTTTGGGGCCTCCAACTCGTCGAGTCCCTTTGCAAAATGAGAATTCTTAGTTAAAATACCTACCAGGAACCGGCCGTTACAACTCTCCCCCGCTTATCTTGGACTTCGTCCTCGAAGACTACCACAATCACCAATCCCCAAAAATGACTCCCGCTATAGGCTCGCGGCTCCCTAGGTTTGTCATGAACCAACTGACGTTTCTTAAGAGCACTGACACTTGCCATCCTGAGGGTACAACCATCACTCCGCGCGATCAATGGCCTTCCCAAGGCAACCGAAATTTCTATCCAGGATATATCACCCGAACCTTCAACCCTTGAAGTCTACTTCTACCTTCTGAGACCTGAAATTCATCGTAACCTTGCTTCCGAAGGCTCGCCCCTGCTGAAACTACTTGAAACAACTCCCCGTCAATTCCCCAAACTGCTAGCAAAACAATCACGACCCTTGCAACTCTGTTCATATATCAGCCTATTCTGGACTACTAAAACCATTCTTAGAGTAATTCTTCAAACTCGGTGAAGAATGACTCCTCGATCTCCCAAGTAAAACCAATCCTACTTTTCCCAGGAGTCCGAACCCTAAGGTCTCAGTGGTCTTGCTCCCTGTCAGACCTCTCAAACCAAACTATCACCCGTCACGCTGCTGCTGAAAAGGAAACAAGTCAGTGTCCATAAACGGCTACAAAACACTTACACCTGACTGAAGGATCAGATAATCCTTCGAGTAGAAGATTCATCCCTGCAACGGTTAGACTCATACGAGAGTTGCGCCACAGAGTCAAATCAACTACTCTGAGATTATTTAATCCCACTGCGAGTGACTTATAGCTTCCCAATCACTCAGTTACTCCGTCCGTACATGGAATCCTAAAAGCACCAATACTGCCCGAAACGCTGCTCTGCCTGAAACACTGAACTGCCTGAAACACAGAACTGCCTGAAACAGTATGCTGCCTCCTGGCTGCTTTCCAAAATCCATCGAGACCTTCCTGGTCTCAGTTCGTCTGCCAGTCATCTGAAATATCGGGTTCCTACCTGCTTACTGAGCCAAAGGCTCCCATACAGTCGCCTCTCGCGACTTCCGAACGAAATCCTCACTTGACAATATTTTCCACTAGTTACTTGTCGTTGTGGCTCTAATTGATTCAACCGATCGAGTCCATACGTCGAATCTTGACGTCACCAAATCCAAGCTGAAAGTGAACGCTACATGACCCAATAGCCTTATATCACAAGCGACCTTATACGGTCCAGCTCTTCCTTGCTCCCATGACTGCAATGGTGTCCTTACGATCTACTCACTGGCTTAACCAGGTCTAATTCATCTGGTAAAATCTATAAACTAATATCTGGATTTGCCACGCCCTCACTGTTGTACCCGAACTGGTGGGTGCTACGGTTCGTCCCGTGATCTAACATCACTCCCATAGTATCTATCTATCAACCTAGTGAAAGCTACGGACACCCCCGTAGGCTTACAACACTCTAATGCTATCCGACAACCTTGTGAATGCTACGGCTACCCCCCACAGACTTACAACACTTTTATCACTATCTGACAACCTTGTGAATGCCACGGCTACACCCGCGAACTTACAACACTTCTATCACTATCTGAAAACCTTGTGAATGCTACGGCTACACCCACAGACTTACAATACTTCAATCACTATCAAACAACCTTGTGAATTATACGGCTACACCCGTAGTCTGACAACACTTTTCATGCTAACTCAACCGTTGACCATGGTCTTTCCACTGATTACTAATCCGAACACACCCAAAGTCGAGTATATATACATGATCTAATATCCCAAGCTGAACTCATGTCCTGACTAAAATCCCTGAGATGTTTCCCGAGGCCTGCTATCCGATGCCAAGGAAAAATGTGAACCAAATGTGGGAATGTGTTCCAAACTCCTAACTCACAATCCTCAATCTAGACGACCCCTTGACCGCCTTTCTCCCTATCGAGGATGCGAAACTCATCGTAGTTTCACACCTATTTCTGCTCCTGGATACCTGATCGATTCTCCCCCACTTAGATTCGACTAAGTCTCCACGGCACATGAGAATTGAAGGATTCCCAAGTCCTTCTTGCTTCCTAATAATCCACTGTCTTCAACCTGTTTCACCCATGCTAGCGATCAATTACCCGTCAAAAGATAAGATCGCCCATCCTCTGGAATCTTGAAGAGTACTCTTGGAATCTGGTCAAGTCCGACACCTCAATCCACTTCTCATTCTTCTATACTAACTCCTTAAGTTCCCATGCTGGCGACTAGGAACCTTAACCTTTACTCTGGTTGACGAATCCTCGTAGAACCACTGTACTCTAATAAAAAACGACTCATGTAAAAATGCAATTCCCTTGGAACATCCAATGCGACTAACACTCGTATCCTTCTGCTACCACTCCTCTCCTAGAACGGTAGTGCTAGAACCCAGAAGTTCCCCCATAGGTCACCGCCGATCATACCGGAACAGATGATGAAGCCACTATATCCCATCAATACGGTGGACTAGCTTGATGAAACTAGTCACAGACCTTCCACGTAGTACCCGTGACCGATCTCCACTACAAATCGAAAGAACACTGAACACTTGGAACTCTCTATACTAGATACAATCCCTCTTCTAATTCGCTAACAATTCATGGTATGCAATTGGCATAGGATATTTCTTGAAATTATAATCCACATACAAGTAGAGAAATAGACCCATGGATACACTTACCCAAAACTTAGTGAGATTTCAAAGCAAATACAACTGCTGATTAAGAGTAATTACACCATAATTTCATTACAGAAATGAGACCTCAAATTACATATCAGTGATCTATTGCGGCTCGATCTTGACTTCCTGCAGAAGTACCTGTGATGAATCCTGAGCAGCACTAACCTCTATGCGGAGGCAATTCGCCCTTAACTGACCAGGATGATGGCAAGGATTGCACAACTCTACTTCCAATGTGCATTCTCGGCGGAGGTGACCCTTCTAACCGCACCTGTCGCATTGAGACCTGTTGTGAACATCCTTTGATCCCCCTTTCATCCTTCATGTGACTGCCACGACCCCTCAGGTTTCCGACACTTGATGCCACCGCACCCAACTGCTCAATTCGTCGACCTAGACCATGTTCCCGCTTCCTCTTCCCCAGGTGTCCATCCAAACTAATCTTCTTCTCCTGAGTTACCTTGACCACCCCATCAACTGCCTGTACAACTGAGGTCCGCCCCTCAATTATGGCGACCACTCTATCAGTGACACGCCCAATCATGTTGGGTAACTCCTCTCGTAGGGCTCGCAAAACCTCCACAGTGATCCAATCATGTGGTAGACTCTCCTGAAGACAAGGTGAATAACACACCCCCAGTCCCAAATGACCAGAGTTAACAGTAGGATCCTCCTTCCTGAAGGATCTCAGGCATCCATACGTATTGGGCTCTAGTTGAGCCCCCATTTGCCTCGTAACGATCTCGGCCCGAAAGGCCCCTAGGCGACTATCCAATAACTCCAAGATCCCCTCCTTGATTGAACCGAAAATCATATGAGTCTGCTCCAAAATCACGCGGGTAATCTTCGACGATATGAACTACCGCATCTGCTTGCTAATCGACTCAGCACTCACACCTGAGTCGGAACCTAAACCCGAACCCGAACTTGAACCACCTCCCTGATTGATCATCTCCAAACTGAAAAAACCGCAAAACCACTGGTCAAAACATACTCAAGGATTCTCCTCCCCGAAGCTTCTCAGATTCTCCAAGAATCTCACCGATTCGAGTATGGATCCTGTGCTTTCAGTAGTACGGGCCCAATACTACCTTCCACACCTATCCATAATTTCCTCAGCAATCCTCCCGAATCCTCCAAGTCACTTCCTCAAACTTATGCACCCAAGTCTCACTAAACCTCACTACTAACCCACTGAAACATATCCTAGGCTTTCCTAGGTTCCCGAACCCACCCAGTCCTCAGCTGCTGAAAGATTCCTAGCAATGTCAACTAGCTACCTTATGAATATAGCCACATGCAACAGAGATCAGATAATCCTTCGAGTAAAAGAGTCATCCCTAGAACGGTTAGACTCAAACGAGAGCTGCGCAATAGGGTCAAGTCCATCACTTTGAGATTATCCGACCTGTGTCCCATGTGACTTAGCATATTCACTTAGTAGCTAACTCACATCACTAAGAGTCCCACAAAGCACAAAGAAAGCAGCATTCAGACAATGGAAAATCTAACCAACATACTCCAATCAAACCATTCTATCCTCTAATTAGGAATCTGTACTGGCATGGGATTCTAAAGCCCATACAATGAGGCATAACCTAAACATGTCATCCTATCACTGACTGATCGGTACTAGCATGCAGGTCTACAAGCACATACAATAGGCATATAAGGCATCCTTCCTAGATCCTTAGCCTTAATCTAGCATGCAGTTCACATATTCTCAGTTCATATCATAACATAACATAACATATCATATCATGTATGGGTATATTGGGGAAAACTTACTTGGGCTCGGCCAATTGCACGCATCACACACCTTGTTCTTTTCAAAGTTCTTTTTCTCTTTTCATATTATTTTCAAAATTCTTTTTATAAAAATGATTTTTCTTTGAAAATTTTCATACCAAGTCCTTAGTTTGAGTCCAGACACACCCGAGAGTGTGTCCGAATCCCTCAAACCAAGGCTCTGATACCAACTTGTAACATACCAAAATTCAAGACCAAAAATTTTGTTATTAAATAGGTTATTATAAAACCAACAGTATAAGAAAACATCCATAATAACATCCCATGTCAAAACCAAAGTGTCAATAATCAAAACATGTTATCATAAAATAATATCAGAGTGTAATCCCAAAGATCTCATATGCAGAAAACATAGTGTGATGCGATGCGATCGAGCCGGCTCCTTTCCTTTGAAAACGAAGTACCTGAAACCACAACTGTAAACCGTAAGCACGAAGCTTAGTGAGTTCCCTCATCATACCACATACCATACAAATAACATACTGTCAGACATATCTGGGTGCCCGACCTACCCTGTTGAGCATACTGGGGTGCTCAACCTACCCCTGCTAGGCATACTGGGGTACCTAACCTACCCCTGTCAGACATACCGGGGCTTCCGACCTACCCCTCCGATTTATCTCAACCGGTTACGGGGACTATTTCACCCCCTAATACTACCACATAACAACATAACATAAGCATACCCCTTTGATCATTTCGACCTACCCCTTTGTTCCTTTCGACCAGATACGGGGACTATTCATCTACTACCACTATCACATAACATCATAACATACTAGCACATAAGACATAACAGATAGTGGCATACCAGAAAGTTATCACATAGACAATCATCTAACAAACAACTCCTACTAGTGGGCCAACATTGAGGCCTTAGACCCACTTCTACTAGAAAGTAACTCACCTCACACTGCTGAAGTCCATTGCAGCAAATCCTTAGTTGTTGTCCTGGCAACTCCCTAGGCTATCAATACCAAAACATCACCCAATTAGCAATTGGGTTCCAAACCATGATCCATAATCCTTACTTGGGTAAAATAACCATTTTACCCCTGGCCCACAAGATACTTAGCTAAGGCCCAAGTCCAAAATCAATCGAGTGTAAAACTCCAAAATCCATAAGAGCCCTCTTATGGCCTACTAATGGCCCAATCTTCCAAATTGGGCCCCAACCCTTACATGGGACTACCCTCTAGCATCCATTCCAAACTTCATAACCCTCTAAGGGTCAACCTTGGTCAAAATAAATGTCAAAGTCAACATACTGGTTGACTCAACTCGTCGAGTTGGTCCATCAACTCGTCGAGTTTCTGATCCATGAAACTCTGGAAATCTCGATCCTACTCGTCGAGTTCTTTCATGAGCTCGTCGAGTTCCCCTTCAAACAGAGTCGGGACATTTTACTCACAACTCATCGAGTTCTTCCTTGGACTTGTCGAGTTCTCCTTCAAACAGATTCGGGACAAACGGGAACAACTCGTCGAGTTCTTCCTTGCACTCGACGAGTTCCTTAGTCTTCAAAACTCGGAGAACCTTAACCATTTACTGAGTCATCTCCTAGACTCACTGGATTTGCTCCGGAGTCAGAAAAATAGGGAATCACGATCCAACTTGCCGAGTTGCATGAGCAACTTGTCGAGTTCCTCTTAGTCCTCACTCATTCAGTCGATCCCAATCGAGTCCAATGCTTCTAAATCATAGATCTGGTTCCCTAGGGCTAGCATAACATGTAAAGTTGCTAACTTTACGTCCATACATGGTGTTATGAGCTAGAAAGACCAAGAACCAAGCTAAAAAGGAGATCTAGGGCATGGAGAAAGGCCATGGGCTAATAAAGCTGACAACTTTGAGCTTCATGAGCTCATATGTGCCTAGATCTGAAGTCACAACTCCATAATACACTCAAATCCCGACAATGACTTCAAAATGGCCCAAAAGTGAAAACATACTATCCTAAATGAGGATCTAAGTGATCGAAAGCCAAGGTATAAGCTTTATTCCTCAAATAAGTCTGAAATATAGCTTGAACTCTGGATCTACTGACTTCCTCTTGAATCCTCAAGCTTCTCCTTCCTTCTTAAGCTTCAAAATCACCAAGAACACACAATAATGGCTCCAAAACACTCAAGGGTGGATTAGGGTGGATTAGGGTTTAGTAGCTAGGGTTTATGACGATGAAGGCAGCAAATGAGGCCAACAAGTGGAGAATATGATGCTTAAATAGGGTGCAAAACCCCGATATTAGGGTTTCATTCTCCAGCTCCAACTCGTCGAGGTGGTCCTCCCCAACTCGTCGAGTAGGTTACTCAACCTGCGTCCAAACTTATTCCCATTTCTACTCGTTGAGTCCCTTTGCAAAATGAGAATTCTTAGTTAAAATACCTACCAGGAACCGGGCATTACAAGCGTTGTCCACATACGTCCACACAATAAATGTCCATCAACATTTGAACCTAACCTATTTGGGAACCATAAAATTGAAACCATAACGTAGATTTCTCGCTTTTATTCGTAGGAAAAATAAGGTCGACATTATTTAGGCACCCGAAGGTGGGATTTATCTCATAATTTATGTATTTCTCATAATATGGTATGATTTTTAAACCAATAAAGTTATTAAAAATAGAAATTAAAATTTTTTGTCAATTTTGAGAAGGGATTAAAGGTTGGCGAAGAAGAAGAGATCGTATTAGCATTTTAGCAATTTTAACTATGTCAGACATCTTTAGGTTCAATTTTTTGTGTTAGTACGTTAAGTGAGAGAATGCTCTATTTATCTATTAAAACCTTATATTTACGCTTGATAACATTTTTCGTTACAATTTCATTTTATGGTGTTTTCTTTGATCACCTTTTATTTGGTATGAGACAAACATATATTAAAAGTATATATATTCATAGATTTTTCAATATGTGACATTGTTTTATCAAGTTACACTAGATTCGAGCATCCATAGTCTATAACAAAGTTTGGAGAGTTTTAGTTTTAAATTTGTGATAGCTTATACATGTTTTTATCGTAGCGCATATTAAAAACAAATATCCTTGTGTTTATTCTCTAGATTTGGTAAAAGATCTGACAAATTTTGAGAATTGGCCAAACTTCTAACGAATACCTTCTGGTGGAGGGGTAAGATCTACAACTAATGGACCGAACTAAAGTTATTGTTATAGTCCAACTATCCGAAAGGCTGGATAGGTTGGGTTGGCTTTTAGATTCGATTGATGATTTCTCGGTTGCTTCGGGTAGACATTTCATTAATAATGGCACATTGGTTGTGGATCAAAATGTCACTAGATGAAACAATTGGGATCCTATTAAGTTAAATATCTTGATTTGGAGAATAGGGTAGAATCAGATCATTATGAGAGAGAGAGAGAGAGAGAGAGAGAGATTGTCATGTAAAGGTATACAATTACCTTTCATTCTTTGTCCGGTATATGATTTGAGAATTGAGACGGTTTCTCATATTTTGTTAGAGTGTTCCATGATGAAGCCTCAATGGGATCGTCTTGCTATTTAGTGGCAGATTTCATTGCCTCAACTGCTCTAGGTTGCTTCTCTTATTTCATGGGCTGATGGTCTTTGTTTTCCTCCTTCTTAAAGGAAAGCTTTGGATACGATAGTTATTACATTTTTTTATACTATTTGGAGGTTTCGTAATAAGTTGGTTTTTGGAGCGGGTGATCCTAAAAAATCTCTTATTTTTGACGATGTTGTTAGCAATGCGTTTTTTTTTTTGGATTTCAAATAGGTCTAAGATAGGCAAGTTAAATTGGTTGGGTTGGTTGAAATTAAAACTCTACTCTTTCTTGTATCTCTTTGTAATTGTTTTTTTTAGCTTCTTGCTAGAGTTTTTCAATAATATCCGTGTTCTAAAAAAAGGTATTGTTACAGTCAATTGTTCATTTCAGATTAAACATATAATAAGTTCAGAATTTAGATCCCAATGAAGTTTATTTGGTGGCTTGGGATAGAGCTTTTATGGATAATAGTATGTTGGTTACCACAAGTGTTTCTACGAGATAAAACATTTTTGTTCTTCAAGATCAAAAAAAAATAAAAATACAAACAATAACTGGAATAACTCTCAAAACTCACTCAAAACTCAGTTACACTTCATTTTGTTAATCATACCTATTCCATAAACTTGTTACATATATATATATATATATATATATATATATATATATATATATATATATAGTCTAACCTATCAACTTATACAGTAAGAATAGGAAACCAACTTTCCTAAAGTATGACCATACCAACTTGCTGGTGCCCTACTCAACTTGAAGTTCCTTGTGTCCTACTCGACTTAGGAATTCCAACATTTACCCCCTAATTTCTAAGTCGTCTTAGAAAAATCATTTATCCCAATTAAGCTCTTCATTTCCTTGAACTTCGTTCAGGCTAAAGGTTTTGGAAGAATATCTGCCTTCTTCTCTTCACCAGGTACATACTCCATCTCCACTTGTTCATTTTCAACACAATTGCAAATAAAGTGATACCTTGTGTGAATATGTTTACTTCTTCCATGAAAAACATGATTTTTTTAGCTATATTGTAAACTTATTATCGACACGTATGACCAACTTTTCTTGAGCTTTGTTCACAATCTCACTCATCAAATCCTGAAGCCATATTGCTTGAAATGCACCTGCAGTAGATGCCATAAATTTTGCTTCACAAGATGATAGTGCAATAATATCTTGCTTTAGTGAACACCAAGTTGTTGGTTATGACCAATAGTAGAAAAGATGACCAGTTGTACTTTTTCCATCATCCAAATTAGTATTAAAACTATTATCGTTGTATCCTACAAGTATTTTGTCTCCCATTTTTTCATACTTTTTACCATGTCCTTTAGTACCTTGAAGATATCAAAGAACGTGTTTGATTGTTGTCCCATGTGACTACCTTGGACATCGCATGTAGCGGCTCAAAATTCCTACTGAGTACGCCATATCATATCTTGTTTGAAGGAGATATCGAAGGAATCCCACCATTTTTTGATACTTTGTTGGATCAATTTCTTTTTCACGTTTAGATTTACACAACTTCGTTCCTTGTTCCATTGAGACGTGGGTATTGACTCGTCGAGCTTCCCCTGTCCTCAGAAAATCGGGAAAACTCCAACCCAACTCGTCGAGTTGTCTCACCAACTCGCCGAGTTGTAGCGTGTTCAGACTATTGGGAAAACCCTTGCTGACTCGTCGAGTTGGCTCATGCACTCGTCGAGTCCCTCTAGACCAATTCTCATTCTGACGATTCTAAGACAAAATAATGTCCAAAAGTCTAGGTCTAGCCTCCCAAGGCTGAAATACCACGTAAAGCTGCAAGCTTTATGTCCATGCATGGCATCTAGAGCTCGAAATGCCATAATAAGCTCTATATGGGGTTTAATGCACAAAAGCTTTTCTCTAGCTTGATAAAGCTTGGATCTTTGGACTCAAGGGACCTCATTCAGTCCAGATCTGATGTTTCAACTTCATGTCATGCTCAAATGACTCAATACCCAAAAGATGGATGGGAGAAAGCCCTAAAACTCCCTAGAAAGAGATCTAACAAAAGAAATAATCAAGGTGGTAGCTTTTTACCTCCAAACAGAAGCTAAAACTGAAGAACATTGGATCCAAAAGTCCCTCCCCGTTCAAAGCCTTGATGCTCTCCAACCTCCTTCCAAAACTGCACTAGAACACACAAGATTAGCCTCTCTTCTCTCACACAAGGTTATAGCTCGATTAGGGTTCCTCACAGAGTGTTAAGGTGATAAGGGAGGTGGAAATGAAGGCTTAAGGTCCTTTAAATAGGACACAAACCCTGAAAATTAGGGTTTTCTCACCCAGCTTCTACTCGTCGAGTTGGGGTCCTCCAACTCGTCGAGTAGGCTTTAGAAATCACGTGGACATCTCCATCTCTACTCGGCGAGTTGGGGCCTCCAACTCGTCGAGTTTCCCTAACAAAATGAATATAAAATAATTAATATTATACCTGGGATTCGGGATGTTACAATTCTCCCCCACTAGAATCAGACTTCGCCCTCGAAGTCTTCCTCCGGAAACAATTCTGGGTACAGCTCCCGCATCTCGGACTCCGGCTCCCAAGTCCACTCGGATCCCTTCTGATGTTTCCATTGAACCTAAACCAAAGACACCTCTTTGTTCCTCAAGACCTTCACCTTCCTATCCAATATCGCTACCAACTTCTTAATGTAGTTCATGTGCTCATCAACCTGAATATCCTCTAAGGGACCACTGCCGTCTCATCTGCTACACACTTCCTCAGTTGGGACACATGGAAGGTGTTTTGAATCTGACTCAACTCTGCAGGAAGCTCCAACCGATAGTCTTCTTTACCCACTCGAACGATCACTCTGAAAGGACCGATGTATCTAGGGCCCAGCATACCCCGCTTCCTGAATTGGATCACCCCTTTCCATGGGGATACCTTCAAAAGGACAAAATCCTCGACCTAAAACTCCAGCTCTGAACGGCGTCGGTCGGCGTAACTCTTCTGACGACTCTGGGTCGTCAGTAATCTCTGTCTGACCTCCTGAATTTGCTTTGTCGTCTTGAGCACTATCTCAGTGCTCCCCATCGCTCTCTTCCCTACCTCTCCCTAACAGATGAGAATCTGACACCTCCTCCCATATAAGAGCTCAAAGGGAGGCATACCAATGCTGGAATGATGGTTGTTGTTGTATGAAAACTCAGCCAAGGGCAAATAAGTGTCCCAACTTCCACTGAAGTCCATAACACATGCACGCATCATTTCCTCGAGCGTCTGAATCGTCCGCTCGCTCTGCCCGTCAGTCTGTGGGTGGTAAGCGGTGCTGAAATGCAACCGGGAGCCCAACTCCTCATGAAATTTCTTCCAGAACCTGGAAGTAAAACGCACATCCCGATCTGACACTATCGATGTTGGCACCCCATGTCGTGCCACCACCTCTCGTACGTAGATCTCGGCCAACTTCTCCGCAGAAGAGCTCTCACTTATAGCCAGAAAGTAAGCACTCTTCGTCAACCGGTCTACAATCACCTGTATCGCATCGACACCTCACGCGGTCCTCGGTAATTTGGTGATAAAATCCATGGAAATTTATTCCCACTTCCACTGGGGAACCTCTAACGGCTCCAATTGGCCATGAGGACGTTGGTATTCCGCCTTGACCTAACGACAGGTCAAGCATCTCTCGACTACCCATGCCACATCCCTCTTCATACACGGCCACCAATAATCCCTTTTCAAGTCCAAATACATCTTGGTGGCTCCCGGATGGATCGATAATCTCGACCTATGGGCCTCCTCTATCAAAATACGTCGAGCTCCACTCGTATATGGCACCCATATCCGCCCACGAAAGGTCATAAGCCCCCGACTATCAGTCTCAAACTCAAAAATATGCCCAATCACCCGCTTTCTCTTACGGTTCTCTGGTCTCATGGCCACCGCTTGGGCCTCTCGGATGGTATCTAAGACTGGAGTCATCACCGTCATCCTCATGCACACGTCTCGGATCGGAGCACTTGCTGCTCTACGACTCAGGGCATCGGCTACCACATTATCCTTGCCAAGGCGATATAAAATCTCACAGTCATAGTCTTTCATTAGATCCAATCACCTCCTCTGTCTCATATTCAGGTTGGGCTGATCCATAAGGTGCTTCAGGCTCTTATGGTCCGTGTATATGGTATATCGGACACCATAAAGATCGTGGCGCCAAATCTTGAGGGGGAACACCACCGCCCCCAACTCCAAATCATGGGTGGGATACGTCGTCTCGTGAGGCTTCAACTGCCTCGACGCATATGCTATCACATGCCCCCATATGCATCAACACGGCACCCATTCCCAATATAGATGCATCACAGTAGACTACAAAGTCCTCCACTCCCTCCGGAAGGGCTAACACTGGAGCTTCGCACAATCTCTGGCGAAGAGTCTTGAATGATGCCTGCTGCTCAGCCCCCTAAGCAAAAGTAATACTCTTATTAGTCAATCTGGTGAGAGGAACAACAATCTTGGAGAAATCTCTGATAAACCTCCAGTAGTAGCCTGCCAGACCCAGAAAACTTCTTATCTCGGATGGGGATCTCAGCACCTCCCACCGCATAACTGCCTCAATCTTGGCCTGGTCGACAAAAATCCCATTATGGTTAACGAGGTGTCCCAAAAACTGAACCTCTCGTAACCACAAATCACACTTGGAGAATTTGGCAAAAAGCCTCTCCATCCCCAACACTCCAAGAATCTCCCGAAGGTGTTCCTCGTGCTGTTCCCTAGACCTAGATTACACCAAAATGTCGTCAATGAACACGATCACCGACCTGTCCAACATGGGCCTACACACCCGGTTCATGAGATCCATAAACACTGCCGGTGCGCTGGTGAGTTCGAAAGGCATCACCACAAACTCGTAGTGCCCATAACGAGTCCTAAAGGCCAGCTTCTGGATATCCTCTCATCTGATGATATCTAGATCTCAAGTCAATCTGTAACGCCCCGATTTTTCTCGATACGTTTAGTTATTTTAATTCAATTATTCTTGTAACCTTGGGTTAATTTATTTAACCAATGTCTGATTTTCTTATGTTATTGGACTCTTTTGATCATCTTGTAAACTCCTTTTATTGAAGTCCATAGGCTATGGGCCTATTCTATCCCACATCGCCAAACATATGTAAACTCAACCATTTTTGTCTATTATATAAGCTTGTTATCCTCATACTTCATTTGATATCTACTTTGAATCCCAGATCGATTCAAGTATCAAAATATACTTCAACTTCATGTTTATATAACAAGACTTGAGGTTATCTAAAGATTCGATTAAGGTTTGGGTTTAGAAAACCGAAATTGAATCGGGGAAGCCCAAGTACCCCGGAAAAAGTTTTTGGGTTACCTTAAAAATAAAATTGGGATACCCATTTACTTTGATCCTGGCTCCGCCACTGCCCTCACGCCATCCTTCTCTCTCTCTTTGGGATCAAGAGCAGCCAAGGGGCTGTTGTTTGGAGCTTAATTCTTGTTCATTTCCACCCTTGATTCGTATTGGTATGAACCTCCTTATCCTTTCTTACAACTTGATTCATAACCTTGTTCTAGTTTTATGATTTCATCTTCACCTCTTCTCCTTCTTATTTTATTTGTAGTTGTATGTTATACATCATCTCAAGATCCTATCTTCACCCCATATATGGTGGATGATGGATCTAGGGGATTACATGTGGCAAAAGATCATGGAAACCCTAAAAGGGAGAATGATGATTTTATGTGCTTATGTTTATTTTCATGTTGATTATTATTACATCCTTGAGGCTAAATGAAATCCTAATGATCCCTAACCCTTTTTAGTACCACCATTATCATGGGGACTGAATTGGGATGATGAACACATCTTAAAATGTGTTTCAAAAGGAGAAGGATGGATAAGCCAAAAAGGAATCACGGGTGGCTACGATTCTGTTTTCCATCAGATCTGTAGTCATTTTGTAAAAATCATATCTGGAGCTCTAGAACTCAAACGGACCCCAAACCAGTTCCAAAAGTTCACACATTGAGTTGGCTAACTTTCTTAAGAAGGCCAACCTCACTGATAAGGGCTTTATCTATGTGAAAGAATGGCATCTTTGCTGTTAGGTCTGATCCGGGTCTGTTCTGATATGTCATTTTGTTTTCATCATTTCTAAGGCTTGGAAAAGGATCCAGAGTGATTCCAAGTTTCTATATGTTCCTTATATTATGAATTTAAGATCTGGAGAATATGGGGTGTTATTTCCAATTATAAATTGGTTAGAATTGATCCACACTCCAGGTCAGTGGGCAGTCACCAGCTTTTGCTAGTGCTGTGATTGTCCACAATGTGAATTTTATATCTGGAGTTTGAGAGATACTTTTCATTCAATTCCAACTCTGAGACTTTCACTTGTATGTCCTTTACTTCTCTTAATTTTCTTTTGGACGAATTCTACTCACAAGTTGGGTAGAATTGGCCAACATCACTTGACTGTATTGTTGGAGACAGAAGTGATACACCATTTTGTAAAATTCATATTTAATTCATCTTTTGGAGTTAGAATGAGTTCTTTATAGTTATGGAATCCTGAGCAATCATAGTTTCCTATAAAATTTAGTTAAAGCTATGTTTCTATTTTAGATTTTGGAGTAAATCCGTTTTGAACAGCAGGTCTGTTTTAGAGACCTTGCTGTGATTACTCTTTTCTCAACTCATAGCTTCATTACTTCTCGTTTCTAACCTTTAGTCCTTCTTAGGCGAGGTTTTGAAGTTTGCTCAAGCTTGGTAGCATTATTTGATTGTTAGCCATCCTTAATACTCACTCAAGGTGAGTTCTCTCACACCGTTGTATTGATGATTGTGTTTGCTAGTTAGCTCGTGTGTGATTATTTGAATTTATTATAAAAGCATGCTATATAAGTATTGTTTTAATTCGTACATGTGCACTGTATGTAACTAATTATGGATATGGGGACACCACCAAAGGATACGGATTTACCGGTGCGGTGGGTAGGTAAGATCACCAACGTAATACTCTTCGTGAGGTGCGGTGATTAGGGCCAAATGATACGGGATCTTCCCGGTGCGGTTCAAACCTACAAGTCCTTCTCGTAATATAGACATTGATTCGTTCTTTGTCTTTATCGTTATAATTGGAAAATGGATTAGGGCTAGTAAATATGAATGTTGGTACAATGTCTGTGTTTGAATTCACTAAGCTTTGTGCTTACGTTTTTCCCTTATAACTTTTCAGGTGTTAAGATTAAAGAGGCTAAGGCTTGACATGGAGCATCGGGACATCGCTACTAGTTATTTTGTTGGGACCTTATTATTATTATTACTTCCGCACTTATTTTATATGGTTATTAAGCTGATGGATTATGTTATGACTATTTCAGTTGTTTTAATTTAATTTAAGATGGGTTTTAAAAGTTTAAAATTGTTGCAAAAAAAAAAAAAAAAAAAAAAAAAAAAAAAAAAAATTTGGGTGTCACAAGTTGGTATCAGAGCCACAGTTTGAGGGAACTAGGCATTCTTGTGGATGTTCTAGACTCAAATTTGAGGCTCTATAAGAGTTTATTTTCTTTTTAAATATTTTTCAAACCTTCTGAAGACTAGTAGTGGAAGATGTCGCGGTGTGCCAGTCAGCCAGCCAAGTAAGCCTTATTTCTTATGTTAAATGTTTATGTTAAATTGTTGACTATGAATTGGATTCTATTAGTCTTAAAATGTTAGATTACACACTTATTTAGTGTTAACATGTGAGAGATTTGTAAAATTAACGGCTAGAGCGAACTGGAAATTTTGAAACTAGACGCAAATGCGAAATTGGAACTTGTGTGGAAGGTAGTAGAAGGGCCCCTACTATTTGAAACATCGGTGCCGGTTTCGGGTCGGGGCAAGGTTGAAAAATTTTCGGCAAGCTGAGTGTTTTGTCTTCCTAGAAATATCTAGGCTGAATTGTTTCTAAGATTTTCCTTCTTCTGTGGATACCAATGGCTCCGCCTGCTCGACTTAATCAGCTCCAAATGGAGCAAGTTAGGGATATTGTCGTTGAGGAATTCAATAACGCTTTCAACGAACTAATCCCGGGTGTGACCAATGACATAATCAACCAAGTCGGTACTCTTCTGGATGAGCGCCTCGCAGCTATTCCCGGGGGAGCGTTACCGGCTCCGCCCGTTCGGGATTCGACATACTACTTCGAGAAGTTCAGCAAGTGTAGCCCTCCTCTTTGGAACGGTGAATCCGACCCAGTTGCTGCTAAGCACTGGGTGTCAGATGGTGAGGGCGCCTTCATGACTGTTGGGTGTCCGGACCAGTACAAAGTTGTGATCGCCATGAATCAGCTGCAGAAAAGGGGAAAGACATGGTGGAACACCATCACCGCTCTATTAAGCGAAGAAGAAGTGAGGACCATGTCTTGGGCCCAATTTGTGGAGAGGTTCGAGGCACAATATGTGCCTAAGGTGGAGCAGCAGTGGATGCAGCAAGAGTTCATGGCCTTACAGCAGACTACCGAGTCCGTTAGCGAACTGAACTCCAAGTTCTTGGAGATGCTATCTTTTTGCCCCTTGTTTGCTGGGAACGAGGCCTGGTTGGTCAGCCGGTACATGGCCATCCTACGTACCGAGATTCGGGAATTTGTTAGCATGCAGGAGTTCTCGACCTTATCCGCGATCATGAATGCAGCGAGGAGGAGGGAAATCGAGTTGCAGACCCAGTCCAAGAGGGAGGCCAATGACACCTCTTCCAAGACATCCAGAGATGCCCAGAAAAAGCGAAAGCAGGGTAGTAAGTCAAGGTATGAGTATAGGACGTCTTCAGGGCGAGAAAAATCCATTGATATGCTACAACTGCAAAAAGCCAGGGCATCATTGGAAGAATTGTAGGGATCCCCCTGCGAGTGCAGCACCTCATATTACTTCTGCTGTTCCCGTCTGCTATCACTGCAACGAGACGGGACACAAGAAGCCCGAATGCCCGAAGTTGAAGACTGGTAAAGGAGACGGGGGTACAAATCCTGCAATTGCATCGTCCTCTAAGGGACCCACTATGGTGACACGAGGTCGTGCTCACCAGATGACTGCGGAGGAGTCGGTGATTACAGCGACAGTGGCAGGCACTTATTTGCTAGATTCCGAGCTCGATGTTGTTATGTTTGATAGCAGTGCTACCCATCCTTTTGTATCTCGCATGTTTATTAATTGTTTGGGGCGTAGTATCGGAAAATTGGCTCACCCAATGGTTGTCGAAGTTGCCGACAACCGCACTATTTATGTCACCGATGTTTATCGGGGTTGCAATCTCGAGTTTTCTGGAGTTGAATTCCCCATTGATCTTATCCCTATTGCGATGCGAGAGCTCTGCGTTATCATAGGCATGGATTGGCTTGATGCGTGTGATGTGGAAATCCACTGTCGTAAGAAGCAAGTTCGTGTTCAAAACCCTAGAGGTGGAGAACTTATCATTCAGGGGGACATTCCCCGCGTGGCCATCGCTTCTTGCTCTTCTACTATAGCACTAGACGACGTTCCTATCGTTTCCGACTTTAGTGATGTCTTTCCGGAGGAACTCCCTGGTTTGCCACCTATTCGGCAAGTGGAGTTTCGCATTGATTTGGTGTTGGGTGCGACTCCGGTAGCTAAATCTCCTTACCGCTTGGCACCACCTGAGATGAAAGAGCTCCAAGATCAACTTTAGGAACTAAGTGATAAAGGGTTTATATGGCCAAGCTGCTCGCCATGGGGTGTTCCTATTCTCTTTGTGAAGAAGAAAGATGGATCCCAGCGAATGTGTATTGATTATAGGGAGCTAAACAAGTACACGATAAAGAATAGGTACCCGTTTCCACGTATTAACGATCTTTTCGATCAACTTCAGGGAGCGTCTTGGTTCTCCAAGATTGATTTACGTTGCGGTTACCATCAGATGCGGGTTCGTGAAGAAGACATTGAGAAAAAGCATTCTGTACTCGTTATGGGCATTTTGAGTTCGTGGTGATGCCTTTTGGGCTCACCAATGCACCCGCGGCGTTTATGGATCTCATGAACCGGGTGTGTAGCCCGATGCTTAACCGTTCGGTCATAGTGTTCATTGATGACATCTTGGTCTATTCTAAGACCAAAGAGGAGCATGAGCAACACCTTCGGGAGATTCTGGAAACTCTGGCAAGAGAAAGGCTTTATGCGAAATTCTCAAAATGTGAATTTTGGTTAGAAGAAGTTCAGTTCTTGGGGCATGTGGTAAACAAACACGGTATTAAGGTCGATCAAGCCAAGGTTGATGCGGTTAAACAATGGGAGATTCCAAAAACACCTTCTGAAATTCGCAGTTTCTTGGGTTTAGCCGGTTATTATCGTAGGTTCATTGAAAATTTCTCTAAAATCGCCTTGCCACTCACCCGATTGACCAAGAAATCAGTGAAATTCGTTTGGGGCCCGGAGCAACAATTTGCGTTTGATGAGCTGAGGAAGCGATTGTGTGATGCTCCGATTTTGGCCTTACCTGATAAGGTTGAGGATATGGTGGTTTACTGTGATGCATCGCTTCAGGGTCTTGGTGTTGTGTTAATGCAACGGGACAGGGTGATAGCCTATGCCTCCCGACAGCTGAAACCCCACGAACGAAACTACCCCACTCATGATTTGGAGCTTGGGGCTATTGTGTTCGCTCTTAAGATTTGGAGACACTATCTCTATGGAGTGAAGTGTATCATATACACTGACCATAAGAGTCTGAAATATTTGTTCGAGTAGCGGGATTTGAACATGAGGCAGATCCGATGGTTGGATGTGGTAAAAGATTATGATTGTGAAATTCACTACCACCCCGGTAAATCTAATGTTGTAGCTGATGCTCTCAGTCGTAAACAATTTGCCGAACCGATTCGATCTAAGTGTCTCCGGATGACGATGGTGTCGTCTTTGTTAGATATGATTCGTGGCGCCCGTTTGTTGGGGTGAGGTTTGGCAGAGGGTACTTGGGAGTACCGATATCGTGCTTCGGACTACAGAGAAAATCCACGTGATTCGGGATCATTTGGTTACAGCGAGAAGTCGTCAGAAAAGTTATGCCGACAAAAGATGCTCCGATCTTGAGTTCCAGGTGGGAGATTATGTGTTGCTCAAAGTCTCCCCCTGGAAAGGTGTGATTCGATTTCGAAAACGGGGAAAGCTCGGACCCCGACTCATTGGACCCTACAAGGTCATAGCCCGTGTGGGAAAGGTGGCTTACCGTTTAGAGCTGCCTGAAGAGCTTAGTCTAATTCATAATAAGTTTCACGTGTATCAGTTATGAAAATGCCTTGTTGATGAGACCACTGTGATACCACTGGAGGACATACAGGTTGACGAGCGTCTCAATTATGTTGAGAAACCAATCGCTATTTTAGAACGAAAGACGAAAGCTCTCCGCAACAAGACTATAAACCTGGTTAAGGTGCAGTGGCAACATAGGAAGGGTTCGGAATGGACTTGGGAACCGGAAGGCGAGATGAGGGCTCACTATCTGGATCTGTTTTTAGGTGTTGACTTCGAGGACGAAGTCCGTTCTTAGTGGGGGAGAGTTGTAACGCCCCGATTTTTCTCGATACGTTTAGTTATTTTAATTCAATTATTCTTGTAACCTTGGGTTAATTTATTTAACCAATGTCTGATTTTCTTATGTTATTGGACTCTTTTGATCATCTTGTAAACTCCTTTTATTGAAGTCCATAGGCTATGGGCCTATTCTATCCCACATCGCCAAACATATGTAAACTCAACCATTTTTGTCTATTATATAAGCTTGTTATCCTCATACTTCATTTGATATCTACTTTGAATCCCAGATCGATTCAAGTATCAAAATATACTTCAACTTCATGTTTATATAACAAGACTTGAGGTTATCTAAAGATTCGATTAAGGTTTGGGTTTAGAAAACCGAAATTGAATCGGGGAAGCCCAAGTACCCCGGAAAAAGTTTTTGGGTTACCTTAAAAATAAAATTGGGATACCCATTTACTTTGATCCTGGCTCCGCCACTGCCCTCACGCCATCCTTCTCTCTCTCTTTGGGATCAAGAGCAGCCAAGGGGCTGTTGTTTGGAGCTTAATTCTTGTTCATTTCCACCCTTGATTCGTATTGGTATGAACCTCCTTATCCTTTCTTACAACTTGATTCATAACCTTGTTCTAGTTTTATGATTTCATCTTCACCTCTTCTCCTTCTTATTTTATTTGTAGTTGTATGTTATACATCATCTCAAGATCCTATCTTCACCCCATATATGGTGGATGATGGATCTAGGGGATTACATGTGGCAAAAGATCATGGAAACCCTAAAAGGGAGAATGATGATTTTATGTGCTTATGTTTATTTTCATGTTGATTATTATTACATCCTTGAGGCTAAATGAAATCCTAATGATCCCTAACCCTTTTTAGTACCACCATTATCATGGGGACTGAATTGGGATGATGAACACATCTTAAAATGTGTTTCAAAAGGAGAAGGATGGATAAGCCAAAAAGGAATCACGGGTGGCTACGATTCTGTTTTCCATCAGATCTGTAGTCATTTTGTAAAAATCATATCTGGAGCTCTAGAACTCAAACGGACCCCAAACCAGTTCCAAAAGTTCACACATTGAGTTGGCTAACTTTCTTAAGAAGGCCAACCTCACTGATAAGGGCTTTATCTATGTGAAAGAATGGCATCTTTGCTGTTAGGTCTGATCCGGGTCTGTTCTGATATGTCATTTTGTTTTCATCATTTCTAAGGCTTGGAAAAGGATCCAGAGTGATTCCAAGTTTCTATATGTTCCTTATATTATGAATTTAAGATCTGGAGAATATGGGGTGTTATTTCCAATTATAAATTGGTTAGAATTGATCCACACTCCAGGTCAGTGGGCAGTCACCAGCTTTTGCTAGTGCTGTGATTGTCCACAATGTGAATTTTATATCTGGAGTTTGAGAGATACTTTTCATTCAATTCCAACTCTGAGACTTTCACTTGTATGTCCTTTACTTCTCTTAATTTTCTTTTGGACGAATTCTACTCACAAGTTGGGTAGAATTGGCCAACATCACTTGACTGTATTGTTGGAGACAGAAGTGATACACCATTTTGTAAAATTCATATTTAATTCATCTTTTGGAGTTAGAATGAGTTCTTTATAGTTATGGAATCCTGAGCAATCATAGTTTCCTATAAAATTTAGTTAAAGCTATGTTTCTATTTTAGATTTTGGAGTAAATCCGTTTTGAACAGCAGGTCTGTTTTAGAGACCTTGCTGTGATTACTCTTTTCTCAACTCATAGCTTCATTACTTCTCGTTTCTAACCTTTAGTCCTTCTTAGGCGAGGTTTTGAAGTTTGCTCAAGCTTGGTAGCATTATTTGATTGTTAGCCATCCTTAATACTCACTCAAGGTGAGTTCTCTCACACCGTTGTATTGATGATTGTGTTTGCTAGTTAGCTCGTGTGTGATTATTTGAATTTATTATAAAAGCATGCTATATAAGTATTGTTTTAATTCGTACATGTGCACTGTATGTAACTAATTATGGATATGGGGACACCACCAAAGGATACGGATTTACCGGTGCGGTGGGTAGGTAAGATCACCAACGTAATACTCTTCGTGAGGTGCGGTGATTAGGGCCAAATGATACGGGATCTTCCCGGTGCGGTTCAAACCTACAAGTCCTTCTCGTAATATAGACATTGATTCGTTCTTTGTCTTTATCGTTATAATTGGAAAATGGATTAGGGCTAGTAAATATGAATGTTGGTACAATGTCTGTGTTTGAATTCACTAAGCTTTGTGCTTACGTTTTTCCCTTATAACTTTTCAGGTGTTAAGATTAAAGAGGCTAAGGCTTGACATGGAGCATCGGGACATCGCTACTAGTTATTTTGTTGGGACCTTATTATTATTATTACTTCCGCACTTATTTTATATGGTTATTAAGCTGATGGATTATGTTATGACTATTTCAGTTGTTTTAATTTAATTTAAGATGGGTTTTAAAAGTTTAAAATTGTTGCAAAAAAAAAAAAAAAAAAAAAAAAAAAAAAAAAAAATTTTGGGTGTCACACAATCTTGGAAAACCAAGACTCCCCCTGCAATTGATTGAATAAATCGTCGACCTCGGTAGTGGATAACGGTTCTTGACCGTTAGCTTGTTCAACTCCCGGTAGTCGATGCACATCCGGTGTGAACCATCCTTTTTCTTGACAAAAAGGATCGGCGCTCCCCACGGTGAGCTACTCGATCTAATAAATCCCTTCCCCAACAGCTCCTGAAGCTGTAAGGATAACTCCTGCATCTCGGGCGGCGCAAGGCGATAAGGTGCCTTGGCAATAGGCGCCACACCCGGAATCAAATCAATCCGGAACTCTACCTGCCTCTCGGGAGGCACACCAGGTAACTCCTCAGGAAAAACATCCGGAAACTCACACACAACCGGAACATCGGAGATAGAACTCGGCCTCTCTGTGGTAACTCTCGTATCCATCACATATGCTAGAAAGCCCATACACCCCTACTCTAAACTCTGGTTCGCCCTGGCGGCAGAACAGAAAGCTGATCCAGATCTGGTCCCCTTGCCATACACAGTAAGAACTCCCCCACTATGGTCTCGTATGGTCACCATCTGACGCTCACAGTCAATCACAGCTCCAAACCGGCTCAACCAATCCATGCCCACTATGAAACAGACATCACCCATCGCTATCGGCACCAGATCTATCGGGAACTCAACACCGAAAATCTCCAATACACATCCCCAGAATACATCAGTGGCAAAAACCGCATGCTCATCGGCTATAGAAACCCTCAGTGGTCGACTCAACGCCTCACGTCCGACACTAATGTGACGACTAAAGGATAAAGACACAAAAGATCGACTCGCACCCGAGTCAAATAACACCAAAGCAGGCACAGAACTCACAAGAAAAGTACCTATATGAAGCATAGTATAAGCATAAATAAATCTCAAAATAACATGAATAAAGGAGATACGTACCAGCAACAACATCAGGCGCTGCGCGGACCTCCTCCGCAGTCAGTTGGAATGTTCTCCCACGAGCCCTCGGAGCCTCGGCCTTCCCCAGCCGACCATCAGTAACACGTAAAGCCGCAGGAGCAGAAGCCTGGGCTGATCCCTGAGTGAGCTGAGGACACTCGGCCTTCTTGTGGCCAGTCTGGTTGCAATGAAAGCAAACCAAAAATCCCTTGGGGCAGTCCCTCGCCATGTACCCCTCCTTGCCATATTTGTAGCAAGTCCCTGCTCGGCAAGACCCTCGTGGTTCTTGATGCAATTGCTACAAGTGCGGCCCTTCTAGCCCCTTGCTCTCGAATCAGTGGGATTAGTCCGCTTTGTCGCCAGCTGCGACTGCACTGGTCTCCTATCCCTCCCCAACTGCTCTCCCTCCTCTTTGGTCTGAATCTCCAGCTCAATCCCTCTCCTCCTGTCATTGGTCTGCAGATCAGCCAATGTCCGGTATGACGAGTTTGCCAAGAACTCTCGAATATCCCTCCTCAAGATGCTCAAATATCGACTCATACGTTCCTGCTTGATGGACACATGCTCAGGGCAAAACAGCGCCCTCTCATAAAACATCCTCGTAATCTTTTTTACTGACTATGTCTGCTACTTGAGGGACAGAAACTCCTATGCCAAACATTCCCTCTCTACCTGGGGAACATAATCATCTCGGAATAAATTGGTGAACCTCTCCCAAGTCACTACAGCATGATCTGCAAGGGTAAAATCAGTCGTCACAAACTTCCACCAGTCCTTCACTCCCAAGCGAATCAGGTTCAACGCGAACCGGACTCTCAGATGCTCTGGACATGAACACGAATAGAACCACCCCTCAATGTCAGAGATCCATATCATGGCAGCGATCGTATCCTGCGACCCATCAAACTCTGGTGGCTTCGTGTTGCTAAACTCACAGAACAACAACGAGTCACCTCCCTGTGGCCTCGAAGCAGCTAGGGCTATGGTGGCTACGGCAACAGCAACCTCGGTAACAGCAGCGTATCGCTCATCAAACATCTCAATCAGTGTGGTCTTGATAGACCCGAACATCTCTGGTATAGCCTCCTTGATAGCTGCATCCACCTCCTCATGTATGATCCTGCGGGTCTCCTCGTCACTGGTACCACTGCCCCCGGGATTGTTGCGGGTAACCACCATAGTGTCTCTGAAATACAAACACGAAAATCATCAGAGACTAGCTCAAGCACTCACGCCATTACCCACCCCTACATGCTCCTTAGTATCCTAAGGTTTTTACTTGGGTCGCATACAGATTCGGTGCTTTCAGTAGTACGGGCCCAATACTACCTTCCACACCAACCTGTAGTCGTCCCAAGTCCTCCCCTAGGATCCTAATTCACAAGTACTCTATCCCTCACGGATATCAAACTACTCTCTCGGTACATTCATCGATGCTCATCTAGGTATCTCCCCAAGATTACTCACAACTCCCTCTAAAAGATTCCTCCTATTTTTCCCTACTCGGTACACACACAGAGCAAATAGCAGATATGATCAAGTAATAGCATACCCTAGGCTAAGGCATCATGAATCAGGCAACTCTAGCTCTAAATTCTGAAATACCTAGCCTATCCTCTAACATGCAGCTCTAATATCTCATAAATATCTCATAATATAAACAAGTAGTGGTGTTTTGGGAAATCACCGTTCGGGCTCTAGCTGATTGTACACTCTGCTCTGTCTCGTTATCTCATAAAAACTCTTACTCATTTTTAGAAAAATCATTTCTGTTTAGAAAATTTTTCTCAAATCCTCGGTTTGAGTCCAGACATACCCGAGAGTACATCCGAATCCCTCAAACCAAGGCTCTGATACCAACTTGTAACACCGTAAATTTTTAAACAATTTTTTCATTTTTAAATCACATATAAACTCAATGTCACATGTTCTCAAAACCACAATGTATAAATGTCAAAACACGAGTCAACAAAACAACTGTTAATATCCCAGAATCCACAACATAATCTTCAACAAGTGTGTACAATCAAGTCGGCGCCTTCCCGCGATCCTGAGAAGTACCTGAAACACATATCACACAACACTATAAGCACAAAGCTTAGTGAGTTCCCCAAAATACCACAAACCCAAATAATAAGCCTCTCATGGCTATAGCTCGGCATGCACCCTCCGGTCATGCGTCTCAGTGAGGACCCTCCGGTTATGTGTCTCAGTGAAGACCCTCCGGTCTTACAGCTCGGGTCGGACCCTCCAGTCATGTATCTCAGTGAAGATCCCCCGGTCTCACAACTCGGTTTGGACCCTCCGGTCCTATCTCAATGCACAGAATAATATAGCATATATCACAAAGACAAGATGCATAATATCACAAAACTAAATATAAGCACAGAGGACCCTCCGATCGATAACTCAAATAAGACCCTTCGGTCACACAGCATTACCACTCATGTAAGTATAGTGAGAAGACTCAACTCGTAAGTAAGCAAGTAGATCTAGCACCCCACGAACAGTCTAGACTCCGCCTACATAACATAATTATCTCTAATAAGCAATTTGTGATAACTACTCGAGATGCTAATCTAACTCATCTACTAGATCTCAAAAAGGGTGAAAAGACCATTTTACCCCTCCATGGTCTCCAAAGTCCACAATTGACCAAACCCTAAAAGTCAACGGAAGTCAACACTTGAGTCAACAATCCATGTTGACCGAACTCGGCGAGTGCACCTATGTGACTCGTCGAGCTTCCCCTGTCCTCAGAAAATGGGGAAAACTCCAACCCAACTCGTCGAGTTGTCTCACCAACTCGCCGAGTTGTAGCGTGTTCAGACTATTGGGAAAACCCTTGCTGACTCGTCGAGTTGGCTCATGCACTCGTCGAGTCCCTCTAGACCAATTCTCATTCTGACGATTCTAAGACAAAATAATGTCCAAAACTCTAGGTCTAGCCTCCCAAGGCTGAAATACCACGTAAAGCTGCAAGCTTTATGTCCAAGATCGCTACCGGCTTCTCAATGTAGTTCAGGCACTCATCAACTTGAATATCCTCTAAGGGGACCACCGCCTTCTCATCTGTTACACATTTCATCAGGTGGGACACATGGAATGTGTTATGAATCTGACTCAACTCTGCAGGCAGCTCCAACCGATAAGCTACCTTACCCACTCGAGCGATCACTCTGAAAGGACCGATGTATCTAGGGCCCACCTTACCCCGCTTCCTTAATCATATCACCCCTTTCCACGGGGATACCTTCTGGAGGACAAAATCCCCGACCTGAAACTCCAGCTCTAAACGGCGCCGGTCGGCATAACTCTTCTGACGACTCTGGGTCGTCAGTAATCTCTATCTGACCTGCTGGATCTGCTCTGTCGTCTTGAGTAGTATCTCAGTGCTCCCCATCACTCTCTGTCCTACCTCTCCTAACCGATGGCAGTCCGACACCTCCTCCCATATAAGAAATCAAAAGGAGGCATACCAATGCTGGAATGATGGTTGTTGTTGTATGAAAACTCAGCCAATGGAAAATAAGTGTCCCAGCTTCCACCGAAGTCCATAACACATGCACGCAGCATGTCCTCGAGCGTCTAAATCGTCCGCTCGCTCTGCCCGTCGGTCTGTAGGTGGTAAGCGGTGCTGAATTGCAACGGGGTGCCCAACTCCTCGTGAAATTTCTTCCAGAACCTGGAAGTAAAACACACAACTCGATCATAAACTTGTTTTTACCACATTTTAATTGGGATCTATCTGATCATCAGGACTTGGTTGACCTATTTCATTATGATCATGGATTTCATTATCAACTTCCACCATTTGGTGATCAATCACGTTTGAGCTGTCTTCACCTTCTTGACCCAATGTATTTGTTTCGACATTATGACTATCCCATATTCCCATGGTATTGTAAACGAATATGGTAACTCTCTATCGACTTCTATATCTGTTTTCCAATGTCACCCCTTAGTTTCATTAAAAATAACATCCTCCTCATAATTATTTTCTTTGTTGTCGGGTTTAGTAGCCTATAGGTTTTTGTACTAGGTTCGAAGCTAACATGCACCAATGGTCGTGATCTTGCATCTAATTTATTCAAGTTTACAGGTTTTACTTTAGCATGTGCAAGACATCCAAATATACAGACATTCTCCATACTTGGTTTCTTTTTCTTTAGATTTTCATATGGGGTTTGATAAACCAACCATTGTGTGTATACATGATTAATCAAGTTTGTTGAGTGGATTACCACTTCTCCCCATAGGTAATTTGGAACTTGCATAACCTTCGTTATACTTTGGGCTATCTCTATCAGTGTTCGATTTTGGCATTCTACTACCCCGTTTTTTAGGGTGAAAATGGAGCAGTAAGGTGGCGTTCGATACCGTTTAACTCACAAAAAGTGTTAAATTCAGATGAGGTAAACTCACCCCCTCGATTACTTTGATACACTTTCAAAGTCTTTCATGTTTCTTTTTCCATCAAAGCTATGAGCTTTTTGAAGTTTAGAAACGCATCACTCTTTTCTTTCATGAGATATGTCCACCTATATGCCAATCAATGTGAAAACATACATGTTTCGTCCCATGGTGGGTGGTGTGATTGGTCCACATAAATCTCTATGTACCAGGTTTATTGGTTGCTTTGCTTTGTACGAAGTATAGATTGGGAACCATTTTCTTGTTTCCTTTCCCACCAAGCAAGATTCACACAATATATTTTCATGATCAAAGTGTGGCAAACCTTTGACTAACCCTTTCTTTGACATCAGTTTCATTTACTTGAAGTTGATATGTCCCAATCTTCCATGCCATCTCCAAGTATTTTTGTTGAGTTTGGAGTGAAGACACACAGGTACTCCGATTTTTAGTTTTATTTTATAAAGACAGTTTGAAGTCTTCTTTACCTTCATAAGCAAGCATTTATCTGTTGGATTAGGTGTCTAAGCCAACAACTAAATTAGTATAATCTTGAATTATTAGCAAAGTCCTTTTGGGTTGCCATTAAACCTAGTAATTGACTGGAATGCTTTTTGGAGAGGAGATGATAAATGACGTCGAGGTTGTCAAGCGGGTTTGCATGGTTATTCACATCTCGTTTGTGATCCTCGTCATCCAAGTCACAAAAGTGAGAGTATAATCCGAGATTAAACATTTCATTGATAAGATTCAAGGAATCTCAAAGGATCTAGGAGTTTGATAAGATTGGAATTGGTAAAAGTCTTACCTACCTAAAATAGATTCGAATTTGATTACGGCATCCCTCTTCAAAGTTCGAATCGAAAGTATGGATCCTAACCTTAATTTAAATTTTGGGTTAATAATTAATGATTAAAATCAACTAATTTGAACTCTCTTTTCTCCTAATTTTAGATGTCTTATGAACATAGAAATGATCTTCCTCATTATTTTGGAAATGGTTTTCCTATTTATTTCTAAAGATGATTTTTCACATTCTGAACAAAGTGAAAATGTTTTCCTTTCTTCGGGTATTGGTGGAACCGGACATCATGCTTCTTCAACTCTTTCACCTCCTCCTCATGTGACTCTCCTAACATTACGTTTGCATCAAGTTGAAAGATATGAAACAACTCAAGTGTAACAATTGGTAAAAAATTGTCAGAGTTCGGCGGTCAAACCAACGCGAACCATTGTGTATTAAAGACTAATTTTGTGTAATTTTATTTATATAAAGTATATGAAAGATACTATATTCATAATTACTTTTAGAACATCTCAAATTTCTCAAACCATCTATCGTTGAATATTGAATCAAAAATCACCAAAAATTAAATTATATTTGTGACGTTAAAAATAAATTTTTGCTTAAGTATATTTGAGAGTTATGTATAAGAAATTTGAATAGATTACGTTCTCCTGATTTCATTGATATAAAGAACGTCCAAAACGGAGATAGTATGAAGAAGTTACGCACATTTTAAGTTATAAAATTAATATTTATCTGATTTTCCTGAAATAAGTTGTACAATGATTCATTTGGAATAGCTACGAACCTTGTAAATCACTTTTGAGCACGTTTTTAAACTCGGACTATGACCTATTATTTTATTACATTTTTATCTTATTTTTAATCTCGACCAAAATCAGATTCGTAAAAACTGTCGGATCGGAACCAATTAATCGCGAAACTTTATTGGATTTTCTTGGAGTTCTATATTTCGGATTTAGGATCCGTCTGAGTTTTTGGAATCCTTGAACCCGAGACTATCGTTAGCCACTTTTAGAAAAATTATTTAGTTTCAGAATCGATGACATACAAATCAAGAAAGTCAGAAAATATCACAATTTTGGATGTTTTAAGTATGACATCATACTTTTGGTACTTTAAGTCTTGCATATTAACCTTAATTACCAGCCATATGACTAGAACATCTACCCTCACATTTTCTACCACATAACTCAATAATACACAAATACATGTTAATACATACACAAATACATAAATAATTGAAGCAATACATTGTTTCTAAATCTATCAAAAGTACTCCAACAAATTGACAACAAAATTTGGAAGTTCTTTCACTCTTTACCAAACAATTAAAAACAAAAAGTACACAAATAATTGAGATGGAAGTGCAGAAAACAAATTAATCAAGAAAATCCACTCCAAACACTTCATCAATTCCTTTTTGTTCTCATTGGATCATCTGTCAAAGACTCCACCGGAGGTGGGTGCATTTCCAGTGACCACCAAGAACAACAACCCCTCCTCCTCTTCCTTTTCTACTCACCGATCTCAACCAAACACCCCCCTTTGATTGCTACTGCTGCTACTCGACTCCACAGCCTGCAGCGGGAAGGTAAGCAGACGAGAGAAACACCGGAGCTACCCCCTTCCTCCTGTCAAAGAAACAACACCCAAACACCATTACTCCTTGCTGCTGTTCGACGTTAGAGAAACTCCGTTGAGGACGAGACAACCGAGAAGCAACCACCAGAAAAACCGGTTGTCAACCCCTCCGCCTCTGTTCCCCTGTTTCCTTCGTGGTTCGTTACCGTAGAAACCCACTTCGTCCTCCTTTGTCCCTTCCCATCGATCAGAGCTTCTAAAACGCCCCCTTGATCGACGATTGCAACCCTCCCTGTTCTCCGATCAACAGCAACAAACACCCCCTAAATCATCGACAACCGCTGCTACTTTCCTTCCGTTTTGCTACTGCTGACGACGAATGAAGGACCACAAAGGGTCGTCGGAGACCCGTGGCTACCCTCCTCGTTGATTTTGGTCTTCCGCTGCTCCCATTCGATCGTTCCTTATTCCCGATCTGTGGAAGAAGACACGCCCCCTTTTTGTACATTTGGTAGTTTTGTCAAAACCAGTCCCTACGGTTATAGTCTTAAATAAAAATCAGCCCCCTTGACATAATCCTTTCAAAATAGGTCCCATTTGACTTAGTCATTACAAAAATTGTCCCTATTGTTTTAAAAGATTAAAAATTGTCCCTTTTGATTTAATATATTACAAATCAGTCTCTTGTGATAAATAAATTACAAATCAGCCCTTTTTAAATATAAAGTATTTAAAAACAAGTATCTTTAGTTTAAAATATTACAAAACAAACCCGGAAATGTTTTAAAGTCCAAGAACGGTTACTTTGCGGTTATTCACGAAAAGCTTCACCAAAACGAACATATATCTAGATCACGCATCGAATGTGAGTTTCTACGGCCCCTCTTTTACAGTTTTAATATTTGGGGGAGAATAAATGAGTGTATATTAAAGTTTTGATGATTTCCAAGTTTTATTCACAAAATAGCATCATACTTTGTTATTGGTCAAAAGTTTATGAAATAGCGATCTCAATTGTATAAATCATCAATAAATCATATGAGTTATAATAGAATGATATAAATTATATAAGCACACCCTGTTGTGATATATTAATTAATATTAATAGAAATCACAAGATTTTAAGTAGATTACTATAAAGATATAAGTTGGTTGACGAATTATAAATTGTAATACTCGTCGTATATATATATATATATATATATATATATATATATATATATATATATATATATATATATATACATATATATATATATATATATATATATATATATATATATATATATATATATATATATATATATATATATATATATGAAAATGTTGAGAAAGCGGGAAAAGACATTATATAAATGACCAAAAATGTTATTCAACATAATTATGTACAAAAGGAATGTACATTGCCTTAAACGGCAGATAAACGAAAATTGGACAAATACATAATAATTAATTGAAAATATACGAAAAATCAATTATTATCATTATACTCTCGATCATCATGTAGAAATGATTACTAAATAAATGATATATTTTATTTTTATAATTATTATAAAAATATAAATCATTTTAGTTGTAATACGAAATTTGTCATATATGATAACATAATAGATTCTTAGATTTTAAGAATTGTTACCTAATAAATTATACATCGTATCAATTATGCAACTTATCGAATATTATGGAAATCGTTGGTTTTCACGTTAGTTGAAAACTGATAAATGTTATAAAAATAGCCGTTAGGCTGCCAGAATTTCGTCATGACAGACAATAAGATTTGAAAATATATTAAGTCTTACAAATCTCAAATACTAAAAGACTTAAATCAAAATAATTCCTAAACACCAAAGAGTTATAAGTATTCTAAAGTCTTATATCAGAGACATATTGTTAGTTCCATCACACCCACGAGACGCTCTATGTGAGCTATGTTTGTTTCTAAAAGCTTTATGATCTAGCATCATTTCCTAAGCTATGGGTTATGTTGTTGTGTACACTAAAACCGGTTGTCTTATCCAAAATCCTTTGACTTATAATCGTTAATCCGGGAGGGATTTATAATGTAAATCTATGCACATGGCATAGATTTATAATAGAGAACTTTGGTTTAGATCTATTATATATGGTAAAGATCTATGCGAGTCGATAATCTCTGTATGTGGTTGCTAGCTACAACTTCGTCTGACGAGACTAAACAGGGGTCAAGTATTTCTTTCTTTGTTACTACACGACTATTCAGAACGTTAGTAATGTTCCATATTCCTCCAATAATTGTGCTCTTATGGGGCAGGAACGTTTATAGTGTCGGTTAAAGGCTCATCTTAGATCCCAGATTTGTTTTGCTACCGTATAAAATTTGCATTAGGTTTATACGGGGTCTCTGTTCCCTCATAATAGTTGAAAGTGATTGTATTTAGTGATATAGTTGTGACTCAAAACGATAAGTGTCAATACCAAAAATTAAGTTATATAACACTTAATTAACAACATGACACGATTGGTTAAGGTTTATTAACTTACATTTAATAAGTTATTTATATAAACCATTTGTTTCTATACGAAAACACAATATTTATGTAGGAGGAGTTTGCCCCATTGGTTAAGTATTGGTTTCCAAATTAACTAAGGTAACACCTGATTAATACTACGACACGAATTTACAAAGTTTATAAATTCGAAACTTATAAGTTTTACATATAAACTATACAAATTCTTGTACAAGGTTTCAAGAGTAAATTTGGCTATTTTATGTTTTCACAAAGTGTGATATGACTTTATCTTATATAAATTGGTATCCAAAATCCTTATACAAAAAGCATTTTAGTCATGGGAACTGTAAAAATTTGTTATAAGTTTGATTTACTTATGTATTTAAAAAATGGTGTATTTTTGGATTTAAGCACACGATATTTCTAGATGAGTCTGAATACACTTTTATAACTCAATTATTTTATACTTTTGATAGAAAAAAATACATATTTATAAAAGTTGGTCAACGAGATAAATTTTATAAAACATTTTTTAGTATAAAAATACTTTGTGTCAAAACCTGTAGAACTCACCAACAATTTTGTTGACGTATCTTAATGCATGTATTCTCAGGTTATTTAGCAGGTCGGAAGTGTTCGCTCAGAAGGTTATCCGTTATTTTGATTATACCTTTGAAAATGTCGGATTGTTAGGCATGTGTCTCGGTTTAGCAATAGTCATTATCAATATAATTTCTATATTGGTAATAATAGAAGATTATATTTGTACTGTTCAATGTATGTTCAATAACTGTGATTACTGATTTACGACGCGCACCTCGGCGTTTCTGCCGCCAGCCGGTGTAACAACCCATTATTTCACGTCAAACATGACTTTTTGATAAAGGATTATTTAGAAAAAATAACCTTATCTAAATTATAGTATATGTCACAAGGTTTCCGTACATATAAAGAACGCCGAAATCCGAGTTATAACGAAGAAGTTATGACAAATCGAAGATCTGCGACAGAACCGACACAACGTTGTGTGACGTAAAAAGTGAGTTTACAATCGAATGCTTTTTAGCCTTAACACTCAAAATGAAAGTCGTAGAATACATTAAACCGAGAGTTTACATAAAAATACCGTCCAAATCTGACTTCGTATGAGGAAGTTATTATTTTTCTAAGAATCGGCATAGCAGTACACAGCCCAAAACTCGAAATAAAGATCGAGTGATTTTTAGCCGAAACAACCTAAACAAGAATTGAAGATCTTGTCATTTGTAGTTCAACGGTAAAAAGACAGACGAAAACGGATATCAGATGAAGAAGTTATGAATTTTTAACGGACTTTTCCTGTCCCAGACTGTTAAAAATATAACTTTAAAAATAAAGTCCAAATTTTCCGACGGAGTCTAAACAAAAGTTGTAGAGCTTAATGTCACCTATGCTTGGATATAAAGACCGTCGAAAACGGAGTTCGTATGCGAAAGTTATCAATTTATGAAAATTGAAAAATCATTCTCGAAGGAGTACATCCCGCGTAATGGTGTACGCCCAGCGTACCCGAATGCTCGGCCTCGGATTGGCCACGTCGACCCTCCGTCACCCCTCGCTCGCATGCGTGCCATGCAACGTAGTAGCTCCGACGCGTAATCAGTAGGCTGGACATGTACGCTACGCCCAACGTACGCACGTACGCCCAACGTACTCCGAGGCTTCAGCCTCCTATAAATAGGAACCGAGAGCTCCGGGTTTAGGTTGCAAATTCACAACCTCTCTCCTACTTTTACACACTTTTAAGACCTCCTAAATACCCTGACCCCTCGGTGACATATCCAAGCTCTAACGAAAGCTCGAAGCCCCGAAATTCTTAAGAAGCTAATCTTTTCCTGTCGAAACTCTGCCCGCGTAGAGCCTGGTTTTTCATCAAAAACTCGCGGTTTCATCAAGAAAAATCAATTATAGAAACGAAACGCTGCCCGAATCACCACTTTATCAAGTGAGTTCATACCCCTATAATCTACCTTTTAAATGATTTTAAATGCTTTTTAGGGGGGGGGGGAATACAAGTTGAACACAATCTAATTGTGTTAGTAAATACATGTGATATCAATCATATAAAAGATTTCCTTATGCTTTAAATCTTTATTTTTACAATAAAGGATTACCCAATACTTCCATAATGACTTAAAGTCATGTGAACTCTTTTCAAAATCACATAAACTCTTTTAAGATACTGTTAAACTCTTTAAAATGTATTTATAATTCTTTTAATTTACAATTGTCAAAATCATGTTCATATATGTATAAGTATATAAATAAGGCTTAAAGGGATTAGGACTAATGCGTTGCCTTATTTCCTTTTCCTTGTTAGGATGTGGGCTTAAGGTGGGGTTATTTGTCCGAAGGCCGTTTCCTTCTTAATTATATATATTATACATATGAGAATATAAAAGGTTACTTCAGTCGGTATCACTACCTTTGTATCATGCTGAGCAAAGGGGTACATTCAGGAGAGATCATGCTAATCAGATAGAACGTATATATTATAATAAGTATAATTTATGAGACAAACGAGAAATCTATTTTCTAGATAAGTATACGAGGTCTAAACTACTTTGTCAAGAAAAGAGTATAATTCGATCTTTACTCAAACTAAAATGTGATAGTACGTATTCAGGACATAGCAATACTTGCTATGTTACATTCTTGTAACCATAGTCTCCTGGAAGGAGAGCGGGCATTGTGTGTATAGATCTATACGGGACCGACAATCCCACATCCCGACTGCTAGCTACAGTCCGACAGACCATCCATGGGGTGACAAATGCCACATATTCAGTTTCGACACCAGTAGGTCGTCGTGTTCCTTCTAGTCCATCATGGTTACAACTTTATCACATTTTAAACCCTAATTAACCAGGTTAATATTAGGGTATTTATTCTTCAGTAGTTTATTTCTAAGAAATACTACTGTATTAATCACTTTCCACAAACAAAACGAAACAGTTTTATGGGGATTTAAAACTACTTTACAGAACGGTTTTATGGGGATTTAAAACTACTTTACAGAATGGTTTTATGGGGATTTAAAACCACTTTTCACCATCAAAACGGAAAACATTCTTCTCATAATTTTATGGATAGTTAAAATTATGTTAAACCTTATTATAAGTACAATAATACTTAAATGGAACGGTTTTATGGAATTAAAACTACTTATCAGTTATAAAGCAGAAAATATAGAATTTTATGGAACGTCATCAGTTCGATATTAGGTTATATATAACTAGTATAAACTAAGTGATTGCAGAATGAACTATTGTGGTTATCATTTTATCACATCAGAAAATATAGGATTTTCTGGAGAAAACGGCGAACTTTTCCAAGAACTTAGAGAATACTTTATATAACTAAAATACTTATGAACTCACCAGCTTAAATGCTGATCTACTCTTTCAAAATAACTTGTATTCTTAGGAATCCAGTAGACAGGTACACTCCCAGAGCTTTTGAGAAGATGGCCTAGTATCGTGTTGCGTCTTTTGTCTTTTACCATATCTACTTTGATGTTTGAATATGTGATGTTTAAACACTTATGTAAAACTTATACTTATTAATGCAATGGTTGTTTGTACTTTGATTACTATAATGCATGTGTTTTGATACTTGACATGACGTCCTCCACCCCCGAACGTTTCCGCAGTTCTGGTTTGGGGTGTGACATCAAGCCCTATTGGCATGTAGACATCAAGATGTAAATTTTGTGTGTGCGCATGGTCTACAAATGAAATCGTACATTGACAAGTTAGATAGAATGGGGTGTCATTTTCCCAAGGGAGCAAACCATTGATTTGGTTCTACTCTCGATTCCTAAGTCATATGGTCAGTTTTTTGGAAACTTCAATATGTGGAATCTCGATGTGACACAAATTGATCTGACCCAAATGTTGATAGTTTCTGAAGAAGAAATGCTAAAGAGCACATCTGAAGCAGAGTTGCTTATAGGGTCTAATTCCAAGGTTTCCATGACAATGGTGATGGTGACATTGGTGATTCAGAAAAAATTTCTCTTCCCAATGGAAACGGATCGGCCAAGATCAAACAGTTTGATCGTATGGTAAAGAGATAAGCTCGTTCTAAGATCATCCCTTGTGTTAAGCCCAAATAGTCCATTTGTTTTTATTGCCAATTGAGAGGAAATTGGTTGCAAAGCTGCCCAAAGTATCTGAAAGACCTCAGAGATGGTAAAGTCAATTCAAATGACTCTACTTAAGATACATCCATTATCTAAATCCATTATTTTTTCAAGTTCCTATTCATAGACTCTTAATACATTATGTGATGATCACATTTGATGTTATTTCAGGATCTAAGATAAAGAAGGAAGCTTAAGCAGAGCGAGTTGAGTCTGATCGTGGGAAATGGACTTCGGTCACATGGTTCGATGAACGGAATTTGGAGATACTACTAAGGAGTCAGGATAATTTAATAGATTGTTATTCTCTTAGGAGATGCCTAGAAACATAGTTTTTCATTTTATACGTTGTAACGACAAGTTCTAATTTTTCGTTGATTTTCAATAAAAGTGAAATTTTGGTTTATCTGGTTGCCTTATTTATATTTCCTTGCAATGACATTTATGAAATTGTTGGTTACGTTTCTAATATTAGCAATATTAGTTGTGGATTTGATTCTTATGATATCGCGTGTGGTATTGTCATAATTAACCAAGTGAATAGAAATATCATCACCAACTGGACAGATACTTGGTATTGTAAAAGTCGCATTGTATAGTATATGAGAATCTTGTTCATTGGAAAATTACAACTAATTCATTGATAACATGTTTATATGAGTCAAGTTAAGGACTAATGAATCTAGTACATGTTGATATGGACCATTCAGATCCACCACAAAGGACGATAACTCTATTCATCATGATTTTCTAATGTTTCAGTAAATATGGTTCTGTTTACAAGATTAAGCATAATTCTGATACTTTGAAAAGATTCAAAGAGTACCGGAACGAGTAAGAAGAGTCTATTAGGCAGAAAGAAAAAACATTCTCCAATCTGATAAGAAAGGAGAATGCTTTAGTATCATGTTTTATGATCATCTTAGTTACTGTGGATTTATATCACAATTGATCCTCGAAGAACATCTTAGTGAAATTTTATGACTAAGAAAAGGAATCGGATATTGTTGGAAATAGTTCGATCATAGATGAGTCATACTTCATTCCAAATCAAGTTTTAGAGCCATACTCTAGTAACTATGAATCATATCTTGAAACTCTTTTCAAACTAAGAAGGTTGAAAAACACCTTGAAATATGTGGAGTACGATGTTTTATTATTCTAACACATATAGAATTGGAGTTGTGATGTTTTCGTTAATCGAGAAACAAATGATAAATTGAGACCTATTCTATGAAGTGTTTTCTTGTCGAGAATCCACACGAACTTTTGAATATTTGTTTTAGCTCGTCAAGGAATGTTCCTTAAGAGAAAACTCATATGCCAAGAAGTCAGTGGGAGTCATATTGATTTTGAGAGTTTCAAGATTCAATCAACAATAAACCTTTTAGTTATCACTAGCACACGACCTGAGGTTGATAACCTATCGTGTTTGGTTGATACATTCTTATTTATGTGCACTTCTAGTTGAGTTGGAAATGCTTATGAGTTTTATGTCTTCATTTGACTACAAAAGAAAAAGCACGTTGGTCAGTGAAAGTGCATTGATATATATGGGTGACTTGCTAACAACATGGAAGTACTGGTAGGCCCTTATGCTACCAGAGGGCATGAAATTTAGAATAGTGAAGTTCAGTCCATGAAGGAAAGCTAAATTTGAATTTGGTTTTGTCCTAAACCTTGTCTTATGATTGTAGGTTGGTAATGATATATTCACATGGATGGGAAGATATGCACCATAAAATATAGGTAGCAAAGGTTTCACTCTAATTCATGAGAATGATTGTGAGGAAACACTTTCGTTGATAGATTATAAGATATGATAAAGATCGATATGGATATTGGTTGTGTTATTTGCATTCTCAAATTCATAATATGATTACGACATCCCTCTTCATATTTCAAATTGTGAGGAATGACAAGGAACTGTTTGAACTTTCATGACATATTTCTACAAGTTCTTAAGGGTCAAACACACACATATGCTATCCAATTAAGGTGTATAAGCTTAAGAAGTCTTGTTAGAGACTTATCGAAGCATCGCATGACAGAAATCTGTACTTTAGTAAGAAAGTCAAGAGTATTCATTTCTAGAAGTCCAATTGATTTCTAGGTACATGTCAAAGCTAGTGGGAGCATAATTTTTATGCTAGTATTGTATGTTGATAATATTGTTCATAAGGAACAAAGTTTTCAATTTGCAAATTGCATAGGTTGGGAATGGTTTCCCTATACTAGACTTAAAGGAGAGGGCACTCATACTTCTTTTTGAATCTAAAGGTTTAGATTATATAGTTTAATAGAACTTAGTCATAGACATATATGAATATCATGTTGAAATGGTTCAACATAGGAAATTCAATATATGGAAATATTATAGCAAGAGATTGAACATATATCATATCCTTATAAAAGACATAATGAATCGAGTCCCATATGCTTCGGATATAGGATCGATCACATATGTTATAATATTCACTTATTCTGATTTTCCAAATCTTCACATACTAGAATTTTGTGTGACAAAAGTTGTTAAATAACTATCAAGAACATTCTAAGGTTATACCAAAAGACTGGTTGCTTGTGGACAGTTAGAAGTATGATATTAATTTGGATGGATCATAGTGACATGATTCTGGATTGAGATGGTTCTTAATCAGAATTGATGGTCATATGGGTATATGGAAATGTTTCCATAATGGGACATAATTGAAAAATATACATGTGAGTTGGAAACTTTAATGCAAATACAAGTGTTCAAGGAGTGTACCTTGAATTAGAAATTACCATGGAATTGTTTCTAATAACAAAGTTCCACTGGGATATTCTGTAATATCAAAGGATTAGTCTTTGGAATTTTAGAATCTTGATATAACAGGACATTAATGCATCTTAATTTGGAATTCCATCACATCTTGGATAATGATAAGAATTTAGAATTGTGAGATGAGCATCATTGGAATAATTTCTAGGTGATATGTTCTCAAAGGAAGGACCATAGAGAGGCATAGTATGCATGTTCATAACATGGCATGAATGATGTTTGATTCTAGTGGTTAGTTGATTACTCGAAACATTATGCAATGAATAAAGTCGTAATTATTTTGGTGATTAAATAATAGAGATTATTTATACTCAATAGTTTTAAGACCATAGTTAATTAGTTTGTTATTGTGTTTCGTTTTGCATGTTTTACTTCTTGAATAATTTGATTATTCGAAACTCCACAGTCACTCATACTTTAAGAAGTAAGTAGTGAATGAAGACTGTCATGAATTGGATTGTAGTTTGTCTAAGGAGTTTAGACATAGCAATTGTGTTGCTACAATGTAACATCCCAAAAATAATGATATAAATTTTTTGTTTTTAGGTTAACAAATCGTTAATACATATCACTTCCATAAAACCAAGTTAATCGAGATTTATCAAAACATCATCAAATCAGAGTAAATCGCAGAATGCGGAAATATATGGTGTGTGCTCTGCAATCATCCTGATCTCTTCCATTTGAAAACTGAAGTACCTGAAACATAAACTGAAAACCGTAAGTAAAAAGCTTAGTGAGCTCCCCAAAATACTGCATACCATACATACATAAGTAAACACATAATGGGCCTCGCTCTGTCATCGGGCCCCGCCCGGCATCGGACCCCGTCCGACATCGGGCCCTACTCGGCATCGAACCCCGTCCGGCATCGGGCCCCACCCGGTATCGAACCCCGCTCGGTATACAGATCTGTAAGTCGTCGGGCCTCGCCTAGTAGACATATAAACATATGAACATATGAGCACATAAACATATCAATACATAACATATGCAATAATCACAAAGATACACAGCATACAGAATGGTCAACAGGCCCCGCCCGGCATCGGGTTGTACCCGGTAATCATAAAAATACATACAGATAACTAGCATACAATATACTCTTCAGGCCCCGCCCGACATCGAGCCCCACCCGACATACATAAAATCATAACACATGCAAGAGTCACGCAGACAACTAGCATACTAAGCATAACAAACCATGGGCCGACATTGGTGCCTTTGACCCACTAAACCCAATAAGGAGACTCATCACGTACTGTAGAATCATACAGACGATCCCTGGCTGCTGGCTGACAGATCCCTGAACTGTCAACGTCAAAACAACACCCAATTAACAATTGGGTTCCAATCCATACTTGGGGTAAAAAGACCATTTTACCCCTAACCTAGCTTGGTCCAAGACTGAGGCCAAACTCGAAATCTAAAAGGCCCAAAGCCAATTAATCACTCATGGCCCATACTTGGCCCAATTTTCCAAATTGGGCCCAAACCCCTTACATGGGCCTTACCCTAATGCCCAAACATAGCCCAACATAACTCATGGTCAACCATGATCAAACTCCTGGTCAAAGTCAAAGTCAACAGCCCATGTTGACCAAACATGCCGTGTTGCCTCTTGGACATGTCGTGTTCTTCCCTCATCCAGATAATCGGGAATTCCCAAGCCAACATGTCGTTTTTGCTTTCAAACACGTCGTGTTTGCCGGAGTGTCAACAACTTAATACAATAAGTTGTTTTCTACGATTCCCAGAGCCCCAAAACATAGATCTGACTTCCTTGAGCTGGAAAACCATGTAAAGTTGCCAACTTTATGTTCACGCATGTCTAAATGAAGCTCTTAAGCTTAAAAGGACTTAATAATTGACTTAATGCATGCATGACACCAAAACCCTCATAAATGTAGTGAATTATGAACATTGGTTTGACATGCGGAATTAAAAAACACACAATCGGTGTTTAAGAGATGCATTCGATTATGTATGGTGTTACAAAAAGGAATCTAGATCTAAATCTACATAAATAACACACACTTACACACTCAATTTTACATCTCTCAAGCACACCTCCATAAGTGGTATGAACCCACCTTATATAGAGGTGTTTACATGTCTCTCTCTCACTCTCTATCTCTCATGTCACAAGGCTAAAGCACCACATGCAAGTGGGTCTACAAAAGTTAAACCATTTACAAATTCATACATAGATAACTTTGTACCAAACATTCTCCCCCTCAAATTTAGGAATGGATGACCCACTTCAAATCTTCCAAAATCGAGCAACTACGCAATCCGAGCCTCAACCGTGACACATGTAGAGATGAACTTCAAATCTTCAATTCTTCCATGATTCTTCAATTTGGGTTCTAGGATGTGAGACCATACAAACCGAGCATCAACGAATGATCAAGAGCTTCTCAAACTCCAAATAATCACCCTAAAGTTGAGCATAAAAGCACACCCCAAAAATCTTCAATAAGTCCAAACCCATCATGAACCGAAATCACTTCCGAATCTCCAATCACATAATTTCATCAACTTCAAAAATTCAAGATCACTTCGGTCTTCAAGTCCGCGTAATATGAAAAATTCAACTTCGAATTTCCATATAAATTTCTCCCCCTTTTTATAATCAAAATTTGATTATAAAACCATCAAGGAAAGAGAACGTGCTCTATTTGGAATTTTTCGTGTCAAAACTCTCCCTTAACATGTGGCATAAACTTTTTGCTTCAATCCGGAAAACCGAAAAAATCTTCAATTTTTAGCTTCGTTCACGGACCGCCTTTGACAAAATTCTCAAAAATGGGTAGAAATTGTCAATTTCAAAATTTTGCAGTGACCCGGTGCGCCCAAAACAGCCAAAAATGCGAAACTCTCCCCCTTTTGCTAAACTGGGTAGAAAGCGTCAATTCGCATAAACTGCAGGGGCCTGAAATGCATATTCTTCAATTTCTCAGCAAAATCAGTCCATTTTCGAATTTGGGCAAAAACTGCCAAACTTTCAAAACTTCAGGGACTGTTTTCGAAATTTCTGCCTTTTGTCCTCCAACTGTCGAAAATATGTCCTGATGTCGAATCTGGACTAATGCTGCCAAGCTGTCGAAATTTCAGGGACCAATTTCGAAAATTCTCCATTATTTCTTTCAAACTGTCGAAAATTACCCCAACTTTCGAAAGTGAGTATAAGGAGTCAAACTTTCGAAACTTTAGGGACTTCTTTCAAAACTTGATTCCTTTCTTTCTCAATTCGTGAATCCAGGTAACGAAAATCTGCAAAAGTTCGACCTTCCCAATCAAAACCTTTCTTCTCCAATTTCGTTTCCTAGTTAACGAATCATCAACACCAAGCATTCGCACATCAAACCCATAGACCGTATAACCAAATTTTCGAAAGTAAACTTATCAAAATTTTCGTTAGTTGATACCCAATTCTCATAACCAAAACTTTCGAAATCATACTTTCGTTTTTCAACCCTTCGTTTCTCAATCACCAACCCAAAATCAAAGTCCAATTCGTCTTCAAGCGTCAAACATCTGATTTCAAACATCCACCATCGACACCAAAATTGAAAGTCGATTAATTCCAAAATCAAACACGGTTCGTTTTCAACCTTCAACATCCTCAACAATCAACGAATCCAAGATTTCGCACATCAAAATTTTAAGACCCTAAAATCGAATTCCCAAACACACAGTATTCACTTCATCATCCTTTGAAAGTCGACAATTGACTTCTCCAAATATTCGATATTAACCATTCGCTTCGTTATTAACATCCAAACACAGGAACCTTAGCTTTTTGACTTAGATCAATTGACATCCAAACCATCCATAATTCATCCTTCGTTCTCAATGTCAAACTCATCTTTCTAGTCAATTTCAAAAACAATCAACTCCAAATCCAAATCAATGAATATCGAATCATCCCAGTCCAGCAATTTGCTTTTCAATCCTCAATCAAGAGCGAAATTAAAATAACCGCTTTTCATTCTTAAACATTCTTTGACTTTCGAAAGTCAATCATCCAAAATCGACAAACACGAAATCCATAATGTTCAAAACAATTTCAGATCAAAACCAAAACTTCTGTTCTTCAACTGTTCTTCATTGATTTCAAGTGTTCTTGCCCAATTTCATAGATATCAAAAATCAACTGTCGATTTCTAGAGTAAGATTTGAATAAGATCGATTTGAAGATCGAACACATGATACAAAATCGATTCAGAACTCAGATTTAAACATAATACTAATCGATTTTCAAGATGTATTGAAGCGAAGTCGAAAATTAAGAACACGTATAGAAAAATCGAGAATATGAGGTACAAGCAGTGAAGCACAAAATGATGAAGACACGATCAGTAAATATGGATTGATCAAATGTTAATGAGTCATTGGGCTTGCAACGAGTTCTTATCGGATCAAATGAAATTGAATGGGCTCAATAATATCATGAACAGTAATATAGAAAGATATTTGGGCTAATTTTTGAAATGAATATTCGATTTTGAATTAAGAACAAATATGAAAAATACTAGACCATATTATCTTATTTTTGATTCAAACAATAATTGAAAATTTGGAATTGAATCAATCAAACGAATATGAGATTGGATCGGCTTTGATCAATAAAAAAAATATTGGATCACAACAAATGGGTTTTTAAAAAAAATTGATCCAATGAGTCAAAACGATCAAAAATCAAGAACGCAACACACGATTCAACAAGATTAAGAGAGATCATAGAGAGAGACTCACCATAAATGCTCCAATTGTGACAAATTTAGCCAAATCGAGAATCATTTCTTCAAAAAATCATGTTGATCTTCGAAGACCCGCTCTGATACCAAATGTAGTGAATTGTGAACATTAGTTTGACATGCGGAATTAAAGAACACACAATGAACACGGTGATTTCGGTGTTTAAGAGATGCATTCGATTATGTATGGTGTTACAAAAAGGAATCTAGATCTAAATCTACATAAATAACACACACTTACACACTCAATTTTACATCTCTTAAGCACACCTCCATAAGTGGTATGAACCCACCTTATATAGAGGTGTTTAAATGTCTCTCTCTCTCACTCTCTATCTCTCATATCACAAGGCTAAAGCACCACATGCAAGTGGTTCTACAAAAGTCAAACCATTTACAAAGTCATACATAGATAACTTTGTACCTAACAATAAAGCTTGCACCTTTATGATCAAGGGTACCAAAACAAACTCATATCTGAAAAAACAAGCCCTTAGACGACCTAACTCCTTTATTAACCCAAAAAAGGGACCAAAAGCACAACAAACTAGCTATGAAGAGATTTAAACATATACAAGAGAAGATGCAAACTTGATACCACGGAAAGCTTCCCCACAAGATGATGATTTTGGATCCAAAGCCTTTCCACCAAGCAAGACAACTTCAAATCCTCTCCTTCCTTCATAAATGCACAAGAATGACACCAAAGACTTCTTAATAGCTCATGAACCGCACCAAGGGACTTAAAGATCGAATTTAGGGTTTGAGTGGCAACGGAGGCTGGGAAGGAGGCCATCAATGAGGACTTAAGGCCTTTAAATAGGGTGCAAAACCTAAAATTTTGGGACAATTCCGAGCATACATCGGCCTTCCCAAGGCTACCGAACTCAAACTCAGTAGAACTCTCAAAACCCGATGATGAACAAATCCTTAATTCCTTGCGGAAAACCATTTCTACCTTACCTGAAACCCGAACTCTAAAGTCTCAAATTGGTCTGACTCCCTGAAAGACCGCCCATCCTGAATCACTATCATGCCAAAGCCTCATGGAATTCCAAACCAAACAAAACGCTTCCAATCCTAGATTATCTTGATGCTTCCATTGGGAAAAAAATCATTGACCATTTACTGTTGTAGAACTCTTATACTTAACAGAAGGCTCATATACTCCTTCGAGTAGAACACTCATCCCTGAAAAGGTTAGACTTAGACGAGAGTTGTGCAACAGAGTCAAATCATCTACTCTGAGATTATCTACACCAAACTGCAAGTGACCTACTCATCCTTCGAATGACAATCGACTCCATACACGATTTCCAAATCACTAACACTGCCTTGAGTTCTCCCGATACCACCTAATTGCTTTTGCAAAAGCAGACGAGACCTCCCTGGTCCCAACTTGTCTGTCACTAACTAAAACACCGGATTTCCAATCGGTTGTTGAGTCAAAAGACACACAGTTGCCCCATGCGAATTCCGAATGAAAGCCTCATCTGGAAATAATTGCCCAAGCTATCACGCCACTTATGGCTCCAACCGATCATAACAGCCCGAAAAACTTGACGCCACCAAATCAAATGCTAAAAGTGAATGCTACAAGACCAACTATAGTCTTATATCACAACCAGCCTCCAACGACCTACAACTTCCTAGTTCCGTGCATGATGTGGTCTTCCCACAGCCTTACGAACTGACCCACCCTGGTCTAATACCTCTGAAGAAATCCATAACCAAACATATAATGAAATCCATCTGAATTTCCAAAACCCCATACTCGCCTGAACCCCCACACAGATGGAACTACACCAAGACATAAGAACCAGACCTGCCAACAAAATTGAAACCATTCCTTAACCCTGAACCCTTTCCATTCATATTCCTTAACTCATATCCTACAGAAGAGAAGGCCTTGCACATAAACACCCGTGATTCGCAACGCAATTTCCCACCAAGAACCATCTCGGTACCCAACTTATAACCCGAGATCCAAGGATTTACACTTGAATTTCACCCGAAAATTTCTGATTCACAGCAACCCCTCACAAATCCGGGGTATATATATTCCCAAACCATCTCTGAGACTACCATTCTCGTACTTGGTCTAGCCACCAGGTTCCCAAGAGTCCAAATGACAAGGCTACTCAATTCAAACAACCCTCTGCACCACTTACTGACCACACACTCAATCCTGAAACCCAAGATCTAACACCTTGACCCAATGGTCTCTACCAGGTCCCACCTATATTGCCATAATCACACGGGCCTCGCCCACGGGTCCACCCAAACTATACCATGGAGCGATCTTGCTCATGGGTCCCAACTATCTAGATCCACATAGGCCCAACTCCGCCCCGGACCCTAACGGCCCTCAACCTAAAATAGAGAAATACTCTTTGACAATCCTGACCGACGTGCCCAAGGCACGAAATGATTCCCCTTTTACGCTCATGACCACCTCCAACGCTAGTCTACCTCGAACTTGTGAATGCTACGACCCCCATCGCAGTCTTACAACACTTCTAACCAACCACGGTTACCACCCCTGGTTTCACCACACCCAAACCATCTTAACCCTAAATATCCTGAATCAAACCCGAATTCGACTGAAATTAATCAGGCGTCCGAGTCATGCTCCGAACCCCAACATAGGCCCACCAAAAGCCTTTTATCCATCACCTTGAAGGCGCTAACCAATAGTTGGGGAGTTTCCTGAACTCCCACCTCACACAATCCTCAATCCAGACGGCCACTTGGGGTCGTCTCTATTCCTGACCAGGATGCAGAACTTGCCCTAGTTCCACACCCTTCCAAAGTTCCAGAAATTCTGATTAATTTTCCCCCACTTGGATTCAATGAAGCTCTATCATCTCTTCAATCCTGATGGATTCCCAACCCATCAACCTCATATAGCATGAATCGTCTATGACATGTGATAATCAATACTAGCGTTCCATTGCTAGCAAACTCAATCATCGCCCCAGTTCCTGAATTCCTGAAGAATACTCTTGAAACCTTAACTAGTTTGATAATCCAAATCACTTCCCATGATACTTTACCAATACCTTGAGTTCTTATGCGGCAACTAATAACCACAACCCTTGCCCTGAACTGATGATTCTTCACTCCCAACTTCCAATCTCAAAGAATCATTGGACTCTAACTGAATATAACCCATGAAAATATACACTCCCCTGGCCAAATATCCTCAAATCAATACCCCTGAAATGATCCCGACAAAACTCGGATAACAACTGAACACGCTGAAACCCACTCAACAAGATAAGACCAACTACTGATTCATTGAAGACTTTCGGCATGCAGAATGGCATATCACAATCATTGGTAATATAACCCAGATAATGGCAGAAAATCAACCCGTGATATAACTTACTCAAACCCAAGCAAAATTCCAACGCAATACAGATTCCTGACAACAACCCAGAAACAGAAGGTAACATAAGCGCAAAAGCATCTGAAGGAATCCTGACTTCCTCCTCCTGAGTTACCCTAACCATTCAAGCGCTCTAAAATCCCTTCCTTGACTGAATCAAAGATCACCGAGGTCCATTCCAAAATACCACGAGTAATCTCCGATGAGATGAACTCCCGCGACTGTGCATCGATCGGCTCAGTACCTGCTCCTGATCCGTAACCAGAATTTGAACCCCATTCCTAGTGCTCAACACCATACCAAAACAATATGCAAAAGATCCGAATACACCCAAGAATCCTCATCCCGCAGGCTTCCTAGATTCTCCAAGACTCTCCCCGATTCGAGTATAGATCTTGTGCTTTCAGTAGTTGATATGTGTATTTTTATACAAAATTTTATACATTATATCTTAATATTTTAGCCTTTATTATTCTTATTTAGAACTAAAAGGTACTTATAATGCTTTGAATTATAATTTACAGCTATTAGTTGTCGATAGAGCGGAAGAGAAAAGATTGGAGCGAAAATCGGGCTTAGAAGCTAAAAGAAAGAAAAATGCTGAAGACTGTCATTACGCCCAACGTAATATAACATACGCCAAGCGTAATGCTGAAATAAGGACTACGCCCCGCGTAAATATCATTACGCCCAGCGTAGTGAGCTGGTGTCCCGAAGTATGGATCGTGATAGGATTCCTTGTACGCCCATCGTAATTCGACCTACGCCCAGCGTACGTAGGTCGGTTCTAAAAGCTATAAATAGAGGATATCGGCCAACCAGAAAAAAACCCCGACTATCATCGATCCTTAGTCGACAAGTAACATATATTTAGCCGTTTTGAGGGTCTAGAAGGCGACCGGAAGGCTGTTAAGCTGACAGGAGCGAAGATCTAAGGGATTGGAGAGTGGATTCATGTCGGTAATCATGTGGTTTGTTAACGTGACCATGTTTAGCATTCCACTGTGATGCCATTATGTGTTTACTTTCTGATTTAGGTGTTAAAACCTTTTACTTTGTGCTTATGACTGAATGAATCTTCGAATTATTGGTTTAATTGCTATTTGGATTATTTATTCTTATTTAATTTATTTTGTCAAGTTTGATTGAAGATCCATATGTGTTAACGATTGTTGTTTTGTTTCCTATTGCTGAATTAATAAAGTTTAGATGACCATCTAGCTGTGTTAGTTTGAATCATAGTTGTCCAATGACCATTGGTGATTATGACTAGAATTTTGACCAAAACCTAGGGTTAGGAAATAAAGTAATGAACTTTAATGTGTGTGCATGAGTAGAATGACCATTCGCTGCATGATTTAACTTTTAAGACTATTAGAGTTAAATAAGATCAAATCTTGCTTAATACGAACTAAATACTGATTTGCATGATTGTTTGTTCACTTGATCAATGAGTTAATAATTGTGTTGAAATCAAAGGATTAGCAGTCGTGACCATGACACTAGTCATATTAGGAATCGGTGAATAATGAATAATTATCCATTGTATCAGTAGTTAGCTATTAATTTAAGAGGTAATTTATCTAAATCAAAGTACCTAAAGAAATTTGTATTCCTGTCAGTTTATCAAGAATTGCTATTAGTTATTCGTTTGAGATTTAATACACATTTCTTTATCCCTTCGTATGCTTTGTAACCTATAATCAAATATTTTAAATTAATTCACTACCGTTCCCCTTGTATTCGACACCCTTGCTTATCAAAGCTATACTATACTCGATCGGGTTCACTGCCTGTAAGGTGTGGTTTAGATGCAATAAAATAGGAATTATAAATAAAAAAACTAGTGCATTAAAAATACACATCAAGTTTTTGGCGCCGTTGCCGGGGAACGGCTTTCAATTAATTTAATTTATTTGATTATTCGTTATTTGTTTTTAGTTTTATTTTATTTTTAGGTTTATTTTCTTTGATACCATGTCACTTGTCGGGAAGGTTTTTGTTGTTATGTGCAGGAATTCGTGATCATACGCATTGTTTGGTTTTACTTTTTGCATGGGTTTCGAGATTGCAAGCGATTAGGGAGTTCTTGACCTGCTTAGCCTATTACTTTGTTGATTTGTCCAACTCAATCCATGAGGCGTAGTATAGCAAGGCGTATTGTGGTGGTTAAGTGGAAGACCGAGCTCTTGCTGTTCTTGACTAGTTAGGTCACCACTTGTTCTACTTTTAGTTAAAGGTGCGAAGAAAACAATGGAAATATTCTAACGGGTCCCGAAAGTTGTTGTTTTCACAAACCATTTCTTACGTGCAAGGGTTTTAATCAACCATTGTTGTTTGATCTCGACAAAGACAAGCGATCATGATGTCTCATTTATTTTTATAATAACGTGTCACTTATCGGAAAGTCGTGGTTGTTGTTGCAGCAATTAAAAATATTAAGAAGTTCCCAAATAATTTAGATGGAAAAAAGGATTTCAAATAAAGGAAAAAAGAAAAAGGAAAATAATTCAGACAAATTACGCCGAGCGTAAAAGTAGTTACGCCAAGCGTACACAACAATTGATCGCGATTGAGTAATTCTTGGAATTGGTAGTACTCCCCGCGTACAGTCTAATTACGCCCAGCGTAAATCGTCGCCAGGTTATATCTTTTACCCTTTGACTTTTGTTTTTTCTTCCCTCTGTCAATTCTTTTCCACGCACACACTGTGACGACTGTGATCTTCACAAAGCATCGATTTTCTTCCTTCTTGTAGAAATCGACACAAGGTATGTTAATCGGATACCATATTGCTTTAATTTGTGATTATTTTCATGAAATTTGCTGCATTAGGCTTTATAAAAATCTAGGGTTCATACACCTTTTTAAGTTAGGGCCGATCTCACTTGAATGTATGTTTGATTGTGGCATAAATAGACCGATTCGGACCAATAGACTAAACCCTTGGACGTAATTTGGTCTTAATCCCGTGCAATAAGCATCACTTCGAGCTTGTGGACGTACGCCTAGCGTACGCCCTGTGTATAACCTTGTGTACCCCGTATTTCGTCTGCCCTGCATATTTCCTGCATATTAGTTGTGGCTTACGACCTTCGAACGAGCATAACACAGACTCAACTTCCTGGACGTACGCCCAGCGTACGCTGGATGTACGCCCAGCGTAAGTTCTTGCCCAACACACATCTTTTTCATCTAAATCTGTTAATGTTGTGTTATTTTTTTTCATCTAAACCAGCGTACAGACCTTGCCCAGCTTTCTGTTTTTCATTTAAATTTTGTTTAATGCAGTGGGTATTGTTGTTTTGGTTTTCTTTGGTTTTTATTTGTGCATGCTATGGCTCGTAGAACTCAAAGGACGAACCCACCCGAGGACGTAACCGATCACCGTTTCTTGCAATTCCCACAAACCTTGAATAATGAAACTCGGGGCAAATATGTGAATAATTTGAGTTTGTTGCTTACTAAGGAAATTGATATTGCACCTTCGTTCGATTGGGGATTGGCGTCCCAAACTGGACTTGACGAGTTGATCCGGAATTTTTTGCAATACACCCACTTGGACGCGAGTGGTGTGTCTTTGTTCGTATGCCGAGGTTGGGAAAGACTGTTTAGGATTCAGGAGCCTGTTTATCGGTAATTTTTGCTGGAGTTTTATTCTACAGTTTCCTATGATCGTAGGAAGACACCCGATGACAGGACAACTTTCTCCTTTCGACTTGGTGGTGTGAGTCGGGAGTGCAGCGCGATTGAGCTTGCCACCCGAGTTGGGATATATACTGCAGACGAGACGAGGAGTGTGCACTTTCTGGCATTCCTTGCTGACTGTCTTATGGGCCGGCCGGGTGACTACCATGAAAATACTTTCTGGGCGGAGATTACTGGGGGAATGTACATACCATCTACTGCTCGGGGGAGGATGATTCGGTCTACCACTTACAGATTACTACATCGTTTGATTTCTATGTCTCGCACGCATCATAAGAATAGTGAGAGAGTACCTTCTACAGATTTGTATTTCCTGTGGAGTCTTGTTACTCCAGGGAGGCACCTGAACCTCCCGGTTTCTTTAGCTACTTACATAGGGAGGAGGGCCAGGGGGCTTCGTGGGGATAGCCCGATTTGTGGTGGCCACTTCATCACATGCTTGGCTAGATCATATCAGTTGTTGACGAGGGAGATCACTAGATCGATGGTGTTTTATGATGTGAGGCCGATGAGTTTACAGTTGATGGAGTCGATGCATGTACTTCAGTGAGGGGAGGATGGTATTATCCGGGTACGACCAGATGACATGGCCGATGAGGAGGGGGCAGATGAGCCAGCACCTGAGAGACGGGGGAGGCGTAGACGTGCTCCTCGAGGAGCACAGAAGGGACCTGAGCCAGAGATCGATATACGTTACCTGGCCCAACGCATGGATGAGGGATTTCAGCGCATAGACGAGAGACTTCAGCGCATGGACGAGCGCTGTGAGCACATGGAGAGTAGGCAACAGTGGTATGGGTATGCGTTGACCGTATTCTTTGCCCATCAAGGTTTTCAGTACCCGGTTCCTTTTCCTCCACCATACCAGCCACGGCAGGATGGAGCCGGCACATCGGGGACACAGCAGCGCGATGACGAGGATGACGAGTGACTTAGTTTATCCTTTTTACTTTAGTTTTTATGTTATTTTTAGTTTATTTTGCGTTGCTTAGAATTAGTATTAGTATTTTTATTTTGGTATGTATTTAGTTTAAATTAGGATGTTTTATTTTTGTTTTGTTTTCCGTGTTGATGCTCTTTGATTGTTTTAGATCTTTGCAGAATTTTCGCTCTTAGAAAGCTGGCAGTAAGTTCAACAGCTAGGTCCGACTGTTGCTTTATTACAAGAGAGAAAGCCGTGTGAGAGTTTGAAGTTTATAGTCAAGACCCACAATTTTTCATAAGTGTGGGGTGCGTATCGATATGGTGAGAGTATCTTATTTAGAAGAGTGGCGTTTCTACTATATTTTGACTCCTATGGTATGGATGAGTTGTTCCCACACCATAGAGTTTTATTTCGACGCGAGATAGAAGTATTATCCCGGCTGCCACGACATGGTTGACACTTTCCTATGTCGTGGGGGAGTTTTTCATCGCGAAAGGAGGCTACCATTCTTGATATGACGACGTGACCAACAATTTTCACATGTGGCCATGTTTAGATTTCACATCATTCGACGAGACGACGTGGTCGACACTTTCCCATGTCATGGTTTTTACACATTGCATTTATTTGCAATCTTTTGCACCACATTTTAGAAGTTGGCGTTCTTGATTTCATTTTTCCGACACATTCAGAAGCAGCAGTTCCAGTTTGCAGTCCTCCAGCAATTTATGGAGCAACTTTTAGCAGCCCCATTCGATCTCGCCACAACTACCCCAGGGGAGTCTGTTCCCTTTTCTCCTTTTTTATTATTTTTATTTGCTTAATTAGTTTTAGCATACAATGAGGGCATTGTATGAAACAAGTGTGGGGTAGGAGGTCGAAAAAGTAATTTAATTGCTAGATTGGGAAAATTTAAAATTTAAAAAATTATAAACTTGAAAAATAGTTTAATTTAGGAAAATCTAGTGATAATTTAAATTTTTGCTAATATTGTATGGGATGATCCGATGAGAACTCAAATGTTTAGTTGAGCCTATATACGTTATATTGCATTTGTGGCCCCCTTTATTCTAGTGAAATTATGGGACAAAAACACAACCTCGCTTAGTTTGAGGAATGCAATATGTTTAGCAGCATGTACTTGAAATGTATCCAGGAAAACTAATACCTTAACCAATAAGGGTTGAAGTAAAGCGCTCCTGCTTAAGCATGTAGGGCTTTGAGTGAAAAAAAAGAGTGAGTACATGTAAAAAAAAGAGAGAAAAATTACCAAAAAGTGAAAAAGTTGAAGAATTTTTGGAGCTATAGAAGTATCAAAGTTTGAAGATCAAAGATCAAAAATTCTGAAGTATCAAAAGTTGAAGATACTAAAAATTACACAAAGATGGTGAATTCAAAGAAATTGAAGATCAAATATCAAAGAAGTGAAGAATTCAAGAGCTCCATATTGTGGTATCTAAAAAAGTTGTAATTCTCTAGTTTATGTATGCTTGGGTAGCTTTACAAAAATACCTTGAGGTTAGAGAGTTTTCTGAGGATGGATTCAGATGGTTGCATAAAATGAGGATTGTTCAAAAGAAGTGGGCGAGTGTTTATAAGGATTGTGAGTATTTAGAATTGAGGGGGGGTCCTTAGGAAAAATTTTAGACACAAATGCATGTGTTGCGGTCTTGGCATAATGGATGGGTTTAAAATGGATTGTTTTATACGATATTGGTAAATTAAAAGTAAGTTTGCTTGGGGGCAAGCAAAGGCTAAGTGTGGGGTATTTTGATATGTGTATTTTTATACATATTTTTATACATTATATCTTAATATTTTAGCCTTTATTATTCTTATTTAGAACCAAAAGGTACTTATAATGCTTTGAATTATAATTTACAGCTATTAGTTGTCGATAGAGCGGAAGAGAAAAGATTGGAGCGGAAATCGGGCTTAGAAGCTAAAAGAAAGAAAAATGCTGAAGATTGTCATTACGCCCAGCGTAATATAACATACGCCAAGCGTAATGCTGAAATAAGGACTACGCCCCGCGTAAATATCATTACGCCCAGCGTAGTGAGTTGGTGTCCCGAAGTATGGATCGCGATAGGATTCCTTATACGCCCATCGTAATTCGACCTACGCCCATCGTACATAGGTCGGTTCTAAAAGCTATAAATAGAGGATATCGGCCAACCAGAAAAAAAACCCTGACTATCATCGATCCTTAGTCGACAAGTAACATATATTTGGCCGTTTTGAGGGTCTAGAAGGCGGCCGGAAGGCCGTTAAGCTGACAGGAGCGAAGATCTAAGGGATTGGAGAGTGGATTCATGTCGGTAATCATGTGGTTTGTTAACGTGACCATGTTTAGCATTCCACTGTGATGCCATTATGTGTTTACTTTCTGATTTAGGTGTTAAAACCTTTTACTTTGTGCTTATGACTGAATGAATCTTCGAATTATTGGTTTAATTGCTATTTGGATTATTTATTCTTATTTAATTTATTTTGTCAAGTTTTATTGAAGATCCATATGTGTTAACGATTGTTGTTTTGTTTCCTATTGCTGAATTAATAAAGTTTAGATGACCATCTAGCTGTGTTAGTTTGAATCATAGTTGTCCAATGACCATTGGTGATTATGACTAGAGTTTTGACCAAAACCTAGGGTTAGGAAATAAAGTAATGAACTTTAATGTGTGTGCATGAGTAGAATGACCATTCGCTGCATGATTTAACTTTTAAGACTATTAGAGTTAAATAAGATCAAATCTTGCTTAATACGAACTAAATACTGATTTGCATGATTGTTTGTTCACTTGATCAATGAGTTAATAATTGTGTTGAAATCAAAGGATTAGCAGTCGTGACCATGACACTAGTCATATTAGGAATCGGTGAATAATGAATAATTATCCATTGTATCAGTAGTTAGCTATTAATTTAAGAGGTAATTTATCTAAATCAAAGTACCTAAAGAAATTTGTATTCCTGTCAGTTTATCAAGAATTGCTATTAGTTATTCGTTTGAGATTTAATAAACATTTCTTTATCCCTTCGTATGCTTTGTAACCTATAATCAAATATTTTAAATTAATTCACTACCGTTCCCCTTGTGTTCGACACCCTTGCTTATCAAAGCTATACTATACTCGATCGGGTTCACTGCCTGTAAGGTGTGATTTAGATGCAATAAAATAGGAATTATAAATAAAAAAACTAGTGCATTAAAAATACACATCAGTAGTACGAGCCCAATAGTACCTTCCATACCTATCCATACTTTCCTCAAGAATCATCCTGAATCCTCTAAGTCACCTTCTCAAAGCCAACACTCGCTAACCCGTGCAACAAAACCCATTGAAGCAATCCCTAGGCTTTCCTAGGTTCCCGACCTCACCCTGTGATCAGCTGCTGAAGAACTCCTCATAATGCCAGCTACCCACCTCATTAATACAATCACAGGAAAAGAAGATTAGATAATCCTTTGAGTAGTGGACTCATCCCTACAACGGTTGGACTCAAACAAGAGCTGCGTAATAGGGTCAAATCCATCACTCGGAGATTATTTAGCCCTTATCACATGTGACTTGACATATTCACTTAGTAGCTAGCTCCCATCACCTAAGAGTTCCATAAAGCACAAAGCAAACAGCATTCGTGTAGTGACATCCATTCCATAGACTAATCACAAGCATCCAATCCCACATACTACAACCCATACTAGGAGCTCCCACTCCCGCTACTGATTTCCTTATGTATACAAATCATACCCAAACCAGCATCCCATGCTTTCTAGACTACCAGGCATCACATAACAGGCCATCCTATCACTGGATAATAAGAACTAGCATGCAAGTCTACAAGCTCATACAATAGGAAAACAAGGCATTTGTCCTAGCATTTTATCATGGAAAAGCTGAGCGGATCCTTAGCCCTAACTAGCATGCGATTCACAGATTCATAAATCAAATCATAACAGATAACATGTATGGGTATTCTGGGAAAACTTACTTGAGATCGGCTGATTGCATGCACCACACCCTTTTCGTATCTTAGAAAACTCTTTTCTAGAAAATACTTTTCTTTTGAAAACTTTGCCAAATCCTCAGTTTGAGTTCAGACACACCCGAGAGTATGTCTGAATCCCTCAATCCAAGCCTCTGATACAAACTTGTATTACGTCCCAGAAATAATGATATAAAATTTTCGTTTTTAGGTTACTAAATCGCTAATACATATCACTTCCATAAAACCAAGTTAATCGAGATTTATCAAAACATCATCAAATCAGAGTAAATCATAGAATGTGCAAACATATGGTGTGTGCTCTACAATCATCCCGAGCTCTTCCATTTGAAAACTAAAGTACCTGAAACATAAACTGAAAACCGTAAGCACAAAGCTGAGTGAGCTCCCTAAAATACCGCATACCACACATACATAAGTAAACACATAATGGGCCCCGCCCTGTCATCGGGCCCTGCCCAGCATCGGACCCCGTCCGGCATCGGGCCCCGCCCGATATCGAGCCCTACTCGGTATACAGATCTGTAAGTCGTCGGGCCCCGCCCAGTAGACATATAAACATATGAACATATGAACACATAAACATATCAATACATAACATATGCAATAATCACAAAGATACAAAGCATACAAAATGGTCATCAGGCCCCGCCCGACATCGGGTTGTACCCGGTAATCATAAAACCACATACAGATAACTAGCAAACAATATACTCATCAGGCCCCGCTTGGCATCAGGCCCCGCCCGGCATACATAAAAACATAACACATTCAAGAGTCACGCAGACAACTAGCATACTAAGCCTAATAAACCATGGGCCGATAATGGTTCCTTCGGCCCGCAAAACCCAGTGAGGAGACTCACCTCGTACTGCCGAATCACACAGACGATCCCTGGTTGTTGGCTGAAAGATCCCCGAACTGTCAACATCAAAACAACACCCAATTAACAATTGGGTTCCGATCCATAATCCAAAAATCCATACTTGGGGTAAAAAGACCATTTTACCCCTAAGCTAGCTTGGTCCAAGACTGAGGCCCAAACTCGAAATCTAAAAGGCCCAAAACCATTTAATCACTCATGCCCCATACTTGGCCCAATTTTCCAAATTGGGCCCAAACCCCTTACATGGGCGTTACCCTAATGGTCAACCCTGATCAAACTCCTGGTCAAAGTCAAAGTCAACAGCCCATGTTGACCAAACACGCTGTGTTGCCTCTTGGACACGTCGTGTTCTTCCCTCATCCAGATAATTAGGAAATCCCTAGCCAACACGCCGTGTTAGCTTTCAAATACGTCGTATGTGCCCAAGTCTCAACAGCTTAATACAATAAGTTGTTTTCTAGGATTCCCAGAGCCCCAAAACATAGATCTGACTTCCTTGAGCTGGAAAACCACGTAAAGTTGCCAACTTTACATTCACGCATGTCTAAATGAAGCTCTTAAGCTTAAAAGGACTTAATAATTGACTTAATGCATGCATGACACCAAAACCCTCATAAAGCTTGCACCTTTATGATCAAGGGTACCAAAACAAACTCAGATCTGAAAGAACAAGCCCTTAAGCGACCTAACTCCTCCATTAACCCAAAAGGGGACCAAAAGCACAACGAAAAAGCTACGAAGAGATCTAAACATATAAAAGACAAGATGCAAACTTGATACCTCAGAAAGCTTCCCCACAAGATGATGATTCTGGATCCAAAGCCTTTCCACCAAGCAAGACAACTTCAAAACCTCTCATTCCTTCATAAATGCACAAGAATGGCACCAAAGACTTCTTAATAGCTCAATAACACCACCAAGGGACTTAAAGATCGACTTTAGGGTTTCAGTGGCAATGAAGGCTGGGAAGGAGGCCAGCCATGAGGACTTAAGGCTTTTAAATAGGGTGCAACACCCTAAAATTAGGGTTTTCTCCACCAGTCGCCAACACGACGTGTTGCTCCATAAACACGCCGTGTTGGTCTTAAAGAAAGACTCAATTCTTCAAGTCTATATACGCCACGTTGGTTCCTCCAACACGCCGTGTCCACTCTTCTAAATGGGATTTATTCCCAACAATTGGTCCTCAAGATTCCGGGTGTTACATACAACTTTCATGAGTACTTAGAAAATGGAGATTTGTGTATTGGATAAACCCATGCTTCGATAATTATTTCATGGATTATATCAAGAGTAATCTGAGATGATAATATATTATATTCGTAAAATGGATATATATATATATATATATATATATATATATATATATATATATATATATATATATAAGTTGTAATTTACAAGTCGGTTGTGTATTGGTATTCCGGAAACAGATCACTAACTTGATGTTATAAAACGTAGTGTGATGTGTGATTTGGCGAGTAAAAGATACAAGCATATGAATCAAAGTTTATTCGTTCCTTTTAACGGGAAAATCGATATCTTTGGGCCCCTCAGTGATTTGGTTGTAACATCCCAAAATCCAAGACCAAAAATTTTATTTTAATTTAATAATTATAAAACCATTTGTCTGAAAACATCCATAGTGTCAACTCATAACAAAACCAGTGTATCAAATAGTCAAAACATGTCACGATAAAACAACATCAGAGTATAACTCCCAAGAATTCATGTGCGGAAATCATGGTGTGATGCGCCACAATCATGTCGGCCCCTTTCCTTTTGAAGAAGAAGTACCAGGAACCAAAACTGAAAACCGTAAGCACAAAGCTTAGTGAGTTCCCCTATCAAACCACATACCATAAAATACACATACTGCCTAGCATATTCGGGTGATGGCCTACCCCTTCGGTCTCTTTCAACTGGTAACCACCTCGCATATCAGGGTGTTGGCCTACCCTTTCAGTCTCTTTCAACCGGTAACTGCCTAGCATATCATGGTGTTGGCCTACCCCTTCAGTCCTTTCGACTGGTAACTGCCTCGCATATCAGGGTGTTGGGCTACCCCTTCGGTCCTTTTGATCGGTAACGGGGACTATTTCAACCCCTACTACTACCATATATCATTCTAGTACATAAACACATAAGTCACATACTGCCTAGCATATCAGGGTGTTGGCCTACCCATTCGGTCCTTTCGACCGGTAATGGGGTCTATCCCATCCCTCCTACCACTATCACATAATATCATAGAATACTAGCACATAAAGCATAACAGATAGTGTCATACTAGACAATTATCACAAATACAATCATCTCTACTATAATACCTACTAGTGGGCCGACATTGGTGCCTTAGACCCACTTCTACTGGAAGGTAACTCACCATGATAACTGGAAGTAGCTGCAAAAACTCCAGCTCTGAAATCACCCGACTCAAACCCCTATATATAGAATATTTCCTTAATTACTCCTTTCATACTTATAACCCCTTAAGAGTCAACTTTGGTCAAAGTCTAAGTCAAAGTCAACATTCTGGATTGACCCAACTCGCCGAGTTGGTCCATTAACTCGCCGAGTTCCATAAATCATAAACCTTGAAATCGCGACCCAACTCATGGAGTTTTTCATGAACTCGTCGAGTTTCTCCTATCACAGAATCGGGACTTTCCAACCCCACTCGTCGAGTCCGTCCTAAACTCGTCGAGTCTTTCCTTTTTCAGAATCGGGGCACTTCGACCCAACTCATCAAGTTCCTCTTTGAACTCGTCGAGTTCTTCAGTCTGTTAAGCTTTCTTAATGGATTAAGTCACTAATCTTTAGATCTAAGCTCCATACTTCAGATATAGACTGGAAATGTCCTTAGAAGGGTAAAGTTTCCAACTTTACCCGTTAATACCCTTCCTCGAGATATGTAACTCAAACCCTAACTCTAAAAGGTCTAGATCTTGATCCAAAATCCATCTATACTTCAAGATAGGGTGTACAAACAGAGATCTGGACCTTAGAGACTAGATGAACACGTAAAGTCTCTAACTTTCTTTCCATGTATGGCCTTTTGGAGCTTAAAAGGCCAAAATGACATCCTAAAGCTTGCATGGGGCTTCAATGACCATAAAGTTTGTACCTTTATGCCATGAAAGCCCTTCTAAGTCCTAGATTTGGAAGTATACTCACTTGGGATGTCCATTTCCCAAGGACCATGCTACTTGGACCAAAATATGGAGAAAATGCCCTAAAACTAGATCTAATCATACTATAGACAAGATAGGAGCTTTATACCTTTGATGGACCAGAAATGAAGCTAGACTTCTAGATCTACTCTTCTCCAACACTCCCTTGCTCCTTCTTCAAGTATCTTCTTCTTCAAAACCACAAAGAATGCACCAAGAATGGCTCAAAACTCTCAAATGTGTATTAGGGTTTCGTGGCTAGGGTTTAGGATGATGGAGGCTGTAAATGAGGCCAGCCTTTGGAGGTTAAGGTGCTTAACTAGGGTGAAAAACCCTGAAAATTAGGGTTTCATTCTGCCAGTCCTACTCGTCGAGTTGAGGCCCCTCAACTCGTCGAGTAGACTTCATAACCTGCGTCCCAAATCCATCTCTACTCGACGAGTTTAGGGCCTCCAACTCGTCGAGTTTCTATACTAAAGCTAATAACTTATGAATTAAATACATACCAGGAACCGGGCGTTACATTGGTGTTGAATTATAGTGTTGGGCCCAACCATGACTAAATTGATGTGTTCAATTAGAGGTCTTATGATGTCATCACAAATCAGGAAATCGGGAAACATAATTTTAGACAATGAGATTGATTCTAATCCATTTCTCATATCCATATGATATCTTGTAGAACGAAGGAATATTGAATCACTTATCTAAAGGACACATATCTGATCGGATCAGAGTTCGACAGTTGCTTTGGGAAAACACCCTTTGTTGTTTAATTTAGAAGTTATACCTGTAATTTAGTTTTAGACTTATCCAAGTGGGAGACTGTTGGATTAGGTATCTAAGCTAATAACTAAATTAGTATAATATTGAATTAATAGCAAGGTCCTTTTGGGTTGCTCTCAAACCTAGTAATTGACTGGAATGCTTTTTGGAGAGATAAATTGATTTATTAATTTATTATATGGTTAATAAATTAATTAAAAACCAAAATAAATAATTTATTAATATATTATGAGAATAATATATTAATCAGAAATAGTATTGTTTAATTAAAAATTAATCATAAATTAATTGGAATTAATTTTAAGATTAATTGGATTAATTAAAAGTGGAAGGAGTAAAGGTGACAATGTTCAAAAGTTGAGCACTGAGCAATTCTAGAACCTCCCATAGTGGGGGTGGGGGTCTAGAGGAGTTCTATACGCTTTCTAGAGCTTTTCTTGGGCTATAAGGAAACATGAATGCCTTGGGGAAAAAGCAAAAGGATTAGGGTTATCTAAAAGGAAACTGCCATATCCTTAGTCTTCCTATCACCTATATAAACCCCCTTGGGTTATAATTTTAGAAATTTACCTCACTCCAAAGATAATTTTGAAAATTCCCTTCCTCGTCCTCTCTCCTCTTTAGCCTCCAATTTGCTAGGGTTTGGGTGTGAGCCATTAGATGCACGAGACTTGTGGTGCTTGCTTTCTAAAGACCAACGAGGAAGGATTACTAGTTTATTTTCTATAATAAACTAAGGTATGTATTTTTCTAATAACCCTTTAGTAATTTCGAAAATAGCAACGTACTTTTAGGGTTCATGATATTCAATAGTTGTTTGCAAATCATAGTGAGAACATAGATCCTTAGGGTGCATGTGAACTTAAGGTTTATGTTTTTCTACCAAAAATAGATTTTTTTAACATATAAAACCCATCATTATCAACATCATGCATGGTTAAGTAGTCGTCTTTCATTCGGATGTCAGATTTGGCTTTCGTTGCTTGGCCAAGGCTAATGATGTTATTCTTAAGATCCGGTATGTAGTAGATCTACGTCATTAATCGCTACTATCTCCCTTTTCCTTGGAAAAGTATTGCACCTTTTCCCTTTATACTTACACAAGATTTATCCCAAAACTTAACTCACCCGATTATGTCTTCATCGAGTTCAGAGAAAAATGACCGGTTTCCTGTAATATGATTACTCGCCATGTTGCCTAAGTGCCACACATCATTTTGTTATGAATCATATTGAGACGGTATCACCTTTTTTCGTTTAGGAACACAGTGTTATCATTATCCTCGATATCAGAAAGATTTGACTCTTGTAGCTTTTGAATTTGATTAGGACATTGAGAGGTAAAGTGTATTGGTTTATCACACCAGTAACAAATCACCTTGGAACGGTCTTTCTTCTGCTTTTCCTTTCACATTGTTTCTGGTGTAGATCTCGATACATCCTTGATATTTGAAGTCTCCCTATTAGTATTTCCTCGTCCTTTGTTGTTTGATCCCTTCCACCGACCCTTCGTATTTTCTTGATTTTTCTGGTTTGATCCTGCCTGATCATTCTTCAAAAAAAGTAATTTCGATTGATAGTTATCCCCAAAATCATATTCTTTTATTTTAAGCTTTCAATCTTACCACGACATGTAACGCCCGTAGATCCGGGCAAGTCAATTTAGAGATAATAGGGGTCGAAAACGACTTTTCGACAAAATATTATTTAGAATAAATAATCTTAACCAAGTTGTAGAATACGTCTCAAGGTTTCCGTACATATAAAGAATGCCGAAATCCGAGTTATAACGAAGAAGTTATGACCCGTCGAAGTTTTACGGCAGAACCGGCACGGCACCGGGAGACGTAAATAGTGAATTTTTGATAAAGGAGTTTTTAGCCTTAGAAATCTAAACAAAAGTTGTAGTATATGTTAAACTGAGAACATACAAAAAAAGAACGCCCAAATCTGACTTCGTATGAGGAAGTTACGAATTTTCTAAGATTTGGCATAGCAGTGCACGACCCGAAACTCGAATTTTAGATCGAGCGGTTTTTGGCCTACGCGACCTAAATGAGAATTGAAGATCTCATTAATAGGAACTCAACGGTAAAAAGACAGACGAAAACAGAGTCCGTATGTAGAAGTTATGAATTTTACGCGGACATTAAACAGTATAATCTCCTCGTACTGTTAAATTTAAGATCGGTCGAGAATTAGTCGACGGAGTGAAAATGAAAGTTGTAGATCTTATTTTCACCTACGCGTGGATATAAATAACGTCAAAAACGGAGGTCGTATGTGAAATTTACGGATTTTAGAAGTCGGAAGTGTGCTGTGCGAAAATGGGTGATGTGGCACAATCTTGGCCATTGCTTTCTCCCCAAGTCTTGCCACTAGATGGTGATATGTGGCACCAAGTTCAGCCATTTTTCACCCTATAAATAGAACCTCTCCCACCCTCATTTTCTTCACACCTTTCCCATTCTTTCTTCTCTTTACTCTCTCTCTAGAACCTCTCTCTAGCCCCGAAACCCCCCGAAAAGCCTAGGGAACCTCCCTAGCACGAGGCGGAAGCCCCGGAGTGCTCGACGGCTCCGAGAAGAAGAGCTTTTCGGCTCGAGAACGCTGCTCCAAGCAAAGCCCGGTTTTCTATAAAACCCGCTGTAAGTGAGCTACGCCTACGCTATTTTTAATATAGCTTTTATTTAATTATAGTAACGTTATTAGGAACTTATAATAAGTACTTGGGCTATTATTATGGGTTATATAAGTATTTTTTAACGCTTATATAATAGTAATAATAGCTAGACTATTAATTAGTCTCGGCGAATAATAGACTAAACTCTAGTGGTAATAATACTAGGTTTCATTGAAGGAAATTATTTTTAAGAAGCGAAGCGCTGTCTGAGTTCGGATTCACCACCTTTTCAAGTGAGTGCATGGTCCCTTTCATCTTACACATAGATATGAAGTATTTTATATAAATTACGTGCTATGTGTGCATATTATCTTAATACTTGCTGTCTATGTTGGATGAATGATTTTATACATGTTTTAAATGATTTAAATATATATTTATTTTATATCTACAAATATGTTGAGATAAAACATGGGTAGATGAAATAGTTGGTGTGTGATGAAATAAAATGATGAGAGATAGGTGATGATAGGAAGGTGATGATAATTAGGTGATGGATAGGTGATGATGAATCGGTGATGTAGGATGAAAGATACTATAACCTTGTCCGACAATTTGGAGATGTAGTCATCTACTAGAGTATAGATGGCGACCACGGACTATTCTAGACAACCCGTGGAAACACCAGCAGACTTATAACCTGTAGGTGATGAATTACGAGTCCAGGTGATGTTGTGACTGTATATTCATGTGATGATACTCTAACCCTTACTATGAATTACGAGTTCAGGCGACGTTGTAACTACGTATTCATGCCTTAGGAACGAGCATATAAGGAAATGTGATGTAAAAAGATGAGAGGTAAATACGACATAGGAGATGACCCTTAAGATAATTCTTTAGGGAATATTAAATGAAGAAAATGGGGATGGGTAATTGGGTTGATTGTTTGATTGTTTAAACATAATAATTATATTATTGTGGGTTGAAAACCCTATGTACTCACCAGGTTTCCCAACCTGACCCACTCAAGCTTATTTGTATCACAGGTGTCGATATGAAGCTACTTTAAACTGAGAGATTTAAAATAGATGTAGATCACTAGTGTAAATGAATGTAAGTTCTGTTTATGCTTATGTTTCTGTATTGACGATGACATCCCAATGTTTTGAAAATGAATGAAATACATTTCTTCGGAAATGATTTGATAACGTATTTATCATGTTTTTCTGGGAACAAATTCCGCAACATTTTTATTAAAAGAGGTACTCTAATTTTTATAAAGCATAAACAAAATCGGTCTTTTCTGGCCGTGAAAATGGGGATGTCACACGACATCTTAGATTATAATGGTTTTAATATCGAGAACTTTCTCAAGTGAAGCAACTATGTGTATGCACTTGGTTTGTGGTAGGGTTTTAAGAAACTTATTCACAAGTTTCGTTTCCTCTATCGTTGCTCCCAACGATGTTGACTTCGAAGCTATTCCGGACAACTTCCCGACATATTCATCAATTGATTCGGACTCCGTCATCTTGAGCTTATCGAATTCAAACATTAGGGTTTGTAAACGGGCTTATTTCACACGATCTGCTCCAACGAGTCTTGCCTTTATTGCGTCCCAAAGGTCCTTAGAGGATTCTTGATCACCAATTTGCGTGATCAAGTCTTCTGGCATCGCTTGGTATAATAATCCTATTGCCAAGTCGTTCTTCTCAGTGTTTTCTTCCTATCCTTGATCTATAACACTCCACTCCTTGTGAATTTGCAGGACTACCTTCATCCTTATCGCCCACACAGTGTAATTTGTGGACGTGAGCATGGGGCAATGTATAGAGGTCGTCCCGACCTCTTTGTCCCTCAAAGGAAGTGCACCAGATTTGCTTGAATTGTCTCCTATGTTGACCAACTTGTTCAACAAGTAAGATAGGATGTGAGGATCTTAACTTGCAGATTTGTTATATGTTTCGATCTTCACAAGATCTGATACCAATTCAACATTGAAAAACAATAAAACACAAAATAGTAACTGGAATAACTCTCCATATTATTGAGAAACTCAGTCAAAACTCAATTACACTTGATTGTGTTAATCATACATATTCCATAAACTTGGTATGTATATATATATATATATATATATATATATATATATATATATATATATATATATAGTCTAACATATCAACGGATAGAGTTAGAATTGGAAACCAACTTGTTTGTGCCCTACTCAACTTAAAGTTTCTTGTGTCCTACTCGACTTAGGAATTCGAACGGTTCCTATCAAGTTTAATATTTTAGCTTGGCAGTTATTGTTCAATCGAATGCCTACAAATATATTATGATTCAAAAGTTTTCATATAGTTGAAGCATTCACGATCCAAATATGATGATTTGAAGAAATGGGTTATGTCGCATCGATGGTAATTGTAATATGATTTTTTCTTTCAACCAAAATAAATGAAGCTTTTCTATTCTTTCTTTATATTCAATTTCTCATTTGATCTTTATATGTGATTTGTATGTATTACTCAACCTTTAATGTGACTCTCCAAACATCAATGTTTTGCTTGTGATATCTTTCTCATTCTTCTTTTTCAAGAAAAACATTTTGATTGCAGGTTAGTGAAGAATTGTCATCAAGTTTCTATGGTTGAATGGTGTTAAATAAAGAAAAAAAATTCAGAAAACGGATATAGGTTTTTTTTTGTTTGAGCAAAGTAGACGAATGTTAGTTTTTTCTTTTGATTTAAACGTATATTTATGTAACATTTTTATTTATATATTCAACCACCCAATGTTCTTTTTTATTTGATTGTCGTTTTTCTATTTTGATTATGTTTATTTTCTATTATTTTTTTGTTGGGTTATCCTACACAACATATTTACAAGACAATATTTAAAAGATAACATCATTTTTAACATTTGATATGTAATTATGATGACTTATCATGATATGTTCTTCATATGAAAGTAATTTATCCATATTACTACGACAAGAATTACATATGACATTTACGAAAATAAATATTATATGTGATTTGTTTAGCATATATATGCACCTATGTATGTTATAAATTTATAACTAAATATCTTTATGATTAATAATTGAAGGGATTAAAATGATGCATCAAACCAATTATTTAGACGAATATAATAATAATAATAATAATAATAATAATAATAATAATAATAATAATAATAATAATAATAATAAATACACATTTCCAAGTACCGTATTCATTTGAAACTTACACTACGATTCAAGAGTTTTCTAATTTATGTATATTTAATAGTTACAACTCAAGAGTTTTTAACTTATGATTATTAATTAGTAATTACTAATAATTTTTTATTTTCCTTTCTTTATAAGGTTGTAAACTTTTGCTCATTAAAAACATTAATGTATTTGAAGAGATTTGTGATTTAAATATGAAAAGTTAATATAAATGTTATAATAAACGTTTTAGTGTTTTTATGTTATTAAAAGTTGTAGTGTTTATTTTTCATATTTTTTATTATTCGTTGTGTATATATATATATATATATATATATATATATATATATATATATATATAATACAAATGTTATAATAGATGTTTTTGTATTTTTATGTTACTAAAAGTTGTAGTTCATATTTTTGTTCATACATTTTGTTACCCGTTATATATAGATTATCATACGTTTGATATATAATTTACATAATTTTAAACGGTTTATAAAATTATCAAATAATTGTATATATCACAATGACTTAAAAATTAAACTATAATCATCATATCATACTATATTATTAAGGAAATATTTTTTCTTTCACCACATTCATTTGAAACTCCCAACTTTTCATATTTTCATACAATATGCTTAATTTATTAACTTAAATATGCTTTTAGTTGTAAACATTATCACAAATGGAAGAATTTGTGACTAATCAATATGATATACTTAATTTGTTAACTTCAATATATAGTTAAATAAATAACCTACATTAATATATCAAATAAGCTTAAATTTAGTGTAAAATTTAAAACCTAAAGTAAAATATCAAATAATGTTTAAAAAAAATTCAATATATATATATATATATATATATATATATATATATATATATATATATATATATATATTAATATAGTTAAAAGGAAAATATTAAATATAATAATAATAAAAGAACCTAAATTGATGAATCGAATTAACTAAAAGGTGTCCGAAAACTATATTCTAACAATATATTTTTAACTCGTGTCGTGCAACGCGCGGGAATTCGTCTAGTATATATATATATATATATATATATATATATATATATATATATATATATATATATATATATATATATATCTGTGTGTGTGTGGGGGGGGGGGGGGTCGGTTCCTTGTCTCATTTGTTATTTGGTAATGAATCCATGGATCACTTATGTATTTGTCGAATCCCTATTTCTATTTGATGCAAATTGCTAAGGTGTAGGGGTTAGTCGATCCTCACTGTTCTTTAAGCGAATGATTACTAATGTGGGCGGCTAATACTTATTTCAATGCGGTTTAAGGAAAATGTTTCGAGGCAATCATTATGACAATATTGTGGGCATTATTATTACTACATTGTGGATGCTCTATTGTTTTCAGAATAACATGATTTTTGGAACGATAACGAAAAAAATAATCGATCTTTTTTAAATATGCTTTCAAGCCTTCTTTTCGATTTTTAACAAAAATGTGAAAATTATTTTATAATATATCAAAAATAAAATATTTTTTTCAAAATCACATAGAAAATATTATAATTTTCAATATCACTTATAAACATAAGTTCAAAACAATTATCTCCTCATATTCAAAACACTTTATTCTTCTTAAATAAACAACGACCTTTATATATGTTTCGATCTTCACTAGCTTTAATACAAATTCAAGATCGAAAAATAATAAAAACATAAACAGTAACTGGAATATCTCTCCAATTTATTGAGAAACACACTTAGAACTCAATTACAAATGATTGTGTTAATCGTACATATTTCATAAACTCGGTATATTGAAGTTAACAAATTAAGTATATCATATTAATGTAGGTTATTTATTTAACTATATATTGAAGTTAACAAATTAAGTATATCATATTGATTAGTCACAAATTCTTCCATATTAATGTAGGTTATTTACTCAACTTAAGAGTTAAAATAGGAAACCAACTTTCCTAAAGTATGACCAACGTGATTTACTTGTGCCATACTCAACTTAAAGTTCCTTGTGTCCTACTCGACTTAGGAATTCCACCAATTCCTATCAAGTTGAATATTTTAGCTTGGTTGTTACCGTTCAATCGAATGCCTACAAAAATGAAGTTAGTGAAGAGGGATATATATATATATATATATATATATATATATATATATATATATATATATATATATATATATATATATATATATATATATATATATATATATATATATATATATATATATATATATATTAGTGTGTGTGTGTTTGGGGGGTGGGGGGGGGGGGGGTACGTTCGTTGTCTCATTTGTGATTTGGTAAATGAATCCGTGGATCATTTATGTATTTATCCAATCTTTAATTCCATTTGATGCAAATTGCTAATGTGAGGGGGTTAGTCGATCCTCGTTGTTCTTCGAGCGAATGCTAGCTAAGGTGGGCGGTAATACTTATTTCAATGCGGTTCAAAGAAAATATTTCGAGGCAATCATTATTACAATACTAGTTGTGAGACCCGTATATTATACGAGTTTGGTAAAAACAAAAAAATATATATGAAAGCTTAAACAAAAATTTATTTAAATTTGAAATTTTAGATTTAAATTTTAAAATTTAAAATTTAAATTTAAAAGGAAACATATTAAGTACAATATATAAGTATTAATATTGTAATTTATTGACTATTTTTTAATTAAGACAATTAGTAATTGATGTGTAAATTTGATTTGTTAATTAAGAAAACATAAAAAATGATAAAATAACAAATGGAAAAAACATTTATTCAAAAATACCAAAAAATGACATGTGTCCAAGTTAATGTAAGAGTGATAAATGACAAAAAAAAACTTTCATTTATTAGAAAGGATTCATTATTATTAGTACACTGTGGGTTCTCTAGTGTTTTCGAAATAACTTGATTTTTGGAATGATAAAGAAAAAAAATAGTTGAGTTTTTTAAATATGATTTTAAGCATTTTTTTGGATTTCTATAAAAAATGTGAAAATTTTAAAATTAATTAGATTGATTGATTGCATAACTCGAGTCTTGTTATATCTTTTTGTAATATGCTTATTATGCATCCATTTTTTCTGTAAAAACTTGCTACTTTTTAATGATATTATGATGTTTAAAAAAATAAATAAACACATAATATATAATTTCACTTTTTGATTGATAAACTATTATAATATATCAAAATAAAATATATTTTATAATTTTAAATATCACGTAGTTTATAAGTTCAAAACATTTATCTACTCATATTCAAACATTTTATTCATCTTAAAAAAACGACCTTTAACTTGTATGATTTACAAAAAATGTGGAAAGAAAACTGTTTTGTTTTGTTTTTTGTTTTTTAGAGAAAAAAAAACTTTATGGCATATGTAATGTAATACATATATTTACGACAACACAAACCCACTGAAATAGTCGCACAACACATACCGACCGGTCCTATTGAGTCAACCGCCCAATCACATATAGAGAGTGGCGGATGAAGGCCCGACAACCCACGCGTCGATGGTGCTACCCCGGCATGCCTCCACCAACATTCCTTCTCTTTCTATGTTTTTTGTTTGTTTTTCTTTTTGATATTTGTAGTGGAAACGTTGACAATTTTTTATTGATATGCAACTCCACTTGTTTTAATTACTCATGTACATTATAGCTTTGATGATTTAAATTTTTTTTTAACAACATTCAAACATTTCATAATAATAAGCACTACTAGAAAAAAGAATTTAATTTTACGTATTGCGTGTGATTAAATAGTGTTGCATGCAAACCTAATCCTACATTCTTTTGAAAAACCAGCTACCAACATATAAGGCAATGAGTAATCATTTCTATTACCAATTGGTTTAGAAAATGAAACTTCATTGTTCTTTTATGTTGAATATGGTTGGGCTAGTAGCAATCCCTACAAGTGGTATCAGGGTTACGGTCGCAACCCGGATGATGTGGTCGATGCAGTTGACGCAGTCCACATTAATTCTCGGTCTAACGAAATTGATTCTGAAGTCTTGTATCGAAAGTCTTTCTGATGGCCCACGTCAGGTGAGCGTGTCCCTAGAGTATTGGCGTTATGTTATAAGTCTTAAGTCTAAGAGTTAGATTTGATCCTTTAGCCCGGTCCAGGATGTGTTGATCAGCTTACTACATCGTGATGTCCACTGTGACCACGACGTGACGCCGTCATGGGCTCAAAATCATAGGGATAATTTCTTGAGCCTTATATAATGAAATAGGTGTGAGACCAGTATACTACACGAGTTTATTAGAAAAAAAGTTTAATATAAAGTAATACTTTTACATAAATACTTGTTTTAAAACATGAATTACAACACAGATTCTTCTCAAGCGTAAAAAATGATTACATACAAAAAAAAGTGATTTACATACCTGGTGTAGTTGTTGGTGTCGGTAGACTGTGAGTTCAGAATTTCAACTTCATAATCAGCTTCCTGTAATGCGGGACTACAGTATATTAGGGACTACAGTGTATTGAACGGATTTACAAAGGTTTGTATGATTGCAACAATAGGCGTGAATAATTTTATGGTGAGTTGAAATGCCATAAAAGAAATAATCTATTAATTAGGAAATAATATGAGATTATTAGTTAAAAATTGTGTAGATAGAATGCAAATATGATGATATGCGTAATATCAGCAAAAGAAACGGCAACATATGCAATTTTCTTTAATACAGAGTTTAATGGAAATAAAACATTAAGTATATCAATTAATTACAAAAACACTACAAATTGACATGTGGATTTTTTTTATTCAAAAATTCAATAAAATTACATGTGGCATATTAAATAAGAAGATGACAAGTGGCAAAAATATTCTTATTTATTAGGATAAATTATGGGGCTAGGGTTTCCTTCAACCATCCTCCATCCCTCAAAAAGGTGTTCTTCAAAACCCTAGCCTCCTTTTTCTTCTCTAAGCCTTTTAGTGTGTTTTGGTAGCATTCTTGAAGGAAGAAGTATCATCCATTAGAGCTTGAGAAGTGATTCTTGAAGAGGTCCAAGATGTTGTGAATCTCCTAAACCTTTATAAATGTTCAAATCTCTATCTTGATGGTTTAACTTCATAGATCTAGCATATTTTAGGCATTTTGGTCCCTTTTATGATTTTGGTGGAAGTGGAGGGAAGGACTTCATATAAAGCTTGCAATTTTATAAATCTTATGTATCCCTAGAGTGTTTCATCTTTTGGATCTAAAGCCAAAGTGTGTTTTGGATCCATGCAATGAAACAAGGTCACATTTTTGCTCTTTTTGACCTAAAATGGAGTAGGACTTTTATGGAGTGTGTACGTTCATAAAGTTAGGATTTTTATGGCTCATCTTAGCATAATTAAGCCTTCTGGAAAGTTTAATCATTGGTCTTAAAGGTTAAAGGATTTAATAAAGAGTTGAATCTTCCAAGTGAACCACGACGTGGTCAGGGGTTGGCCACAAGGCTGTAAGATATGGTTTCGTGACTGGTCTAACTTTACCACGACGTGGCAATTAGCTGCCCACGATGTGGCAGACAGGAGGCTCACGACTGAACTATTTTAGATCATGGTGTGATAAGGGTCTTGCCACGGCGTGATGTTCTGCTGAGGATTGAATTTGATTGTTGACCTTGACTAAGTTTGATATTGGGTAAAATTTTAGGGCTTTAGGTCATAGGCTGAGAATTGACCTTTGAATATGTGTTTTGGTGGTCGTTGTGACTTCCTTTTTGTGTTGTGAGTTGTAGAGTCTCTTTTTTGTCTATAAGGTGAGTTTTCTCACTATGTTACTTTTATAGTGTGTTGTACGTGGGCTGCTGGTAGCTTGGGGTTGCTGATAACCCAACTTGTTGTATGTGAGCTGCTGATAGCTCGTGGTTGTTCATAACCCAACTTGTTGTGATTGAGTTGTTGATAACTCAAGGTTGCTAATAACCTATAGGGTTGCTGATAACCTAGAGTTGTCTTATTTGTTAGTTGTGTTATGTTGTATGTGATACTCTGGGGAACTCATTAAGTTTTGGCTTATATTTATGGATTTAAATGTTTCAAGTACTTCTGAGGATCAGGGCAAGGTAAAGGTGTGATTGTACATACTATCCAGTAGTCAGTAGATTCTAGGATTTGAGATATGATATGATGTGATACTTTGATTTTATTCCACATTGTGAAACCACTACTTTTATGATGTTTAAATTTTATCAAAATGACTTTTAACTCTATTTAAAATTAAAGAAAATTTACCTTGGTTTTTTGGGACGTTACTATATATATATATATATATATATATATATATATATATATATATATATTAGTGTTGTAGAAATCGGCCTTGGCGGCCGATTAATCGCTTGGCGGCCTTAAACCGATTACGATTAGGGTGCTTGGCGGAAATTGGTCAAAATCGGTCAAAGTCGGCCTTGGCGGTCCTTGGCGGCCCTTGGCGGTATCAGCGCTCATAGGCGGGAATTTTTTTTAATTTTTCCAAAAAATTTAATTTTCAAATTTTACACCAAAATTTTAATTTTTCAAAATTTTAAGCTTTCAAATTTTAAAATATTAACTAACATTTTCAAATTTTCAAAATTTTAAAATATTAACTAACATTTTCAAATTTTCAAAATTTTAAATTTTCAAATACTTGGTTTTTTAGGGAAATTAATTTTTTAAATGATTTTATTAATAATTAAGGGTCCCCGATTAATCTCCGATTAATCCCCGCCTAGTCCGATTAATCGTTTATCACCAGTCGACCGCCGAGCTACCGCCGAACGATTTTTACAACCTTATATATATATATATATATATATATATATATATATATATATAAAGTCTATTACACAATGTACGTAAAATACATAGTAACATCCTTTTATTTTTATTAGATTAATTTACTTATTATCCGCAATAAATTAAAAATGTGTACTAATTTCCTATAAATAAGCATACCCTATTGTTACTTGATTTAGATAGAATTATTCTTGAAATTGAATGTGGGGTTGTGGTAATGAGACATTTGATGTTGATGTTTGTAGCCATTTCTGTAACACCCATACTTTTTATGACACCCCTGGCCGCCGGCGGAAACGTCGGGTGGTGCGAACATGGAGAAATTTGATCGAGGCATACAGATGTATATAGAACATAACACAAAAGTATATCATGAACATTACTTTATTTATTATAAATTATTTATAATTACATTGTTTAAAAGTCAAACACACATCCTAAACATTACTAGAAATGATAAGCAGGCGAAGCTAAACTCCAGCAAGCTTCCTTGAAAACCTCCTCTTCCTTGGCGTGAGACTATCCTCCACACTCATCTCCCTGAGAATACATGTATTTTTGAAAACGTTAACATAATATTGGTGAGTGCACAAGTTTTCATAGTTTTATTTGGTTGTATTAAATTAAGAATCATTTTTCTTTTAGAAAAACCTTTCTTAAAGTTTTTTATCAACCCTAGCTTACTATCTTTTGAGGATATCTAACAATCCTATCTTATTATCTTTATGGTATTTTATTAATCCTAATTTACTATCTTTGTAGGATATTTAACTAATCATAATGTATTTTATCTACCATTCTAAGGCGTCCCTAATGGTAGTCGGATATCTAAGGTGTTTTTAATGTATTACAATGAGCACCCATAATCGACGCTGTTTGACTAGTGATTACCCCGCCACGACGCTCCATCGGACGTCTGATAGTGATTAATAAGAAAGTTATCCTGTCGGGATTATAGTTACCAATCGCAGGTGGGGGTGTCAATCCCTGTATAGATCTGTACGTATCTTCCAAGCTCTCGCAAGATTAATGATTATAGGTATCGGTGTAGCCGAATTTAATCAAGCTAAGGATGAATATTAATATCTCACTAACACATTAACCTTAGGTATTTTATCTTTTATCTCTAATCTTAGTGATTTCGTATAATTATCATAATATAACCCCCTTTAATTTTATATTTGATAATTATATCTTTTAGATCTCATAATTATTTTGTGTATATATATATATATATATATATATATATATATATATATATATTATTGCGATACATATCTATATATATCCTAATTATAGTTATTTTGAAAACAAGATATTTGGGCAGAGTAACGATTAGGTACGGTGCATATCTCTATATTTGACCAACATTACTTCTAGGTACTATGTTATCCTAGGGATTTGACCATTATAACCTCTAAGTATTATCTCTTCCTAGACTATCAGACATCATAACTCTTAGGCATAATATGATAGCTTACAACTAGGTATAGTATCTATAGCTACATTATCATATGATTTTAAGCTTTATAAAACGTTTGATATTTATGGATATAAATATATTTTGATAAAGCATTTTGATAAACATGTATTCCCCTTGTAAAATATTTAAAATAGTGAAATAGGGGTCGTGAACTCACCCTAGTCGTGTGAGACCGTTGGTGTAGGGTTGAATCGGGCTCGGGACTCCGGGGACCGCTCCTAAGAGCAACGACTTCGAGATTGTAGAGAGAGTGAGTAATGAAAGTGTGCAGAAGTGATCTGCAAAGCCTTCTATATATAGTCATGGATTTGGGGTGCGCGAGGCGTAAATATTTGTGCACGTCGCGCATGATCATCGTGGCTCCATCCATAGAAGGCCACATGTCACTTCCCAAATTGGTCACGTCACTCACAATCTGCTCGAATCCGGTGTCAGGTGCGCGATGGGTATAGGCGCGCACGGAAAGATTTTGCAAAAATCATAACTTCTTCGTGCGAGCTCCGATCTAAGCTCTATTTATATCTATGTGATGATATCAATGGATACTACAACTCTCCTTTAGGTTTCTTTAGCTAGTTTTGACTTTCATTTTTGTGCCTAACGGGGGTAAAAATAAATAATTTTATAAAAATCATCTCTTTCATACGGATCCCGTTTTCGTCATTCTTTGTCCTAAAGTTTATTTCTTAAGGAGTACTACAAATCTCTTTTTTGCACTTTGAGTCAAAAATCAACCAATCTGTATGTACCGTTTTGACGTAATTAATTTTAATTACGTGGTTGATTTCTATTTTATAAAATCCATAACTCTTTCCTTTGGATTCAGATTTTTACGAATCTTATATTCTTGAGATCACGTTAATTAGTACTTTCCAAGTATGTTAATCAGCTTAGAAAACAACACAATTTTTTAGACGCTAATTTTTTAGCCTAATAGTCGTTTTAACAAATAAATGTAAAGCCATATATATATATATATATATATATATATATATATATATATATATATATATATATATATATATTGCAATGTAAAGATGATGTAGAAATCTATTCACAACAAATAATGTCAAATTTGGGTAATCAGGATCTCAAAGCTAACCTATCTAGCATGTATATATATATATATATATATATATATATATATATATATATATATATATATATATATATATATATATATGATGCATGATCACAAGGGAATTGTTACTACCGTCTTTTGTCTAAGATCCAAAAAGAACTAGAGAACCATCAACTCTAGCTTATATAAGGGGTACGTAGCTACTCTTGTGCAATGTGAGGATTATCTAGAAATCTATTCACAAAAAATATTATCAAATTTGGGTACTTAGGATCTCAAATCTAACTTATCTAGCATGTATGCAACAACTAGGATACTTCAAACATTTTCTAAATAAGCAATTAGATTTTATTAATCAAATATTTAGAATTAGTTTCATGAATCAAAACAAGACTTATATAATTCACATTGCAAGAAAGGTTTATATATTATAACACGATACAGGAAAACCAAAACAATAAATTAATGTATTGATGTGTTCCCCCGGTAAACTCACTTTAGCCAAAATATGATCTAAACTCCATTAAGCCTCTCCAAGTGCAACCGTGACTATGAAGCATCATCAAGTATGGATTTCCTTCAACCAATTCTTATAAGATATATAAGAAGTTTAAAATAACTTAATAATCTTACTTTATTTATATAATTCATACTAATTGACTTATACTAATGATCATTAAGCTCATATAATTAAGTAGCCATTCCAAACCCTTAAATCTTAATATTATAGTTATATATGATACTTCGAAGCATTGCTTTCCTAAATCCCTAAGATTAATTTATTACATCCTTGTGAAAGTGATTCATTAGACCAGATGGCTCGTATGGTTTATAGGGCAAAACACCCATCCTATGTGTTTGCTAACAACACACAATTTTGTAGAAAATATCAACCTACTTTGTAAAATAGAATTCTAACCCTTCTAATACCATCTTAAACTAGTTTAGATGATTGATATAATTTAATAACTTCATTACACATGTCTTAACGCTCACATATCAATCCTAACATCATTGGATCATGGATTAAAGTAACATTTTTGGCTCCCCATTTTTATGCTTTAAAACTCCAAAATTGCCAGTAACTTATATTTTCACCTCAATTTTGTATCCATGTTGATACAAAATAAATTAGAAACATTTACAACCATTCTAAAATACTTCAATCCATGATTAACCCATAATGTGATGTTTAGATTAAATTTAAACTCAAAAATCAACTTTTAAACTTGAATCTCACCAATAAACGTAGAATCCCAAAATTAAGAATCTAGGGTTAGGAAACCCCGACCACAAACTCCATAAAAACCTAAATCAAACAACTATGGAAGAAGTCAATGATTATAAAAGAGAATCACTACTAGAAACTTATTCAAACACAAAATTCAGACTTACAATTTGGAACTGAAGCAATCCCGTAAACCCCCAGATAATGGAATAAAGAGACTAGGGAAGAAAACCACCTTAAATCACTAGGAGATTCTTGGATCTTCATGAATATCATTAAAGGGCTCAAATCTTCCATGGATGTGAAGAATCGCCATCGAGAAAGCCTTCTCATGGTTGAAATCAAGGTTCCAAATAAGGTGAAGTGTGGCGTGACGACAATGTCAAACCTTAAGTTTTATGAGCCATGGCGAGCCACGATGTTTGTTATAGTATGACTTAAGACGTCAATTTTTTATATTGTATATATTTTCTCTACTATTATTCATTTTTACAGGCATATATGACTTAAGATGATGTTTCTTAAAGTGTGGTGTCAGGTACAAGCCTTGGATCCATGACGCACTATGACGAAACCATGACAAGGTTTTAGAACCATGACTGAAATTATGAATGTGGGAGAAAGAGGTCATGGAGAGATATAATCTATAAGAGTTTCAATTTATGGAATAAAGGGTCTCATAGTTTATGTCTTCCACTTATAACCACGACTTTGACTTGGAACTAGAGACCTCATAACTTTCATAACTAATCTTTCTCATCTAATTTATGACATTAAGTCCTATAAGGTCAACAAGAGTCAAATCTCAACTTCCAAGAATTGACAAATTTGGTCTTTCTAACATAATTTTCTCAATTCGACTCTATTAAATTTCTAATTTATTTATATCCTTATAGTTATTAACTTTTAATTATTATTATTTATATTTTTTTCTTAAAATTTTATTTTTCACTAAAATGGTAAACACTTCTAGGGACATTTTGAGGATGGTACATCCTTCCATGTCGCTTGGAATATCCAACCACCTACCAAAAAACGAGTATAGAAAAAAGCCTCACATGCTAACCGATGTTGTAGCTTACCAAGAATAATCGCGATGTTGTAGCTTACCAAGAATAATCGCACTAAGTTTAGATTAGCATAAGATGGCCAAAGAAGATCCGTACACACTCTCATGATGTAATAAAAGCCACCTAAATTAGTTTATAATAAAACAATATTATGTGACATTATTCTTGAGTACGACATTCCAGACAGTTCATCATGTTCCGAAGTGTTCTCAGTATTTTGAAATATTCTTCATATTCCAGATTAGAGATTAACATTCATGTTGGTGGGCTAAATATAAGGGACAAGGCGACAAGGCATAATAATACCTTATTTGTAGTTCTATCTAATGCTAACTAATGACTAATAATTGAATTCTACGAATTCTGATTCGAAGAAGGAGACATATTAGACTTAATCTTCATATTTTGGATACGTTATCACATTGCATAATAGAGTTTTTTTAGCTTCTACTATCCTAAAAATGAAAGAAACAAGTAAAAGAAGCAAAAACATACCCGTAAAGTCACATTATCTTCACGATGACTATCATTTTTTCATAATGATATAGTTTGAAATAAATAGAGGGGATCACTCAAGTGTTATGATAGTTATATTTATAAACTTAAACTCTTAGATCACTTATATATTTATCATTATTTTTTATAATGATATAGTTTGAACGATTCCAGAGTTATTGATTATTTTGCCAAGTTATCCATATTATGAGTTTTTTTTTTAATTTAAACTGTGATTAGTTATATTTATAAACTTAAACTCTTAGATCACTTATATATTTATCGTTATTTTTTATCAACATAAGTCGCAAGGTACACTCGTCACTATATTTTTATCAACGGATGTCACGAGGTACACTCGTGAGTCCCATAGTCTCATACAACAACATCGGTGCATTGTCATATTTTCATTATTTTTCTTTTTGTTTCTTATTTTGAAATGCCTATGAAAGAAAATACGAAGAAATTGTTATAAATTTACACATACTCCCAAAGAAATTGTCTATACATTCACACATACTCCCATTGCTTCAAAATTGGTTGCACAAGCTCTCATAAGTCATCATATTGATATTCTATCCAACCCAACAAATTATCCAAAAAAAGTTGAAAAAAACCTTTTACAATCTAAAAATTAAATAAACATTCATACACAAAAGAGGAAAGAAAAACCAAAAAAAAAACAAAAGGGAGGGAGCTGGAAATAGCTGGAGAACCTACTCCTCCAAGAATTGCTTCACGATCTTTACGCTTGTTTCCACCACTTGCTTCTCCCATATTTCCGCCACCCTTCCTCCGCCTGAATCCGCCGTCAATACCGCCATGAACGCCTCTGTTGCGTCAATTCTCTTTAAATCCCACCCGCCGTCCTTCAGCCGTAGGATCTTACCCACTTGTCTCTTCGCTAGCTGACACGTATTGTCCTTTATCCTCCTCACTCCCTCACTATACACCGCATCGGACTCCGTTCCATTACCGGTACGGAAATACGCTTCCAGCTCGGGAACTCCGATCGCCTGCCCCAACCCGCTCCGCCTCACCTTTAAATGTTCGCCGGAACTGAAAAACTCCGAGAGCTCCTCCAACATACCCGAATCCAGCATCTCATCCACCCGTTTGCATAAATACTGGTTTAAAACCGGTAAGCAGACATCCACCCAAATGAAACAACATTTATATCGGAGCTCTGAGCTGACGGGGTCTGGGTTTGGTCCGTTGAAGACATCCGATTTCGGGTCGAATCGTTTTGTAACGAGTGAGTAGATGAATGAGTTTGAACCTCCGACGATAAGCGGCAACCCACGGCGGGATATAATGTCGGAGATGGCATCCGATGCGATTTTCCGGAAATCGTGTGGGTTCACAACCGATTGAGTTGGGTCAAACGCTCCGAGGAGATGGTGGCGGACGCCGTGCTGTTCTTGCTTTGTGATTTTGTTAGTGGTGATATCAAGTCGACGATAGACCTGCATTTTATCCGAGTTTATAATCTCTGAGTTTTTAAAGAATCGAGTTGCGAGGTCGATAGAGAGACGAGACTTCCCAGCCCCTGTTGGACCCATGATGACGACTATTTTCCGGTGGCGGCGACGAGTGTTGGGCGATAAAACGGTGGCGGTAGCGGGTTCCATACGGACGCAATGAACCCACCGGAAACTGAGAAAAGAATTGAAAAAGTTGAAGGGGTGATGATGGGTTGATGATGATATAGGCAAAAATGGTGGTCTCATAAGGAATCAAGGGTTAATAGACACAGACATGGATATTTCCGGAGAGAGATGGCATTTAGCAGTACATACAGAATACATGAAAGTGGTAGAAGAGAGTGAATACACCATTTTTTTGGACGAAATTATGGGTTTGTTACATAAAATACAGACCTTAATTCGATAATTTCTCTCTCTCTATATATAATAATGTTTGTATGTATGTATGTATATATATCTGGTGTGTTCTTACTGGCTGGTGGTTCTGTGGGGATTTGGGTTTGTCTGTTTGGTGCTGGGCGTGCGTGGCACTGATGACGATGATGGTGGTGGAGGAATGTGAATGAGAGTATCGATGAAGATGGAGGGAGGAGGTGGTTTGGTTTGGTTTGGTTTGATCATGGTGCAAAGCAGCTAGTGGACCATTATGATGATGATGATGATCGTGGGCGTTGTTGATTGGGAAATTAGTGTTGAATGTGTCATTGAGTTGAATAATCTTTTTAATGGATGTTTTTGTTTATTTTCTGCACCAACGCTCCGCCGTGTGACGGTGGGTGAAAAAATGAAGGTGGTTTGGTTGGAGAAGATGATCGATTATAGTGCTTTTTAAAGAGGGAAGGAATGTAGATTAATTTAGAGATTGTTATATTTTGTGGGGTTCGATTTAATTAAAAATATTTTATTGAACGTTGTGTTATATAGAACTTTAGCTTTAAACATATAGGAATACAATATTTTGTATTTATTTATAGGAAAATCTCCGATAAAATCCTAAAATTTTGGTCTGTTTTACGTTTTAGTCATAAACTAATTTTTGTTTACGAAAAAGTCCTAAAAACCGGCAAAAACTTGCATTTTTACTCTTTTTGACCGGTTGGAACCGGTAACAAATTAATTTGGGACCATTTCATAAACTGACCCAAAATATTGGGACTTCTCCGCAAAAAAAAAATATTAGGACTTTCCTACAAACAAAAACTTTATTATTATTATTATTATTATTATTATTATATTAAAAATATAAACAAGTGTACTAATTTTTAAATTCGTTATTATTAATATTTTTAATAATACATATAAATACACTTCAAAAAAATATTAAATAAATTTTTTAAAGGTGAAAGTGGTGGTGATGGTAATGTTTTAAGCATTGAAATCATAACTATATGCTTTCACATTTTTTATTATTGTTTTCAATTCAGAATATTAACACTTAACAATTGAAAATAAGTTGCCTATTTGTAAAATTGTTTATAAATAGTTTAAGATAAAAGAATTTTTCACTTTGTATATAAATTTTTTTAAGGTAGAAAGATTTCTTTTCAAATCCAACAGATTAAGTATAAACATTTACATTGGTTGCCAATATCAAATTTCAAAAGTATTAATTACAATATCTTATTTAATATAAATTAATATGACTTGTTTTGCTTTATCACATTATATTTGCTATTTTTCCAATAAAACCACATGAATAAAATAATGAAAAAGAGCAACACACATGTTGGTAATTCAAATACTTACACATAAGACATGCACGCATAGCACACATTCACTATTTATTAACAATTTGAAAAATCGATAACTTCTTTTAAATTGTTAAGTGTTAATATTTTGAATTAAAAACAATAATAACAAACGTGGAATGACCATATACAAAGTTAGAATCTACAAACAAACATTCATGATTTCAATATTTAAAGAATTACCATCCGCTCCACCTTCACCCTTAAACAATGTCTTTAATATTTTTTTTCATTTAAATTTCAAAAGTAGTATACTTATTTATATTTTTAATAAAATAATAATAATAATAATAACAAATTACTGAAATCGTCCCTGTGGTTTGGTCAAAATTGCGTGTTTGGTCCCTAACTTTTTTTTTGCACTCGCACCGTCCTTGTAATATGATTTGGTTACGTTTTCGTCCCTAACACATTTAAAAAAACTATATTACCCTTTGTTTTTTTATTTTTAAGTTTTTTTTATTATTTATATTATTAAAAAAACTGATAAAACATGTGGGGCCCACTAAACTCTTTCATCTCCTCTAAGTTCCTACCCTAGACTCGTCATTCCCTTTCACTGAAAATCATCCCTCGTTCCTCTCCATAATCGGAGCTTTCGCCGGAACCCTAGATCTACACCACCGCTGCCATCATCTGGGATACATCAAACGCGGGAAGCACCTCCGTTTTCGAACCTAAATCACTCAACCATCATCGCCTTGGCGAGTGTTTCGTTCCACTGTCACAGGTGGAGCACTGTGTCGAAGAGCTAGCCGCCGCCCGCCAGAACCCACTGAAAACCCATGGACCACCATCTACTTCTCATCTCTCTCTCTCTCTCTCTCTCTCTCTCTCTTCACTCTTCCCTCTCTACTCTGGATCCTCAAAGATCATTGGATTCCCCTGAAAGACCATCACCTCTCCTTCTTCTGCCCCTCTCCTTGATAATCTGGAATCGTAGCCGAGACCATCGCCTTCGTTTGATTTTCCCACCGATGTCTAGTTTCAGATCTATTATCGATCATTGATGTGTGGAGATGGAGATAAGTTTTACCAACCTCATTTTTCTTTTCTTGATGGTGACTGAGTGTTTCAAGATTTCATCAAGTTTGGTGCCTGATGAAGATAATTTTTACCAGAACCATGCTTCTCATCATCAGTTTCCATGTTTGATTTTGATTCAAGTTTGATTTTGTAGTTTGTACCAAGATACAAACCCCCATTTTATGTTTAATTTTGAGATTTGATTACAAGTTTGGTTTTATCTTTTTTTGGTTTGGTTATGAGCTTTGAATTTAGTTTTGATATGTGGTTTCGGTTTAGTGTTAATTGTAGGCTTTGATTATGTATACATTGATTTCTGATTTTGTTTGGTTTTGATTTTGTAAAGAGTGGTGGGTGTGGTAGACTTGTAGTTGTTCTGGTGCTTGATTTTGGTTTAATTTCTTTTGATTTTGTGTAAATTGTGGTGGTTGTCAGAGATGAACCATGTTTGAAAGTAGGTGCTGTCGGAATGGTTGTCGGAGGTGGATGGTGGCAGTGGATGGGAAGGGAGACCGAGGGGGGGGGTGGAGTAGGTGGACCCACTTTTTTATAAATTACTTATAATTCATTTATTTTAATTAATCAATAAGAATAAGTAACAAAAAACTGAAAAAGAAAATACACAAGGCAATATAGTCTTTTTATCTTTACAAAAGACAAAAAAACGCAAAAACATGATATGTTAGGGACGAAAAACGCAAGAATATGATATGTTAGGGATGGTCCGAGTGCAAAAAAAAAAGTTAGGGACAAAACACGCAATTTTGACCAAACCACAGGGACGATTTCAGTAATTTGTTCTAATAATAATAATAATAATAATAATAATAATAATAATAATAATAAGGTTTTTGTTTGCAGAAAAACCCTATTAATAATAATAATAATAATAATAATAATAATAATAATAATAAAGTTTTTGTTTGTAAGAAAGTCCTAATATTTTTTTTTGCGGAGAAGTCCCAATATTTTGGGTCAGTTTATGAAATAGTCCCAAATTAATTTGTTACCGGTTCCAACCGGTCAGAATGGGTCAAAATGCAAGCTTTTACTGGTTTTTAGGACTTTTTCGTAAACAAAAATTAGTTTAGGACTAAAACGTAAACCGGGCCAAAATTTTAGGACTTTATTGGAGATTTCCCTTTATTTATATATTTTTTCTTCTTTGGTAACTACTATTCTTTCTGTTTTAAAATAATTCGAAAAGCGATTTAATAGAAAAATTGACTAAAAAATAAAGGGATAATGATATAAAAGCCTTATGTTTGGAGAAATATACGAATTTACAATTTTTGTATATTTTAGGTTCACTAACGTTGGATATTTGCATTTTCTTTTTTCAATTTTACTCATTTTTACAGATTTACCGGTAAAACTTAATATTTCTATCAAACTTAATCACTTTAATGAGCCGAAAAACCAAACTTAAGGGTTTTTATGAACAAAAAAAAAGTAAAACTGAACATTTCCGCTAATGAACCATATGTTGGATTAAGTGTCTAAGGTTTTAACTAAATTTGTATAATTTTAAAGAATAAAAGTAAAACCATTTTTGGGTTGCCATCATAACGAGGAAATAACTTGGATTGATATTAAGAGAGAGAGAGAGAGAGAGAGAGAGAGAGAGAGAAAGAAATTAAGAATTAATTATAATTAATTGGAATTAATTTTAGGTTAATTCAAAAGTATAATGATTGAATTGCAATTATTTAATAGTTGAACAAGGAAGACAATTCTAGATCTTTCCTAGGATTTGACGGTTTTGGAGGAGCCTTGGAAGGGCTCTGAAGGCCATCCGAATCAGATAAGAAAACTGATTTGAATTAGATTAAAATACTATTATTTTTAATATTCAAATATATGATTTTAGGGTTATCTAACAACTATATAAAGGGTCCTAACCATAAGAAAAATCGATCCCTAGCCTCTCATAAAACAGAAATCGGATTTTCTACTCTACCATCTCTCCTAAATATCGATCCTAGGGTTTTGGGTGTGACACATTAGAGGCAACCACACTATTGGAGCTAGTCTTTCCAAAGAAGATCTACAAGAAGGTTTCTAGCATCATTTGTTTGTTGCTAAAGGTATGATTCTAACCCTTGTAATTTCGATTACAGTAGGTTAGAAGTTGTTTCATAAAGTACGTTGCTATAATAGTGAAAATGTCATAGAATTTGTAGGTTGCATGTGCCAATGAGAGTTTATGTGTAAATTTGTTGTGCAAATATTTTTCTTGTAACCTAGAAAACCCATTAGTGGTATTAGAGCCTAGGATCTTCAATTATAAGTTCATATTATGAAACTGAAACTGGATACAAAGAAATATGTTAATCGTAGGGCGCGACGTGCCTGTAGCGTTGCGCGGTGCGCTTTTGGATGCAATAGGGTTTCAGGATTTACTTGCCTTTTTTGAATTGTAGGATAATTATTAGCCATTAATTATTGTTTTATTTGATTAAAATTCAAAGCTTAATGCTAGATAATCACAAAACACTAATTCGAAAATTAAGGAAGTAATATAAAAGGAAACAAAATTATTTAATTATAAGATTATTAAAGTAATTGATTTATCCTTAAAAAGATTTAATATATTTAATTAATGGTTTAATTAAAAGATAAATATTAAATCTAAAATGGTTTAAAATATTAATTAATTAAAGGTTAATTAAGATATTTAAATTTAAACCTTGTATTTTCAAAATATTTTGAAATACACCATATATATATATATATATATATATATATATATATATATATATATATATATATATATATATATATATATGCTTAGGTTATTGTATTCCAACTCATTATTGTGTGGATGTAAGGATGAATATGGACCAATCATTTTAGTTATTTTAAGAAAATGATTTACCTATATTATAAAATAAAAGAAAAATAGAATATTGTCATTTAATTAAAAGAAGGGTAATATTGTACATTTGCATTGCCTTAAAATTAGGAAACACAATTTTAAAAAAAGAAATTTTTGGATTTTAATGGATCTTTGATTATCTTAATTTTGAATTTTGATTTTTTTTTAAATTAATTTAGTTTAAATAATTCTAACATAGTTTTTAATCATACTTGGTTTTATTCTGTCAGAATGACATTGTTTTTATAATGATATTCTATTCAAATGCAAGCCATAAACTAATAAAGATTCTTACTTCTCAAAGAATAACAAATTTTTAGATACAAGTTAAATTTTTTCTATCAAATCCTTGAAAAAATAAAAAATTTTATATTTTATTCTATTGGCATATAATATTACATATACTCTTATCATTCTATTATATATTATTCTACCAGAATATGACAATAAATAGTGCATTTTTTGGAAGATCGGTCACCATTGACGATTGTTCATCTCCATCCCACACATTCATCCAACCTTCAGGCCATCATCATGTCCTTCACGCTAACTATGAGAATAATTGCCATGAAATTGAATTATGTAAGAATAAAACTATGTGATAATACTTTTATACGACAAAAATAAAACAAACTTTAGTAATTCTATGAGAACTCATACCGCATGTTAGAACCAAGTAACACAAATAACAAACTCGGAAATTATTTTTATGTTCTTCAAGAATTTGAACATCAAGTTCTCTTTCAGTCATTTCTACAAACACCTGGTGTGCAATATTCTCATAGAATTATTTTAGTGTTCTTCAAGAGTTCTGTTCTTCAAGAGTTCTGAACCGCCATGATTTGTTGGAATCACATATTACTGTTCACGAGAAATATTTCCGCGAAAAAATAAAATAAAAAGATGAAAATACTTGCAAAATCAGAACATGAAAATACGAGAAATCTTACCATGTGTTAACCTATTTCGATCCAGGGAGAAAAATTTCAAGAGGTAGAGTGGAGGTCGTCGCGGGCTTCTACCAGCTTCTACACCAGCTTCTACCAGTCGGAGAAATCTAATGATCAAAATCAGATTTTACATATTTAGAAAATCAGAGTTTCTGATTTTTTACATATAAATTTGGATTTCACCTACATGTAATCTAATGTTATCAATGCATGGTCGGATTTCATATAGAGAGAATCAGATTTCAATCACAAATAATCAGATTTCATACAAGTTAACTGAATTCAGAAAAAAAAACAAGAAAACAAAAAACAAAAAAGAAAAAATGTTACCTGTGTTGTGTAGGTGGTCGCTGGCTATTGAAGAGGCGTCTCCAGTGTGATCCTTTAAAGGTCGCCACCGCCTGTTGAAGAATACGATACACAGTTGAGGAGGTGAGGTATGAGGGAGTGGAATCAAGAACATAATTTTTTCTTTTAGGGCGAGGGCAAAATAGGGTTCGGTGTATTTTTTTTGGGTCAACGTCTAAAAAATGATGGAATAGTTTGTTCATAAACAAGCGGAACATAAATCTTAGCAGCGAGAATTTGGGAGAAAGAAAATAAATTAAAATTCTGACCTCTACAGGTAACATATAGTTTGAATTGAAGTCGATAGGAAGAAACAGATGGTGAAGTTGTGTGTAAATGATGATGAACGTGATGAAGATGCCCGGTGAAAGGGTCAATGGAATATTGGGTTTTAAAACTGATATTCCTAAATTAAAGAGATATTATTAATTGATTTGTATATTTACCATAATTAATTAAATGTAAGATTACATATTTACCCTTTTGAAATGATTTGCCTACATTGATTTCTACATCCATATAATAAATATTTAAAATACATGAACCTTGCTCTCTCTCTCTCTCTCTCTCACTCTCTCTCTTTATATATATATATATATATATATATATATATATATATATATATATATATATATAAGAGTTATAATAGTATATCTACCCTAATAAATCAAAGGGCGCGTTCGGCAAATTTAACTGGTAGCGGGTAGCTTGTAGCGGGTAGCTTGTAGTTTGTAGCGTTTTGTTAAACGCTACATGAAGTAGCATTTGGATTTGGAGCGTTTTGTTTGAACTAAACGCTAGAAGCTTGTAGTGCCAAACGAGACTTTCTATTCAAAACGGAGCGTTTTGTCAAACGCTAGAAGCTAGAAGCTCTCAAACGCTCCCAAAAGCTTCATGCCGAACACGCCCAAAATCTCATTACCACATGTCATGTTCTCATTGATTCCGCCACATGTAATTTTGTAAATATTTTTGACTAATTTGTTTTCCACATGACATTTTCTTATTATTCAATTTTCATTTTATTGAGAAATCATTAATTTAATTAAGACACTTCCTTATTAAAATAAATTAGAATAAATTCCATTGACTATGCCACCTCGAACATGGTTACTTCCTTCTTATATCCGTAACTTCAGTAGTAGCCGTAAATTTAACTTATTGATATGACTAGCTAAAATAACTTAATGATGACAATTTCCAATCTTCAATGTATATATAATTTGTAACACCCACAGATTCAGACTAGTCAATTTAAAGACAATAAGCGTCAAAAATGACTTTTTGATAGAATATTATTTAGAATAAATAATCTTAACAAGTTATAGTATATGTCACAAGGGTTCCGTACATATAAAGAACGTCAAAATCCGAGTTATAACGAAAAAGTTATGACCTGTTGAAGTTTTACAGCTAAACTGACACGGTACCGCGTAACGTAAGAAGTAAATTTTTAATAAATTACTTTTTATCCTTAGCAATCTAAACGAAATTCGTAGTATACGTTAAACCAAGAGCGTGCATAAAAAGAACGTCAAAATATGACTTCGTATGAGGAAATTATGATTTTTCTAAGATTAGGCATAATACTGCACAGCCCGGAAATCGAATTTTAGATCGATCGATTTTTAGCCGACACTACCTAAATAAAAATTGAAGATCTCATTAGTAGGAGCTCAACGATATAAAGACTGTCGAAAACGGACGTCAGATGAAAAAGTTATGAATTTTTAACGGATTTTAACTATCTAAGTCTGTTAAAATATAACTTTATAAATTAAGTAAAAATTAGTCGACGGAGTCTAAACGAAAGTTGTAGATCCCGTCAATACCTATGCGTGGATATAAAGAACGTCAAAAACGGAGCTCGTATGAAAAAGTTACGGATTTTAGAAGATAATTAGTTTTTGGAGTAATCAGCGAGCGACACGTTGCGCGATCTGAGCCACTCCTTCCTCACCACGGCTTGGCACCAGATGATGACACCTGGCCACGAACGTCCAACGTTCAGCAAGGGAACGCCCCGCGTTCGAACCGGACTCAGCCTATAAATAGAGGCGCAAATCACCCCAAAAACTCACACCTTTCCCATTCTTTCTCTCTCAAACACCCCTCTTAGCCCCTCCCATTCCCTAGCACTTCCCAAGTGCTAGCGCCGAGTCCCAGAGCGTCAGAAGGCTCCGAGAAGAAGAGCTTTCGGCTTGGAAGTTCTGCCCCCGCAAAGCCCGGTTCCTAGCCAAACCCTCTTATAAGTAAGTTATGATTACCCTACTTTAAGTATAGCTTATGTTTAAGTTTATTATCGTTATTATAAACTTATAAACAGTATATATATATATATATATATATATATATATATATATATATATATATATATATATATATATATATATATATATGTATTATAAAATATAATATAAAAAGAGTTATTATAATATCTTTTAACTACTCATGGTACGAGGAATCTGGTTTGAAGGGCAACATATGGTTTTTGGATTTCAGCAGTGCTATAATGCCAAAATCGTCCTGCCCTCCGATGTTTCATGTCTGGCCCCTGTCTGTACATAGTGGTTGAAAAGTATTGTTTAACACTTATAAAAAAATATCGCTTGTAAATATTCGCAATAAATATTAGACTAAAATCTAGCGGTAATGATACTAGGTTTCGTCGAAGGAAAATAGAATTGTTAGAAGCGAAGCGCTGCCCAAGTTTGGACTCATCACTTTAACAAGTGAGTGCATATTTACTTTCATCTTACACATAGATATATGAAGTATTTGATATAAATTACGTGTTATGTGTGCATATAATCTGTGTTCTTGATATATATGTTGGATGAACAAAATATACATGTTTTATTCGATTTAAAGTGTATACATATTTTATACCTATAATTATGATCGGTAAAGATGGGTAGATTAAAGATGAGAGATGAAAGATGAGAGATGAAAGATGATATAGATGATGAAAGGTGAAAGATGATGAGAAGCGATGACCCAAGCGATGGCCCAACCATCTAGCAGAGTATAGATGGCAACTACGGACTATTCTAGACAACCTAGTGGAACACTAGCAGGCTCACAACCTATAGGTGTTGTGAACGATGTGTTCACCAGATGTATTCTAAAAACCCATTGAAATGTATTGTGGGTGGACTCCCAAAAATAATAATGTCAATAAAAGAGATAAACCTTGGCAACTATGGACTTAGTGCCTAACAGATAACATCGGCAACTATGGACTTAGTACATGTTAAATAAACCCTGGCAGCGATGGACTTCGTGCCTATTCCTTAGGAAAATCCTTAGGAATAAATATTGAGGAATAGATGATTCTTAGGGAAGATACTTAAGAATAAAGAATATAATGGGGATGGGTAATTGGGTTAATTCTTTGATGATGAAACATAATAACTTTATTATTGTGGGTTGAAAACCCTATGTATTCACCAGGTTTCCCAACCCGACCCACTCAGTTTATTTGTATCACAGTGTCGACACGAAGCCACATTACACTGAGAGATTAAAGAAGATGTAAATCATTAGTGTAAAAGAATGTAAGGCCTGTTTATGCTTATGTTTATGTATTGACAATGACATCCCAAAGTTTTAATATAAACAAAATACATTTCTTCGGTAATGCTTTGATAACATCTTTATCCTGTTTTCTGGGAACAAATTCCGCAATATTATTCTTTAAAATCGATACTATGATTTTCAAATAAGCATAAATAAAAATTTTAAAATGACCGTGAATTTAGAGATGTTACAGTTGGTATCAGAGCATTAGTTTAAGCGAACTAGGAATTTGTAGGAAATTTTTAGACTTAAACTTAGAATGCTAAGCGTTGATCGTGATGAGTGTGTCTAATATATTTTAGGTAGTACACCTGAATAGACACACACACTAGCTTATTTAAGGAAGATGCCTAAATAGTTTTTATGTGCTAAATGATTTATGCTATAAGATTCCTTATATGCTTTATGATGCTATTGTTTGATCAGATCTATGGTCTGTCGCCGATCGGATCTGGAAATTTTATGTGTTTAGATTTCTAAACCTTTAATTACGGTATTAGAACTGGCATGTAACTTTTCGGAGTGATAAGAAGATTTATACGTCTATCATAAATAAAGATTTTCCTATCTTAATTCTTGTCACTGCACACCGAACGTCTGATTTGGTGTATAGATCAACATGGTGAGAACTCGAAGCGGATTAGGAAGCGGTAACCCGCAGCCTAAACCACAAGTGATTGAGTGTGCACCAGAAGTAGCAGCTGCACCCGAGCCAATCACGATGACAGGAGTACAAGCAACGATGCAGATAATGTTGGATCTTCAGATGGAAGAGACAAGGCGTCTACTTCAACAAAATAAGGACGAACCTACTGTACCAATATGCCAGACACCTACTCTTGAGGCAACGATCTGGGTTGCTAAGTCTGTTGAAGAAATGATCAAAGACAGAATCGCCTATAAGGTTGAAGTAGGCGAGAAGAGGAAGTTTGATGGGTCTTGAAGATCTGAACACAAAAATAGGTTCTCGAAGTCTGAACCCAACAACAAGAGGTATGGGGATAGCAATGAAGAAAATTGGTGTGACAAGTGCAGAAGGAAGCACATTGGGAGATGCTCTAAAGAAGTGACCTGCTTCAAATACGGGAAGACTGGTCACTATGCCAGCGAATGCACGACCAAGAGAGAAGTCTGCTTTAAGTGTGGTGAAGAAGGACACTTCAAGCAAGACTACCCAAAGAGGGGAAGGAGCTATAAAGCCTAACGTACCGCCAAAGCCAAAGGCAAGAGAATTCCATATGATCCTTAATGAAGCAGGCGAGGAAGCAAGGGATTAGGAGTAAGGATCAATATAGATTCATGTGGTGTAGCCTAATATAAGAGGCATATTGTAGGGTGAACTAGAATATCAATGTAATCGTTTCAAGAAGTAATATAAACCTTGGTTATGTTACCCGATGTGTTAAGTTGCTATATGATTTTTTTTTCTAGTATGGTGACTTGGAGAACTGCGAGACAATACTTGAGACGAGTATGAGTAGGTGTGAAAGTTAGTAGAGGCCTATACTACCGGAAGCACATGACTCACACTTGGATCAGAGAAAGTCACAATGTTACCACGGTGAAGGGCCAATATATATGGTTTGGGCTAGGCAACAATTTATAGATGAGTTAGGGCATTTGTCATTGTATTTTGGAGTCTTTTGTGCATGTTTGGTGTTTTCGGTCTAGATGAGCTTTCGGTTAGGGAGTGACCGAAAACAGGCTTTCGGTCAGCCTGACCGAAACCTGTTTTCGGTCCATATTGGTATATATAGGTGGTCAGGTTGTCAGTTGCAGGTTGTTGATCTATAGTTGTTTACTGTGTGGTTTTCGGTCCATTGAGTTGTATCAGACGGTTTCATGTGTTAATCGTATGCAAGCTCAAGTTCATTCCATCTTCTACTAATTTTCTTCTTTATTTTCATTTGCTTGATTGATCATTGGTGAAGATCCTTCCATCAAGGACCTTACAATTGGTATCAGAGCGAAACTGGTGTCAATCAAGCTTGTTATTCAGTTCTCGGTTTTCACAGCTTTGTTCTTCACATTTTCGGTATCTAGAAGCTCATTGTTTGCTCGAGTTTTGAAGATCAGATCACAATCTGCATCGTGTGGAATTGAAATCAGCTTGGAATTCAGCTTTTCAGTTGAATTCTCATTGTTTTCGGTTGGATCTTCATAAACCGAAAACCTATCTTCAACCGATTTTTGTCAGATCTAGTGTGTTTTGAAGCTGTAGTTGGTATTTTCAGTGTGTGGAAATCAATTTAGGATCGAAAATCTAAGTTTTTCATTGAAAACTGTTAGTTTTCGGTTCAACCTTCAGAAACCGAAAACTGTTCTTCAAGTTCTTCAGAAACCGAAATCAGTTTTTCATACGGAATCTTCAAAATTCTTCAACCGAAAATCATTTTTCTTTGAATCTTCAGAAACCGAAAACTGTTCTTCAACCAAAATCTGTTGTGTTCTTCAACCGAAAATCCAAAATTCCTTGAATCTTCATAAACCGAAAACCCTTGATCTTCATAAACAGAAAACCTTTCAACCTTCAGAAACCGAAAACCTCCTTAATGTTCAGAAACCGAAAACCTCCCTTAACATTAAAAAAAAACCGAAATCTCTCAAACATCATCATACCGAAAACATTGTTTTCGGTCAAGACCATTCGGCCGAAAACCTATTTTCTTGATCCCTTTGTTTGTTTTTCAAGTTAATTTTTATTAAAAATTTAAAAAAAAATCAAAAACAAAAAAAAAATGGAATCTCAAAGCATGTCAGCTCACCAAGAATTAGATGCGATTATGGGAACCACTTCTCGAATTCCCCGACTGTTATCCGCAGAAGGATTTCCAGAATGGAAATATCGGATCGAAAAGTACATCAAAATTAAAGATTTCAAGATATGGCGAAGCATTCTTAGAGGTCCAATCCGCATCACAACCACATTGGAAGATGGAACCATAACTGACAAGCAGGTTGAAAATTACACGGACGATGATTTTAAGAGAGTCGAGGAGCAGGAAAAGGCTCTTGCTACACTTACCATGGCATTATCTCCGGAAATCGCTCAAGGTTTCCGTGAGTATACATCAGCAAAGGCCTTATGGGAAGCACTGATAGAAGTCTATGAAGGCAACAAAGATATGAAACAGAGTCGCCAAGACATGTTGCGACAAAAATTCAATATGTTTAACCATGTTTTGGGAGAAACACTTGAGAATCAGTTGCAAAGGTTTATCACACTTACCACAGAAATGAGCTCTGCTGGTGTTATGGTTACAAGATCAGAGATCAACAAGAAGTTGCTGAATTCTCTACCAAAATCTTGGGATATGAATGTCTCAGTGATAAAGAAGACCAAAGATTTGAACCGTTTGAGTTTGGCTGAAACGATGGCGATCATTAAGGCTTGCGATCTCGATGATAAGCAAAGGGAGATTAATCATGTTAATTCATACTCCACAGCAAATCTTGGGATCCAAACCACCAACAACACTGCTTTCTCAAGCTTTTCTACCCCTCAAGCTCCTCAAGCTCATGTTCCTCAAGTTCAACCCTATGTGACTCATCAGCCTACCTCATACGTGATCCCTCAAATGCAACACATTCAAGTTCTTCAACCTCAAACTTTACCTCAACAAGTTGGTTCTAGTGTTGGTTCATCCACAGCTGCACCCATTCAATCTCATGGAATCAACTCTCAAGCTTCATCTTTAAAAGAGAAGGAAGAAAATCTGGCCCTCGCCACTGGTTTGGTAAACTGCTACAACGCTTTTGTGGCCGGAGAGCTTTCCCCACAACTGTCTTTTGCTGACCTAGACCAGATCCATCCAGAGGATTTGGAAGAGATGGACATCACCTGGAAAATGGCCATGGCTGTTTTTAGGGCAAAGCAGTTCTCCAAGAAAATTGGGAAAAACAACTGGAGCGTGAACTCTGACAAGAAAGTGGGGTTCAACAAAGGGAAGCTGCGATGTTACAACTGCCATGAGCCTGGTCATTTTGCCCGGGAGTGTCCAAAGCCAGACCGAAGAGAGAATTCTGAGCGAACCATGGTGCCGGTGAACAATGTCAACAGAGGATCATCTTCAAGCAATCAGACTGCTAACTTGGCTATGGTGGCCCAATCCTTTGATTGGGAAGATCAAATTCAGGCTCTGCATATTTCAGGACATGAAAATGCGCATCTTGCTCAAATCAAGGATTGTGTGGAGGAAGAAGCAGAGAAAGACCCTGAAGAAGAGATGATGAATCTTCAATTTGCATTCATGGTGCAAACCACTCCAGAGCCTGCCAAACCCGAGGTAAGTGAAAATGGCTGCTCTCAATCTTGTATGAAAATTGTTAAATTCTTACGTGAGCAAATTGAATTAATCAAGAGAGAGAACGAGGACCTTAAGTATGAGGGTTACACACTTAGAAAAAACCAAAAGCCTTTAAAAACACAATTAGAGAATAAAACAAAGGACTTTAAGAAACTGCAAGAGGATTACAGCAACAAATGCGAGAACTATGATCATCTCAAAAGAAAATTTGCTGCTGTGACCGCTGAACTTGACTCATTGAAAAATCGTCTTGAAAATGCTGAATTTATTTTTAACAAATTCGATGGGTCAAGTGAAGTAGTTGCAAAAATGATAGAGGAACAGATGCAGTGGAAGGACATTACATGTGGAAACCAGAAAAAAGTAGGATTAGGTTTTGAGAGTGTTCCTCCTCCTTTCAATCACAGAAATGGTACTGCTACTCCTCTATCTCAACAAGAGATTGACAGAGAACCTTTCATGGTTTATGGAAGGCCAGCTGCTGAACAAGCAACTGGGTCTAATGATAAAATTTTGGATACTAACATTTCTACCTCAAGTGCAGATATGTCAGTAGTTCAGGGGGAGCAAGAAGCTGAAAAGTCCGAGTCGAATAATTTTGTGTCTAAATTTGGTGTTGAATTTTGTGATGAGTTTGTTTTAAACTCTAAAACTGATGTTTTTGTTTCTGGTGGTGTGTTATTTCAGAATAATAAAATTGAAAATAATTGTGTTATTTCTGATAAAGTTGCTAAATCTGATTTGAATGCTTCTACATCTTCCACGTTTGCTACACAATCTTGTGTTTGTTCTTGCAAATGTGAAAATGCTAGAAATGTTAATAAAAGCCAGAAATCTGACAAGAGCAGTACCCAATCCAATGATAATAAACAAATTTGCTTCAATTGTGGTACTGCTGGTCATATTGCCAGAAATTGTTTAAATCGGATGTTTGTGCATTATTTGTCACAAAGAGGAGAGAATGAGTCTAAAGGACGATCTTTAATTAGAAAATCCTCCAGAACTCGCTCTCGAGATGATGACTGGAAAACAAATCAAAACAAGAAAATGGAAGGTTTTCAAAAGAACAAACAGGTTTTCAATAAATTCACAAACAGTTTGCCAAAATCGATCAAAGCTAAGCCAAAGTCGATTTCGTCAAAATGCAGGTCTGGGTCTTCAACTTCTTCTAGTAGAAAATCCACCTGCTCAAAGCAAACTGAAAAGAAAATTGTTTCAAAACCTAAATATCAATGGATGCCAAAATTAAAGTCTAATCAGTCATCATCATCCTCTGTATCTGCTGTAAATGAGAACTCAAATTCAGGAAAATCAAAAGATCAATCTGTAAACGTTAAGGGTCAACCCAGGATTGTAATGACCTGGGTCCCCAAATCTAAATGATTCCGCTCATCATGCAAGGACAGTTACGGAGGAATGTCGTCAGACCGTGGTATATCGACAGCGGCTGCTCCCGGCACATGACTGGAGATATCTCCCAACTGCGCGACATTCAGACATTTAATGGGGGATATGTCTCCTTTGCGGGCGGAGAAGGCGGAAAGATAACGTAGAAAGGAATGGTGACCAACGGAGTGCTCAGTTTTGAGAATGTCAACTATGCTCCTGAGTTGAAGCACAGTCTGCTGAGTGTCTCGCAAATCTGCGACAAGGGTTACTCAACACACTTCACCGATAAAGAATGTCTAATCTTAAAGCCGGGCATTGTCATTCCGGAGGAGTGGATTCTCGTCAAATCTAAGCGGGATGGGAATGCCTACATTATCGACATGAATAACAATGTACCCGATGAAGTCACTTGTCTCTTTTCCAAAGTCTCAGAACAAAACGCAATGCTGTGGCATCGTCGACTCGGCCATGCAAATGCAAAGAACCTGAACCGGCTTGCTAAGAACGAAATGGTCCGCGGTCTGCCTGTCAGAGATTTTATTACTTTTGAAAAATGTGTTTCCTGTGCTCAAGGCAAACATCATCGGAAACCACATCTGCCAAAGCAGGTCAACTCCATCAGTCAGGTGCTCCAATTGTTGCATATGGATTTGTTTGGTCCGGTCAACGTCCTCAGCATCAACCGAAATTCATATTTTCTCGTTGTGATAGACGATTTCTCTCGTTTCACGTGGGTCTTCTTGCTGTCCAACAAAGCTGGGATCGCTGACCTCATCAAGAAGTTCATTGTGATGATCGAGAACCAAACCAACAACCGAGTGAAAGCGCTTCGTACAGACAATGGAACAGAATTTAAGAATGCTGTTCTTGATCATTTCTACGCTGAGAAGGGTATTGTGCGTCAATTCAGTTCTTTCGAACACCACAACAAAATGGTGTTGCTGAGCGGAGGAATCGGACGCTACAGGACGCAGCAAGGACGATGCTATGTGATTCTAAACTTCCAGTTTTCTTTTGGGCGGAGGCGATCAACACGGCTTGCTACATTCAAAATCGTGTCCTGATCAACAAAGCCGAGATGAAAACACCGTATGAGATTCTCTATGGACACAATCCATCTGTCAGCCATTTCCGAGTATTTGGCTGCCCTTGCACCCTTCTCCACTTGGAATCCAATCCAAAGTTCAATGCAAAAGCTGATGATTGCTACTTTGTCGGATACGCTGCTCGTACTGCTTACAGGGTATACAACAAGAAGACGAAGCAAATCGTGGAGTCTTTCGATGTTCGTTGTCTTGAAGAGAATGAGACGGACGCTAGGGTGGGTCCTTCTTGGCTATTTGACTACACATCACTATTCAAATCTTTTAGTGTGTCGTCTGATAACCATGCTGGGTCTACCTCTGGCTCGAAGAATATCATTGAAGACGAAGATGAAGAGGTTGTCTACAGACCACCATTGGTTTCTGCTACTGATCCTCCGGTGGAGTCTACTGTTCCAATCGCTTCTCCTGAGTCATCAACGCCACAACCTACTCCAGATGCTGATGCTACTCCTCTTACTCCGGTCGAAAGAGAGTTCATGAACCAAGATACTTCCGCTGTCACTCAAAATTTGATGGAACTTATCTTTCCCGAACGAATCGCTGATGAGTTTGTAGCAAATCCACCAAATGAAGCTGGTACATCTACCGTGGATTCTTCTTCACATGAAGGAGCTATTAATATCCATAATCTTCTCGTTTCAGTCAATGACATCAGTCACGAAATCCCCTCTCGCATACAGCGCGATCATCCGATAGAAAACATCATTGGCCTGCTGGGCGACGAAGTTCGAACGAGAAGCTTGAGTGGAGACGTCAACATATGTCTCTATTCTTGCTTAATTTCTCAAATAGAGCCCAAGAACGTCGAAATGGCTTTGAATGAGCCCAGCTGGGTGGATGCCATGCATGACGAGCTCAATCAATTCGAAAAGCTCGGGGTTTTGTAGTTGGTGGAGCTGCCTAAAGGCAAGAAATCTCTCGACACTAGATGGGTGTTTCGGAACAAGCAAGACGATTCGGGTGTAATTGTACGTAATAAGGCGAGATTGGTAGTCCGTGGGTTCAGACAAATTGAGGGTCTTGATTATACAGAGGTGTATGCTCCGGTGGCACGCTTGGAGGCTATTCGTATCTTCCTCGCCTATGCTTCCTACATGAACTTCACCGTATATCAAATGGACGTCAAGACGGATTTCTTGTACGGCAAGGTGAAGGAGGAGATTTATGTTGACCAACCTCCTGGGTTTGTTAACTCAAAACTTCCTAACCATGTCTACAAGTTAGACAAGGCTTTATATGGGCTGCATCAAGCTCCCAGAGCCTGGTATGCTACCCTCACACAGCACTTGCTCGACCATGGCTATTCCCGCGACACTATTGATTAGACCCTATCCATCAAGCATGTCGGTGCAAACCAGATTCTTGTCCAAATATATGTGGACGATATCATTTTCGGGTCGACGTGTCCACAACTATGCAAGGAGTTCGAGGACGTCATGAAAAAGCGGTTCGAGATGAGTTCGTTGGGGGAAATGACCACGTTTTTAGGGCTTCAGGTCAAACAATGTTCAGCCGAAATCCTGATTCATCAAGCCAAATATGTGGATGATATGCTCGAGAAGTTCGGGTTCAGAGACGCTAAACCTGCCTTGACGCCCATGGCGGAGATACCACTGCTGACTCCTGATCTTGAAGGCGAATCCGTAGATCAAACGTACTACAGATCGATGATCGGATCGCTGATGTATCTGACTGCAAGTCGCCCAGACATTATGTTTGCGGTCTGTCAATGCGCGCGCTACCAGGCTAATCCTAAACTGTCTCATCTTATTGCTGTTTAAAGGATTTTTCGGTACCTCAAAGGCAGCCCAAAACTGGGTCTTTGGTATCCGAAAAATTCCGAATTTGATCTTTATGCTTTTGCAGACAACAATTACGGATGCTGCGATCTTGACAGGAAATCGACTTCAGGCGGATGTTAATTTCTAGGAGATAGGTTGGTGTCATGGCAGTGCAAGAAGCAGAATACTGTCTCGACCTCAATAGCAGAAGCGGAGTATGTGGCTGTGTCTGCCTGTTGTTCTCAAGTTATATGGATCCAACATCAGCTGTTGGACTACGGTTTGAATTTTCAAGAAACCCCTATATTCTGTGATAATGAGGCTGCAATCCAAATTGCTAAAAATTCGGTCCAGCACTAAAAAACCAAGCACATCGACATCAAAGTTCATTTTATCAGAGATTGTTATGAGCGCTCGCTCATTCGGCTAGAACAGGTTCCCACTGCTAATAATGTGGCGGATCTGTTCACCAAGCCGTTTAACAAAGCTCGATTCGATGTGCTGGTAAACTTTTTGAAAATGATTCGCTTTGAGGATTAATTTTTGTTTAGGTTAGTTTAAATTTGCGCATTTTAATTTCATTATCACCCATGCACAAATTTAGGGGGAGAAATAAACAAAAACCAAACAAAAAAATTAGAAAATTAAAAATCCAAAAACATTAGAAAAACCGAAAAATCAAAAATATTACTGAGAAGTGATGTTAAGGGAAGTGATATCAACAAGTGATAACAGGCAATCTGAGTCTGTGTAAAGTACCAAAGCTGAATTGTCTAGGCTCTGTGTTCGATGCGCTGGTAGGCACGAAAGATTTAAATGGACTTGACTAGGTATAGATGAACTTAAGGAATCTAGAGACTTGACAAATTCTGACCTAGATAGTTCCATTTAGCCTGACAATACGACGCTTGGATAGGTTGAGCAGGGAGATATACATGAGAATCCACCAGTCACATTAAAGAACCCGTATCTAGAACTGTGGTTTAACTTTTACTCAATGTACGGTTTATGTCCTTAATTCCGGTATTGACGGAGCGACTGGGGAATTCTGATAAAGTAGGTCTGTAGGAAATTATTTTCTTTCTCTCCTACTGTTAGTCATATGTTGCCTCCTCTGTGTGATCGAAAGATCCGACCTGGGCTGCAGCATATGCAACTCTATTTCTCTGCATCTTCTATCTATGCAATTCTTCCTATCTGTTAGTCATATGTTGTCTCCTTTGCGTGATTTAACAATCCGACCTGGTACACAGCATATGAAACCTTCTACTTCTCAATCCCTCTGAAATTCTAGTCAGTCATATGTTTCACTCTCCGCGTGATTGAAAGATCCGACGTGAGTGTACAACATATGCAATCTATATCTATCCTTTATATGAATAATCGTCTGCTCACCTAAAGTAAGGAGTATCTCGGAAGTTCTTGATTATTGGGGTATGTCAGGAAGCGGGAAACATGTTCTAGTACATCTAAAATTGAACAATTCTAAATTGTCTATAGATCTCGCTGCTCAATTTAGGTGGACAACATTATCCTTGGTCGTCGTCAGATAAATGGTCATTAGGTATTTTTATCTAATAACTTAGGATCAATCTGTCCTGTCACTGATAGCATTCCTAAAATTTGTCACAATTTTTCGTGCTTAAGTGGACCACAATACCGACGATTGACCAGATCTATTCATGAAAGGAGAGGTACTGATAAATGGAAAATGATTGTCTAATAACTTTGATCCCATATCACAAAAAGTTAATTTCAAGATAGAGGATTAAAATTAGTTTGAATTAAAAAATTTTGGTATTTTTATTTTATTTTCATTTTTTAGGATTGATAAATTTTAGAAAATGTTTTTTATTTTATTTTTATTTTTATTCTTTAAATTTTTAGGATTGGTAAAATTTAGAAAATTTTTATTTTATTTTATTTTATTTTGAAATTAATCCTCCAAGAGTTTTATTTCTAAAATGTTTTGGGTATTGGGCCTCACATACTTTCGGGTGCAGCCCACCGATTATGGATCCGGTTATGGATCCGGGTATGAACTGGATACGGACCAGGTATATAAGGGAAAGGGGACACCGAAATCTGTTCCTCCCCTCATTTTCCTCATTTTGACCGAAAACTCCCAGAATCTCTCTCTTCTCTCGAAAACTTTTTGTGTGATTTCTTGAAATTGATACTCAAATCTTACAGGTATGAAGATTCCGACCATGCCTATGTGTTTATTGCCATGAATCGACCAAGAAATCGAGGCTAAATCGTTAAAGTTGAACTGTCGGCGAGCTTTCGGCCGAAAACCGGCTTTCGGTCAAGCCGAGCCGTTTTCGGTCAAACCGGCTTAGACGGCTTTCGATCGAAGCCGTGTTCGGTCAAATCGGCTCATTTAAGCTGTATTCGGTCCCATATGGCTTTCGGTCTACACTCTGTTCGGTCCTAGGGCTTTCGGTCTGACTGTCTTGACCGAGAACCCATGTTTGACTAATAAAATTCAAATGAAATGGCCAAAATTAATTGATATAATTGAGAAAATAATTTTAATTTGTTTTAATCAAATGTTTTCTCACCTGGCCAGTTTTGTGCAGGTAAAATGGCAAGTCTAAAAATTACAGACAGTCACAATGCATCCATCCTTCTTGACGATCCTCCAGTGGCACATAACGAGTTCAAATCAATGATGTACAGGTTAAGGGAATGATGCATCTTCACAGCACTAACCTGGAATCCAGTCATCTATCTGAACCTAATCAATGAGTTCTGGAGATCTGCAAATGTCAAGAAAGGAGAAGATAGCTCAGTGATCATTGAAGCTTCTATCAAAGGGTGTAAAGTTGTCATCACTGAGCAATTTATCAGAGATATCTTGAAGATTGATGACAAAGCTGCTTATCCGACTGATATAGATCTGAGACTAGTTGACAAGTATCTCGAGAAGATGGGATACAAAGGAGTTTTTCCACCTACCCTGAAGAAGCTGTTACCTCCTTACTGGAGGTTTCTAGCCCACGTTTTTGTCAACTGCATATCTGGGAGAAAGGGTGGTTCAGACGAAATATCCTCGAGAAATACTCAGGCGATCGTTGCATTGGCTGCCGGGATTGACTTCAACTTCTCAAAGTTTATCTTGGAGGAGATGGTTACTAATGCTAACAAGAAGTCGAAGGATCAATTCCCGCTTTACCTAAGATTCATTCAAATCTTTATCAACAAGCAATACCCTGAGTTGGTCAAGACAGGAGAGATTCTTGACATGAAAGCCTTCAGACCAAACACTGTGAGCCTAATCAAACAGAACCGTAAAGGGAAAATCATGTTCCAAGGGAAGTACCCTTTCGAGAAATTTGGAAAGTTTGCTAAGCTGTCAGACTCTTCAGAATCCCATGGGTCGTCTGAACAAATGTCAACTGATCAAGCATCGTTAGATCATGAAAATGTAAATGATGATGTCATCACCGTTTCAGACCATGAGATTGAAGATGTTGCTCCGTCCACCATTGTTGCTGAAGATCATGATCTTGAGAATGTGACAGTTCAAAGTGATTTCAGTGAAGGAGGAGAAAATGATGATTATGAGGATCTTGACCTATCCGGTTACGACGGAGATGATATAGCGGTGAATTGTGGTATGAATGAGAATCTTTTGTCAAACGAAGACCTTGATGACTTCTTTGACTGCATCCATGATGGTGCTAATCAAACACCGGAGATAAGGGAGAAAGCTGATGCTCAAGAGACTGTGCCTCCGGTTACCGTTCAAGTGGTTGATTCTTCAACTCAAATGGACACATCATCAGGGATTCCTCCCCTTGATAATGTGGTTCCTACATCCGAGCCAGTTACAAGTAATTCCCAGATAGTCCTGACCTCCCAGCCCCCAATAAAAAGATGCAGAATTGATCCAAGGGTGGGAGTAATTTTTCCTGATCAAACTCAAACCACAGAGACTCCTCCATCTACAACAGTTGCCCCTTCCTCATTTGTGCCCATTCAAGAAGGTCCCAGCTCTATCCATGAAGCTGGTGGTTCGTTTGCTGGCCTGAGATCGTCTCCTCCAAGGCCTTATCATGATGCTGTCTCTGAGAGACTAGCCATACATTTGGCCCAGCAATTAAGTCCAACTCACTCCTCACGCGGAAAAGGAATATCCTTTGAGGAAGGTATATCTGGAGATGATGATGCCTCAGTGCCTGAGCTGAGAAAGGAGATTGGTGTGCTGAACCAGAAACTCATTGAGAAAGACCTCATGATCAGTCAGCACGAGTCTCGTATTGCTGATCTTGAGTCCACCAATGCTCAGCTCATCATTCGTATCGATGATCTCGAAGCAGAGTCACTGAAGACTGAGAAACTTTCAACTCTTGAGACTCACCTTGGTGCTCTGTCAGCATGCTACTTTGACATGAAACAAAAACTGACAGAGGAACTTGGTGACAAATTCAAGTCCTCAGTGGAAATCCTTCTAGTTGACCCTCCATCTGGAACCCATCCTGGTGACTCCTCCTCATCCAAGAAAACTATGATCTATGATAAATTTCCCACAGAACCTGTCCAAGCTCCTCATATAATAGCCATCAAGAAAGCAAAGCTGAATGAATCCTCCAAGAAACCGCAAATCATGTTCAAGAGAAGTTCAGATGACAATGCGCTTCCAGGTCAACCAAAAATCACTCGTACTGATCTTGAAAAGAAGAAATTTGTTCATTGTTATGGTGACCGATCTGGAATCAGATCATGGGGATTCCACGACCGTTTGAATATGTGGGTCATGAGACGGAAGAGCAATAATGTTGAATACTACAAGAATGTTCATGATTTCGAATCTTGGACAAGAGTTGATCTTACTGAACTTGTTAACGCTCCGTTTGCGAATCCGTCAGGCAATCCTCAAGCAACTCAATTCAGGTTATTTCTGGAAAATCAGACAAAGATGGGATTTCCTACTATGAAGACTGCCAATTCTATCATCAAGCTATACCCAAAAGTTATCGATCCAAAGACAGACAAACCTTTCAGAACTATGATGTGGCCTCCCACTAACCAAGTGAGGCAAGTTCCTGTGCTACAAAACTTCAGAGACAGGTCACTTGAAAACATGCTCTACTGGATTTATGATGAAACAACAGCTACCGCTATCATCAAACTTCCAAATGACAGTCTTCGTATCTATGACAAAAATGACTTGATACAGTTTGGAAAGTGGGATATCCATCACTTGTCTATGTTTCAAATTAAAGTCGCTGAGGAGATTTTTGAGCATGCTGCAAAGGAGTTCACTTCGATGGTGGCGGAAATCATCCAAAAGGAAATGTGGAGTGGATCGATGGAGGGGACCGATGTGATGCTGGTTGATAAAGACTAACTCATGCTAGCCGCAAACCAAGGGGGAGATTGAAGGGCCAATATATATGGTTTGGGCTAGGCAAAAATGTATAGATGAGTTAGGGAATTTGTCATTGTATTTTGGAGTCTTTTGTGCATGTTTGGTGTTTTCGGTCTAGATGAGCTTTCGGTTAGGGAGTAACCGAAAACAGGCTTTTGGTCAGCCTGACCGAAACCTATTTTCGGTCCATATTGGTATATATAGGTGGTCAAGTTGTCACTTGCAGGTTGTTGATCTACAGTTGTTTACTGTGTGGTTTTCGGTCCATTGAGTTGTATCAGACGGTTTCATGTGTTAATCGTATGCAAGCTCAAGTTCATTCCATCTTCTACTCATTTTCTTCTTTATTTTCATTTGCTTGATTGATCATTGGTGAAGATCCTTCCATCAAGGACCTTACACAAGGCGCTAGTAATTGATTCTGTTTGATTCATGTCTGTCGTTACCATCGTTTCGGTAATGACTAAGAAGATGATTGTTATTCCGACCCTAGTCGTCATATCAAATTGAGTCCAACTAAGAAGAGTATGTTACGTGTTTCAGAGAACCAAGTTCAATGTAACATCTGACTTAAGCTAGAAGATTGAAATGAAAGATAACCGAAGAGATTATATCACAATAGAAGTATCGAAATCGTTGTTAAAGTAAGAAGCTTGTAGCTAGAAGTGCTACATGCTAGAATGTGATTATATCACACTAGAAAATGATGGAAGGAAACTTTTATTCTGGAATTTGACTCTAAAAGACCTGAGTCTAAGAGTTGCATCATACGATGAGAGGTCATTGGAACATGACCCATTGGTCTATTACGATAATCGAAGTAAAAAACTTATCTTAAGTTAAGTCTATTAAAAAGAAAAAAGAGTCTCCAATAAGGATTGGTTTTTACAATTAAAAGTCCAACATAGGATAAAGAGCGGGTGCAAGATTGAGCACCGCCAACAGTCAAGAAGTCCAAGAGTTAGAAAGTCGTTAGAAAAGACATAAGAGTTACGGTTATTATCTCGGATGAAAAGGTAACCTATGGAGTCATTATACAAGCCCTGCTTCGTTGATGATTCCGGGACGTAATCATCCTAAGGGGGAGATAATTGTAACACCCGCAGATTCGGACTAGTAAATTTAGAGACAATAAGCATCAAAAATGACTTTTTGATAGAAGATTATTTAGAATAAATAATCTTAACCAAGGTATAGTATATGTCACAAGGTTTCCGTACATATAAAGAACGCCGAAATCTGAGTTATAACGAAGAAGTTATGACATGTCGAAGTTTTAGGGCTAAACCGGCCCAACACTGCGTAACGTAAAAAGTGAATTTTTGATAAATTACTTTTTAGCCTTAGCAATCTAAATGAAAGTCGTAGTATATGTTAAACCGAGAGCGTGCATAAAAAAAGGTCAAAATCTGACTTCGTATGAGAAAGCTTATGATTTATCTACGATTAGGCATAACACTCTACAACCCGAAAATCGAATTTTAGATCTATCGATTTTTAGCCAACACAACCTAAATGAGAATTGAATATGTCATTAATAGGAGCTCAATGATATAAAGACAGTCGAAAACGGACGTCGGATGAAAAAGTTATGAATTTTTAACGGATTTTAACTGTCTAAATCTGTTAAAATATTAAAATAAAGTCAAAATTAACCAACAGAGTCTAAACGAAAGTTGTAGATCCCGTCAATACCTATGTGTGGATATAAAGAACGTAAGAAAAAGAGCTCTTATACAAAAGTTACGAATTTTAGAAGATAATTAGTTTTTGGAGTAATCAGCGAGCGAAACGTTGAGCGATCTGAGCCACTCCTTCACCACAGCTTGGCACCAGATGATGACACCTGGCCACGAACGCCCAACGTTCAGCAAGGGAACGCCCCGCGTTCGAACCGGACTCAGCCTATAAATAGAGGCGCAAATCACCCCAAAAACTCACACCTTTCCCATTCTTTCTCTCTCAAACACCCCTCTTAGCCCCTCCCATTCCCTAGCACTTCCCAAGTGCTAGCGACTAGTCCCGGAGCGCCAGAAGCCTCCGAGAAGAAAAGCTTTTGGCTCGGAAGTTCTGTCCCCGCAAAGCCCGGTTCCTAGCCAAACCCTCTTATAAGTAAGTCACGCTTACCCTACTTTAAATATAGCTTATGTTTAAGTTTATTATCGTTATTATAAACTTATAAACAATATATATATATATATATATATATATATATATATATATATATATATATATATATATATATATATATATATATATATATATATATTATAAAATATAATATAAAAAGAGTTATTATAATATCTTTTAACTACTCGCGGTACGGGGAATCTGGTTTGAATGACAACATATGGTTTTTGGATTTCAGAAGTGCTATAATGCCAAAATCATCCTGCCCTCCGATGTTTCATGTCTGGCCCCTGTCGGTACATAGTGGTTGAAAATTATTGTTTAACACTTATAAAAAAATATCGCTCGTAAATATTCGCAATAAATATTAGACTAAAATCTAGCGGTAATGATACTAGGTTTCGTCGAAGGAAAATAGAATTGTTAGAAGCGAAGCGCTGCCCAAGTTTGGACTCATCACTTTAACAAGTGAGTGCATAGTTACTTTCATCTTACACATAGATATATGAAGTATTTGATATAAATTACGTGTTATGTGTGCATATAATCTGTGTTCTTGATATATATGTTGGATGAACAAAATATACATGTTTTATTCGATTTAAACTGTATACGTATTTTATACCTATAATTATGATCGGTAAAGATGGGTAGATTAAAGATGAGAGGTGAAAGATGAGAGATGAAAGATGATATAGATGATGAAAGGTGAAAGATTATGAGAAGCGATGACCCAAGCGATGGCCCAACCATCTAGCAGAGTATAGATGGCAACCACAGACTATTCTTTAAAACCTAGTGTAACACTAGCAGGCTCACAACTTATAGCTGTTGTGAACGATGTGTTCACCAGATGTGTTGGGTTTTTTCATACTACAACATCCTATGGTGCACATACAACCCTAAATACCTTGGATCTATGTTTTCACTAATTATACATGCAAATGGTTTCCAAGGTATTAATCTTACAACTAGCATGCATTTAACATAAAATTATAATATACTAGTTAGCATGACATACCTTTTGATGGAGCTTGAATTCTTGGTGTATTTGGCCTTAAAGAGCTTAGCCCCAATAGTGTGGAAGCCTCAAATGGAATCACAACACACCATGGACAAAGGATGAACTTGAGAGAGAATTCCATGCACACAAAAGACACCATGAACTCTAAAAAGATACAAGTGACGATTTTGGGCAATGAAGTATCTATTTTTATGTGGGATTTCTAGGGTCATGGATATAACCCAAATCCATACCCATGGGTTTTATGATCCATGGTTCATGTGGCCCAACTCTTTATGTATCCATACATAAACTTGGTCCAACATGGATCATAAGCCCAACACATATAAATATAACTAATTATCATAATTAGTCCCCATAGATTTAATTAGTCTCTTTCGACCACTAAATTAATTCCAAATTAATTCTTGATCACTACTAATTAAAACATATGATTTCATATTAATATATTATTATTTATAATATATTAATAAACCATAAATAACCTTCTCTCAAAAGTCCATCCTAACAAATTGTCCTGATGATATGCAACCAAAATGGACCATGCTACTCTCGGGTCGAATACATACCAATAATAGTTATGGGCTTAGACACCTAATCCAACAGTCTCCCACTTGCATAAGTCTAAAACTATTATTCAAGTATGACTCCAAGATCCCGACTAGCAATCGTAGCTCTTAAAGTCGCTGTCAAACTCTGAACAAATCAAATGACATGTCCATTAGATAAGGGATCATATATTCCTCCATTCTAGATATCATATGGACTGAGACATGGATTATAATCATTCTCTCTGTCCATTTGTTGTTTCCCGATTTCCGATTTATGACGACTGACTAATTGAACAAATCAAATCAGTCCAGGCCCGGCCGAGCACTTACGTTTGTCATCACCAAATCATCGAGGGGCCCACATATATCGTTTTTATCCCGAAGGTAAAAGGAATGGATAAACTTCGACTCATATGGCTTGTTCTACTACTTGTTGAATCATACACAAAGGCACGTTTTATAACATCGAGTTACCAATGCGTTTTCGTGCAATCAATGTATAACCAACTCATAGTAACAACTCATATCTCTAGGTTTGAAGAATATAAGATATTATCGTCTCATGATCACTCGTGATAAAATCCATGAAGTGATTCCAATGAGCGCGGGTTGAATCCAATACTCAGAACTTATGAGCACTCATGAGTGTTGTAGCCCTTTGTCCAACATCTTAGACCTCTACAAGCCAACCCATGACAGTCTTAATTCATATCTACTTCCAACATATGACCGACTGTGGATGGTTTGAATAACTTAGTCATCCAGAACAATGACCTAGTTTATTCTGGAAGTCAAAACATGCAAAATGTAACACAAGAATAATTGAATCGAATATGGTATCAAAACCTATGAACATAAATAAAACACATTTTATTTATCACCATATGATTACATATTATTCATTGTATACTGTTTCACCTATCAACTTTATTCTTGAATTTAAAACAATAGTTGTCCCATGCTCCAAGCATGTACACTATGTTTTCTAAACACTAGTCATGCCATACACCAAGTATGCATACTATGTTTGTCTATGATCTTTACTTTGTGAAATAGATCAATTGAACATAACTCCAATGATCCTCTTTTCATAGTCCCAAATCCTTACTGCAAATGCAAGAATTCCAAATTCATGCTATTTACTGAAATCTGTTAGATTCTAAACTTATATGCATTGATCCTCTTGTAATGATTATGCACAAAGTCAGATAGACTTGACAACAAACATTACAGAGCATTCCAAAGGAGATCAACTCCTTGGAAACATCATTCTTGCATTAAGTTTCCTAATCTTACACAGATTGAATAATTTCTAACTTTGAAACATTTCCATATTCCATTTTGACTATCACCTCTGAACAAGAGTTTCCTCCTTACAGATTATGTCAATATGGTCCTTCCAGAATTATCATTATACTTCCAACTGTCCTTGAGCAACCAATCTTTGGTAAGCCTTAGATTGTCCTCGACAATTGTTTAATCCTTTTAGTCATATCCAATTCTAGACCTTTTCCCTTCTTAATGCCCCAGGCATTTGGAAAATTTTAGAAAGGATGTATATAGCACATGCAATCGATCCTATATCCGAAGCATATGGGACACGATTCATGATGTATCACATAAAGACTAAACCAGTCTTTTGCTATAATATTTCCATTTCAATTTGCCAAGTTCTCATAATTCAGATTATGAAAAGGGATGTCGTAATCATAATCGAATTTTAGAACGCAAATAATGGACCCTATATTAGAATTTTCTTATGTTGAGCCATTCCAACATAACATTCATATATATACTTGACTAAATATGATTAAAACCTCAATCTAAGCTTTTAGATTTGAGATGAAGTATAATTTCCTCTCCCTTAATTATAGCAAAACAACTTTTTCCCAATTGAAACCTTTTGTTTTCTATAATTAACATTGCTAACTTGCAACCTTTATCATAATTATCATGCTCCCACTAACATGATGATTATTAGCATAACACTTATGCTCCCACTAGCTTTGACATGTACTCAGAAATCAGTTGAACTTCTAGAAAAAACAATACTTTATTGACTTTCTTACCAAAGTTCAGATTTCTGATACTAGATTGCTTTGATAAAACTTTATCAATATCATACACCTTATCTTAGATAGCTCACAGGTGTGTCTAAACAATTTCAGAACTATGAAAAGGGATGCCGTAACCATAGTCTCAATTGTTTAGACCTTTGCCACTTCTCACAAGTCCATGTTAGTGTGCCGGTTAACCACACAGCTCCACTAACGACTTTGAGAATGCAAATATCACAATTGCTATCTACTTCAAATCTACTTGGTGGAAGTGTTTCCTCACCATCATTTTCATGAATCGGAGAGAAACCTTATGACCCTTAGATTTAATGGTGTATGTGTTCTTATCCATGTGAATTGTCAAAAACATAGTCACAAGACAAGGATAATGACAAATCCAAACTCATATGGACTGAACTCAATCTTAATTTCTTGCCACCTGGCAGCTCAAGGGCCTGCCATTGCTTCCAAGTTGTTGTGCAACCAATTGAGAACTCTAAGAACTCATATGCAAAGCCAACTTTAACTGGAATGGGCACAGAATATGTCAACACGATAGGTTATAAACCTCAAGTCGTGTGCTAGTGAAGAACTTCAGGTTTTATTCTTGATTAGTTCTTGAGACTTTCAAGACCTTTAAGACTCCCACTGTCCTCTTGACATATAAGACTTTCTTGTCAGATATTCAAGAGATAGTGTGGATTCTAATCAAGACAAACACTTCACACAATTGGCCTTAGTTGGTCTTTGTTTTATCCAAAACATCACAACTTACCAATTTCAAATGTACAAGAGTAGAAAACTTTTACTCTTACATTTGAAAAGTGTTTTAAACCTTCTTTAAGACATGTCACTCAAGTTACAATCTTAGAGTATAACTCTAAGAATTGTTTTTGGAACGAAGTATGAATCATCTTCTTGATTTAACCACTTCAATAATTCATAACTCCTCTTCTTAACTATCAGAATGCACTTAGAGGATGAATTGTGATAAGGTCTCAAAATCATTAAGATGGTCTTAAAACATGATACTAAAGTACTCTCCCATCTTTTCAGATTTGAGAAACTTTTATCTTTCTGCCTAAATTGATTCTTTTTATTCGCTCTGCCATACATTGGAACCTTTTCCAATGTCTCAGAATTACACTTAAGCTTGTAAGTATAACCATATTTACTGAGCTATAGTAAATTATGACGAATAGTCTTATCGATCTTTTGTGGTGGACTCTGACCAGTGCAAAAGAATGTGTACCCGATCCCTTAGTCCTTCACTTGACTCACACACCCATGTGAACAAGTAGTTAGTCTTAATTTTTCCAATGCTCGAAAGTTCTCATTCATCATGCTATACAACTTGCATGATTCCAAGTTTCTATCCAACTGAAACTTGGGTGATGAGAATCTTTCCTTATTTGGTAAATTTAGACACTACCACAAATGAAAGAATCAAATTCATATTTCCACTCTTGCTCTTAATGGAATCTTATAAGCAACACAGATTTTCACAAATGCCATTGTAAGGATATTTTAAAATAAATAAAATCAAAAGATTTACCTTTTATTTTAAAACTTTGGGGAAAAACTTATCCTTACAATCCATATGAAAACTTGTTGTTATCTATTCCTAAGCAAAATACCATAACTCCTAAGAAGTAGCTCAAGAATCCGATCTTCAAACTATGCGATAGAAATCCATCTACGCGATCAGATTCAGCATATTCTTTCTTTAAGTTTCTTCACTTTTCTTTGATTCTTAAAACATCAACATGTGACCCAGTCACATCATGTATCAAGAACCTCAGAATAGAAACTTAGCAGAGTTAGATAGTGGACTTTACCTGAAGTAGAGTCAAACTTATTGACTTTAACATCCTTAGGTAAATTTGGCAGCTTCGCAACCAATGCCCCTTTCTTTGGCAATATAAACATATGGACCCTTTGGTAATGGGACTATCTTAGACTTAGCTTTTCTCTTTACCATTTGGTCAACCGAGTTGACTATGGCCGATCCATTTCCATTGGGAAGAGAATGCTTTTTTGGATTCCCAGTGTCATCATTGTCAATGTCCATAAAGTTTTTAGGAAGTTGATCTTAGGAAATAGATAAGATCATTAAGGGTCTTGTCATAGTCTGTTTCATAGGTGTTCCAGAAGAACTCACTATGTGACTTAGAAAGTAGTTGAGCCACCAACTTTCTCAAGACTTTGACACTCAACTCTCCCGGCTTGTCAATATGTGACTACATCTCCAAGATGTGATCACACATAGACCTTTGCTTGCCAATAGGGCTTGAGTGACCTTAAACTTTTCAGGAACTTGTGGGTTAGGGAGAATAATTGAAGGAGGTGAAAGAAGTATGATTTCCATGGGACATCATCTTCTTTTAGGAAAGCTTGTTTCAAGAGATTTGGGAAGATCATAAATGTCTAAACCAGACATCTTTTGGGAGATACTCAAGATCGTTGATTTAAAGTCCTTAATATAACACCCAATATGAAATATTACGGCTAGGACCCAACACAATACTTTTATAACTTGGAAGAGGGATGCCGTAATCCAAGCTATAAAATATTTGAAGGTAGGCGAATGACGATTCACCAATTTCCACCATGAAAATGAAATATATATTATCAGGTTTTAATTGGTTTTTGAAACTCCTAGATCTTTGAGATTCATTGAACTGTTCAATGGCATGTTTCAATCTCGAGTGTGCCCTTCAGGTTTTGTGACTGGGATGCCGAGGATGACAAAACAAGGTGTGAAGTAACCATGCAAATTACTTGGTACCCTTAAGTGTTTACCCCTCAATCGATGTGCCGGTTAACCACACACGCTCCATCGATACTATGATAAACATTAGGTTACCCTTTGCCTACCTTGTTAAATACGAGTTAGTGTGCCGGTTAACCACACACGCTCCACTAACCGACTTAAACAAAGTGCAAAGTGTAATTTCATGGATTAGCACCTTATTCACTTTTTCCTAAGTAAATAAGATTAGGTATTTATAAAAGGTTTAGTTACTTAGTATTTATCATTAATACTTTTAATGAAGGGAAAATTATAGTCTTTGTCCTACCCGTTCGGCTAACGACCCTCCACTGGTCAAGGAAGCGGTGGGTGAGAGTGGACACCCATTAAACTGCCATTTTATAGGCAGTAACCTTATACCCCCCTTATAGACCGGCTTCGTGAATGAGGCCTACTAACGGTAAGACTGACTTTTTTCTTATACATATATATATATATATATATATATATATATATATAAGTATTAACTATTAATATTATAATAGTATAATGGTGTATTTTAAACATTTAAAATACTTGGTGGTTTAATCTATTAATTAAACTATACTCTTAATTTAATTAAACTTAAACCATGTCTTTATGGAATTATTAACTCTTTTAATTAGACACTTTAATTAATTTAATGAAGTCCATAAAGTTTGAACTTTAACTTTTAAAATTCTTGGGTTTGGAATTAAAGTGTATATGGGGTTTGACTTTACAAATTCCAAAACTTGAGGACAAGTTTTGAACAATTCAAAAAACTTATGGTTTCCATAACTTATGAATTTTAAAGTGGTTTAATGGAAAAAACCCTTCAAGTTCCATAACTTGTAGACAAGTTACGGAAGACTTTAAAAGCATTAAAAATGTGACTCTTCATTTTTTCATAACTTATGGAATTTTTATGGGTTTTAAAATTCATAAATGTGACTTTTCATGTAACTTGAGGACAAGTTACAAAAACACATATTATGAACAACTTCAATATTAATTTGGATTGAAAACAACTATCTCATAATTTTTCCTATTAATCTAAACAAACTCATAGACATGAACATTCATAATCAACATTTTTCAAGCATCATATAAACATGTATAAAACTTGAAACTTTGATTATTATCCTTTATTTGGATGAGAATAAACATTACCATAGTATCAAAAAACAAATTTTATGAACAAAAACACTTTGCGGTAATGATTCTAATCCAAAACAGGCCAAAAAACTCGAAGATAAGCTGTCAGGGGGTCCAACTCGTCGAGTGCATGAACCAACTCGACGAGTTGGATGAATTTGTTCATGGACTCGTCGAGTCTGCTGTCCCGACAACAAAAAATTCGATTTTTTTCAGTTTTTTTTCCATCAACTTGCATCAAGTATAATTGAAAACAACCCATGGCTTTGATACCACTGTTGGGTTTTTTCATACTACAACATCCTATGGTGCACATACAACCCTAAATACCTTGGATCTATGTTTTCACTAATTATACATGCAAATGGTTTCCAAGGTATTAATCTTACAACTAGCATGCATTTAACATAAAATTATAATATACTAGTTAGCATGAAATACCTTTTGATGGAGCTTGAATTCTTGGTGTATTTGGCCTTAAAGAGCTTAGCCCCAATAGTGTGGAAGCCTCAAATGGAATCACAACACACCATGGACAAAGGATGAACTTGAGAGAGAATTCCATGCACACAAAAGACACCATGAACTCTAAAAAGATACAAGTGACGATTTTGGGCAATGAAGTATCTATTTATATGTGGGATTTCTAGGGTCATGGATATAACCCAAATCCATACCCATGGGTTTTATGATCCATGGTTCATGTGGCCCAACTCTTTATGTATCCATACATAAACTTGGTCCAACATGGATCATAAGCCCAACACATATAAATATAACTAATTATCATAATTAGTCCCCATAGATTTAATTAGTCTCTTTCGACCACTAAATTAATTCCAAATTAATTCTTGATCACTACTAATTAAAACATATGATTTCATATTAATATATTATTACTTATAATATATTAATAAACCATAAATAACCTTCTCTCAAAAGTCCATCCCAACAAATTGTCCTGATGATATGCAACCCAAATGGACCATGCTACTCTCGGGTCGAATACATACCAATAATAGTTATGGGCTTAGACACCTAACCCAACAAGATGTACTCTAAGAACCCATTGAAATGTATTGTGGGTGGACTCCCAAAAATAATAATGTCAATAAAAGAGATAAACCTTGGCAGCTATGGACTTAGTGCCTAACAGATAACATCGGCAACTATGGACTTAGTACATGTTAAATAAACCCTGGCAGCGATGGACTTCGTGCCTATTCCTTAGGAAAATCCTTAGGAATAAATATTGAGGAATAGATGATTCTTAGGGAAGATACTTAAGAATAAAGAATATAATGGGGATGGGTAATTGGGTTAATTCTTTGATGATGAAACATAATAACTTTATTATTGTTGGTTGAAAACCCTATGTATTCACCAGGTTTCCCAACCTGACCCACTCAGTTTATTTGTATCACAGTGTCGACACGAAGCCACATTACACTGAGAGATTAAAGAAGATGTAAATCATTAGTATAAAAGAATGTAAGGCCTGTTTATGCTTATGTTTATGTATTGACAATGACATCCCAAAGTTTTAATATAAACAAAATACATTTCTTCGGAAATGCTTTGATAACATCTTTATCCTGTTTTCTGGGAATAAACTCCGCAATATTATTCTTTAAAATCGATACTATGATTTTCAAATAAGCATAAATAAAATTTTTAAAATGACCGTGAATTTAGAGATGTCACAGTTGGTATCAGAGCATTAGTTTAAGCGAACTAGGAATTTGTAGGAAATTTTTAGACTTAAACTTAGAATGCTAAGCGTTGATCGTGATGAGTATGTCTAATATATTTTAGGTAGTACACATGAATAGACACACACACACTAGCTTATTTAAGGAAGATGCCTAAATAGTTTTTATGTGCTAAATGAGTGCATAGTTAGTTTCATCTTATACATAGATATGAAGTATTTAATATAAATTACATGCTATGTGTGCATATAATCTGTGTTCTTGATATCTATGTTGGATGAACAAAATATACATGTTTTATTCGATTTAAACTGTATACGTATTTTATACCTATAATTATGATGGGTAAAGATGGGTAGATTAAAGATGAGATGAGATGAAAAATGAAAGATGAGATGAATGATGATAGATGAAATATGATATAGATGATGAGAGGTGAAAGAAGATTAGAAGCGATGGCCCAGTCATCTAGCAGAGTATAGATGACAACCGCAGACTATTCTAGACAGTCCAGTGGAACACTAGCAGTCTCGCAACCTGTAGATGTTGTGAACGATGTGTTCACCAGATGTACTCTAAAAACCCTTTGAAATGTATTGTGGGTGGACTCCCTAAAATAATACTGTCAATAAAAGAGATATGTAGCTATGGGCTTAGTGCCTAACAGATAACATCGGCAGCTGTGGACTTAGTGCTTGTTAAGCAAACCCTGGCAGCGATGGACTTCGTGTCTATTCCTTAGGACAATCCCTAGGAATAAATATTGAGGAATATATGATTTTTAGGGAATATACTTAAGAATAAAGAATATCATGGGGATGAGTAATTGGGTTAATTGTTTGATGATGAGACATAATAACTTTATTATTGTGGGTTGAAAACCCTATGTACTCACCAGGTTTCCCAACCTGACCCACTCAGTTTATTTGTATCACTGATGTCAATACGAAGCCACATTACACTGAGAGATTAAAGGAGATGTAAATCATTAGTGTAAAAGAATGTAAGGCCTGTTTATACCTATGTTTTTGTAGTGACAATGACATCCCAAAGTTTTAATATAAACAAAATACATTTCTTCGGAAATGCTTTGATAATATATTTATCATGTTTTTTGGGAACAAATTCCGCAATATTATTCTTTAAAATGGATACTCTGATTTTTAAATAAACATAAATAAAAAATTTAAAATGACCGTGAATTTGGGGATGTCGCATAATATAACTGGTGTTGTTTCTATTTTTTCTTTCTCTAGGCTCAACTCATCGGTATTTTTCTGGACTGCATAATCAAGTATTAATCATCTTATTTTGCTGCGACATATAGACTTGAAATTTAGTTAATCTGTTATCAAATATATGTAATTTAACATTGAAAGTTATTGTGTTTTTTTAACAACAATGTGTTTCTGATACTGGGTATAATCAGGACCGGTTAAAATCAATTGTTTTTTGGTTAACATCTCTGTTTTACCCCTAATTGATTGCTAAGCTTAGTACAACACGATCATGTTCTTACTTAATCGACACTCTTAATGGATTTCATGATCACATATGCATTGTACAATGCTAAAATCGATTTTTTATTATTTTTTTAACGTCTTCGTTTCACCCCTACTTGATTGCTAAATTTAGTACAACACACTCGTGTTCTTTCTATCACCAATTCTTTTAACTGATCTTTTTGTTATTTGAACTTTTATCTTAATATCATTTATAGCATTCAAATTTTATTTTTAATGTCACTAACAACAACTACGACAATTGTCAAGGTCAAATTCAAACCTTTATATCAATGACAACTCCTTGTGGAACACTTGAAAATACTTGGAAATAATATATTGCATTACATTACATGTTGTGCCTACATCTTATCTATCATTGTTGATTCCTAGACATAAGCATTTGCAGTAACCATTTTGCATTCCATGAGTCTTTAACAACTTGCAACAAAGAAAGGTCAGAAATTGAGCTTAATGCTTCCCCATGAAAGCGAAAGCTCTCTGGAACAGTGTTCAGACTAGTCAACTTCTCAAGTAGAGCATCAAAATTGAAGTAATAAACCTAGAAAATTACTAGAGGGGAATCTTGGAATTTTGCTTGATGGATTATATCAATTTAAGGTTATTATACTCAAACTTTTCGTCTTACAAACAAATGATAAATTCATCTTTTCATGATACTATCTCTAAAACATTTAACCTCCCATAAAACAAACTTAAAATCATCATCATCATCATCGTTTGGAAGAGGGTAGCTTGCATCTTGAAGAAGCTCTTCGTCATGCAATGATTTGAAGAATTATGATTCTTATTAATGGTTTGTTAAAATAAATGAATTTATGGCCCTCAAATTCAAAACAAGAACAATACATAGGGGTATTTCTTTTTACAAGGATAAACTGCAAATCACTAATACATGCAGAAGGGTAAAATGGTAATTCAACGAAAAATGATTATTTACTTTTCTTTTTCTGTAAAAAAGAGATACAACCGTTAAACTAATTAATAAAAAAAACAATGTTTTATTTAATACATACATAAAAGTTATATGGTCATTAAGCAGAAAAAGATTAGTCCTTTACTTAATACACATCAAAGCGTAAAAACATCATTGATGATTTAATTGATACATAATGAAGGCTAAAATCGTCTTTTAGCAGATAAAAAAGTGGTCATTTACTTGATTCATATAGAAGACTAAAATTTTCATTCATAACAATTATTACAATCTATCAATAGTTTTTTTTATTTAAATATATTCAATACCTACTTATTTATCATTTCGTTTGTATTTATGTCGAAAGTTTACTTTAAAAAAATGCTTAATGTTTACAGATTAAGTTTCAGTATCATTATTTAAAATATGTCAATAACATTTTATTAATATAGATTAAATTACTAACATATTCATTATATCGTTTGTATATATGTAAACATATTCCTTTTGAAAAATACTTAATGTTTACACCTTTATATTAAACTTTTAATTTATTAAACCTGTGTAGTACACAGCTCTCACACCTAATGTATAACATAAAGTCAGTCAAATCAAGAGTATGCGTCCTTCACGAAGCCACACAATAAGAGAGGTATAAGGAAACAACCTATAAAATAACCGTTGAATCGGTGTCCTTTTCAACCATCGCTTCTTTGTGTGGTGGAGGGTTGTTGGCCAACAGGGTTTGATAGGAGACTAATCACATTAAAAGTATAATGTATAAGTATTATAACATTCTACAAAATATCACTCTAGTTTCTTTAGGAAAAATGTAAAATTATATGCTAATCCATAAAAGCACACACTATTTCTTTGCGAGTCGTCAGTGGAGCATGTATGGTTAACCGACACACTAATATGGGACTACAAAGATGAAATGATGGTGCAAAATCGATATTTATGGTTGTTGATGGAGCCTGCGTGGTTAACCGACACATCAATGTGAGATCATAAACGACCTCGAGGGTGTCACATGGGTTTGCATGGTTATTCACATCTTGCTTGTGATACTTGACATCCCAATCACAAATTGAAGAGCATAATGTGTGATTAAAATGTCATTAAATAGTTCAATGAATCTCGAAAGATTTAGGAATATCATAATAGATTGAAATTGGTAAAGTGCTTTACCTACCTAAAATAAATTTGCAATTAGATTACGACATCCCTCTTCTTATGTAACACCCACTTTTTGCCTTATATTGTAAATGACCAGTTACGTAAATAGACGTTTTTGATAGATGACTATTTAGATAAATAGTCTTGAAAAAAGTTGTCGTAATCGTAAAACCGAGAGAGTGCATATAGAGAATGATATGTGCATCACTCTATAGTCCCCCTGAGGGCAAGGTCGACATTTCGATTGCTTTGTTCGAGGCGGGTCTACGCTTACCCATTTCAGACTTTTTCAACCTGATCATTCACAAATACGAGTTTTTTGTGAGGGAACTGACCCCAATCTCCATAAAAATATTGTGGGATTTGAGCTTCTGTGTCGTGCCCTAGGTTACCAGTCGACTGTCCTGGCGTTCAAGCACTTTTTCAATGCTTCCACCCAGTCTGGGACTCAGACCCTTTCTCACCGACGAGGAGTCTCTACCCTCATCCATGATCAAAAATCCAAAAAGAATTGGCAGGAGAAGTTTTTGTAGGTGAACAGTGACCTTGTGGTGCTTAGCTATCCTAAGACCAAGGCGTATGTAGACCGTGCTCCAATGCTCTTTGGTGCTGACAAAGAGTTGGAAGTTGCCCTAGAGAAGGTTAACATCTATGGTGAGGACTGGCTTGACTGCTTCTTGGCTACTGGTGGGATGAGCGCCGCTTGGAGGGCTCGTGGGAAAATGCCCGAGTTTTTCGTCGAGAGAGAAGGCATGATGCTTCGTCTTTTGCTTTCCCTTGCCCCCCTTTTTTACTCGGAAAAGTACTTTGAAATCGGTAATTTTGTTAACCGCTGTTACCTTTGTTTTTTGTCAGGTGTGAGAGAGATTATCTCCTTAGAGAGAGCTCTACGAGGTTTATTCGATGGGAATCTTGAGTATCGAGACATCGACATTGTAGAGACTATCCCACCACCTGTTTCCGATCAGGGTATCGAGGCTATATCTGAGTCTCCTGCCGGTTCAGAAGATGTTGTTGGCGTTGAAGAGGAGCCAGATAGGCAGGACGTCGTTGTTACCAGTGCTTCTCAGAAGGATCCTGTCCCTTCCGGGTCCCTAAGGAGTCTCCGACGTGTCAAGAGGCCATTCGCTTTGCTGGAAACCTATTCTGGCGGTAGCATTGAGACGGCTAGCACCGAGCCCCCGCTTTGCAAGAAACGTAACTTGAGTTTCTTGATAGGGGGTTCCAATGGTTCTACCAGTATCCCCGATAAAGTTCTTTGAAACTGTTGGAGGGGGCACATAATAGGGCGACTGAACTGCCCTGCCCGGTAATAAAGAGAAGAAAACTACCGATGTGACTGACCCGGATCCTGTTGCTAAGAGAGCCAAGGTGAAGGCTGGATCTGTGCCTTCTCGTGGTCATGTGTCAACTTCTCCTGGTAAAACGGGAGTTGTCCCTCCTCCTTCAGGGTCTCACTCGGGCATCTATAGGCCGTCTTGGAGCTTAACCCCTAAAGACCTTGTTTCCGACCACCACACTGCTCTTGAGTGGTGTCGGCATGCTTTTCCGCCCGCCACAACTAAAGCTTTGACCGTTTTGGCGGATGAGCACATGGCTGACGGTCTTCGTTATGCCGCCGCCCAAGTTTCCTCTTACTTGGTATCGAATGCCTAGCATATATCCGAAATAGAGGCTATCCAGTCCTATTCGAACAAGATGAGCGTTGAATGTGCGGAGTTGAAGGCTCAGGTGGCGAAGATGGAGGATGATAAGCGCAACTGGGAGGCCCAAGAAGAGCTTGTGTTGTGCAAGAAGGCGAGCCTGAAAGAACATCTGGCAACGGGGAGGTGAAGCACTTAACTGATCGTGTAGGGGCCCTAACCTTGGAGAACACTGGTCTGAGCGAACGAACGGCGGAGCTAGAGGCAGACCTGGTTGGGGAAAGCGCTGCAAGGGGTGTGTTGGAGAAGGACATTGCGTGGATCCTTCGTGATGGGCTCTGCCGGATTATAGACAAGGTGATCGAAAGCCCCAACTTCCTCAAGGGCTTGGTGCACGTGCATGTTGCTTGCGTAGCAGCAGGTATGGAGCAGGGGAAGGGAGCTTTGAGAGAACTGGTGGTTGCTGGGAAGTTCGACCCAGAAGTGGAGGTGGATGTGGCCACCAAGACTCGGGAGATGGAGGACGCCATTGCTACGTTCACGGAGACAGATTTTGCTAGCTATCTTCGTCTTGGTGACATAGATTTGGCTGCGCTCCGTGTTCTCTGCCAGGATGTGTTGGATATAGTGTCTAAGTCCATAACTATATTTGGTATGTACTTGACCCGACCCGTCATGGTCTATTTGGGTTGCATGGCATTGCAACACTTGGATAGACAAAATGAGAAAAAGGAAACTTAAGGTTTATTAATATATTATAAGTTCTAATATATTTATAATATTATTTAATTAGTATTGGTCAAGAATTAATTTAGAATTAGTTTGGTGATCAAAAGGAGACTAATTAAATATATGGGGTTGATTGTGTAAATCATCCATTCTTATATAGTGGGCTAATGATCCATGGTTTATGGAGTTGGGCTAAAACCCATAAGGTGCTCCATGGATAGTCCATGGGGGTTATAAACCCATGGATCATGGGAAATGAAAAGCCATGTCAATTAGGGTTTACATGTGGTAACCCTACTTGTGACACAACTATAAAAGGACCCCTTGACTAGCAAAATCGGACAACTAAGTGTAAGAACAAGAGGGCAAACCGATTTTGTGTGATAGTGAACTTATCTCAAGTTATTCTAAGTGTTGTGGTGTTGTGTGAAGCATTTGAGGCATCACATTTGGGGTGCTAGGCTCACAAAGTCATCAAGGAATCCAAGCTACTAAAAGGTATGTTATTCTACATGATTTTTATATTACATGTTCCCCATAACATGCTAGTTAGGATGTAAACCTTGGAAAATCAAATTTACATGTATATTAGAGAAAACATAGATCCAAGGTTTCTAGGGTTGCATGTACACCATAGGAGTGTTAGAATGCTCAAAACCCATCAGTGGTATCAGAGCCTAGGCTTGTTTTCTGTATACTTGATGCAAACTGCTTGAAAAAGTCGAAAACTGTTCACTGTTCGTATGAACACATCGAGTCCATGGGGGGACTCGACGAGTCCATGAGTAAATTCATCCTACTCGTCGAGTAGGATCATGCACTCAACGAGTAGAAGGCCCTGTGAGCAGATTTTCGAGTTTTGCTGCCGGAAATGGACTAGAATCATTACCCTAAACTGTCATGGACTTATAAAATCTGTTTTTTGAAGTGGTAATGATTATGCTAATCCATATTCAATGGTTATTATCAAATTTCAAGTTTTATATGTGTTAATATGATTCTTGAAAATTGTTTGATATGAATGTTTATACTTATGAGTTTTAGAAGATCATAGGAATTATGTGTAACTTGCTTGTTAGTATGATTCTTGATCTTAATGCCTAATGATGGAGTCCATAATTTGTCCTCAAGTTATGGATAACCAAAAAGTCACTTCTTAAAAAGTGTTATTAAAGAATAAGAGGTTAGATAAAATGAAGAGTCTTAATTTTAATGGACCATTAAACTCATAAGTTATGAAATGAAAAGTCTTGAATAGTTTCAATACTTGCCCTCAAGTTTTGGAATTTGTAAAGTTTTACACCCTAATACTTTAATTTCCAAATTGAACTTTAGAGTTTTAAAAGTTTACAATTCAACCCTTATACTATTATTATATTAACAGTTTACATATATAGATATGTATAAGAATAAGTCAGTCTTACCGTTAGTAGGCCTCATTCACGAAGCCGGTCTATAAGGGGGGTATAAGGTTGTTGCCTATAAAATGGCAGCTTAATGGGTGTCCACTCTCACCCACCGCGTCCTTGACTGGTGGAGGGTCGTTAGCCGAACGGGTAGGATAAGACCTTAATGCTCATTAAAAGTATAAGGAAATTATAAAGTAACTATACTTTAATAATTCCCAATCTTAGTTACTTTAGGAAAAATGTGAAATAGGTGCTAACCCATGAAATTACACTTTGTACCTTACCAAGTCGTCAATGGAGCGCGTGTGGTTAACCGACACACTAACAAGGACTAGTAAGAGTGGTAAAGGGTAACTTAATTTTAACATAGATCGGTGGAGCGCGTGTGGTTAACCAGCACATCGATTAGGTGATAAAAGTTAAGGGTACGAAGTCAATTTGCATGGTTATTCACACCTTGTTTGTGATCCTTGGCATCCCAGTCACAAACTTGAGAGGGCACAATCGAGATTCAAACATGCCATTGAAAGTTTAATATATCTCAAAAGATCTAGGAATTTCAAATCCAATAAAACTTAATAATCTATTTCGATTTGTGGTGGAAATTGGTAAATCGTCATTTACCTACCTTCAAATATTTTATATCTTGGATTACGGCATCCCTCTTCCAACTATAAATAGTTTGTTGGGTCCTAGCCTTAATATTTCATTTGGGTGATTTATTAAGGACTTTTTATCTAATAAAACTTGTCTTTCTTTCTTTCAGATGTCTTCCAATACTGCTACTGGCTCAAACCCTACAGGCTCCTTTTCCCTAATGAACTTGTGTGGGAAAGTCACTTTTGATGGTTCCAATTTCAATGAATGGATTAGGAACATCAGAATGATTACTCGCTATGAGGGCAAAGAGTATGTCCTCGATAAGGAGCTAAAGGTTATCGATGAGTCGACTTCTACTCCTGAGGAGATTGCTGAGTACACTAACCATGAGAAAGATGCCACTAAGGTGTCTTGCATCATGTTGGCCATAATGACAGCAGAACTCCAGAAATCCTATGAAGATTTCTACCCTTTTGAGATATACCAGGATCAGATGGATAGATACCATCAGAGTGCTCGTCAGGAAAGGTATGAAATCATTTCCTCCATGATAACAACTAGGATAAAGAAGGGAGAATCCCTCACCGGTCACTTGTAGAAAATGCAAAGGTTCGTGGACCGGTTATTGAAGCTTAATGTGGACTTCCCTGAGGACATGGCGATTGACATCATTCGCCATTCCTTACCTCCAAGTTATGATCAGTTTCGTATGACCTATCATATGAACAAGGAGGAAGTCACACTAAGTAAGCTTCAAGGACTTTTAAGGACCGCTGAAAGTGGCCTTAAAAGCAAATCCGATGTTACTCCTACTCCTACTACTGCTCATGTTCTGGCAATTGGGCGGGGAAAGGGGAAGAAGAGGAAGACCCCTTCTAAGGGTACCAAGGGAAAGTCTCTTGATGGCTCCTCTTCAAGTGGAACCAAGAAAGGTTCCATTCCTCCTTCTTCAAACCCAAAGGAAGCACAATGCTTCTACTGCCAGGAAAAGGGGCACTGGAAGCGAAGCTGCCCCAAATACTTGCAGGATGTAAAGGATGGGAAAGTTAAACCCACCCATGCAGGTATTTACACTATATTGTCTAATAACTCATTGCATACTAACTCTCGGGTGCTTGATACAGGTTGTGGTATTCACATTTGTACTGATTTGTAGGGCCTAAGAAGAAGTGAGAAAGTGGAGCGCGGGAAGATAAACTTAATCATGGGGAATAGGAAAGCATCACCTGTTACCAAGATAGGAGTTTATTCTTTATTGCTTAATAATGGGTTAATGTTAGATTTGAATAAATGTTGTTACTCGTCTGAAATGGCAAATATTATTTCCTTTCATGGCTTGTACAAACAAGGGTTTACCTTTTCATTTGATAATGATAATGGTGCTATTAATGTTTATTACAATGATGTATTTTACTTTAAAGCATTACATTGTGATGGTGTATATGAAGCTGTGAATGTTGTATATAATCAAGGAAATAATTTGTTGTGTATTGATTCTTCAAGTTTAGACAAAACATACTTGTGGCATTGTCGTCTTGGACATGTTAACAAGAAGCGCATGGGACAACTCCAAAAGGCTGGAGTTTTGGAATCATTTGACCTAAAGTCGGATGCGAGTCTTGTTTACTTGGAAAAATGACAAAATCACCCTTCACTGGTACTTGTGAGAGGGGTGAGGGTTTGTTGTACCTCATACACATTGATGTGTGTGGACCCTTCAGAACCGCCACAAGGGATGCTAATCGCTATTATGTGACTTTTACTGATGATTATAGTAGATATGGATATATCTACTTAATCAAGCATAAGTCAGAAACCTTTGAAAAGTTCAAAGAGTTTAAGCAGGAAGTGGAGAATCAACTGGGTAGGAACATCAAGATGCTCCGATCCGATCGGGGAGGAGAGTATCTTAGTATCGAGTTCCTTGACTATCTTAAGGAATGTGGGATTGTCTCACAATTGACACCTCCTAGGACACCACAGCTGAATGGTGTGGCTGAGAGGCGTAATCGAACCTTGTTGGACATGGTTCGTTCCATGATGAGTCGAGCTTCGTTACCAATCTCATTCTGGGGGTATGCCTTAGAGACTACCGCCCATATCCTGAATCTAGTCCCTACTAAAAAGGTTGACAAAACACCTCAGGAGTTGTGGACTGGGAAAGTTCCCAATTTGGACCACATCATGATTTGGGGTTGCGAGGCCTTCGTGAGGCGTGAGTCTCATGATAAGCTCGAACCTCGAAGTGAGAGGTGTATTTTCATCGGCTACCCACAAAGATCCTTTGGTTACCTCTTCTACAGACCTAGTGAGAATGTGGTCTTTGTAGCTAGAAGAGGAGTCTTTCGTGAGAGAGAGTTCATAAGCCAAGGAAAAAGTGGGAGGTAAATTGACCTTGAAGAAATTCAAGAGTCAAGTGGTGAAGGAACCTCAAACCCGAGCAATCAACCTGAGGAGGAAACTCCTGTTGATCCGACTGACGAGCCCATACCTCTGAGGCGTTCCACAAGAGTTAGGAATGCACTTGAGCATTACTATGGTTTCCATATTACTGCTGAAGGTGATACACTTATCAGTGATAGCACACTGGTAAGTCTGGATGAACCTAACGGCTACTCGGATGCCATGGTAGGCCCTGAGGCTGCTAAATGGAAAGAGGCTATGGACAGCGAGATACAGTCAATGTACGACAATCAAGTTTGGAACTTGGTTGACAGTGTACCAGGTCGTAAGACAGTCGGGTGCAAATGGATGTTCAAGAAGAAGACCGACATGGATGGTAATGTACACACGTATAAGGCACGACTGGTTGCAAAGCGATTTTCTCAAACTCCGGGAGTTGATTATGATGACACCTTTTCACCAGTAGCAAAGATTAAGTCTATTAGGGTTATGCTAACCATTGCTGCATTTCATGACTATGAAATATGGCAAATGGATGTCAAAACCACTTTCCTTAATGAAAAGTTGGCTGAGGATGTTTACATGAGTCAGCCAGAGGGTTTTGTCAGTACAGAGTACCCTAATAAGGTGTGTAAGCTTGAGAAATTCATCTATGGATTGAAACAAGCACCTCGCAGATGGAATCTTTGCTTCGATAAGAAAGTCAAAGAGTTTGGCTTTTCGAGGAGCGAGGATGAGTCCTGTGTATATGTTAGGGCTAGTGGGAGTATAGTTAGCTTTTTGGTGTTGTATGTGGATGACATACTACTCATAGGAAATGACATCCCAACCTTGCAGGAGGTTAAGTCCTGGCTTGGGAAGTGTTTCATTATGAAGGACCTTGGGGAGGCTGCCTATATCCTAGGGATAAGGATATTGAGAGACAGGAGTAAGAGACTAATTGGACTTAGTCAGAGTACTTACTTGGATAAGGTGCTGAAGAGTTTCAGTATGCAGGATTCCAAGAAAGGGGAATTACCGATCCAGAGTAACGCCAAACTGAGTAAGACTCAGAGTCCGAGTACAGAGGCTGAGATAGCTGAGATGAGTCATGTACCATATGCTTCCGCTGTGGGCTCAATCATGTATGCTATGACTTGTACTCGCCCTGATGTGGCCTTTGCTTTGAGCATGGTCAGTAGATATCAAGGGAACCCTGGAAAGGCTCACTGGTCTGCGGTAAAGAACATTCTCAAGTATCTGTGAAGGACTGAGGACTGGGTCCTTACCTTTGGTGGTAGTAATGACTTGAGAGTGGCAGGGTATAGCGATGCTAGCTTTCAGACTGATAGGGATCATTTCCGCTCCCAGTCAGGCTGAGTCTTTATCCTAAATGGAGGAGCAATTACTTGGAAAAGTTCCAAGCAGGAGACGGTAGCTGATTCAACTTGCGAATCAGAGTATATAGCAGCAAGCGAGGCAGCAAAAGAGGCCATATGGCTAAAGAACTTCATTGGAGACCTTGGAGTTGTACCAGCTATAAAAGAGCCAATGGAAATTTTCTGTGACAACGAAAGTGCGGTTGCTTTAGCTAAGGAACCAAGGGATCACGGGAGATCCATACACATTGACAGAAAATACCATTTTAATAGACATCGAATAGAAGAAGGACTCCTCGTGGCAAAGAGGGTATCATCATATGAGAACCCAGCAGATCCCCTCACGAAGGGACTAAGTAGGGTTAAGCATTTACAGCATGCGAGGCGCATCGGGCTGAAGGATGATATTAGTTTTAATAATTAGATAGTTTTTGAAACTTGTAAAATGTAATTGACATTTGATGATTAAATAAAAGTTGTTATTTATATATGAGTAAAGTGTTACTATCTTATGTTAATCGTTTACTATTGTTTCAACTTTGCATGTTTTGACTTCCAGAATAATTATATTATTCAAACTCTCCACAGCCAGTCATACTTTGGAAGTAGGTATTGAATTAAGACTATCATGAATTGGGTTTGTAGATTGTCTAAGGTGTATTAGACATAGCAATGGTTGCTGCAACATTCATGAGTGCTCATAAGGTCTGAGTATTGGACTCAACCAACGCTCACTTGTATCACTTCATGGAATTTAGCCCGAGTGATCGTGAGATGGTAATATCATATAAATCTTCAAACCTAGAGATATGAGTTGTTGACTATGAATTGGTTATACATTGATTGTACGAAAACACATTGGTAACTCGATGTTATAAAACGTGCTTTTATGCATAATTCAACAAGTAGTCAGTACAAGCATATGAGTCGAAGTTTATCTGTTCCTTCTAGGATTAGAAGCGATATCTGGGCCCCTCGATGATTTTGTTTTGACCTATGTACCGGGCCCGGTCAGAACCTAATTGATGTGTTCAATTTAGTTCTATGTCGAACAGATCAGAGATCGTGAAACAAATGCTGGACAATAAGTAAGACCATGTTCCATGTATTTGTCCGGCTGATATCTTGAGTAGATAGGATTATATGATCACTATCTTAAATGGCGTATCATCATCATCATCTCAGTTCCGAGAGACTTTGAAAGAGCTACGATTGCTAGTCTGATTCTGAAGTCATATCTGCAACTATAGTTATTAGACTTATCCAAATGGGAGACTGTTGGATATAGTGTCTAAGTCCATAACTATACTTGGTATGTACTTGACCCAACCCGACATGGTCCATTTGGGTTGCATGACATCGCAACACTTGGATAGACAAAATGAGAAAAAGGACACTTAAGGTTTATTAATATATTATAAGTTCTAATATATTAATAATATTATTTAATTAGTATTGGTCAAGAATTAATTTAGAATTAATTTGGTGATCAAAAAGAGACTAATTTAATATATGGGGTTGATTGTGTAAATCATCCATTCTTATATAGTGGGCTAATGATCCATGGTTTATGGAGTTGGGCTAAAATCCATAAGGTGCTCCATGGATAGTCCATGGGGGTTATAAACCCATGGATCATGGGAAATGAAAAGCCATGTCAATTAGGGTTTACATGTGGTAACCCTACTTGTGACACAACTATAAAAGGACCCCTTGACTAGCAAAATCGGACAACTAAGTGTAAGAACAAGAGGGAAAACCGATTTTGTGTGATAGTGAACTTATTGCAAGTTATTCTAAGTGTTGTGGTGTTGTGTGAAGCATTTGAGGCATCACATTTGGGGTGCTAGGCTCACAAAGTCATCAAGGAATCCAAGATACTAAAAGGTATGTTATTCTACTTGATTTTTATATTACAAGTTCCCCATAACATGGTAGTTAGGATGTAAACCTTGGAAAATCAAATTTGCATGTATATTAGAGAAAGCATAGATCCAGGGTTTCTAGGGTTGCATGTACACCATAGGAGTGTTAGAATGCTCAAAACCCATTAGGATGCTCAAAGTGATGAATCGGGTCCTGGCCCAAGTTCTCCACCTGGTGATGGTACTGCCCCTGCTCACGAGTAGTGTCATTTGCTTGATTTGGTTTATGCAGCTTTTGTGAACAATGTTTTTTTTGTCTTTTCTGCCCTTCGAGGAAGCTTAAAAGTCCGGGAGTCCGACAACTGACAATGTTTATTTTTACTTTATGAATATGAATGTTTCCTATTATCATATATTTTTTTGATTGTTGAATAAATGATTTATATTGGCCATCACATAGTATTTGTGCAGAGCTTGCTTAAATTCCCGGTCTGAGTCCTTTTACTTGTGAAGTCTTTGAGCTTTGCTCATACTGGTCTTTGAGAAATCTGTTCTAATTTCCTGCTTAAAGACCCTAGGTATAGCCGAGATCGTCTTCTTGAGGCTCACCTGGTTGTGCTTTTCTTATCAGTGGAAGGTTCTGACTCTTCTACACTTGTTACATGTTCTTTCGTAAGTTTGTTTTTGGGAACGTTTGCTATAATATGTGTGGTGAACATGTTTTGGGGGAAAGGTTATGAACCTTTTTAACCCCCTGGCTGCCTTCTTGTAACGATTTCGGTCATGTGACGTTGGATGATCAATCCTTGTTGTAACATGGTAAATGTACACAGCCTCTTTATTTTATTTTTCAAGCTTGAAAATAAGGAGCATCTGAATTGCTCTTTCTCTTTTTTTTTCTTTCTAATTCATCTATTGTTATAGTGTCACAAAACTGGAAATAGTAAACTAATTCTTATTGATTAATTTTACATTCCAAGACCAATAATCAATGTCTTTTCTATCATTTAATTTATCTTTGACACTCGTTTAAGAGTAGAAATGGCGCAGGCTCTGCGCATTCCAAGTTCTTGGTATTACATGCCCGTCTTGGGCTTCTAGTATTTAAGCGCCATTCTTATCGGCTTCTACAATTTTGTACGGTCCCTCCCAAGTGACACTGAGTTTTCCTAATGGTTCGGCGTGGCTGGACTCATTTTTCCTTAACACCCATTCTTCAATTTTGAAGTTCTTGAGTCGGACTTGGCGGTTGTAATAGCTCTCGGTGCGCGATTTGTACAATGCTTGGCGCATCTGTGCAGCCTCACGTTTTCATATAGCATGTCTAAGTACTGGCATTGCCTGATTCATTGGTTGTTTCCTCGAAACTCTCTGTTCGCAGTGAGCCAACTACTATTTCTAATGGGAGGACGGCTTCCGTCCCATAGGTAAAGGTGAATGGCGTTTCTCCCGTGCTCGACCTTACGGTGGTACGGTATGACCACAACACTGTCGGGAGCTCGTCTACCCAAGAAAAATTTGATCTGAGTAACCTTTTCTTTAAACCATTAACTATGGTTTTGTTTGATATCTCAGTTTGTCCATTGGCCTGAGGGTGCGCCACGGACGTGAATCGGCGGTGGATCTTCTTGTTTTCACACCACTCCTTGAAAGGGCTCCCTTCAAATTGTGTGCCATTGTCACTTATGAGAACTTTGGGTGTGCCAAAGCGAGCCAAGATATTTTTGGTCATGAACTTTATCATTTGCTTTCCCTAGACGGTGGTCAGCGGTTCCGCCTCTATCCACTTTGTAAAATAATCCACAACAACTAACAAGAATTTCACACCCCCTGGCGTTGGTGGGAATGGTCCCACTATGTCAATCCCCCACTGAAGGAAGGGCCAGGGGCTGGTGATGCTGGTCAACGACATGGCCGGTTGATTCTGGAAAGGAGCGAGTGCCTGGCATTCTTTACATTTCTTGGTTCGAGATGCAACCTCATTGTATATGTCTGGCCAATATACTGCTAGGCAGAGTATTTTGCCCGTGTGTGCTCGAGCCCCTTTGTGCGCTGCTGTGTCTCCGGAATGACTTTCCTCCAGAAGCACCTGTCCTTCTGTCTTAGAGATGCACTTTAGCCATGGGCTTAAATACCCTCTTCGATATAGTTGGTTGTCTCTAATTGCGAAATGTGACGCCCTGACCTTGACTTTTCTCACTTCTGCCGCGTCGTCTGGGAGTACACCGTAGCACAAGTAATCGACGTAGGGTTTGGTCCATTTTGGGGTAGTCGAGACTATATTAACCTTTTGGTTAACAATGCTTCTCTATGGGAACACTTCGATTAACACTTTCTTTGTTAGGTGATCAAAGGAAGTTGAGGGTAGCTTGCTGAGAGCGTCTGCCCTCACATTTTTTCCATGGGAGATTTGCTTTATTGAAAAGTTTTTAAACGTGCTTGTTAAGCTGCGGATTGCATCTAGGTACTTCTGCATCCTTGGATCTTTGGCTTCATATTTTCCGTTTATTTGGTTTGTGATGAGTAACAAATCACTGAGAGCCGCTAATCGCTTTACACCAACCTCCCTTGCTAACCTCAGGCCTGCTAGGAGTGCCTCATATTCTGCTTCGTTATTAGATACTTGGAAATCGAATCGCAGTGCGTAAGTGATTTCTTTGCCTTTGGGGATTTGAAGGATCAGGCCTGCGCCTGAGCCTTCCTTACTTGCTGCGCCGCCGGTGTATGAATTCCGAAGCTCTTTGCTGGCCTCAGGCTCCAATCGGTCGACAAAGATTGTCGTTGGTGTTCCCTTGATAGTATCTGGGATTTCGACTAGGAAATCTGCGAGGGCCTGGGCCTTGATGCTAGTCCGGGGGTGGTAATGGATATCGTGTTCGCCTAATTCTATGGCCCACTTAGCCAGGCGTCCAGACTTTTTCGGCCTTAGCAGAACTTGCTTTATCGGGTAGCTGGTTAGGACATCCACCTTGTGAGCTTGGATTTACCGTCGTAGCCGCCTGACAGCGTATACTAGGGCGAGGACCAGTTTCTCAAAGACTGGGTAGTTAACCTCTGGCCCTTGCAAGGCCCTACTTACAAAGTGGATGGGGAACTGTTTGCCTTCCCTTTCCACCGACAACACGGAGGAGATAGCTTCTTCTGATGCTGCTAGGTACATCTATATCGTTTCTACTGGTAACGGGCAAGCGAGGGCTGGTAGCTGGTGTAAGGCAACTTTCAGTCATTGTAATGCTACATTTTCTCTTTCTGTCCATTTGAATTTTTTTTATCTAAGCACCCTTTGAGGGTTTGGTACAGGGGAAGCGCCTTTTCTACTGATTTTGGCAATAAATCTTCCTAATGCCATTAGCTGACCACTGATCTCTTGTACACCTTTGAGGTTGTGGGGAGTTTTTGACTCGAGGAACTCTTGGATTTTGATGGGGTTGGGTAGAATCCCTTCCTTGGATATCTGATACCCAAGGAATTGACCTTCTTCTACACCGAAAGTACACTTGGTTGGGTTTAGCCTCATTTGCGCTTTAGCTAGCGTTTTAAGAGTCTCTTCTACATTATGGAGTAAGGTTTCTTCGTTACGGCTCTTGATTACCATGTCATCAACGTAGACCTCGATGTTCCTACCAATTTGATCAGCGAATATCTTGTCCATTAGTCTCAGATATGTCGCACCCGCATTTTTGAGTCCAAACGGCATTTTTTGGTAGCAGAAAGTGCCTTTCTCGGTGTGAAAAGCTGTTTTCGCCTCGTCCTCTCGTTTCACCTGTACTTGATGATAACCTTTGTACGCGACAAGGAAAATTTTGAACTGAAACCCTTCGAGCGATTGGACTTTCTCATCTATCTCCGGAAGGGGGTAATGATCCTTTAGACAAGCGTTCTTAAGGTATGAGTAGTCAATGCACATTCGCCATGATCCATTGTCTTTCTTTACCATAACGGGATTTGTTATCCATGTAGGGAAGATTGTTTCCCTAGGTATGCCGACACTCACTAGGTCGGCTACTTCTGCATTTATAACCCTGTTCCGGTCTTCTGCCTGGCCCCTCTTCTTTTGTATGACAGGATTGCTTCTGGGTGTGATATTGAGACTGTGCTTTATAACCTGTCGGTCTACGCCTGTCAGATTTGTTGGCTTCCAGGCCAAAACAACGGAATATAGCTTTAGGAGCGCTACCATTCGTGCCTTGGTCTCGCCTGATAGGTGAGCACCGATTCACACAAGCTGCTCTGGGTATTCTGCATTACCTGGTGTTGTTCATTAGAACAATCCTCCTTCGACTTTTTTGGAGCTCGCACCAACCCAGGAGCAACTATGATCTGATGGCAGTGCTGCACCCTGGTGTTTGTGGCAATAATTGTTGCTGATCCCTGGCATGTGCTAAATTTAACTATGCCATGTATCGTCAATGGCACAAACTGTATGAAGGGTTTTGAGCACTCTAACAACCTTATAGTGCACATACAACCGTAAATGCTTTGGATCTATGTTTTCTCTAATTATACATGCAATTTGATTTTCCAAAGCATTATCCTAACTAGCATACAAAGCATGGGTACTTGAACAACAAAAACTAGTTAGATAACTTACCTCTTGTTGTAGCTTGTTAACTTGAACCTTTAAGAGCCTAGCACCCCAAATGTGATGCCTCAAATGCTTCACAAAACACCACCAATAATGGAGGACTTGAGAGAGAGTGACTTGCACAAAAATCGGATCTTATGATCTCCAAGAACAACTAGTGGCCGATTTTAGGAGCTAAGAGACTTCTTTTATAGTGTGACAAAGTCTAGGGTTTCATCCATGTAAACCCTAATGGACATGACCTTTCATATTACTTAGGCTCCTTGGGTTAAACCTCCATGGGCTATCCATGGACTACCATATTGGTTTAGCCCATCCTAAATAACCATAGGACCACACTATAAGAATCATTGATTTACCAAATCAATCCCCGTACATTTAATTAGTCTCTTTTGATCACTAAATTTTATCCAAATTAATTCTTGATCAATACTAATTAAATATTATGATTTCATATTAATATATTAGAACTTATAATATATTAATAAATCATAAACAACCTCTACTCAAAAGTCCATCCTTTCAAATTGTTCCGGTGAAATGCAACCCAAATGGACCATGCTATTTTCGGGTCAAGTACATACCAATTATAGTTATGGACTTAGACACCTTATCCAACAGTCTCCCACTTGGATAAGTCTAATAACTATAGCTGCAAGTATGACTTCAGGAACCGACTAGCAATCGTAGCTCTTAAAAGCTTTTGTCGAACTGTGACACGCCATTTAGATAGAGGATCATATAATGCTTTGTTATCAAGATATCAGCCAGAAAAATACATGGAACATAGTCATTCTTATTGTCCAACATTTGTTTCCCGATTTCTGATTTGTTTGACATAGAACTTAATCAAACACATCAATTGAGTTCTGACCAGGCTCGGCACATAAGTCAAAACAAAATCATCGAGGGGCCCAAGATATCTCTTTTAATCCTCCAAGGACTAAAAGGAACAGATAAACTTCGACAATATATGTTTGTACTAACTACTTGTTAAATCATACACAATAGTGCATTTTATAACATCAAGTTACTGATGTAGTTTCACATTATCAATGTACAACCAACTCATAGTCAACAACTCATATATCTTGGTTTGAAGACTATATGATATGATCGTCTCAAGATCACTCGTGATAAATTCGATGAAGTGATTCAAGTGAGCGTTGGTTTAATCCAATACTCAGACCTTATGAGCACTCATGAATGTTGTAGCAAACACTGCTATGTCTAATACACTTCAGACGATCTACAAGCCAAATTCATGACAGTCTTGCCTCAATACCTACTTCCAAAGTATGACCGACTATGGACAGTTTGAATAATATAATTATTCTGGAAGTCAAAACATGCAAAATGAAACAATAGTAAATGATTGACACAAGATAGTAACATTACTTATAAATAAAAACACACCTTTTATTCAATCATCAAATGTCAATTACATTTCAACTATTACAAGTTTCTAAAACTCTATCTAATCATTAAAACTAATATCGTCCTTCAGTCGGATGCGCGTCGCATGCTGTAAGTGCTTAACCCTACTCAGTTCCTTCGTGATGGGATCTGCTGGGTTCTCCTCTGACGATACCCTCTTTGCTACGAGGAGTCCTTCTTCTATTCGATGTCTTATGAAGTGGTATTTTCTGTCGATGTGCCTAGATCTGCCATGATCCCTTGGTTCCTTGGCTAAGGCAACCGCACTCTCGCTGTCACAGAAAATCTCCATTGGCTCCTTTATAGCTGGTACAACTCCAAGGTCACCGATGAAGTTCTTCAGCCATATTGCCTCCTTCGCCACTTCGCTTGCTGCTATGTACTCTTATTCGCATGTTGAATCAGCTACAGTCTCCTGCTTGGAACTTTTCCAAGTTATTGCTCCTCCATTCAGGGTAAATACCCAGCCCGACTGAGAACGGAAATTATCTCTGTCGGTATGAAAGTTGGCGTCACTATACCCCGCTACTCTCAAGTCATCACTCCCACCGAGGGTAAGGACCCAATCCTTAGTCCTCTATAGGTACTTAAGAATGTTCTTCACCACAATCCAATATGCTTTACCAGGATTACCTTGATATCTGCTGACCATGCTCAAAGAAAAGGCCACATCAGGGCGAGTACAAGTCATAACATACATGATCGAACCAACTGCGGAAGCATATGGTACTCGAATCATCTCGGCTATCTCAGCCTCTGTACTCGAACTCTGAGTTTTACTCAGTTTGGTATTGCATGGGATGGGTAAGTCACCTTTCTTGGAATCCATCATGTTGAACCTTTTCAACACCTTATCCAAGTAGGTACTTTGACTAAGTCCAATTAGTCTTTTACTCCTGTCTCTCAATATCCTTATCCCCAGAATATAGACAACTTATCCGAGGTCCTTCATAGCGAAACACTTCCCAAGCCAGGACTTAACCTACTGCAGGGTTGGGATGTCATTTTCTATGAGAAGTATGTCATCCACATACAACACCAGAAATCTAACTGTACTCCCACTAGCCTTGACATACACACAGGAGTCATCCTCGCTTCTCGAAAAGCCAAACTCTTTGACTTTCTCATCGAAAAAAAGATTCCATCTGCGAGATGCTTGTTTCCATCCATAAATGGATTTCTCAAGCTTACACACTATATTAGGATACTTTGCATTGACAAAACCCTCTAGCTGACTCATGTAAACATCCTCAGCCAACTTTCCATTAAGGAAAGCGATTTTAACATCCATTTGCCATATTTCATAATCATGAAATGCAGCTATGGCTAACCTAACCCTAATAGACTTAATCTTCGCTACTGGCGAGAAGGTCTCTTCATAGTCAACTCCTAGAGTTTGAGTAAAGCCCTTCGCAACCAGTCGTTCCATATATGTGTGTACCTTCCCATCCATGTCGGTCTTCTTCTTGAAAATCCATTTGCACCCGACTGTCTTACGACCGGTACATTGTCAACCAAGTTCCAAACTTGATTGTCATACATGGGCTGAATCTAGCTGTCCATAGCCTCTTTCTAATTTGCAGACTCGGGGCCTGCCATGGCTTCCTTGTAGTTGTTAGGTTCATCTAAATTTACCAGTGTGCTATCACTGATAAATGTATCGCCCTCAGATGTTATATGGAAACCATATAACACAGGTGGAACACTATCTCTACTGGAACGCCTCAGAGGTACGGACTCGTCAACTGGATCAACAAGAGTTTTCTCTTTAGGTTGATTTCTAGTGTTTGAGGTTCCTTGACCGCTTGACTCTTGAAGCTCTTCAAGGTCAATTTGCCTCCCACTGTTTCCTTGGCCTATGAGTTCTCTCTCGCGAAAGACTCCTCTCTTTGCAACGAAGACAACATTGTCACTCGGTCTGTAGAAGAGATATCCAAAGGACTTCTGCAGGTATCCAATGAAAATACAACGCTCACTGCGAGGTTCGAGCTTATCGTGAGTCTCGCGTCTCACGAAAACCTCGCAACCCCAAACCTTGATGTGTGCTAACGAGGGAACCTTCCCTGTCCACATCTCGTGAGGTGTTTTGGCAACCTTCTTAGTTGGGACTAGATTAAGGATATGGGCGGCAGTCTCAAAGGCATACCCCCAGAATGAGATAGGTAACGAAGCTCGACTCATCATGGAACTAACCATGTCCAACAAGGTTCGATTGTGCCTCTCAGCTACACCATTAAGCTGTGGTGTCCTAGGTGGCATCAATTGTGAAACAATCCCACATTCCTTAAGATAATCTAGGAACTCGATACTAAGATACTCACCAACTCGATCGGATCGGAGCATCTTTATCTTCCTGCCCAGCTGATTCTCCACTTCTTGCTTAAACTCTTTGAATTTTTCAAAGGTTTCTGACTTGTGCTTGATTAAATAGATATAGCCATATCCACTGTAATCATCAGTAAAAGTCACATAGAAGCGGTTAGCATCCCTTGTGGCAGTTCTGAAGGTCCACACACATCGGTGTGTATGAGATCTAACAAAGCTTCGCCCCTTTCACAAGTACCAGTGAAGGGTGATTTAATCATCTTTCCAAGCAAACAAGATTCGCAAGTGTCATCCGACCTTAAGTCGAATGACTCCAAGACTCCAGCCTTTTGGAGTTGGCCTATGCGCTTCTTGTTGACATGTCCAAGACGACAACGCCACAAGCATGCCTTATCCAAATCATTGGAAGAATCAATGTGCAACACATTATTTCCTAAGTTGTCTAGAACCATCATAGTTTCATATACACCATTACAAGGCAATGCTTTAAAATAAAAAACACCATTATAAAAAGCATTAATAGCACCAATTTCATTATCAAATGAAAAACTAAAACCTTGTTTGTACAAACCATGAAAGGAAATAACATTTCTCACCATTTCAGACGAGTAGCAACAATTATTCAAATCTAATTCTAACCCACTACCAAGCAATAAAGAATAAACTCCAATCTTGGTGACAGGTGAAACCTTCCTATTCCCCATGAACAAGTTCATCTTCCCGTGCTTCACATCCTTACTTCTTTTTAGTCCCTCCAAATCAGAACAAATGTGAATTTCACAACCTATATCAAGGACCCAAGAACAAGAATGTGATGAGTTATTAGATATAATAGTATAAATACCTGCATGGGTGGGTTTAACCTTCCCATCCTTTACATCCTGCAAGTATTTCGGGTAGCTTCGCTTCCAGTGCCCTTTATCATGACAATAGAAACACTCTGCTTCCTTAGGAATGGAAGAGGGAGGAGCAGAACCAGCTTTGGTCCCACTAGAAGAGGATCAATCAAGAGACTTTCCCTTGCGGATCTTGGAGGGAGCCTTCATCTTCTTCCCTTTACCATGTCCAATTGCCAAGACAGGGGTAGTAGCTGTAGGAGTAGGAACAACATTTTTACCTTTGAGACTACTTTCAACAGTCCTCAAAAGGCCTTGAAGCTTGCTAAGAGTGACCTCCTCCCTGTTCATATGATAGGTCATACGGAACTGATCATAACATGGAGGTAAGGAGTGTAGAATGATATCTATGGCCAACTCCTCATCGAAGTTCACATTCAACTTCAACAAGCGGTCCATAAATCTTTGCATTTTCTGCAAGTGGGCCGTGATGGATTCATCATCCTTCATCTTTGTTGTTATCATGAAGGCGATGATTTCATACCTCTCTTGACGAGCACTCTGATGGTATCTTTCCATCAGGTCTTGGTGCATCTCAAAAGGGTAGAAGTCCTCATAGGACTTTTGGAGTTCAGATGTCATAGTTGCCAACATGATACAAGACACCTTGGTGGCATCCTTCTCATGAGTCCTAAACTCAGCGATCTCCTTAGGAGTAGCAGACGACTCATCAATTTCCTTAAGCTCCTTATCGAGGACATATTCCTTATCCTCATAACGAGTGACCATCCTGATGTTCCTAATCCAGTCATTGAAGTTGGTACCATCAAAGATGACTCTCCCACACAAGTTCATGAGAGAGAAGGAGCCAAACGCAGTGTTGGAAGACATCTAAAAAAGAAAGACAAAGTTTAGATTAGATAATAATCCTTAATATAACACCCAAAATGATATATTAAGGCTAGGACCCAATACAATATTTTACAATTTGGAAGAGGGATGCCATAATCCAACTTGCAAAATATTTGAAGGTAGGTAAATGACGATTTACCAATTTCCATCATGAAAAACGAAGTTGATTATTAAGTTTTAATTGGATTGAAATTCCTAGATTCTTTTGAGATTCATTGAACTTTTCAATGGCATGTTTAGATCTCGATTATGCCCTTCAAGTTTGTGACTGGGATACCGAGGATCACAAACAAGGTTTGAATAACCATGCAAATTTACTTGGTAAACTTGAAGTCGATTATCACCTAATCATTGTGCCGGTTAACCACACACACTCCATTGATCTGTGACAAACATCAAGCTACCCTTTTCTACCCTTACTAGTCCATTTTAGTGTGCCGGTTAACCACACACACCCCACTAACGACTTGGCAAGGTGCAAAGTGCAATTTCATGGATTAACATCAAATTCACATTTTTCCTAAACTAACTAAGATTGGGAATTTAATAAAAGTTTAGTTACTTTATAATTATCATTATACTTTTAATGAGAATTAATGTCCTATCCTACCCGTTCGGCTAACGACCCTCCACCAGTCAAGGAAGCGGTGAGTGAGAGTGGACACCCATTAAACTGCCATTTTATAGGCAGTAACCTTATACCCCCTTATAGACCGACTTCGTGAATGAGGCCTACTAACGGTAAGACTGACTTGTCTTATACATATGTATATATTATTAAACTTATAATACTATAATAGTATAAGGGTTGAATTTTAAACTTTTAAAATTCTAGGGTTTGGAATTAAAGTATTCATAAGTGTGACTTTACAAATTCCAAAACTTGAAGGCAAGTTTTGAAACTATTCAAAACTTTTCATTTCCATAACTTATGAGTTTAATGGAATTTTAAAGAAAAGAATTTTCATTTTCCACAACTTGGGGACAAGTTATGGAATTCATTAAAAGCATTTAGATCCATATTTTAATTAACACAATAATCAAATAATCTTGTTAAACTCATAAGAACAAGATAATTCATATCAACAATCTTCAAGAAATTAGCCTAATCATATAAACTAATATAAATCTTGAAATTATGACAATTATCTTTTAATTGGATAAGCATGATCACTACCATATCAAAAAATAGATTTCATGGTTCAAAAAAACAGTTTGGGGTAATGATCCTAATCCAATTCTGGCCAAAAACTCGAAATTCTGCACACAGGAGCACCAACTCGGCGAGTACATGAACTGGACTCGTCGAGTTGGTCTGTTACTGAGTGGAGTCGTCGAGTCAGCCAGTGGACTCGGCGAGTTCACCAGTCAGAAGCCAGAAATCAATTTTTTCAACTTTGAAAACCAATAAGCATCAAGTATAACATAATACAATCCTAGGCTCTGATACCACTGAAGGGTTTTGAGCACTCTAACAACCTTATGGTGCACATACAACCCTAAATGCTTTGGATCTATGTTTTCTCTAATTATACATGCAATTTTATTTTCCAAAGCATTATCCTAACTAGCATACAAAGCATGGGTACTTCAACAACAAAAACTAGTTAGATAACTTACTTCTTGTTGTAGATTGTTAACTTGAACCTTTAAGAGCCTAGCACCCCAAATGTGATGCCTCAAATGCTTCACAAAACACCACCAACAATGGAGGACTTGAGAGAGAGTTACTTTCACAAAAATCGGCTCTTATGATCTCCAAGAACAACTAGTGGCCGATTTTAGGAGCTAAGGGACTTCTTTTATAGTGTGACAAAGTCTAGGATTTCATCTATGTAAACCCTAATGGACATGACCTTTCATATTACTTAGGCTCCATGGGTTAAACCTCCATGGACTATCCATGGACTACCATATTGGTTTAGCCCATCCTGAATAACCATAGGCCCACACTATAAGAATCATTGATTCACCAAATCAATCCCCGTACATTTAATTAGTCTCTTTTGATCACTAAATTAATTCCAAATTAATTCTTGATCAATACTAATTAAATAATATGATTTCATATTAATATATTAGAACTTATAATATATTAATAAATCATAAACAACCTCTACTCAAAAGTCCATCCTTTCAAATTGTTCCGGTGAAATGCAACCCAAATGGACCATGCTATTTTCGGGTCAAGTACATACCAATTATAGTTATGGACTTAGACACCTTATCCAACACTGTAGTAGGGAGATTGCTGATCCTCCGAGCAGAATATTGTGTTCTGCTGGAAACCGAATCACAGAAAATTCGATTGTTCTTGTGATTATGTCCCTTTCCTTATGACTGACCAACGTTAAAGGCAGCCGGATAGTGCCCAATGGCCACAAGCTGTGACCGATGAACCCCGCCAATGGTCCTCCAGTTGGGGGCCTTAGCCCCTCCTTCCATATCTCTGGTAGTTTCCTAAAACAATGCTGGTAGAGTATGTCAGAGCTACTACCATTGTCGATGTATATCCGATGGATTTTCGTATGGTGAATCAATCCATATATGAAGAGTGGATCTCGTGGATCCCAGTTCGACGACCTGGGATCGCAACTCGAAAAGTGAAATTGAGTAGATTTCTCGAGAGTACCTCTATCTCATCCTCCGTTTGGTGAGATGAGTTTCTCTTACAGGATTTAGAGATAGTAAGTACCTCGTTGCCATCATATGGAGGTTCCTGCAGCAAATCGAGATGTGTTATTGCCATTTGAGGCAGCGAACCTTCTGACGATAGTTGTCGGAAACTACTCTTGATTACTGGCTCTGCTATTTCTGTCGTAATTGGCGGGACCCGCGCCATTAGCACCTGGATTGGGCCCTGTGTTCTACATTGGTGGTGATGTTCCTCGTTTACTATCACCGGTGTTCTTAACCAATCTTCTTCTACCGTCCCGGTTGTTGTTGGGTTTAGATCCCCCTTTTGCAGAGAATGAGTGTTGTCTATTGGTTGTATCACTCTGAGGATACGTCCGGATGGCGCCAAATGTTGTGACAAGCTCTTTAAGGAATTGGTCGTTTGTTGACGAGTTGGTCTTGGAGAGATTTAGGTAAAATTGTATAGCGAAGAAGACGATCCCCTTCCTTGGGCAGGAAGGGATCCTTTTATACCTGTTGTTAACAGAACGGGGTGACTTTCCCCATGTGGGAGTGGGACGTGGCACTCTCCTACTGGGAGAAGTACGCTCACGCCGTCTAACAGCCAGGTGACGTCAATTCTAGGCGTCATCAGGCTCTTTGTCATGACCTGATTGGTCATGAGAGAATGAGAGGATCACGAGGAATATTCTTCCTCGTGGGGGAAAGTGAGTTGCCATCCTGGCGCTGGCCTGTCTGGGCTAAGACTGAGACGCGGCCAAGGCCTTGGCGAGATAACGCCCCATCAATGCTTTCCGTCAGATTTAACGTGGTCGCATACGGTAACATTAATAGGGAGCTAAAACAAAATAAGAAGAAAAGAGGACTGAAGACCATGTCGTGGTGATCTCCAACAGGACGTGGCGAATGGAAAGTTCATGACCAATCAGATGACTTAAATGATACATGATAAACACGAGGACCACGTCGTGGTGGCGGTCAACCACGACGTGGTGATCCGATTTTGAAAATTATGAAATCCCAAAAATTAGGTCGAATCCATGGGGTTGCAATCGGTTTTCTGAGGATAATTGCGATTGAGAACCCTTAGAAACCCAGAAGAAGATCGAAAACCAAGTGGAGATCAAGGATTGAAGAAGATTTAGAAGATTTTCACATTGATCTGGTTGGTTTGCTTATCACACTTAAGTCTAGCTTATTTTACATAGATCTGTCGTGTTTTTATGCTAAAATGAGAGGCTAAATACCTATTAATTCTAGTTGGTGAAGGTGAACTTGATCCATATGTGTTGAATTCAATATTTAGATTATTATATTTGATTTTACTTGTGTTTGATATATATAAACCCTAGCATGTTTAGTTCTAGTTTATATTGCTTATAAATCTGATTCTCTGTGATAATTGATCATATTAATTACATGAATTTGTCTCCTAGTTGTTTATGATCATTAGAGTTGTAACACCATGTTTCGAGTCTTTTCATAATTCGGGGTCGTGACCCGAAGATCAAGTATCATAAGGCTTCGGGATTTGGGGAAAGAGAGGCTTAGACCCATTTGGATGTGGGTAATATAGATTATGTGATCCAAGAGTTTGGTTTGTGCTTTGGAGTCAAAGGGTATAATGGGAAAATTGGTGTTTTAGACTTCTTTTATGAATTAAGGATTTTAGTCCGATGTGTTTTAAGTCAAAAGTAATTAGATAGGGTTTTTGAGGTCCTCAATACCTTTCTGTGGATATAAAAATCGTTGAAAAGGGAGTAGGAACGAAGAAATTATGACCGTTAGAAGCTAGGAAGGTTTTGGGCTTAGTCTAGTATGTTGGGCGTATTGGGCATCCCTGGTATGTTGGGCGTACCAACAGTACGCCGAGCGTACGCGATCAGAACCCGAACCCTTTTTTCATTGTTTGAGCCATATTTAAGCTCCTTAACTTCCCCAAATCCATTTCATTCGCAGCCTCCACCTCTCCAACACCCTCCCTTGAAACCCTAACCCTAGTTTGAGCCTTGTGAGCAAAAGAAGGTGTTCTTGAGTGATTTGGAGTGTTCTTGGTCCATCTTGAAGAAGAAGGATTGTTGGATAAGGTGTCTAAGTCCATAACTTATTTGGTATATACTTGACCCGACCCGGCATGGTCCATTTGGGTTGCACTTCACCCAAACTAGTTATGGATAATTTTATGAGAGTTGTATACTTACGATTTATTAATATATTATAAGTTATAATATATTAATATAAAGTCATGTTACTTAATTAGTTTTAATCTTGAATTAATTATGAATTAATTTAGTGATTAAAAGGAAGACTAATTAAATCATGGGCTATTATATTTATATGGTGTGGGCTAACACTCATTTGGAATGGGCTAAGCTTATATGGAAGTCCATGGATGATCCATGGAGCTTTTACCCATGGATCCTTGGAAGAGGAAAAGACATGGGTTATTAGGGTTTCACCCTAACCATGTACATTATATAAACAAGCTTATGTTGCATGAAAAAGACACTAATGTGTGTGTAAGTGTGGTGGCCAAAATCAAGAGTTAGTATACTCTCTCATACATTTTCCAAGTTTGTGGTGATTTGTGATTTCCATTTGAGGCATTCACATTATTGGTGCTTGGCTCTCAAACTCCAAGCAATCAACAATCAACAAAAGGTATGTAATTCATCTAGTTCTTTTATGGTTAAAAGTACCCCATGCCATGCTAGATAGGTTATAAACCTTGGAAAATAATATTTTGCATGTATCTTAGACAAACATAGATCCAAGGTTTAATAGGGTTGCATGGACACTTAGGAAGTGTTAGAATGCTCAAAACCCAACAGTGGTATCAGAGCCTAGGCTTGTTTGTTTGATACTTGATGCAAAATAGTGAAAAAAGTCGAATTTTTTGCTGTCTGCCTGATGAACTCGCCGAGTCCATGGGGGGACTCGCCGAGTTCATGAGTAAACTCATCCTACTCGGCGAGTAGGTTCGTGCACTCGGCGAGTAGGAGCCTCAGAATGCAGATTTTCGACTTTTGCTGCTGGAAATGGACTAGAAACATTACCCTAAACTGTTTTGGTGTTTTAAAACTTGTTTTAGTTGGTGTAATGGTTGTTCTAATCCATTTACAATAGCTTATATCAAAATTTCATGCTTTGTATGTGTTCATATAATTCTTGAAACTTTGATGATCATGTTCATGTTCTTATGAATTTAGAAGATGATAGGAATTATTTGCTGAATTGTTTAGGATTAATTCTTGATCATTTATGTGTTTTAATGGAGTCCATAATTTGTCCTCAAGTTATGGATATCCAAAGGTCACTTCTTTTAAACACACACTTAAAACACATAAGTTACATGGAAATGAAGAGTCTTCATTTTTATGAACCTTTAATTCATAAGTTATGAAATGAAAGGTTTTGAATAGTTTCAAAACTTGTCCTCAAGTTTTGGAATTTGTAAAGTTACACACACTTTAATATACTTTAATTCCAAACCCTTAGAGTTTTAAAAGTTAAAATTCAACCCTTATACTATTTATAACATTAATGGTTAATTATTATATATATATATGTATAAGATCAAAGTCGTCTTACCGCTAGTACGCCTCATTCACGAAGCCAGTCTATAAGGTGGGTATAAGGTTGTTGCCTATAAAATGGCAACTTAATGGGTGTCCACTCTCACCCACCGCTTGCTTGACTGGTGGAGGGTCGTTAGCCGAACGGGTAGGACAAGGACTTATAAATTCTCATTAAAAGTATGATGAATATTATAAAGTAACTAAACCTTTTATAAATTCCCAATCTTAGTTACTTTAGGAAAATGTGAATATGGTGCTAACCCATGAAATTCACACTTTGTACCTTACCAAGTCGTTGGTGGAGCGTGTGTGGTTAACCGGCACACTAACTTGGACTAGTAAGGATCACGAAGGGTGACTTAATGTTTATCATAGATCGGTGGAGCGTGTGTGGTTAACCGGCACATTGATTAGGTGATAATATTAAGGGTACCAAGTGAATTTGCATGGTTATTCACACCTTGTTTTTGATCCTCGGCATCCCAGTCACAAAACTTGAAGGGCACAATCGAGATTGAAACATGCCATTGAAAAGTTCAATGAATCTCAAAGGAATCTAGGAATTTCAAAAACCAATTAAACCTAATAATTCATTTCGTTTTCGTTGTGGAAATTGGTGAATCGTCATTCACCTACCTTCAAATATATTATAGCTTAGATTACGGCGTCCCTCTTCTAAGCTATAATATATTGTGTTGGATCCTAGCCTTAATATTACATTTGGGTGTATTATTAAGGATTCGATATATCTAATCTAAACTTGTTTTCTTCTTTTCAGATGTCTTCCAACAACAAAGCTTCGGGCTCTAACCCTACTGGCTCCTTTTCCCTCATGAACCTTTGTAGGAGGGTCATCTTTGATGGTTCCAACTTCATGGATTGGATCCGGAACATCAGGATGGTTACTCGTTACGAGGACAAGGAATATGTCCTCGATAAGGAGCTAAAGGAGCTTGATGAGTCCACTGCTACTCCTGAGGAGGTCGTTGAGTATCAAGCACATGAAAGAGATGCCACCAAGGTGGCATGCATCATGATGGCCACCATGACAGCTGAACTCCAAAAGTCCTATGAGGACTATTACCCTTTTGAGATGCATCAGGATCTGATGGAAAGGTACCATCAGAGTGCTCGTCAAGAGCGGTATGAAATAATCTCCTCCATGATCACTACCCGTATGAAGGATAGCGAACCAATCATGAGCCACATGCAGAAAATGCAAAGGTATGTGGACCGTCTAATGAAACTGAATGTGAACTTCCCTGAGGAGTTGGCAATTGATATCATTTTGCACTCCTTGCCATCGTGTTATGATCAATTTCGTATGACATACCACATGAACAAGGAGGAAGTCACACTCAGTAAGCTTCAAGGACTTCTGAAGACTGCCGAAAGTGGTCTTAAGAGTAAGTCGGTTGCTACTCCTACTCCTACTACTACCCCTGTTTTGGCTATCGGGCAAGGCAAAGGGAAGAAGAGGAAGCACCCTTCGAAGGGTACCAAGGGAAAGTCCCTTGAAGGCTCCTCATCTGGAACCAAAGGTGGTTCTATCACTCCTTCTGCCATCCCTAAGGATGCTGAATGCTTCTATTGTCAAAATAAGGGGCACTAGAAGCGAAACTGCCCAATGTACTTGCAGGATGTCAAGGATGGGAAAGTGAAACCATCCCATGCAGGTATTTACACTATATTGTCTAATAACTCACCATATTCTAATTCTTGGGTTCTTGATACAGGTTGTGGTATTCACATCTGTTGTGACTTGCAGGGCCTAAGAAGAAGTGAGGATGTGGAGCACGGAAAGATAAACTTAATCATGGGGAACAAGAAGGTTGCACCTGTTACCAAGATTGGAGTTTATACTTTGTTGCTAGATAGTGGGTTAAAGTTAGATTTGAATATATGTGTGTACTCGTCTGAAATGGCGAGGAATATTATTTCCTTTCATGCTTTGTACAAACAAGGTTTTACCTTTTCTTTTGATAATGAAGTTGGTAGTATTAATGCTTTCTTTAATAATGTTCTTTATTTTAAAGCATTACCTTGTGATGGTGTGTATGAAGCTGTATCGGTTGTAGATAATTTAGGAAATAATGTATTATATATTGATTCTTCTACTAGCTTGGATAAAGCATCTTTGTGGCATTGTCGTCTTGGACATGTAAGCAAGAAACGCATAGGCCAGCTCCAAAAGGATGGAGTCTTGGAGTCGTTCGACCTCAAGTCGGATGATAGTTGTGAGTCTTGTCTACTTGGAAAAATGACAAAATCATCCTTCACTGGTACTTGTGCAAGGGGTGAGGGTTTGTTGGACCTTATACATACTGATGTATGTGGACCATTCAAAACCGCCACAAGGGATGCTAATCGCTATTATGTGACTTTTATTGATGATTTTAGTAGATATGGTTATGTCTACTTAATCAAACATAAGTCAGAAACTTTTGAAATGTTTAAAGAGTTTAAAAAGGAAGTAGAAAATCAATTGGGCAGGAACATTAAGATGCTTCGATCCGATCGAGGTGGTGAGTATCTTAGTACTGAGTTCCTCGACTATCTTAAGGAGTGTGGGATTGTCTCACAATTGACACGTCCCAGGACACCACAGCTGAATGGTGTAGCTGAGAGGCGCAATCGAACTTTGTTGGACATGGTTCGCTCTATGATGAGTCGAGCTTCGCTACCAATCTCTTTTTGGGGGTATGCCTTAGAGACTGCCGCCCACATCCTTAATCTAGTCCCTATAAAGAAGGTTGCCAAAACACCTCATGAGATGTGGACTGGGAAAGTTCCCAATTTGGACCACATCAAGATTTGGGGTTGCGAGGCTTTCGTGAGGCGCGAGACTCATGACAAGCTCGAACCTCGAAGTGAAAGATGTATTTTCATCGGCTACCCACAAAAATCCTTTGGTTACCTCTTCTACAGACCCAGTGAGAATATGGTCTTTGTGGCTAGGAGAGGGGTCTTTCGAGAGAGAGAATTTATAAGCCAAGGAGACAGTGGGAGGCAAATTGACCTTGAAGAAATTCAAGACTCAATTGGTGAAGGAACCTCAGACACTAGCAATCAACTTGAGGAGGAAATTCCTGTTGATCCAGCTGACGAGTCTATACTTCCGAGGCGTTCCACAAGGGTTAGGAACACACCTGAGTTTTATTATGGATTTCATATTACTACGGAAGGTGATACATTTATCAGTGACAGTACACTGGTAAATCTGGATGAACCTAACAGTGTTAAGGAAGCCATGGCAGGCCCAAAGTTTGCTAAATGGAAGGAGGCTATGGACAGCGAGATACAGTCCATGTATGACAATCAAGTTTGGAACTTGGTTGACAATGTACCAGGCCATAAGACAGTCGGGTGCAAATGGATCTTCAAGAAGAAGACCGACATGGATGGGAAGGTGCACACTTATAAGGCTCGACTGGTTGCGAAGGGGTTTACTCAGACTCAGGGTATTGATTATGATGAAACCTTTTCACCAGTAGCAAAGATTAAGTCTATTAGGGTTATGCTAGCCATTGCTGCATTTCATGATTATGAAATATGGCAAATGGATGTCAAAACCGCTTTCCTTAACGGAAAGTTGGCTGAGGATGTTTACATGAATCAGCCAGAAGGTTTTGTCAGTGCAGAGTACCCCAATAGAGTGTGCAAGCTTGAGAAATCCATTTATGGATTGAAACAAGCATCTCGAAGTTGGAATCTTTGTTTCAATGAGAAGGTCAAAGAGTTTGGTTTCTCAAGAAGTGAAGATGAGTCCTGCGTGTATGTCAGAGCTAGTGGGAGTATAGTTAGTTTTTTGGTACTGTATGTGGATAACATACTACTCATAGGAAATGACATCCCAACCTTGCAGGAGGTTAAGTCCTGGCTTGGGAAGTGCTTTGCTATGAAGGACCTTGGAGAAGCTACCTATATCCTAGGGATAAGGATATTAAGAGAAAGGAGTAAAAGACTAATTGGACTTAGTCAGAGTATCTACTTGGATAAGGTGTTGAAAAGGTCCAACATGCAGAATTCCAAGAAAGGAGAATTACCGATCCAAAGCAATGCCAAACTGAGCAAGGCTCAGAGCCCGAGTACAGAAGATGAGATAGCTGAGATGAGTCGATTACCTTATGCTTCCGCTGTTGGTTCGATCATGTATGCTATGACTTGTACCCGTCCTGATGTGGCCTTCGCTTTGAGCATGGTCAGCAGATATCAGGGGAACCCTGGCAAGGCTCATTGGACTGCGGTAAAGAATATTCTCAAGTACCTGCGGAGGACTAAGGATTGGATCCTTACCCTTGGTGGGAGTGATGACTTGAGAGTAGTAGGGTATAGTGATGCTAGCTTTCAGACTGATAGGGATAACTTCCACTCTCAGTCGGGCTGGGTCTTTACCTTAAATGGAGGGGCAATCACTTGGAAGAGTTCCAAATAGGATACTGTAGCTGATTCGACTTGTAAATCAGAGTACATAGCAGCGAGTGAAGCGGCAAAGGAGGCGATATGGCTGAGGAACTTCATCGGAGACCTTGGAGTTGTACCAGCTATTAAGGAGCCTATGGAGATTTTCTGTAACAGCAATAGTGCGGTTGCCTTAGCCAAGGAACCAAGAGATTATGGCAGATCCCGACACATTGACAGAAAATATCACTTCATAAGACACAAGATAGAAGAGGGACTCCTCGTGGCAAAGAGGGTATCGTCAGATGAGAACCCTGCAGATCCCCTTACGAAGGGACTGACGAGGGTGAAGCATTTGCAGCATGCGAGGCGCATCGGGCTGAGGGACGATATTAGTTTTACAGATTAGATAGCCTTTTCTGAAACTTGTAAAATGTAATCGACGTTTGATGATGAATAAAATTTGTGATTTATTTATGAGTAAAGTGTTGCTATCATTGTCAATTATTTACTATTGTTTCAGTTTTGCATGTTTTGACTTCCAGAATAATTAGTTTATTCAAACTCTCCACAGTCGGTCATATGTCGGAAGTAGGTATGAATCAAGACTGTCATGAATTGGGATTGTAGATGACTAAAGGTGTTTAGCCATAGCAATGGTTGCTACAACATTCATGAGTACTCATAAGTTATGAGTATTGGAATAAACCCACGCTCACTTGTATCACTTTATGGAATTTATCTCGAGTGATCGTGAGACGGTAATATCATATAAGTCTTCAAACCTAGAGATATGAGTTGTTACCTATGAGTTGGTTGTGCATTGATTGCACATAAACGCATCAGTAACTTGATGTTATAAAACGTGCCTTTGTGTGCAATTCAATAAGTAGTAGAACAAGCATATGAGTCGAAGTTTATCTGTTCCTTCTAGAAATAGAAGCGATATCCGGGCCCCTCGATGATTTTGTGTTGACCCATGTACCGGGCCCAGTCAGAACTAAATTGATGTGTTCAGTTAAGTTCTTTGTCAAACAAATCGGAAATCGAGAAACAACTGCTAGACAATAAGTAAGACATTGTTCCATGTATTTGTCCGGCTGATATCATGAGAGCAGAGGATTATATGATCACTTATCTTAAATGGCGCTTCATAGTTCACAAGAGTTTTCGAGAGCTACGATTGCCGGTTGGTTCCTGAAGTAATATAGGCAAATACAGTTATTAGACTTATCCAAGTGGGAGTCTGTTGGATAAGGTGTCTAAGTCCATAACTTATTTGGTATATACTTGACCCGACCCGACATGGTCCATTTGGGTTGCACTTCACCCAAACTAGTTATGGATAATTTTATGAGAGTTGTATACTTACGATTTATTAATATATTATAAGTTATAATATATTAATATAAAGTCATGTTACTTAATTAGTTTTAATCTTGAATTAATTATGAATTAATTTAGTGATTAAAAGGAAGACTAATTACATCATGGGCTATTATATTTATATGGTGTGGGCTAACACTCATTTGGAATGGGCTAAGCTTATATGGAAGTCCATGGATGATCCATGGAGCTTTTACCCATGGATCATTGGAAAAGGAAAAGACATGGGTTATTAGGGTTTCACCCTAACCATGTACACTATATAAACAAGCTTATGTTGCATGAAAAAGACACTAATGTGTGTGTAAGTGTGGTGGCCAAAATCAAGAGTTAGTATACTCTCTCATACATTTTCCAAGTTTGTGGTGATTTGTGATTTCCATTTGAGGCATTCACATTATTGGTGCTTGGCTCTCAAACTCCAAGGAATCAACAATCAACAAAAGGTATGTAATTCATCTAGTTCTTTTATGGTTAAAAGTACCCCATGCCATGCTAGATAGGTTATAAACCTTGGAAAATAATATTTTGCATGTATCTTAGACAAACATAGATCCAAGGTTTAATAGGGTTGCATGTACACTTAGGAAGTGTTAGAATGCTCAAAACCCAACAAGGATCTCATTGGAGAAGTGTTGGTTTCATTGGAGTTTGTAGATCCAGACTTTGTTCATCTTGATCTTTCTTTTAGAGGTATAAAGCTTGAATCTTGATGTTACATTTGTTAGATCTAGCTAGTTTCGGGTGTTATGAGCTTTTGGTCACTTTAGTGCATGAAGTTTAGATCTTGAAAGTTTGTGACCTTGTTACGGATAAAGTTGGAAACTTTATCCATCTAAACATCATATTGATTCAAATCTAAAGGTTGGAGACTTGGACTTAATGGATTAAGTTGAAAAAGATGCACTTTTGGTCCCTTTGAGGCTTAAAGACTAGATCTTGGTTGTCTGGATCATTCTAATGGATAAAGTTGGAAACTTTATCCATTATGGAGTTAGTAGGAACCATAAAAATGTAATCTTGGACCCTAGTTTCCTTCCATGCATGAGCTAGGATGTCTTAAAGAGTTAAGAAGTATGGATTTTTGGTATTCAACACTTAATAGCCATGTAAGATCATAAAGTTGGAAACTCTATGATTAAGAACATTATTTGGGGGCTAGATCTGGACTTTAGACGAAAGAGCTTAGCGATTAAGCTCTTAATAGGAAGAAAGGGGGACAGCCGCGTACGCTGGGCGTACGAAAGGGTACGATGTATGTATCTGGTCAACCCCTCGTCTCTGGTGAAACACGTAGTACGCCCCGCGTACTTGTTGAGTACGCCCCGTGTACTTGTTGAGTACGCCCCGCGTACTTGTTGAATACGCCCAACGTACTCACCGAGTTGACCTAGTTGACTTTGAGTTTGACTTTGAACATGAGTTTGACCTAGGGGTATTTTGGGTATATTGATTATAAGTTAAGTTTTGTCATGTTGTAATGAATAAGTGACCAGTCGAGCTGATATTCAGGGCAATGTCCTGTTCAGCGATCTTTCAGATTGAGAGGCGAGTCTCCTCACAATACTAAGGTGTCGAAGGCACCAATGCCGGCCCATAGGATTATGTTATGTTGAAATACCAGATGGTGGCACCGGACAATTGCATGAAAGACCTGGATACGTCTCCCGAAAATTATATGCAAGACCATGGTTTGGACCTTGGAAGTTATATGTAGTATTCTAGTTATATGTAGTATGCTAATTATATGTAGTATGCTAGTTGTCTTTGTAATACTTGCATGGAAGACCAGGAGGTGGCTATTGGAACTTTTCTATGAGACCCAGGGTTTGGCCCCCGACCTGGCAAGTAAAGACCATGATACAACTCATGGCATAATGGCAATTATAAGACTATGGATGACACATATCAATCTCTATTGTATGTATGGTATGTGTTATTTTGGGGAACTCACAAAGCTTTGTGATTATGGTTTTATGTTTATGGTTTCAGGTACTTCCAGTACAAAAGGGAAGGGCCTGACGTGACTGTACCGCATCCACCAGAGTTTTGCGCATTGTCAATTTTCAATATTTACTCTGATATTTAAATAATATGTTCACTTTGATCGATTTTGGAACAACTCTTTTGTATGGTTTATTGTTTTATAATTGAAAATTTTACTATGAATTTTTAGGACGTTACAAGTTGGTATCAGAGCATTGGTTTGAGGGATTCAAGCACACTCTCGGGTGTGACTGAACTCAAACTAAAGAGTTGGTAATCTTTTAAAAGAAAACAACTTTCTAAAAGGACTTTAGCAAAGAAAAAGGGGGTGTGATGCGTGCAATCATCCGAGCTTAAGTAAGTGACTTCCACAATACCCATACAAGTTGATATGTTATATGATATGAATGTTTGCATGCTAGGATAAGGTTAAGGATACCTCCAGGAATTGCATGATATATTGCCCTGATATGTGATACCTTATAGTCTAGGAAGAATTGGATGCTATGCTAGATTGGGGAATATGTATTGGTAGTAATAATTGCTAAGTTTATGCTTTAAAAATTGTATACAGTTAGGATCATATAGTCCTAGAATGACTGATTTGGCCTTATTTCCCATTCATTGTATGGTTGTGGTCATAGGGTAGAGTATTTTATTCGACAATGTATTTGATCCTGTATTGTGTATATTTGCATGCATAAGGCAACCGACAGTGAGAGTGGAAGTTCTGAGAACGGGTTGTAGTAAGTGAGTTTGGGATGTCCTTTGGTTGTTCTGTAGCTTGGAGTGTTACTGCATGAATGCTGCTTGCTTTCTGCTTTGTAGAACTCTTAGTGATGTGAGTTAACTATTAAGTGGATATGTTAAGTCACATGTCGCAAAGTTTAAATAATCTCAGAATGACAAATTTGACTCTATGGCGTAGATCTCGTTTGAGTCTAACTGTTGCAGGGTTGAGTCTTTTACTTTATGGATTATCTAATCTTTATGACATGTAATTGTGTTCATGAAGTAGTTAGCTAACATTAGTGGGAGTTCTTCAGTAGCTGATGACAGGGTGAGGTCGGGAACCTAGGAGAGCCTAGTAAGCTTGTAGTTGGTTTTGTGCGTTGTTTAGCAAGTACTTGGAGTACCGATTTAAGGAGGTGACTTGGAGGATTCAGAATAACTATAGAGGAGAGTATGGATAGGTGTGGAAGGTAGTATTGGGCCCGTACTACTGAAAGCACAACATCCATACTCGATTTGAGGGGAGTCATGGAGAATCTAGGAAGCCTGTGGGATGAGGATTCTTTGAGCATATTCTGATTTTTTTGTATGGTTGCTTTTCAGAATGGTGATGAGCACGCGTGGAGGAGGTTCAGGCTCAGGTGCTGGCACTGAACCGATGGATGAGCAGATGTGGGACTTCATCTCGTCGGAGATCACCCACAACATTTTGGAGCAAACTCCTGTGATCTTTGGTTCGGTCAAGGAGAGGATTATGGAGATTTTAGATGAACGTCTAGGCACATTCCGCACGAAGATTTTGGCTATTATGGGGGTTCACACTCTTTCCTTCCATGAGTTCCGTGCTTGTGGAGCTCCCGAGTTCTTCGGGGAGAAGGACCCCATTGCTAGTAAGAGGTGGTTAGCGGACATGGTGAACTGTCACACCCCCGAAACCAGACGGCGGAAACGTCCGGGGGCTCGCGTGACTTAAATTGAATACCATCACAATGAATATACATGAATCATAACATAAACATCACCATGCATCAATACATTACAACTGATATTGTTTACATCCAGTACATTGTTTTAAATATTACACATTCATAACACAAAATGTTTTAGAGTTTTCAAAACAAAACATCCTAACATACTTGGTATTACCCTTCCGCTTACCTGTTACCTGAGAATACAAGTTATTTTGGAAAACGTCAACATATGGAATGTTGGTGAGTTCATAAGCAAAGTTGTGATAAAAATGATTTGTATAGTTTGTAAAACCCAGAAAATCCGATATTTTCTGAAAAGACAATAGTTTATCAAAGTGTGAAGATCCATAAGTTGATGCATGAATGATTTCAAAGCATATATATAAAAAGGGTGCTTTGTATTATAGTTATAGAAATTCCGAGTGAGTAGTATTGATTTCCCCGGAAAACCCGATGTTTTCCGATGTCGAAAGATATACTTGATTACTAATTGTTATACCGCCACAACGAATGGCTTTTGATTACTCATCCTTGAATATTCGGATGGTGTTGGATAAACCTAGTGAGTCGTTGTAACGATGTCCGGTGAAGACAAGTTATAACAGCCAACTACGAACGTCCCATAGAGGTGTCGTCCGTTGTTACTCACTTAATCCAAACCACCTTGATTATTGTTGAATAACGTCCTAATTCCGTCTACTTTGATTACTCATAAGCCTTAGCGAACGAAGAGAAGAGGAGTACGAAGTCCTGCTACTATCGTAAGTACCTTAGGCTGTCGGGGATGCGAAAGACACGTTGGCCCATCTCGCATTTGATTACTTTGACCTTACTAGCAATAATAATGGACCACTAGGGCCCAATAGCACATAAAAGCTATTGAAAGTCCTTTTATATGGAATTGGGCCATAGGAGGCCCAATGACACATAAGCGTTATCCCCTTTGGGCCCAAAGATCATGTAAATGGACTTGCAAGGTCCAACAAGCATGATTTGAAACTTTCAAGCCCAAAGTTTGAATGTTTACTCGTCTTAGGTAACGCATCTCTAGTGGAGGGTTTGGTTGAACGTTCGTTGTTTTTGTATTGACTCGAGACCGAGCGATTCGTTTATAACGATATTTGGAGTTATACGTGTATTTGTCTTTCGATTTTTGTAAGCCGTATATTAGTATTTTTGACTCAATATTCTATAAATAAATAAAATAATTGGTTTAAAAACATTAGTTTGACCTTTTCAGCCCCTTTCTTTTTATAAAATAACAATTTTAGTCCTTTATATAAAAGAAAAGTCATTTTAGGCCCTTAAAACATTTTCTTGACACTTTTGCATCATAGATTTGTTGAAATGATATTTCTAACTCAAAACTTATTTTGTTGACAGTTTCAGCCCTTCCAGAATAGTATTTTTCGGTTAAAGCCCAACTTTTTGCAATTTTTACACTTTTAGCCCATAATCCAAAAACTTTACATTTTTTATCCTTTTTGGAAATGAAAAGCATTTTTAACCCTTGAAATAGTTTTATTACACTTTTTATCCCCTGTTTTGAAAAGTTTACCAATTCAGCCCCTTTAAATGCCATTTTTTTCGCAATTTTGGGCTTGTTGGGCCGAAAAGCCCAAAATTAGCCCATTAAGCTAGAAATTTCATTTTTAAGTCCTTTAAAAATCGTAATATTCATAAAAACAATTATTGTAACTGTTTTGGCTCTTTTAACCCTTAAGAAACCGTGATTTGGCAACCTTTAACCCAATTTTTGTATATTTGACAATTTAAGCCCAAAAATGGATTTTTATGTTGGAATATGTTCATCACAATCTTATAAGCTATCATTCTTGACTTGTTTAGTGTAACATAACTTAGATCATGTTTGTTTTCTTTCTCATGTCATAGATCTCGAGATATCACTCCTTTTTGGCTACATGTTTATCACAAAAACACATAAAATCACACATACATGCATAAAATCACACATAGCATACACATACACATAGATCTACACATTTTTCTTGTATTCTCCCCCATAAAACATATAAAACCCGGAAAGAGAGGGGTATGAAGCTCACCTTGAGTTGTGGTAACTCTGTTTTTGAAGGAAGAGATGAAGAAAATTCGATCCTAGCAAGTCTTATTGGAAGATTTTTGACTTAGATGTGTTCTAAGGGACAAGATCACGAATTTTGTATGAGATAAGGGAGATTGTTGATGAAATGAAGAAGATATGTTATGAATCAAAGAAATAACTTACCAAGGATGTGAACTACTTGATGAAAATCCTTAGACTTTAAGCCAAATTTTCGAGATCTTCAAAGAAGAAGAGGATGATCTTGAGAGTGATTTTAGGGAGAATTTTTGGTGAGGTGTGTGTGTTTGTGTTGGTTTCGGCCGAGAGAAAAAGAGAGAGGAGAAGAGAAAGGCCTTGATGAGATGGTTGCTTGGAAACATGAGTTGCATGCATGCAGACCCAACAAATAATAGTGAGGTGGCAATGGAAAGTCAACTCTTTCTCTTTTGGGTTGTTGGGCCGAGAAGAGGAGAAGGAGAAAAGAAGATTTGGGCCCTTAAATGCTTAAGCCCAAATTATAATCCCATTAGGTGATTTTCGGCCCAATTAAATCTAAGAATGCTTTTTATGACTCATTAGGGCTATTTAAATTTGTTGTGACCCAATGAGGCCCATTAAAGTTAACCTAGTTTATTTTAGGCTTATAAAGCCCAAAATATTAAGTTTCAAGCATATGGGTCCAATTAGGGCCCATTTGAGAGTTCTATGTTCAAGATAGTTAAATTGGAAGCTTATTGGTCCATTAGGCCCAATAAGGAAATCCTAGTCCAAAATGGACTTAAACCGGGATTTCAAGGGTTTCCAATTCTTTGTTGACTATTTGTAGTGCTTGAATGAAGTATTTGATGAAAGTTTTGTTGTTATTGAATAAACATCATACATGTTTTCACATTGTTGGTTCATAATTGATATAATTGTTGTAGTTACAAAGCATCAAAATTCCTAGTTGTGACATGAATGCTTTCCGGACGAGCTTCTGCCCCGAGGGGTCGAAGGTCAGATTTGCTTCTTATCTTCTGAAAGACAGAGCCTAAGATTAGTGGGTGGAGTTAGACTTCGATTTAGGAGGCGAGGCCATTGATACGATGTCTTGGGATGAGTTTGTGGCCCGGTTTAGGGCAGAATTTGCACCAGCTATCGAGGTGCAACAGTTGGCGAGGGAGTTTCAGGACCTTCACCATACGACTGAGACTATGGCGAAGATCACCGCCAAATTTAGGGAGAGGGATATTTTGGTTCTACAATATGCCGCATACAAGGAGATGAAGAAGACTCAGTACCATGATATGTTGCGAGATGATATTAGGGAGTTTGTTAGCTTTTCAGCTTGTCGGACTTTGGAGGACATGATAGATAGAGCCCGAGAGCGGGAGATTGATTTGGAGCACCTCGGGAAGAGGAAGCCAGGACAGGTGGAAACAGTTGGGGGTCCTCAAAGAGACCCAAGACTTCTGATCAGTGATTGAGAGGCTAACAGGTCCGAGGTCAGTGTATGACATGCGGGAAGCAGCACGATGGAGTTTATCGATCTAGGGGTTCGGGTTGCTATAAGTGTAGCACAAGAAGGCTTGGTCATGTCAGCAGAGATTATCCCTAAGGGACGAGTCCGTTATGTTTCCACCGCAACCAAGTGGGCCACAAGAAGGCCGAGTATCCGAAGTTGATAAAGGGAGTAGTGAGGGCACCTTCTCCATCCACTCTGAAGATTAGTTATGGTTGCGAGGACATAATGGATGTTCCCATGGTGAGGAGCCGAGCATTGCAGTCACAGGAAAAGGAAATCCGAGTTCTGCCAGTTAAAGTCGCAGGTATGTGTTGTTTTCTTTCCTTCATGCTCTTATTATTTGAGTTTGTGACGGTATGTTGTGTGTAAGAGGCTATGTGTGGTTTATCTACGTCTCGACCTAGAAATTAAATTTTTCCTCATGATGGTATAGACATTTTATTTTGAGAATCTTCATATGCCATTTTGCATACCGAGAGTTGTATTTAGAGGATATTCAGGTGAGACGGTTTTAGATTTCGATGTAGGAGGCATTGACCCTTGTCAGAGCAAGCTTTAAGTAAGAGAAGACCAGTAGCCGGTTCGATCTTTGGTGGTATTAAAATGGAACTCAAGGAATCCGCAAGGTAGGCATGTTGGATTTGAATGCAGAATTTGTAGGGGTATTTTGGGGATACGAGGCAATGAGAAATTGGTTTGATCGTGGGTGTAAGATCGGTAATTGTCAAGTTCATACCTTCAAAGTGTGGTCAGTTGCAGGTTTGCATGGGAATTACTCTATTGCAAGTAGGTCGATGAATTGGTTGGGTACGCGTTTCGATAGTTGAGATTTTGTTCTTCGTCACCCGATAAATTCATCGAGGACTTATAGTGGATTCAGTGGAAAGTGCTCGGGAGTATTGAGCTTGTTGAGATTTCGGGGAGTATTCATTCAATTTTGGCAAGTGTGTGTTCACTAGGATTGGCTAGTAATGGAACGCTAGTACTTGTAAGCTCAGGTTCTCAACAACTTCGAGTAGTCAGGTTGTGAGATAGATTGGAAATCTATCAATTTTATGGTTGGAAGAGCGCACTTGAATCCAAGTGGGGGAGAATCTCTTGGACTAAAGGATTGCAAAAGGAATGGTATTTCAGTTTACGTTGCGTATCAGTGGTGGCGCATGGCGGGTATGCGATTAGGTTCATGTTGAGGGTTGTGATAAAGCCTATCTGCATGTTCTTATCTTATAAAGGCTTTAGGACTCAAAAAATGACCCAAATACCTGATTGGGGTATAGTCGAATGAGGCTTCAACCAATGATTTATTTGGTTGGTAGGTAGCAATAGAAGTGTTGTAGGACTGCAGCGTGGTCGTAGCATTCACTAGGTTGGCAGATAGTGTTGTAGTGTTGTAAGACTATGGGGTAGCCCGTAGCATTCACCTGGTCCATGATCAGTTGCAAGGATGTTGAGGATCTATTCTTAGGCTCGTAGTTTCCTCTAGGTAGAATTAGAGCATGGTAGGACGGGTCGCAAGACTGTGGGAATGCCACAACATTCATGGGATTGAGGAAGGTTGGGGGTCGTTTGGGGCTGGTCGTGATGTAAGACTACAGCTGGGGGTGTAGCATTCATTTAGAGCAAATTAGGTTATGTTGCATCGGTGTAATGGTTGGTTATGTTATCCCTGGTTGGAACAGGAGGGATGTTGAAGCCTTATATACAAGTAGGTTAGAGTAGCTTTTCCAGACAAACTCTTGGATAGAGTCTCGTGGTACAGTTGTTTGAAAGGATGTCGGTTTCAGCGACCGGTCGGGAATCCGACGCTTAAGATAATTGGTAGATCAGCTCGAAACTCAAAAGATCTTGGATAGATCGAAAATTTGAATGTTTGGTCAGCAGGATAATTTAGGGTCGTAAGGATTTCGTTCGGATTAGATTGCTAAGTGGAGCCATATTGGCTGTGATTCAGAATGGTTTTGTATATCGGGAAGTCAGATAAGGTATTGGATTCCTGGATTTTAGCTGAGTAGTGATGGCTGTCCTTTATTGGTTAAGGTCAACGGGAGCAAGGATTCGTTCGTTGTCAGTATGTGAGTTTTGCTAAGGATGGGTTTGATTATTGGAAGGCCATCGTATGTTAGGGTCGACTTTTATTACAGATCTGGAAGATATGATCGGATTGTATAATTTCGTGGAAAGTTACAAGGAGTGATTTCGAGGAATAAATCTAATTTAAGTGGGGGAGAATTGTAACACCATGTTTCCAATTGTTTCATAATTTGGGGTCGTGACGCGAAGATCATGTATTATAAGGCTTCAGGCTTTGGGGAAAGAGTGGTTTAGACCCATTTTGATGTGGGTAATGTAGATTATATGATCCAAGAGTTTGGTTTGTGCTTTGGAGTCAAAGGGTAACAGGGGTTGGGCATCGCCGCATGTAAGATGTACGGTTGCTGATGTGAGCTTGTTGGCATGCTTTGATGCAACCGAGAGCTCGACCCTGGCTGGTAGAGCATATGTGGGTTCGATCCCTACCACTGTTGAGCATGCACATTGAGTTGTTGTGCTTATGAAGGATGATAGTTGGGTTCCTACGAGGGTGGTGCTTGGGTAATGGATCCCTATAGTTGCTAGAAGTATGGGTTGAACATCGTACACTATTGAGCGAAAAGCGGAATGTGTGACATGCCCGCTATGGGAGATAATATGTATACTGGCATTGGGTATTGTGCAGAAGACAGTATAGTTCTTGGGGACCAAGTGTTCGTCCCCGCCTATTGCGACGACGGTTGCATCAGAGAAACCCGTGGCTATAATTGTTGAGTCGATAATTGTGACTACTGGGTCAGTGGTTACGAACGTTGGTTCGCTGTTATCTGAGGCTCTGTAGTCGTGATTGTAACCAAATGCTCTGATGTGACGGGTGGCGGTCACCATAAGCTGGCTATTGTCGCCGCCACAGTTTCTGTTTTGGAATGTAGTGCTTGTGTTTCTAGTGTTTGGGTTGAGTCTTGTCCTTCTGATTCAGATGCTTGCATGCCGTTGGGCAACAACATGGATTTGAGTGGGCTCGTTTCTCCCCCGAAGGACGCCATAGGTCCCTTTCCCGTCATCGTCATCGTCTAGAGTCGTATCAAGGTTTTGTAGCTCTGAGTACACGCTTGGATGGCGCCAAATGTTGTGATATGTGCCTTGGACTTAACACCATCACTTTTTAATTTCGGTCGAGTTGAGCCCTGTAATCACAACAATGAAGAGATAACGTCAGTCGACGTCAGCGAGGGGGTCCCAGGATGAAGCTCCGACGGTGTAGTTATTGAACGTTTGAGGATATGGTAATTAGGGTTTGAGATGGAAAGAAGGTGATCCCTCATTTTGGATAATAGGGGTACCTTTATACATGTCCTTAGTGTACGATCCTAACGGTGTCCTTTATCCCATCTAGGCCGACAGGACATGGAGGAGTCCCATTGGAGGATTGTGCACCACTAGTGGTCATCTGATATTGGTGTAGAGTAAACAGAGGACAACGCCATGGGCGCTACACGTGTTGCTATGTGAGACAACTAGCTATGTTTTGTCCTATTGTAGATCGGAGATTGTCGTTAGGAATTGGACCTGGGCACAAGGGAGGCAATCGTAAGGATCCTAGCGCGAGGGCGAGGGCGAGGGCGAGTTTGGCACTAGGATAGATTTGCAACCGTTAGCTAGGTCGTCCTAAAGATAATTTTTTTGTTATCCTTAACGTATTCCTAGTGGGATACGTTAACAGAGGCTGATAAGGAACCCTAAAAATGACCTAAAGGGGTTTAAATACAAAGGAAACCCTAAAAAAAGCATGTGCTTAGGCCAGAACAGCTGCCACACAGTGGCAACCTTTGGCCACGACGTAGCGATCCAATAACACACACAATCCAATAAACACTTGCCACGTCGTGGCCCGCCTTGACCACGTTGTGGCATAAGATTTCGTCCAAAACTTCATTTTTGGTCCCTGATAAAAGTGAGCTTAACCAATCTGGAACACGGGTGTTACGTTAATAAAAAATTATTGTTGTGTAAACCGTCAATTCCATAAGGATTAGAAAAAGGAACCCTATGTTTAGGTTTGTATTTACCTAAGACATCATTGATATCCAAGAGTGGTTAAAAGCATGGTTGTAAAAATCGGTCTAGGCGGCCGATTAATCGACGCCTAGGCGCTTAGCGGCCTCCAACCGCCTACGAATAGGTGTTAGAGGGTTAAACTAGGCGGCTTTGGTCAATATCGGTCAAAACCGGCCCAACTCGGACCAAATCGGTCCAAATCGGACCTAATCGGTCCAGCTTGCTCTAAAGGACCCACCAGCTCAAAGGAGCCGGTATGCCTAAAACATAAGTGAATTTGACTTCATATGGAGGATTCCCTTTTATAGAGTATCGTTTCCTTATAGAATGCTCCCAGCTTCGATGTGGGATACTCAAACTTTTACTCTTCCATATATCTCCTTTGCTTTACATTCTTCCCCATCGACTTCTCTCCTACTGTTGTTAGCTATTAGCCACCGAAGAAAGATGAGGTCCTTCGAAGGTATCCGCTTGGCAAACGTGATGATGCGATGGACGGTGGAGGAGAATGATCGGAGAAGTTGTACCAGATTGAAGTGTCGACACCCCTAAATCACAAATGTTTCTTCTTCCAATCGTTTCCCATTACCTTCCATTGATGCTCCATCGCCAATTAGTTCTTCAATCGTGCTCAACCATCATTCTTGCATCATCGTTTTCCTTCCACTGTTGCTCCATCGTCGACTCAACCATCATGCTCCATCGCAGGTTAGTTCTTTAATCTCGATGTTTGTTCTTCAATGTCGTTGTTTGTTATTCAATCACAAATTCTCAGGGATTCTAATGTGGTAGTGTAACTGATTCAATGCGTGTGTTGTAATTGAATCCATCACAGCAGGTGCACACCAACTGTTTGATATTTTGTCTCAATGAAAATTTCCTTGTTTAATTGCCTGATTAGTGATTATAGGGACGGTTAATTGGAAGGAACAGGCATCGACTTGTTTAATTCTCCACTCCTGCTGGTTTAATTTTGCGATTTGAGTTCTCCTCCAAACACTTCTCCTAGTTTAATTAACTATTAAGTTGTTTTGTAAATTGAGTTATCCTCCCTGTTTGTTAAACAGGTTAACTGTTAAGCACATATGAGTTATCCTCAATGCTCAAATATGCTCCTATTAACTGTTAATATTATTGATAATGTTTGGTTGATTGTTAATGTGTTAATCTGTTTTTAATGTATTAAAGTTCCAATTTAAGGTTAGTATCTAATTCTAGGCCTTTGCATAATACGTATTATTTTCCTGCACACATTTAGACAATTATCTACTTCAAGTTCCAATTGAAAGTTAGTATCCAGTTCCAGGCCTTTGCATAATGGTGAAATTGGTTTTTGATTACAGGTCTAAAAAGTCTTCAAAGTCAAAGCAAAAAGGAATCAAATCAAAAAGCAATGGAGAAACAAATATTAAAATAAATCAAGCAAAGAAGCCAAGAGGGAGACCAAGAAAGAAAGCTTTTGAAACTGTTCTTGTTCCCTCAACATTCACAATGAAGTAATTGGTTATTTAGATGTGACGTATTAAGGATCAAAGGGGTTTTTTGTAATCATAATTTCAAGTTATAATGTTATATTTATTAAATTTTTAATAATTTTTTTAATTTATAATGTTATGTTTGTTAATGTTATATTTAATGTTATATTCTTAGGATTAATGATATATTTATTATTTTTTTTAATAATTAATGGTCCCCGATTAAACCCCGCCTAGCCGATTAATCTCTTGACCCCAGTCCACCGCCGAGCTTACGTCGAGCGATTTCTGCAACCTTGGTTAAAAGAAATATAGTACCTCTGCTGCGAAAAATGACCAAACATGTATCTCTATACTCTTAAATGAGTAGAAAAAGGTAGCTCTATGACTTTTGTTAATACATCCTATTGGGAATAATTTTTTATTGATAAAGTTCATTATGGCTTTTCGCAAATAAATAGTCTTTGAGACTTCGGACAACATGCTACAACATGCTTCTACGGACACTTAGTTATTCAATGAGTTGCGAGTATTACCTGATCCGTGTTGAGCTTTACTTGTGCATTCTTACATACAACATGTGTAACAAAGATATAACAAACCATGACACAAAAAAATACTTTTGGATTTTTGAATTTAAAGAAATTTAATGACAAAAATAAAGAAAATCTTTTTGAATTTTTGAATTTTTAGAAATTTATAGAAAAAAAATAAAGAAAATCTTTTTGTATTTTTGAATTTTTATAAATTTAAAAACAAAAATAAAGAAAATCTTTTTGGATTTTTTAATTTTTAGAAATTTAAAAACAAAAATAAAGAAAATCTTTTTGGATTTTGAATTTTTATAAATTTAAAGACAAAAATAAAGAAAAGATTAGCTACCTAGTGCACCGGTCTACGAACAAGCGTACCCTCTCACAACTAAGAAGTAACTCCAAAAAGAAATCTTCCAATTGATTCCGAAGATCGGAACATTTAGGGAGTGAACAGTAGATTCCAAAAGCTTTCGAATGATCAAAACTTGTCGGAAGTGAACAGTAGATTCTGATAGCTTCTGAATGATCGGATATGTTAGAAGTGAACATTAATGATTTTGGAACTACAAAGATGATTTCGGAACCGAATCTACCTCAATCATTCCAAGCCCTTGTAGAATTCTATTAAACGTAACTTCTGGTAAGGATTTTTGAAAACATCCTCCAATTGATCTGCTGATCTAACAAAATGAACTTCAATATTTCCATCGTCAACATGATCTTTAAATTCTCCCACTGGACATCTTCAAATTCCGATTGATCATCAGTGTCATCATGTAAAGAACTCCCCCCCTAGATATCTGTATTCAGATTTGAACGGTCTCCTTGGAAATGATCATGATGATTTAAATTCTCCCCCTGCACAAGATCAATATTATTTAAATCAAAATCATAATTTGAAACTGAATTAACAACTTCTTCATTAGAATGTGAATGATTCTCCTTTTCTTTTTTACTTCAAAATAAGTTTCTTTGATTCTTTGTGAATGATTTTTGATCCTTCTTCATCAAATGACACTTTGAGACTAGAACCTACAACAAGTTGAGAAACACTTATCAAATTGTATTTCAATGCTTTAACATAAGCTACCTTTAGAATCGTGAATTCTCCATTTGTTATTATGTTATATCCTTTGATTTCTCCAGTTGCATTGTTTCCATATTTCACTCTTCCACCATCTTTTAGACTTCGATTATCTCTTAATTCCGATTTCCTTCTAGTCATATGACGAGAATATCCACTATCAATGTACCATTCCGAATCGAACTGATCGTCACACATTACCTACAAAATTAAACCAATTTAGGAACCAAAACCATCTTGGGTCCTCATGAGAATTTTGATTTTGGAACAGAAACAGGAAAAATCTTTGTCTTATCAATCTAAAAGGATTTTGTAGCCAAAACTTTGTTCTTATTAAGTGTTTTCTTGAAAACTTGAGTTTTGTTGTCACAAAGATTTATCTCAACAAATTGAGACTTTCGTTGAACAAATTCTTTCATCTTTGGTGCCATCTTCTTCAAAAATTATTCTTCTTCATTTTTTAATTTTGTCTCGTAATCTTTAAAAGTAGTTTCTTGTTCCGAAATTGACTTCTTGTGAACAAAAACTTGTTTCCTTATTGAAAACGAGTTACTTGTTTTTGAACCATTTGAATAAAGTGAATTGTGACAAAATTGGGATTTTGGATATTTTACTTGTGAAGAATTTTGTATTTGACTATGATATCTTGAAGAATTGACAAACTTTCGATCATTTTTTGTGAAAAATAGAACTTGATTGAACATTCTTTTGATTATTATTAACACTCAAAGAATTTTCTTTTTGTTTCCAAAAGGTTTTTCGTTCTTTCATATTCTTTTTGTATCTCGCATTCATTGCTTTTCGCTTTTCTTTATTTAATTTTTTCCTTTTTAACACGATGATTTTCCATTTTTGATTTTATTTTGTGATTGTTCTCAACAACCTTTTAGAATTGTTTTTCACAATTTCAGGTTTATCCGAAACAATTTCTTCCGAATTGATTTTCTCAATTTCAGTTCCATCTGGATTGTCAACCTTATGTGAACCATTCACAACATTCAATGGTTTCGAAATGTATCTTCCTTTGGTTTTCCAAGAAATACTTTCCGAAAGACCTTTTGTGTCCTTAGAATGATCAAGCAGTTTAGACCAAAAATGATCATCACAAGATTTAACATTATCGGTCTCAACAATTGATGTCAATTTAGAAGTGTCATTCTTGTCCAGTCCCACTTTAACAAAAACTCGATTCGGAGTTGATTTCACTTTCGGAAAACAACAAATTTTTCTCTTAAAGTGTTGAATCCTTGATTCTTCACAACCATTTCAAATTCAATTGAGACATCATAGATTAAATACCTTTTCGGTTCAACAACATCTTTCACAAAAGAAGAACAATCAACTTCATCTTCAACATAAATTTCACTCATTTTGCTTTCAGCAAAATCAGAATTATTCACACAAGATTGATTTTCTTCCGATTTCAATTTTTGGCAAAATGAGTTATATTTCTCTATTGAATTTTATTTGATTTGTTGTTTGACCTGTTTAGTTAGAATATTGTTCATCATTAATTTCTTTTCTTTGGATTTAATGAATTCTTCAATATTTTCAAGTCCAATTCTGTATGATTCATATAAATATTCATATGATGATGTCACAGATTCATATTTATAACAATCAACATCTATTTCATCTTCTTTTAATTCAAGAAAAGGTAGAAACATTTTATGCAATTTCTTAACAATCTCACAATTAAGATAAAGTTGCGAAATATTATTATACAAATGTTTGGCAATTAAACAGAAAATGTTTCTTTGTTTAGTCATCAATTTATTGTCTCTCTTCAAAACAAGTACATCATCATGAAGTATAGTTAGTTCAATTTTAAGAGCCTCAATTTTCGTTCTTCTTTCCTCGCTTTTAAAAGAGTTATTGCCAAGACTATCACTAAGATCATAATTCTTAATACGAGATCGTTTAAGACATTCAAAAAAATTAGAGACCGTGTCACACAACTCAGTTAGTTCGGAATCATAATGAGAAACATGAATATTAAGAGATTTAAGAATAGAATGTACCTTTTGATTATCTTCTCGCTTTCTCCAACATACTCCCTGATGCTCTTTGCTGAAAAACATGCATCTGATTTCACACCTTCATATTCTAGAAAACGAATTGGAATCCGGTTTGTAGAACCAATGGAACCATGAAGATTGAATAAAATTGAGTGAGAATCTTCTTTAGACATTTTCAAACAAATTTCAACAGAAAAGAATTTAGAATCAGATTTATAAACTAAACACGAGTTCCAAATAAAAAACGAAAGATTCAAACTAATAATTTTGATCAAATTGCAAACAAAAGTTGAAAAATATGGAATCGATCGAAAATACAAAGTAGAAATATGAAGAACATGAAGAACTTCGAATGAAATTTGATTTGAATAACAGCTTACAAAATCTCCTGCCCCGATACCAATTGTTATAATTTTAAGGAGTGACAGATTCTATTTTGATCACGTAAACACGATTCAAATAGTTGAAAGATGAAGAAGACAAGATGTAAATAAGATCTATTTTCCATTAGAGAGAATCTGAGAACAATTCGATACACGACACAAAGAACTATTCTCCACAAAAGTCTTATCTCTCTTCTAACAGACTTCCCTATTTATAGGCATAGGAAAGTCGGAAAGGAATAATTAAACCGACAGATTGGAACGCCAAACCTAAGCATACATAAGTTCTGATACCTTACAGACACGCTATCGGAACTGCTAACCAAAGAATACACTACTCCGATATTGGAACCTATTCGAATAGGTAACGACCCAAAAAATCAGAACAAACCAAATCAAACTACAATGACTCCGAAATCAGAACAAAACTATACAAGATACAATTGTAATGCATACAACATTGACTCAACATGCTGATTCCGAAACCTAAACTTGACACAACATTATTATTCCAAAACCTAATAGTTATGGATATATAAATAAGATTTATTAGTAATTCCAGTTATAATACTGATTGATCTACTTATGATAAAAGTGTCATGAATGATAATGTTGGCTTGGTTGTTAGATTTCAGAAAGGCTATATGCCGAAATGGTCCTGCCTCCCAACTGCCCTGCATGGTTGATCCTTATTTGATGGAACTCTCAGTATTCATTAGGATTAGTGAAAGATCTAGCTTTCAATACCAGATTGCATAAGGATTAATAAGTTATAGTAGTATAGGTTAATACTTGTTAGGCGCGTTACCCGCTAGTTGGATCGCGAGTAGGATCGCCAGATAACGGTTAATCGTCTGAGTAATTGTATAGGTGAGTTACCTCACTATACTGTGTATTATAATACATATCCTTGTGTGTTAGGATATCACAACTAGTAAAGTAGATTCGATATTATAGTCTATATGGGCTCCATGTTAGTGTGTTTGAAGCTAGTATAGTAGAAAGTATAGTCTCTATGTGCTTGTAGTAGTAGAACCTAAAAGTGTAGTCTTTATGTGTGTAATATGGTTATGTATGTCGGGCGGGGCCCATAATGTATGTATGTCGGGCGGGACCCGTCACGTGGATTGGGCGAGGCCCATTAGGTAGGTTGGGCGGGGCGGGTTTATATGCTTAGTGCGCGGGGCCTGATATATGTATTGTGGTATATGTTATTTTAGGGAACTCATTATGCTTCGCGCTTACCTAGTTGAATATAAATGTTTTTCAGGTACTTCATTCATCCGTGAGAAGGGCAAGGTTCGACTGTACACACGCGCATTCGCAACATGTTTCCGCATAATGTAATTATACTCTGATATATTTTTATAAATAAAAATGAAAAAAATTTGGGTTGAAAATGGGGACGTTACATCATAATTTTGAATTGTATTTATGGATCCTAGCCATAGATATTAATTTGGGTTAAAGTATTAAGGATTAAATCAACTAACTAAAATCTTATCTCTTATTTTAAATGTCTGGAAATGGTGATCTTCATTCTCGTCCTCCACCAATTCACATCTTCACTCTATTGTCAATTTTGTCAACAGAGAAGCTTACTGGTCCAAACTATATAGGTTGGATATCGAATTTGAAGATGGATCTTCACTACAAAAACAAAGAGTATGTTCTCGAGAATCAAATTCCTGAAATTGATAAAGCAACTCTCATTCCTGAGGAACTTTCCGATTATAACCAACATGTTGACGACGCCACTAAGACCACTTGCATGATGATTGCAACTGTGACACCTGATCATCAAAAGTCCTATGAGAACTATTTTCCGTACAAATTGAACTTGGCTCTTGCTCAAATGTTCCATAAGAAAGCAAGGCAAGAGTGTTATGACGTCGTCAAGGCCCTAATGGCGTGCAAGTTGAAAGAAGGGGAATCTATGTGTGTTCATGTGTAGAAGATGCACAGACACATAAAAATATTGGAGAAAATCAATGTGAATTTCGACAAGGTGCTTGCCATTGACATGGTGCTCAACTCCTTTCCAAGTAGTTATGATCAGTTTATCCTAACTTATCATTTGGAAAATACTGAAACCACATTGACTGGGCTTCATAATCTATTGCAAACTACTGAAGCTAAATTAAAGAGTTCTCATTCAAACAGTTCTGCAAGTGCCGTAGTTATGGATATTCAACAAGCCAAGAGGAAGAAGAGTAAGGCCTATTCCCAACCCAAGTGGAAAGGGAAAGGCCACATTGGAGAGTCTAGTAGGTCAATGAGAAATGTCAACTTTGAGGCTCCTCCTGTCGGTGATCCAAAAGAATTCATGTGCTTTTATTGTGGCTAAAAGGGCATTGGAAATGAAGCTGCGCCAAGTACCTACAAGAAGTAAGAGAAGCAAAGGTCAAGGTGTTTGACTCTACATCCGATATGTACTCTTATGAAATCAATAACACTTATGTTTCAAACTCTTGGATCCTTGATACGAGATATGGTTTCTAGATTTGTTCTGATATGCAGGGGCTACAGGAAAGTGAATCATGGGGAATAGGCAAAAGTCAAATGTTAACAAGATTGGAGTTTATGAGCTTATGTTTGATAATATTGTTATGGTTGATTTAGACAACTGTTTTTATTCGTTAGAAATGACAAGAAACATAATTTCATTTCACAAATTATTTAGACAAGGTTATCATTATGTGTTTGACAATAATGATGGTTTGATTTTCATAGTTTATCCTTGTAATGGCGTGTATGAAACTGTTGTGTGTGTGAATGAACTTTTCAATAGTGTCTTTAGTATTTATTCTTCTAGCGGTTTAGACAAGGCATGCTTATGGCATTGTAGTGTTGGGCATATTAATAAGAAGCACATCGCCCAACTCCAAAAGGATGGAGTGATGGAATCGTTTCACCTAAAATCAGATGATGAATGTGAATCTTTTTTATCAGGCAAGATGACTAAGTCACCTTTCACCGGTACTTCTGAAAGAGGTGATGGATTGTTAGACCTCCTCTACACTGATGTATGTGGTCCTTTCATATCCTTCACAAGGGATTCTCATCGTTACTACGTGATGTTTACTGGTGATTATAGTAGATAGGGCTATATCTATTTAATCAAGCATAAATCGGAAACCTTTAAAAAGTTTAAAGATTTTAAACATGAAGTAAAGAATCAATTAGGCAAGAAGATAAAGATTCCCCGATTTGATAGAGGTGGAGAATATCTTAGTATTGAGTTAAATAACTATCTAAAGGAATGTGGAATTGTTTCATAATTGACACCTCCTTAGACACCACGACTTAATGGTGTAGCTGATAGACCTAATCTTACCTTGGTTGACATGGTTCGTTCCATGTTGATTCGATATTCACTCCCTATACCGTTCTGGGGGTATGCCTTGGAGATAGTCTCCCATATAATCAATCTTGTTCCTACCAAGAAGGTTGCCAAAATTCCTCATGAGATGTGGACAAGGAAACCTCCCTCACTTGCACATATCAAGGTTATGGGTTGTGAGGCTCTCATTAGGCGCAAGACCCAAGACAAAGTAGAAAACAGAGTCGAGAGGTGTATTTTCATTGATTATCCACAAAAATCCTTTCGGTACTTGTTTTACAAATGATCTGTCAATGTGGTCTTTGTAGCTCGAAGAGGAATCTTTCATGAGAGAGAGGTCATATCCAAAGAGGATAACAGGAGTGTAATTGATATTGAATAAATTCAAGAGTCATCCAATGAAGGAACCTTAGATACAATAGCTCTCAAACCGATGGTGAACCTGATGAGCCCATTGACAATTCGTTACCTCTTCATGAATCGATTAGAGTTATATGCTACCTGAGTTTTATGGTTTTCATACAACAACAAATAGGGACACGTTTATCAGTGATAACACACTAGTAAATTTGGATAAATCGACTAATCACAAAGAAGTGATGGTAGACCCTGAGGCTACAAAATGGAAAGAGGCAACTGATATCAAGATCCAATATATTTATGATAACCAAGTATGGACTTTGGTTGATTATACACCTGGTCGAAAGATAGTAGGGTGAAAATGGATCTTCAAGAAGAAGACTGACATGGATGGTAATGTACAAACCTTCAATGAAAGGTTGGTTGAAAATGGCTTTACTCAAACCCAAGGAGTTGGATATGATGAGACTGTTTCACCAATTGCCAAGATTAAGTCAATTCGGGCAATGCTTGCCATACCTTCTTATCATGACTATGAAGTATGGTAGATGTATGTTAAAAGTGATTTCCTCAATATGAAACTGACTGAGGATATTTACATGGCTTAGAAAGAAGATTTTGAACTTGCCAAATTCCCTAATTCGATGTGCAAGCTTGAGAACTCTATCTATGAACTGAAACAAGCATCTTGTAGCTAGAATCTTCTCTTCCATTAAAAGGTCAAAGAGTTTGGATTTTCTAGAAGTGAGGTTGATTCTTACGTATATGTTAAAGCTAGTGTGAGTGTAGTGACCTTTCTAGTTTTGTATGTCGATGACATACGCCTTATAGGAAACAAAGATCCAACTTTGCAAGAGGTGAAGTCTTGGCTTGGGAAATGTTTCGCTATGAAGGATCTACATGAGGCTACATATATTCTTGGAATAATGATTTATACAGATAGGTAGAGATGCTTACTTGGGCTTAGCCATAGTACATACTTGAATAAAATAATGAAATAGTTCAATATGGAGAAAAGAAAAGGGATTTTCCCATGCATCATACTATTAAATTGAGCAAGGCTTAGTGTCTTAGTAGTGATAAGGAAATAGATGCAATGAGTCAATTCCTATATGCTTCGGCTATAGGATCGATCAGGTATGCTATGACCTGTACTCGACCTGATGTGGATTATGTCTTGAGAATGGTTAGCAGATATCAAGAAAATCATGGCGCTACTCATTGGACAATAGGGAAAAACATACTTAAGTATTTTCGAAAAACAAAAGATATGATCTTAGGTTTTGGTGGAAAATATAAACTTAAAGTGAGTGGTTGTAGTGACGCCATCTTCCAAACATATTGGGATAATAGTTATTCACGATGTGGCTGGGTTTTTCTATTGAATGATGGAGCAATTACTTAGAAGAGTTTCAAGCAGTAAACGGTGGCTGATTCAACCTGTGAATCAGAGTACATCGCAGCAAGAAAGGCGGAAAAGGAAGCGGCATGGTTAAAAAAATTTATTTGAGACCTTGGAGTTTTTCCATCAATCCAAAAGCCCATGGAGATTTTCTACGACAACGAAGGTGCGGTTGATTTGACCAAAGAACCAAAGGATCATGGTAGATCAAGACACATCAAAAGAAAATACCATTATATCCGACATCAAGTTGAAGAAGGCAAACTCATGGTGAATCGTGTATCATAAGGGGAGAATCCTACTGGTCCATTCACAAAGGGTTTAAGAAAGATCAATCACTTCTACCATGCTAGGAGAATTAGGCTAACATATGATATTAGATTCTAGATGTTGGTAGTTAGAACTGGAGAAGCACAACAACACATTATCTCCTTCAACTGATTAATCTTGCGAACAGACTGACACCGATAAATATAGCTCCATAATCCACAACCCAAAACCTCCAAGTTTGACCCAAGGTCAAACTGGTCAAAAGTCAACAGTCAATGGTCAACCATATAAACAACGACCACAACGTGGAGACCTGTTAGCCACGTCATAGGCCCTCCTTGTGCATGTCGTAGGAATGTCAGGACAACACAATCGTGAATCTATATTCTACCACGTCGTGGGCCCTCCTTGGCCATGTTGTGGCTACTGGAACAACTCTCAATTCTTCATTAAGAGCTTAATCCTTTATGGATCTGAGCCCAACACATCAGATATAGTCCTTCTCATGTCTTAATGCACAAAGTTTCCAACTTTATCCATCAGGACCTCATCCTAAAGCAATATCTACAACCCAAAGTCCAAAAGGGCATAAATCCTTCACAAATAATGCATGGCTTTAAGTACAAGATCAAGCTACCAACTTTCCAACAAGAAAAGGTCCAGAAGACAATCCTTAGTGTTTACAAGGGGCTGGAGTCATCTCCACTCCAAACACACCACCAAAAAGGGATCAAAAGCATAAAAATGGACCATAAGTTGGATTTAACAAACTACAAGAAAATGTTGAAGCTTTATACTCACAATGGTCCAGAAATAAAGTCACTTTGCTAGATCTACAATTGAGCTCTTCACCAATACACTTTGGAAGCAACTTGATCTTCAAGATCCACACCGAAACATGAGAAATGAGGCTTCAAGTGGCCGAGAACACCAAAAACACCTCAAAAACACTCAATGGTTCTAGGCTTTCAAGATGGGAGGGTGTAGGCTATAGAGAATGACCTAACGCTAGAGCTAAGCTCTTTAAATATGGAGGGAAACCCTAAAAATCTTGGGCTTTGGCTGCAACAGCCGCCACGTCGTGGCCATCCATTTGCCACGTCGTGGCAACCAAGCCAAACGTGATCTCCATTAAATTTCCATGCAACGTCTTGGCCATCAACCCTCCATTTCGTGGCATGTGGTTTTCCACAAAAACCATATCTTAGATTACCATAAATCTTTAATTGGTTCGATCTGGAAAATGGGTGTTATGGTTTTATGTTGTGTTGTGGTTTGGATTGATTTCTAATCCTACGGAAATTTAATTACTAATATTAAATAAGTTTAAATCATTAATTATATTCATGTTTTTATGGTTTAGAATCATCATTTATGATTAAATCATATCAAAAGCTAATTGAATCCATCTACTTGATTGAATGTCGACTTTTGAAAAATAGATGGACATTAAAGCCTTAAATTGACAAAACAACCACATATCTATTAAATTCATATATTGATCATTGTGTAAGGTTTTCATACGTTTAATAATTTCTTTAGCATCGTTAATGTAAATCATGGATGAAAAATCCAACTAGTGATTATTTTCATGTTTTTAAAGCATAAAAATGGAATTTTGAAATGATCACTTTTATACAAGATTCAGTTGTGTTATGTAAACCCCATTTTGAGAATTTGTAGTAGTAAAACTTGATACATTTATCCTTTAAATAGATCAAGTTCTATGATAATAACTCTCAGATATTCTGGTAAAATAATACAATGAAAAGTTGTGTTGCTCCGAGAATATTTACCGACTTGTAGTAATAAGCTGTTAACTGATAATCAATGTTTGAGTCTAAGAAATTGAGAATTAAGGGAGTTAAAATGATTAATACTTGGTCTAGGAATGTAGCAATGACAATATAGAATGTGTAAGTGAAGAAATCGGATAAACGAAGTCCATATGAGAGAGTTAGGTACATTTGAAATTGGAGGTTGAGCTAAACTTGAAGTTATGGAAGTACACTGCCTAAAAGGCATGTTTAAGAAAAACACAGTCATGATTTAGTGTCGAGATGCTAAAAAGATGTGAAAAAGGGTCTTTAATAAAGTACATTGCTATTTTGGGAAAAATTTGCACAAAAAACGGCTGTGTTTTGAAACACGGGTCATGCTTGGTCGAACACTCCATGACACGAATAAACGGCTTAAATCGGTCTTTAGTCCCTTTAACCACTTCCTACACCTCCTAGAAACTCTCTAATAGGGAAGGAACGATTCTTCAGGTTCTCGAACACCTAATTATGGAAATGTGGTAATCAAAAGGAGATTACAATAATCACTTCACTTTGCTTTAAATCAAGGTAAACCTCCTTATTTACTGAAACTAATAGCTGAAAATGGTTGAATTAGAGGAGACTTTATAAATCATAAGTTATAACTGTTCTCATATAATGTATATTTTGACTAATAAGAACCAATTAAACGTAACATTTTGAATTTCATCAGACTTCCTTAAAGGAGAACGCATTTTCTTGTTGAAGACCAAAGCATTACGAGCTCTCCAATTGCACCACAACACCAAGTATATTAACCGCTACTTAAGCTTCAACCTTTTATTTCCATAACCCGAGGAAATCAATACAAAATTAAGCTCATCACAACTATTAGGAATAAAAGGAAGCAAGCCACTCTAATTACTAAACCAGGACCTGAGGCAAGAATGAACATTTAACAAAACATGTTCAGACAAAAATAATATTTAGATATACGATACGAACCAATGTTTTAAAAACCGGTTTTTTAGTTGCATCGGTCTAATGATTGGTTCCCGGTTCGACCGTTGGTTCAACTGATTAAACCGTTAGTCTATATCTGACAGGGGTGTGCGTTAAACTTCGAATTATGTACACATCAGATAACATGATCGTTGACATATTCAATTTTTTTAGGAAATAGACTATTTTTTAATGAGCTAAGTAAAAATTCAACTATTCAACTCCAATAAACCGGTTTAACCCGATTTTTAAAAAACCTTCTGGTTCAATCCGGTCTCGAACTTAGCATAAAACCGGCAGTTGTTGATCTGCTCCCGTCTCTGGTTCTCGATTGAACCGGTTCCAACCGATTTTAAAACACTCGTAAAGACCCTTGTCCATTCTAAATGGATGTCAAGTTCTCTTTATGTTTCTATGATTTGTTAAAATATCGACTTATGATATACTTTTCACTTGTTGATGATAACTAATTTGTAAAGAAAACGAAATACTATGATTCAAATTGTCGGCAATAAGCTTTCACGATATGTGTTTTCAAGGTGGGAGACATCTTACAATAAAATATATTTCCTAACTAAAAACACTAAAGGTGACATCCTTTTAACACCAAAATTCTATTATTATGTTCTCTTTTAAGGATCATTAAGTCAGTAAAACGATGATAAGTGCCCTAAAGCATTTTTTGATCGGTAATCGAGTAATACGCTATTATTCCATTGTTTATATATATATATATATATATATATATATATATATATATATATATATATATATATAAAGTTTATTTGAGCTCATGCTAATTTTGTGAGACATGGGGACGCGATCTTTGTCACTCATCTTGGAGATCAAAAAAAAAATTATAAATTGCCAAACAAAAGGAAAAATCCAAAAAAAAATTTAAAATATTTTTTCTTTATTTAAGTTATCCAAAAAATAAATAAATAAATAAATAAATAAAATCACCGTTTTTCTTTCGAAATATAAGTAAAATATTTTAATAGAATATTACACTGTAAATAATCAAATCAAAATTTTAGAATGTTAGAATATTCTACTAAAATTTATAGATATGTTAAAATATTCTAATATTTTACTTGAATTGTTAGATTTGTTAGAATATTCTAATATTCTATTAGAAATTTTTAAATATTTATAGTTTAATATTCTAAAAATTCGGTTTGAATATTTTACAGTATAATATTCAATTAAAGTATTTCACGTATATTTTGAAGAAAACAGTATTTTTTTTAATTTTTTTGGATAAAATAAATGACGAAAATAATATTTAAAAAAATTCGAAAATTTCATTTTGTTTTCCATTTTAGAAATATTTTTTTTAATCTTCAAAATGAATAGCTAGGAATGCATCCCATGTCTCACAAAATATGATGATCTCAAATGAAAAAGTATATATTTTTAAAATGGAGATAAATTTAGCAACTAGACATTCAAATGGATAAGAAGACTACCTCACAATCATGATTACTCAAAGCAGAATCTAGAAAATGATTTCAACTTCAAATTTCTTCAACAATAAAATATCTATTTAAGCAAAAAGTGCTCCTTCTTCTCTTGTAGATTGGAATCGCTCATAATGAGGGAGGGAGAAGGGTTTAGGGTATAACACATCTCATCAAATCATCAATACTCAACTGGCGAAACTAGTTGCTTAATTCTTCACTTTTGCAATTTATATCTTAATTGGATTTTATCTAACAATTCAAGTCCAAAATTTCTAGTTTTGACCCCAACACAAATCGTTACCTTACAAATAAGGTCCAAAACATTTTAGGCAGGTTAGGTCAAGCCGCCTACTTCATCTTCCATTCATGAGTAGTCAATTTTTATCTTCAAAACTCTTAAAGCTTAAATTCTAATCTTTTAAATAATCAGTTTAACTAGTTATAATTATTTTAAACCAAAAATAGTTTGTTTCATGAGGTTTACACTGAAGATTAAAACTCCTAGCCCCAACTTACGGGGTATTAGGCACATAGTAGTATGGTAGGAACTTAAACACTTATTAGTAAGAACTCAATTTTCATTTGGTGAGAACTTTTTTTCAATTGGTGAGAATCGAATTGTTTAATCGGTGATAACATAATTATTCATTTTTTAGAACTTTAATTTTCAATTATGGTGATTATAATAGTGATACATGTTTATAAAGTAACATATTCATATTATGTCTAACCCTTTGTTGCTCACTATATTTTCTAGCCTAATATACTTCTTTTACATCAAGTGAGGACTCAGAAAGAAGAAGTGTATTAACGGAGAGGAGAAGATAGCACATAAATTGTGATGCTTTCAGGGCTTTTCCCAATGTATTTTGGGCCTCAGAACAAAAATAAAAGTGCAACCCCTCAAAAGATTTAATTTAAATTAATAATATCTTATCTTATTCACAAAACTTGCATTTGGGTTTGATCATCTAAAAATAGATTTTTTTATTGTATACAAATGAATTCGGATGAATTTTCTATATGTCGTTGTTAAATAATAAAATACCGTATTTGTTCTGCTTACAATCTAAATATCACATTTATTTTTCCTAACCTTTAAAATATCTTATTTGCCCAAATATTTTTTAAAACATTTTATAATCAACTTTTATATTTAATAATCATTATAATTTAAAAATAATAACCAGATTGACCTTATTGTCCCTAAATATTAATACATTTTTTTTTACATATAATAGATTAACTAAATTGCCCTTAATTACTTTAACCCTTTTGGAATCAGATTAAACGTTGAATGGTTGGTTAAAAAAGATGACATGATCGTTTTTTATCTTAAAGGTAAAGAAAGATAGGTTATAGCTAAGTACATTCCTAAAAATGTATAAATGGTTGGCTAAGAAAACTTACCTGATTGTACTTTGGAAATACATTGTTAAAAAAGTTAAAACGGTTGGTTAAAAGCAATGAACTGAACATCATTAGTCGAGGATCTTTCCAATTCTTCAAGTGCATAATCAATAAGAAGCAAACGCCAAGAAGACTTGAACTTATCAATATCATCCATTAATCAACAAGCTGAAGGATCATAGTTGAACCAATCCTGAGTAACCATCAATGAAGTATTCACCTGTTTGTAAAAAACATGGTTTAAATTGAATTTATGAATATATGATTCTAAATTAAAATTAACTTTTTATGTGTGTTTGGTGTATATTTGGTGCTACAGTTGTTTAACCATAAGTTGCAATTTTTTCTTTTTGATAAAGTCTTAAAAAATGATTAACTTAACGAGAAAAATAATGAATTTCTCTAATTTTCTCAATTGAGCTAAACATAAACACACATATGGATAACTTATCATGTCAAACCATCTCTCATTAAGCCAGTTAAGTCAAAACGTTACAAATACAAACTCTAGCCTTTATAAATTAATTTCGCATCTCTTAGCAAATAATTTTCCATTAACAGAGTGGTCCCTATTTAAGGCAAGCCATCCATCCATATCAACTCCTTCCCTAGGTGAAGTGAGACTTATCCATCCAATCTTCAACAATCAATAATATGTATTGTTTTGAGGCCATCATGTTGTGATCCAACTCTAATCTTTCACTTCTTCCAAGAACTTGTTCATAGTTGCATCAATCATATGTTCAAATAACTACTTCACATATTCTAATTTTTGTCTCAGTCCAACATTTGTAATCCTGACAAAGCACAATTTTGAAAACTTTCAAGTCATCTAGAACTGTAGCAACAATTCGGAGGATCCTATACCTAGATTATCTCAATCCCAATGCACTCCAACACAAAAGAAGAATCAACACGAAGAAATCCCAATTTGCTGATCATGTTCCATTATTTTTTTGATTGAAAAATAAAAGTTCAATACATATCGATTGAAGGCAAACGGGCAACAAACTGCGCCGCTAGCCCTTTCTGGATGACAAAACCAATTCTTTTGAAAACAACTTTTGTGGATCTAGGAGATATGACATTAGAATGCATGACCCGTTGGACTCTATTGAGGAGCTCCACCGCCTCTGGTGCGAGAAAACCAAATGTATCGAATGCAAAAGGTACAAACACATGTTGATTTTCTATACATGCATTCTCGTGCTTTACCACTTTGCACGCAACGGCTTTCAAAGCGGCATGCCCTACTGTGAAACCCCTGCTCCCCAAACCAACGAGAGGGGAGACCCCAGTAAGATCCATACATGCATGCTTCCCTCCTATCCATCCAAAGACCAAAATGTCAGCCAGTCTAAGTGTGGACCTTCCATCCTGCGGGTCCGTCAAAAAGTTCACTGGCGCTTCTTTCTTCACAGAAATACCAGCATGCCGACAAGCATCAAAGAGAACATCTCGAACCACATCATGTCTGTACTTGAAACCAGGGAGCTCTCTACAATGAACCGCGTGTTCCCCAAAGGTATCCAAACATGCCTTGCGGCAAACTGGGCATATCTCATCAATTGGGAATAGGGGAATCATGAGACGGTAACAAAGGATAGTTCGGTACTCCACAGGAGAAATGTAGAAGAAAGCCATGAACATAACTTAGTCGACGTGTGATCTAATTCGAAAATGGATTGAGTAATTAGGGGCAATTTAGTCAATATATTATATGTGAAAAAGGGTATTAATATTTAAGGACAATAAGGTCAATCTATTTATTATTTTTTAATTATAATGATTATTAAATATAAAAATTGATTATAAATTTTTAAAAAATATATTTGGTAAATATAAATTTTAAAGCTTAGGAAGGGTAAATACGATATTTTGATTTTAAGCTGCAAAAATATGATATTTTTGTTTAACAAGAGTATATACGAAATTCTATCAAAGAAGGGTGGTTTATATAAAATCGCTTTGACCATCTAACATATAGTTAATTTCTATCAAATTAGAACTAGTTAATCATATAAATTTCCCGATATAGATTTGTAATGAATTTTAAAAAGTTAAGATAAAATCCACAATTAGGTTTCGAATATTGATGGGTTCTATGAAAGGCGCACTCCCCAACCATCTTAACTACAAGAATATATTGATTTTCATTCAAATAAGATTATATATAATTTATAAATCCGAAGAAATTAATACATGCAACCCCAAACCATTGCATGGGCCATGGACCGTCACCCAACTTTCTCACTTTCATGAGCCTAACCTGGATTCTTTTGCGATAGAAATAAATAATAACTACATTTTTATTTTTGTTAAATACTACTCTCTTTAAGAATTATAATGATCATTCATTTTTTTTAATCTTTAATATTTGTTTGAAAACTATTGTATTTTGGAACTTCCATAACTATTTAAGATGATCTAAATATTTAAAAATCCTTCATTTAAAAGCTATTTCAAATTGATCCTAAGGATCGGGTGTTTCAGATCATAATAGATAATCAACAGTCAATAATGGATACCTTTAATACCTTTTAAGTAGTTCCTTGATAAGTGTAGTGTTCTAATGAATGAAATTTCTAACTCGGGAAAAAGGCCCATGGTAACTCAATTCAAAAATATTTTGTTATATAAATTAGTATTTAGATTATTTGGTTGGTTAAAAGCATAATCGAGAGGGGATATGAAAGGGAACAAACAAAGCAAACGAGGCGGTGACGACGACGACAATTAATGGTCAGAGGTTAGAAGAAGAAGACAACAATTGGAGAAGACAATGACTTTCTTCGTCTCAAACTTACCAAATGGTGCAACAAGGCAAGAGATTGCAGATGTTTGAAAAAAAAGGGATAAAGTGGTTAATGTATACGTAGCTAAAAAGAAAGATATGATCGGCTCCAATTTTTTTTTTTTTTTCATATTTGATGGGCTTGAAATTTTCAAAACAGTGGAGGACTCATTAAATATGGTGAAGTGCAGAAATAAGGTACTAAAAGAAAACGTCGCAAAATACGACCGAATATCTAATATGGAGCAATCTCGAATAACCCCTAACCATAGACTACAAATGGTGGTGACCCCATCAACATATAGAGACAATAAATGATTCATGGAGGTAGTTGCAGGTATGCCCAATATACAACCTTCGCTTGAAGTGTTACAACAAATTCACCTCCGAAGTATCCTAAAATTTAAAGAAAGGATAAAAAAAATATGCACTTTAGGGGAAATGTGTAATTTGGACATCCTCACCAACTTCCATACTATCATGGATGAGGATGGCTTTGAAGGTACTGAGGTAAAATGCATGGGGAATACATATAATACTTCAAATCTTCAAAGAGACCGATGAATTTTTACTTAACAAAAATAACTGGCCAAGATGGTTCAAACGTCTGGAATCTGGACTGTTAGCATAATAAATCTGTTAGGACCCTTTTTGCTTTAGGCCCTATGTTTGGCCCATTTAGCCCTTTAGTTGTTTAACCTAATAATCTTTCCTATTTATATCATCTTTTCCTTTCATTGTAATTTTACTTTTTATTTTCAATAATGAAACCCTAGCAGCATTTTGTTCATAAGTTTACATGGTATCAGCGTCGTATTTGCTCCATCGTTTATGATTGTTGGAGGCGAGTTGTATGTGAAGCTGTGACATTTTTAGGTATGTATTTCTGATATGTTGCTGTATTGGATTTGGTTTGATTTGTTTGGATTGTTCCAAAGTTTCGATTATTGCTGGTATTCTTTTAATTTTGGATTTTTCGTCGATTTTCATGCCGCGATTTGGGTGCTGTCACCGTGACAATAACATTTTCGTCAATATCCCGCTGCGATTTTATTTTCGCACAGTGATTTTTGTTCATAGTACAGATTTTGCTAAGAATTTTCTGCTTGTTATTGTTAATATGGATCTAAAAGATGACTCTATTAAGTCCATTAATACCTATCTTAATGGAAAAACTATGCCTACTAAAGTTATGTTATGTCGAGTTTTTTACGAGGGAAGAACATGTGGGGAATTGTGGCAGATACACAAAACAAACCAAAAGATGAGAAGGATGCATATTATGAAACCTTATTGGAATCAAGGGAGTCTGATAACTCCTAGATTATCACTTGGATTAACAATTCTATTATCTAGTTTATTGGCACATAGTTGGTAAAGTATGAAATTGCAAATGAAGTGTAGGATCACTTGGATAGACTATACAGACTCTAATTTTTCAAAACAATATTAGTTAGAGTTTGATATTCTATCCCTCCAACATAACAATTTGAGTATTCAAGTGTTTTATGCTTCTATGTCTGATTTGTGGGATCACTTGGCTCTTACTGAATTGCTGACCTGAAACCTTCTAACCCTACATTGCCAGAAGAGATAAGCAACGTTTGGTTTAGTTTTTTAAGTCTTTACATTTTGATTTCAAAGGCCTACAACACGAGGTTTATTGATTGTCTGCCATGATTATTTCAGATGGCGCCTATGTTTCTACGTAGCCTCCTGGATACCTGATAGTAATCTGATTGTCTGGTCGTCTAATGCACAAACAGGAAGGCACACACCAAAAGTAGATAAATGCTAGGGTGGAAAGCGATACTGAGGGATGGACCTTGCTATTTTTCTACGATGCCTAAGTTAGACGTCAGTTGTGAGTGTTGCAAAATTTGTTATTGAGTGAAAAATTCTTCTTTTACCGGTTTATATGGTGGTCTTTATATACAAACGAAAGAGTACGTGTTCTTGCTTCGTTCAACAAGTTATGCCTTTATCCATAGGTTGTGGGGGTAGTACCCTTCAATATAATAGTATTTCCTTTTTCGTGTTTCCTGGGATGTTGGATAAGGATTTGTACGAACGATTTTCTTGATATAAAATATTGCCTTTTCGACTATACAATTGATTTGGGCTTCTATAAGGGGTTGGCATGGTGAGCTTTGATCTTATTGTGTTGCTTAGGCCTTTCCTATTGTTTCCGTGTTTCGCTTTTATCTATCGGCTAACCCCATACCCCGTTACCAAACAACATCACTATAGGCATATAGCTTAAGAAGAGGAAACATCTAAGAAAATTAAAAGTGATTATGGAGAAAGGATTTACATCGACTTGGACAATCCTACACCTTACATCAAGAATCTAACTCAAGCGAATCTAAGATATGGAAATACTAGGACACAACGACATACCCATTTCGTTCAACAAGTCTGAAGCTATTTACCAGCAAGAAATGGGTGACAGAATGAAGTGGCAGCAATAGGTGAAGGCATGAGGAATAGTAGGACAATGTTGGAGGACAAGCCAAGCGATAGGGAGCATAAAAAATATTGCATGTTCCAAGACTCTATTGGACACGATACCATTGAATGCACTATGCTCATAAGAGAGTTGGAAAACAAAATCCAAGCAGAACAGTTGAGCGACCTGATACGAGGATTCCAGTCTAACCAACTAGAAAACATCACCCCACATAACCCAAAGTCAAGAGTTACGGGAAAAAGTGAAATTTTCAAGTTCCGATAACCAAAACACTTAGAAGCTAGCCATGATTGAGATGGAGACAAGTTCACATTTCATGAATGGGATTATCACAGTAGCAATCATCCCGGAGGTGAACCACTGGTCATTGGAGGGTTCATAAGAAAGAAGTATGTCAACGACATCTACATGGATATTGGCAGTTCTACATATGTCATGTATAAACACTTCTATTGGAAGCTCCCAAGTCAAGTGCAAGGGAAAATGGAACCACCAAAGTCTCACCTGATAAGTATTGTAGGCCATAACATATGGCCAGAAGGAACAATCACTTTGCCGCTAATACTAGTGGATTACAACAATGGCAGAAATGGTACTCTTGAAATAAGGTTTGTAATCATCAATGCATCATCACCTTATGATATCATATTTGTAAGGTCGACAATGCACAAGTTTAAGGTCATAGCGTCTATAATGCATGGAGTGATCAAATTTCACACCATGTCAGGAGTAGGCACAATCCATACAAAGAAGAAAGCAAGGAAAATAAAGCAAAAACACAACCATCTGATAACAACTCATGCCGTCAAAGACACACAACACCAACTCTTGAGCAAGAAATCGTAAAAGATAGCGAAGAATTTCAAAGAGAGAAAAACAAGAAAATAGAAAGGAAAGCAACAAGTCCATATGTAGATAACATCTTCCATCCGTTGCAAACACGTATGGTCAAAGAAAGGAACCTCAACCTCAGCAAGACCCACCAATTGGTCCAAGTTCATCAGCTCACAACCTTGGATTTTTCCGAATTCAATACATATTGATTGCATGGCCTATTTTATGTCATAGAAGGATGAATCAACAATGAACTTATCCACCATCTTACTCATCCCCTCAGATAACACCCATCTCATATATTCCTCATACTTCTGAACTCTCCCGGTCAAACCGATCACACTTGCTTTCAAGTCAGTGCTCTTCAACACTACCTCCTCGAGATCACCTTTCAATTTACGGACACCCGAATCTAACATGGCCATCTTATCCACATAACCAACCTTCTATAACTCAAACGAAGCCACTTTACCCTACAAAAATGCGATCTATTCCTCCAAACAACGAATGTCGATTACTTTACTATCCAAGATTGCCTTTTCTACTTGCAACAACCTCGTTTCACCCTTCACTGTAACATCCAGACTTCCAAGTATATCATTTGTTATTATTTATTATTGAGCTACTCAACGAGTCGGTGCTCCAACTCGTCGAGTAGAGTCGTGATGTGCCACGTAGGATTAATGACCTACTCGACGAGTCCGAGAGCCGACTCGCCGAGTAGGCGCTGGAATGAGAAACCCTAAATCCCCGGGTTTGGGGCCTATTTAAAGGTACTTATAGCCTCATTTGCGGCTACCCTTCCTTGATAGCAAACCCTAAACGACCTTTGAGCCTAGAGAGAGAGAGTGCTTTGCTAATTGTGAGTGTTTGGTGCATTTTGTGAAGAGAAGAGAAGATTTCCAAGCCAAGGGACAAGAGGGTGCTGCTAGATTTGAGGTTGTTTCTCTTCAAAGCTTCTGGGAAAGGTATAAAGCTTGCACCTTTCTCATTATTTTGTATAGATCTCATGATTTGTGAATCTAGGGTTTTTCCACCCAAATATGAGGACCTTGAGTGTTCCATGCTCATTGAGAGGGTTGAACTTCAGATCTGGACCATGTGAGGTCCCTAGAGTCCAAAAGTCCCTGCTTTATCCAACCATAATAGTGATCTTGAGTGAAAAAACCTTTTTGGGGTGTGTTTTGGCATTTTAAGCTCAAAATGCCATGCATGAACGTAAAGCCTGTGACTTTACGTGATAAATGAGCCTTCGGAGTGTAGATCCAGAGTTTGGGGAGGTTCTCTGCTTTGAAAACGACTGAATGAGAGATGAGTCTGAATGGACTCACCGAGTCAAGAAGCCGACTCGACGAGTCGGATGGGGTTGTCCCGATGGTTTTGATCGTGCAACAACTCGGCGAGTTGACGGGTCAACTCGGCGAATTGAGTCAGACTTTTGAGTGATTCTGTGGATGGCGAGCAGACTCGTCGAGTCCCATGAGCGCACTCGATGAGTAGGGTCAACATGGACTGTTGACTCGAGTTTGACTTCTGTTGACTTAGGGTTTGGTCAACCCTGTCTTTGGGAAACCATGGAGGGGTAAATTGGCATTTTCCCACTGCAAGAGAGAGAGAGAGAGAGAGAGAGAGAGAGAGAGATAACTTAATAAAATGTGTAATTTAAAGAGTTAATTAGATATAATTATCTTATGTGATTAGGAGGAGGCTAGACTTGGTGATTCGTGTGCGGGAGTATTCATTCACTTAGCTTACTTACGAGGTGAGTCTTCTTACTATACTTACCAAGAGTGGTATCTTTACGTGATTGAGTTGTTTTATGTGTTTATCTATGCATTGTTATATTCTACATTATGTCTTGTGATTATTGCTGAATATTGTTGCTATGAGTTTACTGAGTTGGAACCGGAGGGTTCCACTGAGACACATTGACTGGAGGGTCTTATTGAGTTATTGCTTAGAGTGGCTAATGAGTTGTGTCTGGTATTTTGGGGAACTCACTAAGCTTCGCGCTTACCGTGTTATGTGTTATGTGTTTCAGGTACTTCCGATGATCGCGGGAAGGCCCCGGCTTGATTGTACACACACTCGCATTTGGAGATATATTTTGGAGGGTCCTGGTTTATGTGATAAACAACTTTTGATAAATAAATTGTATTAATGTTGATACTTGAGATTTGTGGGAAATATGACATGTGATTTTTATGTTTGAAATGAAAATTTTGGTTTGAAAAATTTCGGTGTTACAAGTTGGTATCAGAGCCTTAGTTTGAGGGATTCGGATGCACCTCCGGGTGTGTTTGGACTCAAACTGAGGATTTGAGAAAAAATTTCAAAAGAAATGATTTTTCTAAAACGAGAAAGAGCTTTAAGAGAAAACGAGTTGGAGCGGTGTGTACAATCAGCCAGAGCCCGAACGGTGATTCCCCAAGATACTCTTACTTTGTGTTATGAGATATTTATGAAATATTTTGTTAGGGTTGCATGATAGAAATTAGGCTAGGTATTTCATATTCTAGGTCTAGAGTTGTCTGATTTGTGATGCCTTAGCCTAGGAGATGTTCTTGATCAGTGTTACCTGCTATTTGCTCTGAGTATGTTCTGAGTTTTGAGTCGAGAGATAATCTAGGAAGAGATACCTAGATGAGCTTGAGAGGAATCTTCCGAGAGAGTAGTCTGTGGATTGTGAGATGTATAGTATTTGTGAATTGTAATCCTAGGAGGTGGACTTCGAGTGACTACGGACTTGGTTTGGAAGGTAGTATTGGGCCCGTACTACTGAAAGCACCAGATCTGCAGGCAGCTTAAGTAAAAATCCTTAGGGTGCTAAGGAGCGAGTGAGCGAGTGCGAGTATACTCGAGCGAGACTCTGATGATTTTGTGTTGTGTTTCAGAGACATCATTGTGGGTACACACCACAACCCCGGGAGCAGTGGGACTAGTGATGATGAGCTTCGCAGGATGATTCACGAGGAGGTGGCCGCAGCTATTCGAGCGGAGATTCCGGACATGTTTAAGTATATTTAGACCACTTTGATTGAGACTTTTGATGAGCGGTATGCTGCTGTTACTTAGGCCGCTGCTGCTGCAGCCACCGCAGCTCTCGCTGCTGCCAGACCACAGGGAGGTGACTCGTTGCTGTACCGGGAATTCAGCAACATGAAGCCACCAGAGTTTGATGGGGCTCAGGATCCGATTGCGGCAATGAGGTGGATCTCTGATATCGAGGGATGTTGCTATACTTGTTCATGCCCAGAGCATTTGAGGTTGTGGTTCGCGCTGAACCAACTTCGTTTGGGAGCGAAGGACTGGTGGAAATTTGCGACAGCCAGCTTTACTCCTGCAGAGCATACTGCAGTGACTTGGGAGAGATTTGTGATGATGTTCTGCGATGAGTATGTGTCACACCCCAAAACCAAGAACGGCGGAAACGTTCTGGGGCAGAGGACGTCATGTAAAGTATCACAACAATGCAAAGTAGTAAACAAGCAACAACATCATCCATTGCATTAATATTAGAATTTGAATACATGTGTATTCTTTCATAATCTATGGCATGATAATAAGAAATTGAAATAAAAGACAAGTCTTGACCGTTCCGTCTTCTCAAAACCTGATCATCGTACCTGTCTACTGGTGACCTGAGAATACAAGTTATTTCGAAAGCGAGTATCAGCTTCAAAACTGGTGAGAACATAAGTATTTTAGTGTCGTTGCTTTGTAAAACTGTAAAGAGAAGATTTATAATTGTTTATGAAAACTTGGTATAAGTATGATAAACCCTAGAAAATCCCATGTTTCCTACTAGTATAAAAAGCAGTCTTCTACCAAGACCTGACTGTTTTGAATATTTGCACTTCTATAAAAAGTAGGTTTTTCCCCCTAATATAACTATTACTATTCAGAAGTAGCTATATTAAAACGTGTATGTGAATAAAATCACAAAGTAGCTGTAAATAGGGAAAATACTATTTTGCCTCAGCAGTGACACTGCTGGCTATAAAGTGAATAAAAAAAAACATAGACTCCAGGTGGTATCGAATGGACAATACGCCTCGAAAAGTCTGAATGAAAGTAGGGTAGACTCCAGGTGGTATCGATTGAACAATACGCCTCGAAAAGTCTATTTTGACCTTTAATTCTTAATTGGATAAATAAAGAGTTGAATGTGAACTCGTAGGTAACCATGCTGATTGACGATCGAATATCTGATGACCCTCCAGGTCACACGTAGTATGGTGACATTTTGTCACCCCTGGGCCTAGTCGGCTCGGACTGTAGCTAGCAGTCGGGATGTGGGAGTGTCTGTCCCGTATAGATCTATACACATAATGCCTGCTCTCCCTCCAGGAGACTCTGGTTACAAGGTGATACCACTAAGAAGTGTCGTATCGAGAAGTAGTATGTCACATTCTATTTAAAGTATTTAAAATAATTGTATAGACTCATGAATGAACTGACTCTGGTGCGATTCCTTGTACTAGAAATAGTAAATAGTATCTCCTAACTATACCCATAATAGTTACTAGTAATATATGTATATGAATAATGGAAATATACTTTTGCTACCCAAAGGTACTGAACTAACTGATAGAAATTTTATGTCTATATATGTATACATAATATATAACTAATATTTAGACGACCTTCAGACAAATAGCCGATGCCCTAAGGCCACATCCAAACAAGGAAAAGGAATTAAAGCGAGCTAGTAGTCCTAAGTCCTTTAAACATTACTTATATAACTATACATATAGAGGCATGCATTTGATAATATAAAAGTTTAAAAGAAGTTTTGTAAAACATTAGAAAAGTTTAATAACAAGAATTTATGACTTGATGTTAATTTATAAAACGATTTAAAAAGCAGTTGTTTGATATAAACAGTTTAAAGTATAAGAAATCCCTTATTGGGAACATAGTTTGAAGTTCATGAAAACCTTTGTTTGAAACATCGATATAACAGGATTTGAAACGAAAAGTGTAGTTTAGAAAACAAGTTTGATAAAGAGTTTAACGTGTAAATACATTCGAGGAAATCATTTTGAAGTAGTTTACTTGATAAAACAGCTAAAAGTGTAGTAAATTCATAGCTTGATAGTTATTAATCACATGCGATTGATATGCTAACTATCATGATTCAACTTGTATCCCCTCCCCCATAAAAGCATTTAAAAACATTTAAAAGGTTAATTAAGGGGTATGAACTCACCTGAAGTGGGTGATTCGGATGAACGGATGATATAGGATGCTAAGTGTCAAGTGAGGACTTGAACACACACGCGGATCCTATTTAACATGTAATGATACATTTAAGTATCTAATTAGTCATTTAATAACTAATTATGCAAGTAAAGACATCCTAATACATGAAAACACTTTGCTACAAGTGCTAGGAGTATTAAGGGTTGCATCTAAAGAGAGTATGACCTCACATTGGAGTTTACTCCCCATATGGTAGCACCATATGGGTTTTCGGTTCTGGGACCATTCCCCCCATGAGTTTACGGCCATAAACTCATGGTAATGGTACCATGGGGTGTTTTAAGGTCTTATACCACACAAGGAAGTAAGTTAGACTTGAATCAAAGGCTTAGGAAGTGGCTAGGGCTCGAAATGGTTCACCAACGGAGTTTATGGTCCTTGGACCACTCTTGGGAGTTTACGGTCGTAAACACTAGGGTTTACGGCCGTAAACTCATGTATTCCTCAACATTTTGTGTTTTGGTGTTTCTAGCTCATGCATGCGAGGTTCAAGTCCTTTTTACAAGCATTAGAAGGTGTTAGGGGCACCAAAACACCATTTGAAGGTGTTTACGGTTCTGGGAGATCTCCTTGAACCGTAAACACATATGTTCTTGGGGATTTTGATGTTCTTTCCATGGACTAACAAGCACACTAAGCAAGTAACTAGTTAGGAAGAGTGTACTTACTTATAGGAGGCTTGTAAGAGTGTTTAGGACCCAAGAACTAGTGTGTGTTCTTGGTGTTCTTGGTGTTTTGAAGAACACTTGAAGATCTAAGTAAAAATCAAGAATCCATGGATGAAATGATGTATAAACACTAGATTAAGTGTTGTATGAACGAATCTAGGAAGGAAAACACTTACATTTTGGCGGATTTGAAGAAGTGTGTGATGATACTTGAGAGAAAAGTGGTGGGTGTTCTTGAACTTGAAGGTGTAAAGTGAGGAAGTGAGGGAATAAGGGTAAACTCATGCCTTAAGCACGAGTTCATGGTCAAGAGGGAGTTTACGGCCCAAACTCCCCAACTTTAGCCGTAAACACCTAGCTAAGGTGTTAAAATGTTAAATTGCTACACTTCACTTATAACGATACTTCCTTTTATTTATTCGTTGGACGGAAATAAAATAAAACACCCAAACGGACTTTATACCGGCTAAAATTTAGCAGAAAAGTATTTGACTTTTATTTGAAGTGTTTGACTGTAGAGTTTACGCGAATGAAAATTTCGGGTTGTCACAGTATGTTCCCCCGGTAGACATGGAACGGTTGGCCCAGGAGTTTCTGTCTCTCAGACAGAAGACGAAGTCGGTGACTGAGATTACTCGGATGTTTCATGAGAGGGCGTTGTTCTGCCCTGAGCATGTGTCGACTGAGCAGGCACGCATGAGCCGTTATTTGAGCATTTTGAGGAGGGATATTCGAGAGTTCGTGGCGAACTCATCTTATCGGATATTTGCGGAGCTTCAGGCAAATGCCAGTAGGAGGGAAATCGAGTTGGAGACCCAGGCTAGGGAGGATGCGGAGTCTTAGGGGAGAGACCGGCGACCGGTGTAGTCGCAGCCGACAGCCAAGTGGGCTAAGCCCGCCGATTCGAGATCAGGAGGCCAGAAGGTCCGCACTTATGGCAAGTGCGGCAAGAGTCATGAGGGATCTTGCAGGACGGGGATTTGCTACAAATGTGGCAAAGAGGGGCATATGGTGAAGGATTGCCCCAAGGGATTTGCAGTCTGTTTTCACTGCAATCAGACCGGCCATCGGAAGGCCGAGTGCCATCAGCTTGTTCAGGGATCAGCACAGGGTTCCGTTCCTGCTGGTGATGTTCGGCCGGTGAAGGCTGAGGTTCCGAAGACTCGTGGGAGAGCTTTTCAGCTGACATCAGAGGAGGACCGCGCAGCACCTGATGTCGTGGCTGGTACGTATTGTTGGATTAGTGTCTAAATCCATAACTATAATTGGTATGTACTTGACCCGATTTGGCATGGTCCATTTGGGTTGCATGGCATCAGAACAATTTGGATAGGCTTTTGTGAGAAAAATGATAATTATGATTTGTTAATATATTATAAGTTCTAATATATTAATATGAAATCATATTATTTAATTAGTATTGATCAAGAATTAATTTGGAATTAATATTGTGATCAAAAGGAGACTAATTAAATATATGGGGATTGATTGTGTAAATTATTCATTCTTATATATGTGGGCTTATGATCCATACTTCTTCATGTTGGGCTAAACCCATGGAGCATGAAGAATATGGAAAGACATGAGTTACATGGTGTAACCCTAATAGCCACCATATATAAGGACCCCATGGCTCAAGAAATTAGCACTAGTGTGTGTACACATGAGGGCTAGCCAATTTGAGCATAGAAACCTTTTCTCTCAAGTTATTCCAAGATGTTGGTGATGTTGTGTGAACCATTTGAGGTGTCACACTTGAGGCACTAGGATCTTAAGCTCCATGGAATCAAGCTACATCAAAGAGGTATGTAATTCTACTAGAATTTATATTATATGTTCTTCATATTATGCTAGTTAGAACAATACCTTGTAGAAACTGATATTTGCATGTATAATAGAGAAAAACATAGATCCAAGGTATTTAGGGTTGCATGTACACCTTAGGAGTGTTAGAACGCTTAAAACCCTTCAGTGGTATCAGAGCCAAGTCCACTGATGAACTCGCCGAGTCCATGAAGAAATTCATCCTACTCATCGAGTAGGTTCATACACTCGACGAGTAGAAGCCCCTGACAGCATATTTTCGACTTTTAAGGCTGGAATTGGACTAGGAACATTACCCTAAGCTGTTTTTGAACTTATAAACCTGTTTTTGATGTGGTAATGTTCATGCTAATCCAATTTCAAAGATAATTGTCATAATTTCAAGATTTGTATTAGTTTTATGTTCATGCTAATTTCTTGAAGATTGATGGTTTGAATTATCTTGTTCTTATGAGTTAGCTTAGATTAATAGAAAAGTTATGTGATAATATGTTTTCAATCCAAATTAATCTAAAAGTTGTTCATAGTATGTGTTTTTGTAACTTGTCCTCAATTTATATGAAAAGTCACATTTATGATTTTTAAACACTTATAAGATTTCCATAAGTTATGAAAAATGGAGAGTCTCATTTTTAAATGTTTTAAAGTCTTCCATAACTTGTCCTCAAGTTATGGAACTTGAAGAGTTTTTTCATTAAAACTACTTTAAAAACATAAGTTATGGAATTGAAAAGTTTTTGAATAGTTCAAAACTTGCCCTCAAGTTTTGGAATTTGTAAAGTTTCCCCTCATGAATACTTTAATTCCAAGTTAAGCCCTTAGAATTTTAAAAGTTAAAATTCAACCCTTATACTTTATAGTATTATAAGTTAATAATATATATATGTATAAGAGCAAGTCAGTCTTACTGTTAGTAGGCCTCATTCACGAAGCCGGTCTATAAGGGGGGTATAAGGTTACTGCCTATAAAATGGCAGTTTAATGGGTGTCCACTCTCACCCACCGCTTCCTTGACTGGTGGAGGGTCGTTAGCCGAACGGGTAGGACAAGGACTAGAATTCTCCCTTCATCAAAAGTATTAATGATAAATATAAAGTAACTAAACCTTTTATAAATTCCCAATCTTAGTTACTTTAGGAAAATGTGAATTTGGTGCTAACCCATGAAATTACACTTTGCACTTTGCTTAAGTCGGTTAGTGGAGCGCGTGTGGTTAACCAGCACACTAGCTTGACTTAACAAGGTAGGCAAATGGTAACTTAATTTTTATCATAGTATCGATGGAGCGCGTGTGGTTAACCGGCACATCGATTGAGGGGTAAAGATTAAGGGTACCAAGTATATTTGCATGGTTATTCACACCTTGTTTTGTGATCCTCGACATCCCAGTCACAAATTTTGAGAGGGCACAATCGAGATTGAAACATGCCATTGAAAAGTTCAATGAATCTCAAAAGATCTAGGAGTTTCAAATCCAATTAAAACCTAATATTTCTATTTCGTTTTTCATGGTGGAAATTGGTGAATCGTCATTCGCCTACCTTCAAATATTCTATAGCTTGGATTACGACATCCCTCTTCCAAGTTATAAAATATTGTGTTGGGTCCTAGCCTTAATATTTCATATTGGGTGTTATATTAAGGACTTTAAATCAACTATCTTGAATATCTCCCAAAAGATGTCTGGTTCAGACAGTTATGATCTTCCCAAATCTCTTGGAACAAGCTTTCCTAATTAAGATGATGTCCCAAAAATCATTCTTCACTCCCTCCACCTCCTCCAATTATTCTCCCTAACTCACAAGTTCAAGGTCACTCAATCCCTATTGGCAATCAAGGTCTATGTGTACTCACATCTTGGAGATGAAGTCACATACTGACAAGGCGGGAGAGTTGGGTGTCAAAGTCTTGAGAAAGTTGGTTGTTCAATCACTTTCTAAGTCACATAGTGAGTATCCTTTGGGACTACTATGAAACAGACTATGACATGACCCTTAATGATCTTATCTATTTGCTAGGTGCAACTGAATCAGCAATGACTTGGAGCATTGGTAGAGTAAATTTGATTAAGAATATCAACTTCCCAGACTTCCATGGACATTGACAATGGTAACATTGAATATCCAGAAAAGCTTTCTCTTCCTAATGGAAAAGTATCGGCCATAGTCAACTCAGTTGACCAAATGGTAAAGAGTAAGGTTAAGTTTGAGATAGTTCTGTGTACCATTCCCAAAGGTTCCATATGTTTCTATTGCCAAAGGAAGGGGCATTGGTTGCGAAGCTGCCCTAACTACCTGAAAGATCTGAGAGAAGGTCTAGTCAAAAAGTTTGACTCTACTTCAGGCAAGTCCACTATCTAACTCTATTAAGTTCCTATTTGGTGATTCTTATTACATGATGTGACTGGGTCACATGTTGAAGTTTTAAGAATCTAAGAAAGGAGAGGAAGCTTAAGCTGATTCTGATCGCGAAGATGGATTTCGATCGCATGGTTCGGTGATCAGAATTTTGAGCTGTTGCTTAAGAGTTATGATAGATTGCTTAGGAATAGATAACAACATAGTTTTTCATATGTATTTGCATTGCAAGGATAAGTTTTTTCCGCAAGTTTTAAAATAAAAGGAAAATTTTTAATTTTATTTATTTTAAGTGTCCTTACAATGGCATTTGTGAAAAATTGTTGTTTATATGGTTCCATTGATAACAATATTGGAAAATGGATTTGATTCTTTCGTTTGTGGTAGTATCATAATTTACCAAATAAGGAAAGATTCTCATCAACCAAGTTTCAGTTGGATAGAAACTTGGAATCATGCAAGTTGTATTGTATGATGAATGAGAATTTTCATCTTTCGAAAATTAAGACTAATTCCTTGTTCACATGTATATGTGAGTCAAGTGAAGGACTAAGGGATCGAGTACACATTCTTGTGCACTGGTCAAGTCCACCACAAAAGATCGATAAGACTATTCGTCATGATTTACTAAAGTTTAGTAAATATGGTTATACTTACAAGTTTAAGTATAATTCTAAAACATTGGAAAAGTTTCGATGTATGGCAGAACGAATGAGAAGAATCAAATTTGGCAGAAAGATAAAAGTTTCTTAAATCTAAAAAGATGGGAGACTACTTTAGTATCATGTTTTATGATCATCTTAATGATTATGAAACCCTATCACAATTGATCCTCTAAGGACATCTTTGTGCATTCCTATGGCTAAGAAGAGGAATCGTGAATTGTTGAAATGGTTAAATCAAGAAGATGAGTCATACTTTGTTCCAAAACAATTCTTAGAGTCAGACTCCAAGATTGTAACTTGAATGACACATCTTAAAGAAGGTTTATCAACACTTGTCAAATGTAAGAGTAAAATGTGTTCTATTCTTGTACATTTGAAATTGGTAAGTTGTGATGTTTTGGATAAAACAAAGACCAACTAAGGCCAATTGTGTGAAGTGTTTTTCTTGATAAGAATCCGCACTATCTCTTGAATATTTGGCAAGAGTGTCTTATATGTCAAGAGGACAGTGGGAGTCTAAAAGATCTTGAAAGAGTCTAATCAAGAATAAAAAACCTGTAGTTTATCACTAGCACACAACGTGAGGTTTATAACCTATCGTGTTGACATATTCCTAATTTTGTGCCCATTCCAGTTAAAGTTGGCTTGCATATGAGTTCTGAGAGTTCTCATTTGGTTGCATAACAACTTGGAAGAAATGACAGGCCCTTGTGCTGCCAGGTGGCAAGAAGCTAAGACTGCACAAGTTCGGTCGATATGAGTTTGGATTTGTCACTAAACTTGTCTTGTGATTATGGTTTTGACAAATTCACATGGAAAGGAACACATACACCATAAAATCTAAGTGGCATAAGGTTTCTCTCCGATTCATGAAAATGATGGTGAGGAAACGCTTTCACTAAGTAGATTTTAGGTAGATAGCAATTGTGATATTTGCATTCTCAAAGTCGTTAGTGGAGCGTGTGTGGTTAACCGACACACTAACATGGACTTGTGAGAAATACAAAAGGTCTAAACAATTGAGACTATGATTACGGCATCCCTTTTCATAGTTCTGAAATTGTTTAGACACACATGTGTGCTATCTGAGGAAAGGTGTATGATTTTGATAAAGTTTTATCAAAGCATATCGTATCAAAAATCTGAACTTTGGTAAGAAAGTCAATAAAGTATTGATTTCTAGAAGTCCAGCTGATTTCTAAGTACATGTCAAAGCTAGTGGGAGCATAAGTGTTATGCTAATAATCATCATGTTAGTGGGAGCATGATAATTATGATAAGTGTTGCAAGTTAGCAATGTTAATTATAGAAAACAAAATGTTTCAATTGGGAAAAGTTGTTTTGCTATAATTAAGGGAGAGGAAATTATACTTCATTTCAATTCTAAAAGCTTATATTGAGGTTTTAATCATCTTTAGTCAAGGATATATATATATATATATATATATATATATATATATATATATATATATATATATATATATATATATATATATATATATATATATATATATGAATTTTATGTTGGAATTGCTCAACATAAGGAAATTCTATATATGGGTCCATTATTTGCGTTCTAAAATTCGATTATGATTACGACATCCCTTTTCATAATCTGAATTATGAGAACTTGGCAAATAGAAATAGAAATATTATAGCAGAAAGACTGGTCTAGTATCATGTCTTTATGTGAGACATCATGAATCGTGTCCCATATGCTTCGGATATAGAATCGATTGCATGTGCTATAATATTCATCCTTTCTAAATTTTCCAAATGCTCAGGGCATTAAGAGGGGAAAAGTATAGAATTGGATATGACTAATTTGATTAAGCAATTGTCAAGAACAATCTAAGGTTTACCAAAGATTGGTTGCTCAAGGACAGTTAGAAGTATAGTGTATATTTTTGGAAAGGACCATTTTCACATATTCTGAAAAGAGGCAACTCTTGTTCAGAAGTGATAGTCAAAATGAGAATATGGAAATATTCCCATAGGTGGAAGTTATTCATTAAATCTGTGTAAGATTAGGAAACTTAATGCAAGAAGGATGTTCAAATCAATGTACTTTGAATTTGAGACTTCGTTTCCATGGAATGATCTCCATTGGAATACTCTGTAATGTCTGTTGACAAGTGTTTGTGAATTTGTGCATAATCATTACAAGAGGATCAATGCATATAAGTTTAGAATCTAACAGATTTAGGTAAATGGAAGGAATTTGGAATTCTTGCATTTGCGGTAAGGATTTGGGATTGTGAAATGAGTATCATTGGAATTATGTTCAATCGATCTATTTCACAAAGTAAAAGATCATAGACAAACTTAGTGTGCATACTTGGTGTATGGCATAACTAATGTTTGGAAAAACATAGTGTGCATACTTGGTGTATGGCATGACTAGTGTTTAGAAAACATAGTGTACATGATTGGAGCATGGGACAAGTATTGTTTTTAATTCAAGTATAAAGTTGATAGTTTGAAACAGTATACAATGAATAATGTGTAATCAATATGGTGATAAATAAAAGGTGTTTTATTTATATTAATAAGTTCTGAGACCATATTGGATTCGATTATTCTTGTGTTTCACTTTGCATGTTTTGACTTCCAGAATAACTAGGCCGTTCTTCCCGAATGACTAAGTTATTCAAACCATCCACAGTCGGTCATATGTTGGAAGTAGATATGAATCAAGACTGTCATGAAGCTGGTTTGTAGATGTCCAAGGTAGTGGACATAGCAAGAGTTGTTGCAACATTCATGAGTGCTCATAAGTTCTGAGTATTGGATTAAACCCACGCTCATTTGACTCACTTCATGGATTTTATCACAAGTGATCATGAGACGATAATATCTTATATTCTTCAAACCTAGAGATATGACTTGTTGCCTATGAGTTGGTTATACATTGATTGTACGAAAACGCATTGGTAACTCAATGTTATAAAACATGCATTTGTGTATGATTCAACAAGTGGTAGAACAAGCATATAAGTCGAAGTTTGTCCATTCCTTTTACCCTTAAAGGGATGAAAGCGATATCTGTGGGCCCCTCGATGATTTAGTGATGATACCCCAAAGTGCTTGGCCAAGCCAGGACTGATTTGATTTGTTCAATTAGTCGGTCGTCATAAATCGGAAATCGGGAAACAACAAATGGACAGAGAGAATGATTATTATCCATGTCTCAGTCCATATGATATCTAGAATGGAGGAATATATGATCCCTTATCTAATGGACGCGTCATTGGTTTGTTCAGAGTTCGACAACAGCTTTTAAGAGCTACGATTGCTAGTCGGGTTTTGAAGTCATACACAATAATAGTTTTAGACTTATCCAAGTAGGAGACTGTTGGATTAGTGTCTAAATCCATAACTATAATTGGTATGTACTTGACCCGATTTGGCATGGTCCATTTGGGTTGCATGGCATCGGAACAATTTGGATAGACTTTTGTGAGAAAAAGGATAATTATGATTTGTTAATATATTATAAGTTCTAATATATTAATATGAAATCATATTATTTAATTAGTATTTATCAATAATTAATTTGGAATTAATATTGTGATCAAAAGGAGACTAATTAAATATATGGGGATTGATTGTGTAAATTATTCATTCTTATATATGTGGGCTTATGATCCATACTTCTTCATGTTGGGCTAAACCCATGGAGTAACCCATGGATACTCCATGGAGGTTTTAACCCATGGAGCATGAATAATATGGAAAGACATGAGTTACATGGTGTAACCCTAATAGCCACCATATATACGGACCCCATGGCTCAAGAAATTGGCACTAGTGTGTGTACACATGAGGGCTAGCGAATTTGAGCATAGGAACCTTTTCTCTCAAGTTATTCCAAGATGTTGGTGATGTTGTGTGAACCATTTGAGGTGTCACACTTGAGGCACTAGGCTGTTAAGCTCCATGGAATCAAGCCACATCAAAGAGGTATGTAATTCTACTAGAATTTATATTATATGTTCTTCATATTATGCTAGTTAGAACAATACCTTGTAGAAATTGATATTTGCATGTATAATAGAGAAAAACATAGATCCAAGGTATTTAGGGTTGCATGTACACCTTAGGAGTGTTAGAATGCTTAAAACCCTTCACGTATTTCTTTATTCCTTATTATGAGATTTATTGTACTTATCCTGTGCTATATTTAGGTACATTTCTTGTGAATTCTGTACCTGCTTTAGTGTTATTTGATTCGGGTGCGAGTCGATCCTTCGCGTCTTTAGCTTTCAGTCGCCACATCAGTATCCGATGCGAGGAGTTGATTCGACCTTTGAGGGTTTCTATAGCTGATGAGCATGCGGTTTTTGCTACTAATGTATTCCGAGGATGCGTGCTGGAGATTTTTGGTGTCGAGTTTCGATTGACCTGGTACCGATCGCGATGGGGGATGTCTGTGTCATTGTGGGCATGGATTGGTTGAGCCGTTTTGCAGCAGTGATCGATTGCGAGCGACAGTTGGTGACTATACGAGAACCTAGTGGGGGAGTGCTTATACTGTATGGCGAGGGTACCAGATCTGGGTCAGCTTTCTGCTCTGCTGCCAGGGAAAGGCAGAGTTTGCAGCAGGGTTGTATGGGTTTCTTGGCGTACGTGATGGATACGCAAATTGTTTCAGAGAGGCTGAGTTCTATCTCCGAGGTTCCGATAGTGTGCGAGTTTCCTGATGTTTTTCCCGAGGAGTTGTCGGGTGTGCCTCCCGAGAGGCAAGTGGAGTTTCAGATTGATTTGGTCCCGGGATCGGCGCCTATCGCCAAGGCACCTTATCGCCTTGCGCCGCCAGAGATGCATGAATTATCCTCACAGCTTCAGGAGCTGCTGGGGAAGGGATTTATTCGACCGAGTAGCTCGCCGTGGGGAGCGCCGATCCTCTTTGTCAAGAAAAAGGATGGTTCACGCTGGATGTGCATTGATTACTGGGAGTTGAACAAGCTAACGGTCAAGAACCGTTATCCACTTCCGAGGATCGACGATTTGTTCGATTAGTTGCAGGGGGCATCTTGGTTTTCCAAGATTGATTTGAGATCTGGGTATCACCAGATGAGAGTACGTGAGAAGGATATTCAGAAGACGACCTTTAGGACTCGTTATGGGCATTACGAGTTTGTGGTGATGCCTTTCGGGCTCACCAATGCACCGGCAGCGTTCATGGATCTCATGAACCGGGTGTGCAGACCTATGTTAGACCGGTCGGTGATCGTGTTCATCGATGATATCTTAGTATATTCGAGATCCAGAGAGCAACATGAGGAGTATCCGCGAGAGGTTCTTGAGGTTTTGAGGTCGGAGAGGCTATATGCCAAATTCTCCAAGTGTGATTTCTGGTTGCGAGAGGTCCAGTTCCTGGGACATCTCGTTAATCAGAATGGAATATTGATCGATCCTGCCAAGATTGAGGCGGTTATGCAATGGGAGGTGCCGAGATCCCCATCCGAGATCAGGAGTTTTCTGGGATTGGTTGGCTATTATCGGAGATTTATCAGGGATTTCTCCAAGATTGCAGTTCCTCTCACCAAATTGACCCGAAAGGGTATTACTTTTGCTCGGGGGCTTGAGCAGCAGGCATCATTCGAAACTCTTCGCCAGAGATTATGCGAAGCTCCGGTGTTAGCCCTTCTGGAGGGAGTGGAGGACTTTGTGGTCTATTGCGATGCGTCCATCTCAGGGATGGGTGCAGTGTTGATGCAGAGGGTTCATGTGATAGCATATGCATTGAGGCAGCTGAAGCCTCACGAGACGAGGTATCCCACCCACGATTTGGAGTTAGGGGCAGTGGTGTTCGCCCTCAAGATTTGGCGCCACTATCTTTATGGTGTCCAGTGTACCATATACAAGGACCATAAAAGCCTGAAGTATCTGATGGATCAGCCCAATCTTAATATGAGACAGAGGAGATGGTTGAATGTAGTGAAAGACTACGGCCTTGAGATCTTATATCACCCATGCAAGGCTAATGTGGTAGCTGATGCCTTGAGCCGCAGATCGGAGAGTGCCCCAATCCGAGATGTGTGTATGAGGATGATAGTGATGACTCCAGTTATAGATACCATCCGAGAGGCCTAGGTGGAGGCTATGAAGTCGGAAAACCGCAAGAGAGAGCGTGTGATTGGGCAGGTGTCCAAGTTTATGGCGGACAGTCGTGGGCTTATGACCTTCCACGGGCGGATTTGGGTGCCCTATACAGGCGAAGATCGTCGTATTCTGATGGAGGAGGCGCATAGGTCGAGATTCTCGATCCATCTAGGAGCCACTAAGATGTACTTGGACCTGAAGAGAGATTATTGGTGGCCCTGTATGAAGAGGGACGTGGCTTGGGTAGTCGAGAGGTGCTTGACCTGTCGCCGGGTTAAGGCCGAGCACCAGCATCCTCATGGCAAGTTGCAGCCACTAGAGGTTCCCCAGTGGAAGTGGGAACAGATTTCCATGAATTTTATCACCAAATTGCCGAGGACCGCACGAGGTGTCGATCCAATTGGGGTGATTGTGGACCGGTTGACGAAGAACGCTCACTTCCTTGCTATTAGTGAGAGTTCTTCTGCAGAGAAACTGGCTGAGGTATATGTAAGAGAGGTGGTATCTCGGCATGGAGTGCCGACGTCGATAGTGTCAGATCGGGATGTGCGCTTTACTTCCAGGTTCTGGAAGAAGTTCATGAGGAGTTGGGTACGAGATTGCACTTTAGTACAACCTACCACCCACAGACAGACAGGCAGAGTGAGCGGACGATTTAGACGCTCGAGGACATGCTTCGAGCATGTGTTATGGACTTCGGTGGAAGTTGGGACACATATCTGACCTTGGCTGAGTTTTCTTACAACAACAACCACCAATCCAGTATTGGTATGCCTCTTTTCGAGCTCCTTTATGGGAGAAGGCGTCAGACTCCGTCTATGGGTCTTTCCCATAATGTTCAATTGTTTCGTGATCAGTTTGTTTGAATATCGAAGAGGGTTACTGTGTTAGAAGGAATGAGGTCTAACGTTGCTATCTTTCCAAAGTCCCAATTGGAAACTGTGAGGGGTGATGTGAGACTATAACAAGAGGAAAATGTGATTTCAGAGAGTAAGCTGTAATGCCCGCGCTTCTCGCTAGGCATTATTAGAATACGTAACCGACGTTGGTCAATAATTGTAATCATATGATGAATAAATAAAAAGAAATTGTTTGAATTTATGTGATATAAGTGCTTTTATTATGTGTATATAATATTAAGTGAAACTGTAATAAATAGGGCTAAAACAAATACTAAACTAAAATATTAGTTGTTTGATTAAAGTTGAAGTAATCGTAATGAGGATTTTGGGGATATAAGGAACACTTAATTATGACTTCGTATGGAGAAGTTATGATCGTTTGAATTTCCACGTTCAACCCAATTACGCAATGTGCATCGTAAATAACGAATCGAAGATAGGTTGCTTATTAGCCTAAACAATCTAAACGAAAGGCGTACTAATCATAAAAGCGAGACCATGAATATAGAGAACACATAAATTTAACTTCACATGAGTAAGTTATGATTTTTCAAAGTTTCAGTGTAGAAGTGATGAATTTTACACGGTCGTTAATATTGTAACCTTTGTAGACTGTTAAATTTAAGATCAGCTGAGAATTAGCCAACAGAGTGTAAATGAAAGTTGTATTACTCAGAAATACCTACGTGTAGATATAAGGTACATAGAAAAAGGAGCTCATATCGCCAAGATATGATTTTTGAAGTTTCTGCCCCACATACCCGCTTTACCACATTGCTCCAGCCCTTGATCGCCACGTGTCCGTTGTTGAGAGGAAGAGTGCTGACCACAATTAAGCGGCACACACCTGTCTGGCATGGCACACATATCCCAAAAACTGCCTATAAATAGCCCCCATTGCTCATTCTTCTTTCCATACATTCTCCAACTTTATCCCTCGAATCTCTCTACATTTGGTCCGAAAAATCTTTAGTATTTAGGGTATTTTGGCAAGATATGAGGTCCCTGAGAGCCCGATGATTAGGAGCTATCGAGTCGGAGTTTTACCAGTGCAATTTCTGGACTTTTGTTAGGAAAATATTTGTAAGTTAAGCTACACTTATATTGATTTCAGTGTAACTTATATTTATATTCATAGTCGTTATTATAAATCTATATTTAAGAATTATCAGTGATTCCAAGTCGTTATACTGATTGATCTAATTACAGGGATGATGTCATGGCTGGATTTAGTAAGGTGCTTAAAGTGGGATTTCCAAATAGTATACTCCATATACCAAACAAACATTACCTCCGATATGATCCTACCTGGTTGTTCATTTCCTTTGATGTGGCATAGGTTCAGTTATCACTAAGTCTTAGTCTAATATTCCTCATGACTAATGATAGTCATCCACTTGATTTAATCATGTATGTATATTCATATATTTATATAAAATATATTGGGTAGTGATGAGTGATGAAAATAATGAGATAATAACAAGAGGACTTGACTATTGATGAACCAGTCGTCTAGTAGAGTATAGATGACGATCACAGACTATTCTAGACAATCCAATGGAAATGCTGGCAGGCTCGCAACACGTAGGTGTTAATGAACCATTTGTTCGTTTGATGTACTCTACCCCACCATGGTTACCTTATTGACACATATTTCTATAGGAATCAACGAAGCAGTATTGTCTACCCGTTACTAATGATGATCCTTAGGATAGGTCCCTTGAGATCAATATTTTAGGATCAGTATGTGAGACTAACAGGAATGGGTAATCGGGTGAATCTTTTGATCTGAAAAATATAATTAAAGAACTTAATTATTGTGGGTTGAAACCCTTATGTACTCACCAGGCCCCCAATCCTAACCCACTCAGTTTCATCGTATCACAGGTAGCGGTATGACAGCACTTGGATAATGAGTGATTCGAGGAGTTTGTAGGCTATTATTATAATAAGATGTTGTATGTGACATCCCCTAATTTCTCGGCCAGAAAAGACCGATTTAATTTATGCTTTTTAAAATAAAATCAGAGAAATCTTTTTAAAAGATGTTGCAGAATTGGTCCCCAAAACAAAACATGATAAAAGTTTATCAAAACCTTTCTTTAAGAAATGTATAGTTTCATTTCATATCAAAACCTCGGGATGTCATGTTCCGATACAGATCAAAAGCATAAACAAGACATTATAAGCCTTACAACAGTTATTTACAACTACTGGCCTATAATAAAAAAACTTTCATCGTCCTCCGACTATGCTCGGGGTCCACTACCTGTAACATAAAAAGCTGAGTGGGTCAGGCTTGGGAGCCTGGTGAGCATATAGGTTTTCAACCCATAATAATAATAAACTTATTAAGTTCATCAATCAACAATAACCCTGATTACCCATTCTCGTTGTCCTCACTTTACGTCCCTAAACACCTATCACAAGGGACCTAGCCTAAGGAATATCATCGGGATGGACACTACTGCTAAGGAGACTCCTCAGCCATACATGTCCTAAAGGCAACCATGAGGGGGATGGAGTACTCCAATGAACATTTAGTTCATCAACACCTACAAGTTGCGAACCTGCTAGTGTGCCACTGGACTGTCTAATAAGGTCTGTGGTCGTCATCTATACTCCGCTAGACGACTTCAACAACAACAATAAAAACAACAACACCGAGGCCTCTCATAATTTTAACACCCATCGACTATTTCGTCTACCCATGTTCTACCCAACATATTTGTAGATAAAATATATATACAGTTTAAAACTTGTATAAAACATCTATTCAACAGTCATCTCAAATAAACAGTTAATATATTTACACATAGCACGTATTTTAAGGTAAATACTTCATATCTATGTGTAAAGTGAAAGTAACTACACACTTACATGATTTGATGAAAATCGGGCAGCAATTCGTTTCCTAAAACGTTCGTTTCTAATAAAACCGGGAGTTTTATTGAGAAACCGGGCTCTACAAAGGTCGGGCTTCGAAACCGAAAAGATAAATTTTACGGGCTTCTCGGGCGCTTCGTGGCGTATTCCGGGGGTTATAATTGATACCGGGGCTTTGGGGGATGATAAAATGAAAGAAATATGGGTTTAGGGGCTAAAAGTGACAAGTTTTCAAAATATCCCCGGGAGGTCTCGCACCCTCCTATTTATAGGGGCCGAGGCTGCTGATCCATAGGCTGAGAAGCCTCCACGCGTCAGCAGATCCGAAGGCTCGCAGGTGGCTCGCACGTGGGCTGCACATGCGAGGGGCTCGGTGGCATGTTCTGATTGGACCGAAGTCCGGGTTCAAGGAGGGGGGGGTCCGTGGCGCCATGTGAAGCTCGGATGCACGACGAAAGGGGCACGCGTCGCAGCTTCATTGGACCACTTCGGATTAGCTCTCCGGTTCGGATGACGCAGAAATATTTCGGACATGCGTGGGATGCGAGGCGAGGACACGTGGCCGAAGTCCACGTATGCGAGATTTCTCGGTTTTGACAATATTTCTCGATTTTCGCGCCAAAACTTCTAAAATCCATAACTTTCGCATACGAGCTCCGTTTTTGACGTTCTTTATATGCACGCGTAGGTAAAATTACGCTCTACAACTTTCGTTTAGACTTCATCGGCTAATTTTGAGTTTTTTTTTAATATTTTTATATTTAACAGACCGGGATAGGAAATCCGTTAAAAATTCATAACTTCTCGACGTCCGTTTTCGTCTGTCTTTTTACCGTTGTGCTACTATTGACGAGACCTTCGATTCTCATTTAGGTCATGTAGGCTAAAAATCACTCGATCTAAAATTCAAGTTTTTAGCTGTCTACTGCTAAGCTGAAACTTCAAAAAATCATAACTTTTTCATACGAAGTCAGATTTGGGCGTTCTTTTTATACCTACTCTCGGTTTAATGAACACTACAAGTTTCGTTTAGATCACTAAGTCTAAAAAGTAGTTTATCAAAAACTCACTTTTTACGACATTCGGCACCGTGCCGGTTTTGTCGTGAAACTTCGACAGGTCATAACTTCTTCGTTATAACTCGGATTTTGGTATTCTTTATATATCTGTAATCCTTGTCACGACCACTACAACTTTCTTAATAGATATCGGATTTATCTAATATTTATTTTCGACGCTCATTTTTATTCTTAATTAATTAAACCCTAATAATTAAACATAAAACACATAAAACACATAATATTCACATAATTCCTTTTCATTTCTTCAAAATGAGTTACAAAGGTTAACCTAGACTATAATGTCAACATTAATGCCTAGCCTAGAAACACGGGCATTACAATTCTCTCCCCCTTAGGATGATTCCGTCCCCGGAATCACATATCACCAAACAACTGCGGGTAGCGACTCGTCATGTCACTCTCCGTTCTTCGTTTCCCAGGTGAGATTTGGCCCATTCGTATGTTTCCAACGCACAAGCACTAAATCGACCATCTTGCGTCGCAACTTATTAGTCTTACGGTCAACGATTGCCTCAGGTTCTTCAATCAACCTCTTGTTTTCATCCAACCTTAATTCAGAAATGGGAATTATGTCGGGCACATCTCCCGTGAACTTTCTCAAATAACACACATGAAAGGTGTTATGAATACCCTCCAGTTCTTCCGGTAATTCTAGCTTGTAAGCTTCATTCCCGATCCTCTGAAGAACTTTAAATGGTCCAATAAACCTTGGACTCAACTTTCCCCTTTTTCCAAATCTTATAAGTCCCTTCCACGGTGAGACTTTTAGTAAAACCGAATCTCCAACTTCGAAGGATATCGGTTGTCTTTTCTTGTCAGCATAACTCTTTTGTCGATCTTGAGCTGCTAACATCCTTTCCCTAATCACTTTCAACTTTTCAGCAGTCTGATGGACTATTTCAGGTCCCATAAACTGCTTTTCCCCAGCTTCCAGCCAACATGACGGCGTTCGACACTTTTCTCCATACAAAGCATGATAAGGTGCCATCTTGATGCTTGAGTGGAAACTATTATTATAGGATAATTCTACTAGAGGTAAGTGTTCATCCCAGTTACCTTGGAATTCTAGGGTACATGCTCTCAGCATATCCTCCAATGTTTGAATCGTTCGTTCGCTCTGACCATCGGTTTGAGGATGGTAAGCTGTACTCAAACACAACTTGGTACCCAATTCCTCTTGTAGACTCCTCCAAAACCTTGAGGTAAAACGGCTGTCACGATCGGATACAATCGTTAACGGAACACCGTGAAGCCTCACAATTTCCTTCACGTAAGAATTCGCAAGTTTATCCATAGACCATTTCTCGTTAGCGGCTTAGAAATGCGCACTCTTAGTGAAGCGATCAACGACCACCCAAATCATGTCGTGACCGTTCCTTGTTCTGGGCAGTTTAGTCACAAAATCCATGTAATGTCTTTCCATTTACCCATGGGTACAGGTAAAGGTTCTAAACTCCCATACGGTTTCTGAGGTTGTGCCTTAACTCTAGCACAAGTTACACACTCGACCACATACTTAGCAACATCAAGCTTCATCGTCGGCCACCAGTAATAGAGTTTTAGATCCCTATACATTTTCATACTGCCGGGATGAATCGAGTACATGGTTTTGTGAGTTTCTTCCATCAGAAGATCTCTTACTCCTCCCGTCTTAGGTATCCAAATCCTATCTTTGAATACCTTCAGTCCTTGACCGTTTGTATCAAACACCAACGTTTTGCCCAAACGTTCCTCCTTCCGGTTATTTTTCTCTAAAGCTTCCTCCTGAGCTTTCTTTATACTTTCCACAATTGTAGAGACAACTTCAATCCTCAACGCTCTTGGCCTTTTCTTTTCAAGATTCACCTTCCGACAGAGAGCATCAGCAACAACATTTGCTTTACCAGGGTGGTAAAGTATCTCACAGTCGTAGTCCTTGAGTAATTCCAGCCAGCGCCGTTGCCTCATGTTCAATTCCTTCTGATTAAAGAGATATTGAAGACTCTTATGATCAGTGAAAAGTTTGCATTTAGTACCATAAAGATAGTGCCTCCATATCTTTAAGGCGAATACTACCGCTGCCAACTCCAGATCATGAGTGGGGTAGTTCTTTTCATGCTCTTTCAATTGCCTCGATGCATACACTATCACTTTATCCCTTTGGGTCAGAACACATCCTAACCCAACTCCAGAGGCATCACGATAAACTGCGAAGTCATCAACTCCTTCAGGTAACGAAAGAATCGGTGCTTCACACAATCTCTTCTTTAACTTCTCAAAGGCTTCCTTATGGTTCTCATTCCAAGCATAAGTAGCTCCTTTGTGGGTCAAAGCTGTTAATGGAGTAGCGATCGAAGAAAAGCCTTGGATAAATCTGCGATAATATCCGGCTAATCCTAAAAATCTTCGAATCTCCGTAGGACTTTTTGGTTGTTCCCACTTCATTACAGCTTCAATCTTTGCTGGCTCAACCATTATTCCTTCTTGGTTAACCACATGACCTAAAAATTGGACTTCTTGAATCCAAAATTCACATTTGGAGAACTTTGCATACAGCTTCTCCTTTTTCAGAACTTCTAGCACTTCACGCAGATGCTTTTCATGCTCCTGCTTGCTTTTCGAATAGATCAAGATATCGTCTATAAATACTACCATGAATTTATCAAGGTATGGTTTACAAACCCTGTTCATCAAATCCATGAAAGCTGCTGGGGAATTGGTTAGTCCGAACGACATAACCAAAAATTCATAGTGTCCATATCTTGTTCTAAACGCAGTCTTTTCGATATCCTGCTCTCTCACCTTTAGTTGATGGTATCCGGACCTACGAACGATCTTCAAGAAATAGCTCGAACCTTGCAACTGGTCGAACAGGTCATCGATCCTCGGCAACGGGTACTTGTTCTTTATTGTTGCTTTATTCAGCTCTCTGTAATCGATGCACATTCTCATGCTCCCATCTTTCTTCTTTACAAATAACACAGGGGCTCCCCAGGGTGATGAACTAGGTCGAATGAAACCTTTGTCCAATAACTCATGAAGTTGTGTCATAAGTTCTTTCATCTCTGTTGGTGCTAATCGATACGGTGCTTTTGCTATCGGCGTCGTTCCTGGTAACAAGTCGATACAAAATTCTACTTGTCGATCAGGGGGCAATCCGGGAAGATCTTCGGGAAAGACTTCCGAATATTCACACACCACCGGAATATCCTGCACCTCCTTCTTTTCCTTCTTAGCATCGATCACGAACGCTAGATATGATGTACACCCCTTGGCCAAACACTTTCTGGCTTTCATTAGGGAAATGTTTCCAAAGTTTACTCTGCGTTTGTCTCCATACACCATAAACGACTCTTTCCCTGGCGGGTTTACTTTTACTATCTTCTTTCTACACAATATTTCGGCATCATTGGCGCTAAGCCAATCCATTCCTAAAACTATGTCGAATCCATTTAACTCGATAGGCAATAATTCCTCGTGGAACTTATTCCCATCCAAGTAAATGAGGATGTTTTTCATACAATGGCTAACAGGTACAAACTTGCCACTAGAAATCTCGACTATTATAGCATTAACTAGTCTATCTACAGGCAAAGCTAGTTTTCTACCAAATTCATGCAAAATAAAGGAGTAATTGGCTCCAAAATCAAACAAAATTTGGGCAGACAATTCGTTTACGAGAAAGGTACCTGAAGCGACATCGGCTTCTTCTTTCGCAGCTTCAAGTGTCATCTGAAAGGCTCTCGCCTTCGACTTTGGTGGAAGATTGGGCTTTGCTGCATCCTTATTCTTCGGGAAATCCCTCAAAATATGCCTTTATTCATGGCACCCATGACAGACGTTATTAGTGAAGGTGCAGTTATTGGCATAATGCCTTGGCTTTCCACATTTGTAACAAGTGAGTTCCATGCTTCACTTTCCAGCATATTTCTTCTTAAACTTGTCACACCACTTAGCTTCGGCTCCTCCTCCGAATTTTCTCGAACCGGTCTTCGAGAACTTGTTCTTTCTATTGGAACCTGAAGTTCCTTCAAACTTTCTCTTTTCGCCAACTTCAACCTTGCTGGCGGCTCTCCCCTTTACCATATCTTCAACAGACTTGGCAGCCCAGATAGCTACCTCCAAAGTAAGTGCCTGACGTACTGGGACCGCGTATTCCCATGGAAGTCCCTTTGCGTACCTGTCAATTTTCGCCAGCTCATCTGGGACAATACGCAAAGCAAACTCCATTTTGTCTGTAAAGTTATTCGCATATTCGTTAACGGTCATACTCCCCTTCTTCAACGTTAGAAATTGGTTTTCTAACTCAAGTACGTTTTGGACCGAGCAGTACTTGCGCTTGAAGTGCACCAAGAACTCTGCCCAAGTCAGTTGCAGTGGCTCATTAGGGCTTAGGGTTTTCCCCAAAGTGTTCCACCAACGAGCAGCACTACCCCTGAACTGACGCACTGCAAAGGTGGTTTGTAACTTGCCTTGGCAATCACAAGTCATGAAAGCCAATTCCATTTCTGAGATCCAATCCATTACTCCGACAGGATCTTCTTTTCCAGTGAAGGTTGATGGCTTGCAAGTCATAAAGTCCTTATACTTGCACCCATTTCTCTCCACTCTAACCTCGTGGTTATCTCTCCCAACCACAAGTGGTTCACTATGACCGACCGATCCACTGTTGTTTCCTTCCTCAGATCGATCGTCATTCAATTCACGTTGTTCAATAGGAACTGAAGGTTCATCCCTGTTGTTCAGCAACATTTGCCTCAATTCCTCCCTCTGTTCAGCCATCATGGTCTGAATCATAGTTCGTACTCCAGCCATGGTGATGGGTTCGGGTGCAACTCCTATTATCGGCACTTGTTCCACTACTTGAGGTTGAGGTTGTTGGTTTCTGTTTGCAGTTCCTGCTCCACTTCGAGTTCTTGCCATTATAATCTATATACCGAATAAGGCGAATTTAGGTCTTTATCCTTGTTAGATATTTCAATTCCCTTATCACTCCGAAACGTTTACATGTTAGTTCTAATCTCGTAATCATACGCTTAGAATCCTACACACATAAGGTTTCCAGATCCGGTCGGCAACAGACCATAGATCCGAACAAATAATGGCATATATGGCAAACATATAACATTTAGCACATAAAAGTATTTTAGGCATCTTTCCTAAAATAAACTAGTGCTTGTGTCTAAAATATGGTAGACACTCATCTCACAATCATCACTTAGCATTCTAAGTTTAAGTCTAGAAATCCTACAATTTCTTAGTTTGCTTAAACTAATGCTCTGATAGCAACTATGACATACCCTAATTTCTCGGCCAGAAAAAAACCGATTTAATTTATGCTTTTTAAAATAAAATCAGAGAAATCTTTTTAAAAGATGTTGCGGAATTGGTCCCCAAAACAAAACATGATAAAAGTTTATCAAAACCTTTCTTTAAGAAATGTATAGTTTCAATTCATATCAAAACCTCGGGATGTCATGTTCCGATACAGATCAAAAGCATAAACAAGACATTATAAGCCTTACAACAGTTATTTACAACTACTGGCCTATAATCAAAAATCTCTCATCGTCCTCCGACTATGCTCGGGGTCCACTACCTGTAACATAAAAAGCTGAGTGGGTCAGGCTTGGGAGCCTGGTGAGCATATAGGGTTTTCAACCCACAATAATAATAAACTTATTAAGTTCACCAATCAACAATAACCCTGATTACCCATTCCCGTTGTCCTTACTTTACGTCCCTAAACACCTATCACAAGGGACCTAGCCTAAGGAATATCATCGGGATGGACACTACTGCTAAGGGGAATCCTCAGCCATACATGTCCTAAAGGCAACCATGAGGGGGATGGAGTACTCCAATGAACATTTAGTTCATCAACACCTACAAGTTGCGAACCTGCTAGTGTGCCACCGGACTGTCTAATAAGGTCTGTGGTCGTCATCTATACTCCGCTAGAAGACTTCAACAACAACAACAACAACAACACCGAGGCCTCTCATCATTTTAACACCCATCGACTATTTCGTCTACCCATGTTCTACCCAACATATTTGTAGATAAAATATATATACAGTTTAAAACTTGTATAAAACATCTATTCAACAGTCACCTCAAATAAACAGTTAATATATTTACACATAGCACGTATTTTAAGGTAAATACTTCATATCTATGTGTAAAGTGAAAGTAACTACACACTCACATGATTTGATGAAAATCGGGCAGCAATTCGTTTCCTAAAATGTTCGTTTCTAATAAAACCGGGAGTTTTATTGAGAAATCGGGCTCTACAAAGGTTGGGCTTCGAAACCGAAAAAATAAATTTTTCGGGCTTCTCGGCCACTTCGTGGCGTATTCCGGGGGTTATAATTGATCCCGGGGTTTTGGGGATGATAAAATGAAAGAAATATGGGTTTAGGGGCTAAAAGTGACAAGTTTTCAAAATATCCCCGGGAGGTCTCGCACCCTCCTATTTATAGGGGCCGAGGCTGCTGATCCAAGGGCTGAGAAGCCTCCACGCATCAGCAGATCCGAAGGCTCGCATGTGGCTTGTACGTGGGCTGCGCATGCGAGGGGCTCGGTGGCATGTTCTGATTGGACCGAAGTTCGGGTCCGAGGAGGGGGTCTGTGGCGCCATGCGAAGCTCGGATGCACGAGGAAAGGGGCACGCGTCGCAGCTTCATTGGACCACTTCGGATTAGCTCTCCGGTTCGGATGACTCAGCAATATTTCGGACACGCGTCGGATGCGAGGCGAGGACACGTGGCCGAAGTCCACGTATGCGAGATTTCTCGGTTTTGACAATATTTCTCGATTTTCGCGCCAAAACTTCTAAAATCCATAACTTTCGCATACGAGCTCCGTTTTTGACGTTCTTTATATGCACGTGTAGGTAAAATTACGCTCTACAACTTTCGTTTAGACTTCGTCGGCTAATTTTGAGAGTAATTTTTATATTATTATTTTTAACAGACCGGCACAGGAAATCCGTTAAAAATTCATAACTTCTTCATACGACGTCCGTTTTCGTCTGTCTTTTTACCGTTGTACTACTATTGACGAGACCTTCGATTCTTGTTTAGGTCGTGTCGGCTAAAAATCACTCGATCTAAAATTCGAGTTTTTAGCTGTCTACTGCTAAGCTGAAACTTCGAAAAATCATAACTTCCTCATACGAAGTCAGATTTGGGCGTTCTTTTCATACCTACTCTCAGTTTAACGAACACTACGAGTTTCGTTTAGATCACTAAGGCTAAAAAGTAGTTTATCAAAAACTCACTTTTTACGACATTCGGCACCGTGCCGGTTTTGTCGTGAAACTTCGACAGGTCATAACTTCTTCGTTATAACTCGGATTTTGGTATTCTTTATATAATTGTAATCCTTGTCACGACCAATACAACTTTCTTAATAGATATCGGCTTTATCTAATATTTGTTTTTGACGCTCATTTTTATTCTTAATTAATTAAACCCTAATAATTAAGCATAAAACACATAAAACACATAATATTCACATAATTCCTTTTCATTTCTTCAAAACGAGTTACAAAGGTTAAACTAGACTATAATGTCAACATTAATGCCTAGCCTAGAAACACGGGCATTACATTGTAAGGCCTATTAGGACTTATTTATGCTTATGTATCTATATTGACGATAACATCCCAAAGTTTTATATATAAATGAAATATTTTTCTTCAAGAAATATATTATGTTATGGAGCAAATTCCGCATGAAATTTTATACTATGAAATAAATGAAACGTATATAAAAAGTTTTAAATTGGCCGTGAAAAAGATGTCACATAAGTTATCTAGTCGTCAACACTTAAGGGAAGATATTGCTTTTTTGCAGATCAATGTAGCCTCATTGGAGTTGGAAAAGGTCGAGCATGTTGACAAGATTGTTATGCATGAGCATGGTGTGCAGAAACTGAAGTGTAACCTTGGAGTGTTTGCCTTGAAGAACACCGATCTTTATGATAGTTCGATTGGTGCAACTGAGCAAGTTAATAGGTTGGAAGAGGATATGAGATGTATATTGTCTAAGGGTGTGAGTAAGATAACGGACAAAGTGTTTGTCGATTCATCTTTTTATGATTCCAATTAGTCGCTTCAAGTGATATGAACTGATTTTGGGAAGAGGCAGGGATGCGAGATGATGAACAACGAGTATTTTTCTGGGATTGGTATGTCAGATATTCTGTTATATGATCCCATCAATAACAACGAATGAAGAATTCATTTTCTGCTTTGTTCTATAGCGATTACTTATCTGAGTTGGGTTTACCCATGAGTTCATTCAGCCAGTTGTGGGATTTAGCGTCAGATCGTACCAGTGGTAATGCTTCCACAGGTGGTGGAGGTGGTGCAAGTGCTTAGGTTCTGGAGGTTGTTAACTTGGTGTTTATGATAGGGTTTAGGTCATTTTTGGTCACTTAACTTTTGGTTTTGTGCTCATTTGGTCACTTAACTCTTTTTAGGTTTTAAAAGGTCATCAAACTTTTGACTTTGTGCTCATTTAGTCACTAAACTTTTGGTTTGGTCACTTAACTTTTTGATTTGTGCTCATTTAGTCACCTAACTTTTAAAATTATTCTCATTTAGTCACTAAACTTTTGAAAAAATTTAAAACTTTAGTGACTAAATGATCACAATTTTAAAAGTTAGGTGACTAAATGTGACCAAACCAAAAGTTAAGTGACTAAATGAGCACAAAGCCAAAAGTTTGATGACCTTTTAAAACTTAAAAAGAGTTAACTGACCAAATGAGCACAAAATCAAAAGTTAAGTGACCAAAAATGACCTAAACCCTTTATGATAATGGTACGTTGGTTGTTGTGTCTTTGGTATTGGTTTTGTTTTTGCTATGTTTGGTTACTATGATGTTTGTCTTATGTATACTGACATTATGTTGCTTCTTTGGTTTTCCTTGGTTTAACCATGATTTTCGCTTTGTTTTAATCTTGTGTGCTTTTCTTCTTTCTGGTACCTTGTTTATTATGTTGTTTAACCTTTCGCTTGGACTTTATACTTCGAGACTTGGTTTTTTGCTTCATAATTAGTAAATCGACCACCCGTGTCTATTACCTATTGTTGCTTTCTCGACAAATATATTGCTTTGACTAGAATTTTGTGTAATTGGTTATTCTTAGAGAGTTATTTCTGCGTTCACGGCTATCAAGTAGCCTTGGTCAAGATGTTGCTTTGACCGTAATGTCTATGTAGTCGGCTGGCCATGTTACACTTAAGTAATTATTATTGCTTTCTAGGCTAACCGAGTAGCCTTGATCAAGAAATTTCTTTGACCAAAATATTTGTATAGTCAGCTGGCCGAGCTATACTTTAAGAATTATTGTTTCTATTTTGGTTTTGCCATGGAACGCTCATTTCATTTATTTAGGAAAAGCTTGCGTCTCGCTTCTTTCGCATATTTGAAAGTCGTCATGCTTGCTTTTGCCCGAGCATCTTGCTTCACCGAATTGCTTACTGACCACGACTATTGTTAGGATGAGCTTGCCTTTGCATTTTGGATCTCAAGCATTCTTGTCCAGCTTCCTTGTTTCCTTTATTTGTGTGTGCCTTTTCTTACTCCCCCATGAAGAAAAACTACTTTGTTTTGTTGTTCCTTCTTTACAGCTTTTGCTAATAAGATATCCAACGATATTCTGTTTTACCTTTCTTTTATATATGGTTCTTAGGATTTTAATTTTGGGCTTGCATTTCTTTTGGCCTCTTACTTCTTTTACCTCGTTTGCTGGTCTATCCTTCGCCATGATCGACGTTGCTTCATTTGTGATATCTTTATCTTTGTTGCATTTATCCATGATAGGTAACCATGCTCCTTGTCTTTTTCAAATACCGACTACTCCGTCCTACTTCCTTTTTGCATCGCCATCCTTTTAGTTCGCTATTACTTGCATTTTCCATGCGAGTTCTCCTATTGTGATTGAGACATTTTGCTCTTGAACTGGTGAGGTTATTGTTTCTACTAATTCCTTAATTGTTTCACATAGGTTGTTGCATGCGTGGAGATTCACTTTAATTTTCTCTAGTTGTTTGGATTTTTCCTTCTCCCGTTTTTCTTTACATGGTGCAATTATTGGTGTTGTGTCTCCTTGTTGACTCAGGATGTTCTCACATTTACTAACTTCATCCTTTTGGTTGTGGTCTTGCTAAATTTTTCCTATTCTTTTCTTTGCGGTATGTACCTACCCCTGACACGATGTGAAACATGACTACTCCTTGTATTATTGACGCTACGACTCTGAACTTAGGGATCACCGACCTTCTGAATATTATGTTTTATGGTGAGGATGTGTTAATTACGACCAATTAAATCAGTCAGGTGCCATTTCTACCATTATTATAGTCAACTAGCGTTAAGGGCAGTGTAATTGTTCCCTCGGACCATGCGTTGTGTCCAACAAAATTGATTAGGTGTGTCTCAGGTGGTTCTATTTTCTTTTCCACGTGACTTCGAAGTTGTTTGTAGAGGTGTTTGCTTATAACGTCCGTGGAGCTCCCAATATCCATGTAAATGTTATTCACATAGTTTTTTCCCTATGAATTCTCCAATAACCACATGTTCTCTTTCTTTGTGATTATTGACCTTTGACTGTTCTTGCTAATGGAACATGAAGATTTCGCTTTTCCTAGAGCTTTTGACCTTAGGTTATGTTGGAGCAATGCTTTCTAACTATTTAGTTCAAATTCCTCTTATTAGACCGCTTAGAAATCCAACGTGAATTTTGTTTTCCAGTTCTCTTCAAAGCATAGTGCATTCGATGGTATCATGTCCGGTGGACTCGTGAAATTCACAATACTTTCCTTGCAATCTACTTCCTGATTTGTTTCCCGATTTTGCCTCGTTATTCTTTTTGCCTTCAACTACTACTACTACAACATCATATATTCCTCCATTTCTTAGTAATGGGTAGCTTCAGCTTTGTTGCACAACGCGAGAGTCGGACAAACACTAGGATAGAAAGCAATACCAAGGGATGGACCCAGTACTTCTCTCTGATGCCTAAGATAGATGTCGAGTAGAAGTGTAGTAAATTGCTTAAGATGAGAGAGTTATTCCTTTACCAGTGTGTATCTAAGTTCTTATATACATGTGGGATGGTATGTGTTCTTGCTTCTTTAACTAGGTGGTGCTTTTATCCGTAAGATGTAAGGATTGTACCCTTCAATATAATAATACTGCATTTTATGTGTTTCCCGGGATGTTGCATAAGGATTCGTACATGTGATTTTGTTGCCATAATATATTGCTTCTTGGTTTTGGTGGTCGATTTGCTTCTTTTGTGGAATGTTGGCTTAGTAAGCTATCGACTTATTATATATAGTAAGAGTGCTTTAGGTGATGTGGTATTGTTTTTCTGTATGGGCTGATCCCCATACACCATTACTTGCTATGGAAGGACTCAACATAATAATGAAATCCTCTTGTGAGATGAAAATCTTCAAAGGTGTCAAAACCCTAAATAATGGTCCATAGATATCACACTTATTTTACATGGATAATGCATTCTTCGTTAGTGATTAGTCATTCAATTACCTTAAAAACTTGGCCCATATGCTTAGATGTTTTCATGCATCTTTCGGATTGTAGGTCAACTTCCATAAATCAAAGGTTTTTTTGGTATTGGTTTCACGAATAGAGAAATATACAGTGGTGCTAGAATCCTTGGATTTGATGTGGCTTCCTTTTTATTCACCTATCTAGGAGTCTCAGTGGGAGCCAAGATGACCCTCACAAAGAATTGGAGACCGATTATTGATAAAGTTCATTCGAAGCTATTTAACTGGAAATCAAAAAATCTTTCGTTTGAAGGATGCCTCAGATTGGTGAAATCGGTACTTGGAGGTATTCCTAATTATTATTTTTCACTATTTAGGGCTCCTATGTGAGTCATTCATTCACTCAAAAAATTTCGTAGAAAGTTCCTATGGGGTGTGGATGAAGACAAAACTAAATCAATTGGGTAGCTTGGGACAAAGTTCTTGCTCCCGTAGAAGATGGTAGTATGGGTATAGGATCACTCAGAGCCCTTCAGATGGATTTTGAGGCAAAAAATGGACAAAAACTCCCTTTCATGTACGGTCATTGAAGGCATACAAAACCTTAGAAGGAAACAACTACCGTATATTTAGCAAAAAAATGATAAACAAAGTATGGAACAACATCATCAAAGTGAAGTTTGATATTGAACTTATGGGGTTGCATCTTGATAACTGTTTCTCTATTTATATGGGCCCTGGACAATATAAATTGTTCTAGAAAGAAAGATGGATGGGGTGAAACATTTGAAACCCAGTTCCATTCTCTTTATAATCTTGAAAAAGAGAAAAGTTGTTTTATTGCAGAAAAGTTTGATAATAAAAGTGCCTCATGGAGATGGAAAAGGTAGCCTAGCAAGATTATAAAATTATAGGATCGAGTTACATACTGCGAAAACTCTCAGAGAGACGAGGGAAATAATATTATTCATGTATGATGTTCCTTATGAAGTTATGAGTCTGAATCAACCAATTATCTTCTAGCGACATCTTCGGATCACCAAGAAGAGTTGTCTTGGATCTTAAGATGGTGTGGAATCCAACTACCCACTGTCTTAAAGGTGAATGAGCTGATCAACTTAATTTGGTTCTAGATAGGAAAATTGTCAGAAAATAAAAAAATTACTGCTTATAATTATTTATGGATCCATTTGGCTCATTTGGAAGACAAGAAACAATTCGATTTTTAAAAAGGTCACAACCCCTCCGACAAAAACGATCTATAATATCATTGCTTTGGTAGGAATGTTTCTTGGGGTCTTTGGTGCTTAGACAGTTAGATCTAAAATATCGCTTGTAAATGTTGTTTTTTCAACTAGCATATTTTTGGTTGCTATGGTTTTATAAAATTCTTCTTGTTACCCAATAAAAGTGTTTATCATTGGGTTAAATGGGTTTGTAATACTTTTTCTTGTCTATAACTTTGTAGTTAGACCTTGTTCTCCCACTTCCTAACGTCTTGCTAGGTTGTGGTTTCAAGTTTTTATTTAATTCTTGCCGGTTCCAAAAAAATATAAATTAGTAATTCAATAATATTAGAAAGGTATAATCTTTACTCGCTAGTCAATTTTTTGTCCTCTAGAGGTATGCTTACCAAGAGCAAAAGTTATGAGCAATGATCCACAACTATCTATCATTTGTTGAGTTGTTAAAGACGCACATTACATAAATAATTATCAATCTCTAAGCCTGATCAGTCCAGAAAGCTAACGATCTATTTACAAATGCAACGGTAGAATTACATGACACCAATCCATGAAAGTATGCACCACTCACCGACTATTACGCTTGATCATGATTAGTTACCACGGGGATATATATCCAAGAACCATGATAGGTTTGAATAATGAATAAAAAAAAAACTGATAGATCAAAGTTAAAAATAGAAGCAAAAAATTATGTCACACAAGTAACTAAATTGCAATGTATAATACATTTAAAATATGATTGTTGGATTATCGTATGCTTATTAGAGGAAAAGAAAACTTATATATATATATATATATATATATATATATATATATATATATATATATATATATATATATATATATATATATATATATATATATATATCGACGAATGAACGCTTGTCATTTATTTCTGTTGTATACGTGTGTTTATTTTATATATATCGTATCAATTCAAAGAGATGCATGGAGTTCATAGTGGCCATATTGATTGAAATTGTGCAAGATCTCCATACCCTTCTCCACCCATCCTGTCCATAACTTGTGCTTCATATCCATTTACTCCCTGCCACATAAATTTATTTGGACATTTAGTTACCTATGAATAATTTCTTTTAACAAATGCATTAATGGAAAAGAACAAACATGCAATTCATATATGATACTCCGTTGTTGTTTATATTAAGTGGCACATGAGTTATGTTTAACTATAATTCGACAAAAATAAATCATAGTGATAAACTTTACAACTAAAAACTAATATATAAAAACACCATGCAAATAGTGTTTTCTCCTCCAGCTTTGCAAGAAATAAGAAAACTGGTACATTAGAAAACCTATCATTTGAAAGCAAAGAAATAAGAAAACTGGTACATTAGAAAACCTATCATTTGAAAGCTTTTCAAGTGAATCACTAACCGTAACTAGAATTTTGTTTTAGGCTAGACAAAATAATTTTCAAAATATGAATGAGTGGAATTTTTTTTCAAACGATAACAAAATATAACTATATATGCATTTTAAACTAAATTGTTAATTTAAGTTGGGCAGGATGTTGACTTGTATCAATAAAATAATCTTAAAGGCAACAATGTTTTCCCTTTTACTAAATTTCAAGTTTTGAATTGGATAGACCATATCATAACCCTAGTTCTTTTTATTTAACAAAAATATACATTTTACATATCATATGTATGTAACCTCAAATTTGTATGGATGGGTCAAGACCCACTCTTGCACCTATATGGCTACGCCCTTATCTTTCTAGATATTAAAATTATAAAGAAGCTCAAGCAATGCTAATGACAATGTTGATTTTGATATGCATATTTAATTTGGTTTCTCGATAAAAAAGGTATATTACCTTCATTGTATCCAAAGCCTCCATTTCAACAGAGTTAAAGTCATAAAACATGCTTGCCGCTGAGAGCTTCATTGACAGAAACTGGAAAAAAGAAAATAATTAAGACAATCAAGGATCTTCATCGTGATCACGAATCTCAGATTGTATTGGTTTTATTATTTATCAAGAAATTTTTTCACACAATTTACCTCGATCTGATTTTGCAAAGATCGGATATAACTAATTGTTACGTCCAACATTACTGACATTCCCATTGTCTGCAATTTCTCATGAAAAAAAATAAGACAGTAACTTCTTATTACAAGAATCGGAAAGTGAAGATATCGGAAAAATGGGAAGAAAGCTATTGGTTCATACCTTATAACAGCCTGGAACTAGTTCTTGCAAGCATCGTAACTTTTGGTTAATTTTCTCCCTTCTCATCTGATCCAAGAATAGAACAAATGAGACAAAGAAATCAATTTAGCACTATTAGTTGTTCTAAAATATCCTATTAGGGCTTCCAATAAAAACTACATTTTATCTAACATATACCAAAGATATCAAGGAACTATATATACAACCTAAAGCCTGTTTTTGATTTCTTTCTCCTTTATGAAAAATTTTAGTTACAGAGATTTCAAAACGAACCCTTTCAGCCAAACTGTGACTATCAGTAGCTTCACCTCTCCTTGCTCTCACATGAACAACTTCCCGTGGTTTCTCCGCTTCAGTTTTGATGTTTTTCTTTCTCTTTTTACCACCATAACCCTGCAAGATATGAATTGGTCCAAACGAATGAGCAAATAGATAAATCCCACACGAATATATATACCCATTTTGTGTATCCAAGAGATAAGTTTATGTAACAAATTAAGGAAAAAAGCATACATAATTTCTGTTTGCTTTATTCTCTCCAGTAACTCCAGAACTAAAGATGGATGATTTTGAATTCCCCAAGCTTTCAACACCAGATATCCTCTTGACCATATCGTCTATGGTGGTAGGGAGATGTGTCATCGGATCATAGAAAGAAGCACCCTGATGATCTCTACTTAAAATATTAATGCCTAGATCATTATTAGTACCATCTGGTAAAGGCATGAATGGAAGACTACGCTCATTCCTTTGATGATGATGATCTGAGAAATTGTCGGCAGACAAAGGCGTAATCCCATGAACACTAATATTGGCTGAAATGAAACTTCCAAGGGAAGGATTGATGTTGTTTTTTAGAAGTTCCATGCTGGTTTCGATTCCTAGGGTAAGGTGATCATCCATGAGATGAAAGAGAGTTTTATTTTCTTGTAACAAGCTTCCATGCACTTAGCGCAAGAAAGAAAAGTACAAAAGGTTCTTATTGGTTAGTTCCGACACCATCCTACTTTCGAGTATCTCAGTTTAAGTAGTAATAGGGATATTAAGCACTTTATTTCATATTTTTTATTTACGATCTTATTGAACTCTTTTTATGATCTTGCATTGAATAAGCATGGTCTACAAGATAAGATTAATGCCTAGGCAAATTGACGGCTAGGCCCATTCCTTGAGTTTCATGTTATTGCTCAGCCTAGCAAGCTTAAGTGCCTCAAACATACTTGGCAAAACTTAAATATTATTAGTCCGAGTTCAACTTTTGTACTAGATACTTATTCCTCTTATATGATTTTGGATGAACTATGGTGCTGAAACTATATTGGTTCAAATTAAAGTTCAAGACATGTTGAATTGGACCCATTAGATTACTTTTGGTCAAGTATGGAGCATTTGGACGATGCATTTACATTGATACGCTTTTTGCCATGACAATCTTGGAAACAGAAGAGAAAGCTAGCTAAATTACCAAGCTTTCTTCTTATTTTCTTCTTCTATCAATACACCGGTAATATTTAACTAAATTATTCATGTTTTGGGTGGTTTTTGTACTATATATAAAGTTAATGTCTATTACAGATTATTTGCCACTGGTTTTATAAACGACTATAATCATTGACGGAATAGTGACAAACTAAGTTAAAAACCCTAATTTTGGTGACTGAATGCCGATAGAATAACGACGGAAAGTGTGTCCGTCGCAAATCCGTCAAACAAATAAAAATAATAATAAACTTTTGTTTTATTTTGGAGTTTGTGGGTATATATACCGTCGGTAATAACCGATTAATTTTGATCAAACACATTTTTAGTATATACTACAATTTTTTATTTGTATTAGTAAGAAAATTATTATTATTATTATTATACTTCTTTACTTTTTTTAATTAAATTAAATAATTCCTTTTCAAATATATATATATATATATATATATATATATATATATATATATATATATATATATATATATATATATATATATATAGGGTTAGGTTATTTTGTTTCTAGTAACTATTGTGTGTCAGAATGTACAGATCTGGACCACTGGATGTAATATAATCAAAGGTCATGATCTGAGGGTCTATGATAGTGGAATAGGATAACATGTACCATATAATCACACAAATTTCAGCATAAGGGCATTTTAGTCAATTAACCTATATTAAAAAATGAAATTTTCGGATTTTTAGGGATAATTAATTCCTTTATTTTTAAAAATCTGAATATTTTAAATTAATTCAAAATTAAAAATCCGATTTTATTCTGTCAGAATGATAGAATGTTAACCATAAACTAGTAAATATATTTTTCGATTTTATTCTGTCAGAAGGACATAATGTCAACCATAAACTAGTAAATACATTCTGAAAAGACTACACAAAATCAATTCTTGAACTAATAATATACCAAATAATTACATTGTATGATTGTGATTCATTGAATAATAACAACATTCTGAAAGAAAAAAGAAAAGAAAGCATCAAAATCTAACAATAACACCAATCTATTCTGAGAGAATATTATTTTTAACCAACACTTTATACATTGTAGCATAACACATTCTGGTATAATACACTTTCGTTCTCTATGTTTTCTTCCTTCTCCACATCAATGTTAGTCTCTTCAAAACCTAAATCCACAAAGAAAACATAATCAAGTTTCAAAAATTAAAAAATTCAATGCATTCTAAGAGAATAAAAACTATAAATTCTGACAGAATGTATTAAAGACTATAAAGTTTGACAGAATATAGTAGAAAATAAAAACTATAAATTCTGACAGAATGTAGTAGAGACTATAAAGTCAACCATAAAGCATCACAAATTCATTACCAGTTAAACAAATATACTTGTTGTTAACAATTATTCTCAAACATTCTAACAGAATACATTTATATAAATAAATTCTAATATAATACATTACAGAATTCAAGAGCTGTGATTGAATACAGAATTCAAGAGTTGTGATTGAATACATAATTCAAGAGCTGTGATTGAATCATCAACACACATCTGCATCCATTCTCAGTCATGAATTCAAGAAACAAACACACATTTATAATATCGATTTAGAAATATGAACAACCATTTTGACTTTTTCGAAACAAACTCCAACTTATGACTGTGAAGTGCAAGTTGTATCAAAATATTTCTTCAATCGAACAGAAATAGAACATTGAAAAAATCGAATTTAATAAGATGATGAACACAATCTCGATCTTGAATCAAAATCAAGATAAAGTCTGGACGACTTGATAAAATCAATTTGATTTTGTCGATCATAGATGTCGAAAGAAACTTACCAAATCAATTTTATCGATCATAGATCTCATTAAATCTTCCTGGGGTTACGTCTGATGGGATTATGAGGATCGATTAGGCTTCATACGCTTCTTGATGGACTTATACATTCGACCAGGAGAAGTCTCAACTAACTTGGGTTATTAAGTATCGATCGTCAGGAGGGAAGAAAAGGGGTGCTGCGTTTCTCTTCTCCATCTTGTGTGTGCGCATCAGAAAAAAAGAAAAGCGATTGATTCCTTCTATCTGTGGTGTGCGTCGATTGGAAGAAGAAAGAAGAAATCAAGGTCTTGATCAGTTGTGTTGTGGGGTGTCGATCACCATAACTGTGGCTCCGATTCTTTGTTCCAAACTTGTTATATCGGTTATTCATCTTGGTAATTCCTTGAATATAAGACACGATGCAAGAGAGAGACTAGGTAAAAAATATTGATTTTATTTCCTTAATTGTAGGATTTCAATTAAATGATCCATTAATTAAAAAGTACAAAATGTCCAAAACACCCTTAAATGATTTATTTAATTGTTTATTATTTCTTGAATTCTCATTGGTGCATTTAGGAACACAATAGTTGCTAGAAACATTTAAACCTAACTCTCTCTCTTTCTCTCTCTCTCTCTCTATATATATATATATATATTCACAAGGGTTTAAGGAATATGAGATTTTTATGTGGTTCATATTTTGGCCGCAATATTTTAGAAATGTTACACTTTTAGCCCCGTTAAGAACATGAGTTTTATAAAATCGACATTGCTTTGAATTTTGACATTCTTTTTGACTTTCTAAATTATATATTAAAACATACTTCTTGAATTTTATATTTTGCCCTAAAATTTTCATACTTTTAAGGTTTGACCACAAATAATCTTAGGTTCATATTTTGGCCACAACATTTTAGAAATGTTACACTTTTGGCCCCGTTAGGAATAAGACTCTTTTACAAAATCGACATTGCTTTGAATTTTGACTTTCCAAGTTATATTATATATTAAGGGAAATCTCCAGAAAAGTCCTAAAATTTTAGTCCTATTTATGAAAAAGTCCCAAACTAAATTTTGTTTACAGAAAAGCACAGAATACCGATTAAAACTTCGAAAAAACCCTTTTCGGCCGGTTTCACAGATTTTGCCGGTATTCTGTCCTTTTTTGTTAGTTTGCTCAAAATTTTGGGACTTTTCCAAAAATTACATAATAGCCAAAATATTGGGACTTTTTTGAAAATTACCATGAAATTAAAAGATATTATTATGAACAAATCATTTATAAACATAAAAAATATTTTTATTATAAAAAAGGAAATACATTTGTTGCTAATTTCTAGGAATAAATTGGTGGTCTAAGTACTTCTCTATTGCTTCCTGACCACTCAAACTCTCTACGTTCTTCCTATGCATTGTTGTGGGTATGATGGTGAGATGTACTTAGTTAGCATTCCTCTAATGTTGGCGTTCCTCTTATGTTGTTTAACCTAACTACCAACCAACATTCATACCTCACATGTTAACAACCATCGGCTAACACACATCCATAAAATGTGAAAAGTGAACCGTGAATGATAATTTATATGGAAACAAGTGAAGGGTGATTATCTATTTAAATTGTCGTTCAAAGTTTACTTTTCACTCTCGATAGATGTGTGTAATTTTATGGTTGTTACCGGATAATGTTTGGAGGTTAGGTGGTAGTTAGGTTAAATATTATCAACTCTTGTATTGGTCACGCCTAACAAAGTACTTCTCACTATGACACCCACAACGATACATAGGAAGAACAAAGAGACTTTGAAGTGGTCAACAAACAATAGAAAAGTACATAGTCGACCATTCTATTCGTAAAAACTAGCAACAAATGTATTTCCTTTGTTTATGATAAAAAAAATATTTTTTATGTTTATAAATGATTTGTTAATAATAATATCCATTAATTTATTAGTAATTTTCAAAAAAGTCCCAATATTTTGGTTATCGGGTAATTTTCAGAAAAGTCCTAATATTTTGAGCAAACTAACGAAAAAAGACAGAATACCGGCTAAATCTACGAAACCGGCCAAAAAGGGTTTTTTCAAAGTTTTAGCCGGTATTCTGTGCTTTTCTGTAAACAAAAATTAGTTCGGGACTTTTTCATAAATTAGACTAAAATTTTAGGACTTTTCTGGAGATTTCCCTTAAATTTAAGCAAATAATTTAAATAGATAAAAGAAATTAATGAGCTTTAATTTTGGGAATTTTGAAATTAAAATGTAAGTTCATTAATGAAATTGATATCCATTTATTACTACATTTATTGCAGTTGTTATATTAAAGTATTATGTGGAATTTAATAAAATAGAAAAACTAATAAAATGACATGTGGAAAAAGAATTAATTCAAAATAACTAGAAAATGACATTTGACAAATTGAATGAAAGTGTGACAACTGGCAAAAAAAAAACTTCATTTATTTGAGATGATTTCTCTCTATCTATCTCTGTGTGTGTGTGTGTGTGTATATATATATATATATATATATATATATATATCATCTCCCTCTCACGGTCACATAGGCATGGTTATATGGAAACTAATGGAATTCAAATTCAACACAATGCCTCCTTTAGGGAAATTTTCCATAAGATAAAAATAATAAACCATTGTTATAAACCATATATGTCGCCAATTGTAACACCCATTTTCCATAATTGCTCATTTGGGGGTTTAGAATGATTAAAGGTAAGGTTTTTTAGGAAAGACTTTGTGTCACGACGTGATGAATGGAGTATCACGACGTGACATGCCAATTGGATGATCGTGTTTTTGGGATGGTTGTCACGACGTAACAGTAGATGTAACCCAAGCCCATGATCTTTTAGGGTTCCCTCCATATTTAAGCCCTTAAACTCAAGGTTTAGGGCATCCTATTTAGCCTCCCAACCTCTCAACGAAACCCTAGCCTCCATTGATGAGTTTTTGAACTTTTAGTAGTGTTTTGGTGACTTGAAGGATAACAGATCATCCTTGGTGCTTAGATCCAGCTTGCAAGCCTGATTATCTTCTTTTGTCAATTTTTATGGACCTTTATGAGAATTCAAGCTCCAAGCTTTATAATTCTTTGTTGCTAGATCTAGACCTTTATGCATCACTCTTCATGTTTAGGCTAGTTGGAGTGTTGGGATTCCATAAAGTTGGCAGCTTTATAGGTCCTTAGAGTCCCTTTATGGTTAGATGTGCTAGATCTAAAGATTGGTGGAGTTTTGAACTTCTGCGTGAGGTTTTGGCTAGTTTTTCATCATTGGTGACCTAATTTGAGCTCAAGACTTGCATAGAGAATACATGTCTCCAAATCAACGATTTTTAAAACTCATTTGGGGTATAAGGAAGCCTTTTGGAGGAGATGAGTATGTGGCTTAATGGATTAGGATCTTAATCCATTAAGCTGTTCAGAACCAGTTCTCATGACATGACGATAAGTCTGTTATGTCGTAGCTTTTGAAGGCCTCGCGATTGTTTTGTCTGGATGTTCCCACGACGTGACCAAGAGTCTCCCACGTCATGGTGAGGGTTGACCTTTGACTTTTGAACGGTTTGACCTTGGGTCAAACTTGAAGGAATTGGGTTATTGGTGAAGGTTCCACCTTATTTTGGTGTTAGTCAGTTCGTGGGAGCAGTCAGTACACGGAGTGAGTGTGTTGCTGTGTTTCCTTGGGTCTTCGATTCATGTGAGTTTCCTCATTATACTACATGTTATAGTATATATCCTTGTATGTTAGGATATAGGAGTGGCGGTATTCTAGTTAGAGTACTAGTAGGTTGGTTATCGTCTAGTGGAGTGGCCTAGGGGATGTATGCAGGCACGTAGGATAGCCTGAGAACTCTTGATATAGGCTTTCATACATGTTCCTTGTTTGGTTGTGGCCCTAGAGTGGGATCACCTGTCCGGATGTCTATCTCAACTTTTCTACACATAGCCATGCATTCCTTAGAGATTTGTCGGTAGTGGCGTAGTGTGCTAGAAGAGGCCGAGTATACGATAATGTGTTGTTGGACAGGTAGACTAGGGTAGATAGTTGCATGTGCTTATGTGTTTGCTTGATTGGTTGCTTGTTTCATATGTCGACATATTTTAGTGCAGTTGGGTTGAGGTGGTTTGTGTTGTAGGCCAACAAACACGGGCAATCCAGTCTTCGTTTTGTGGGCCTAGGGGTAATCTGGTCTTTGTGTTGTGGGCCCAGGGCCAATCCAGTCTTCATTTTGTGGGCCCCAGGAACATCCAGTCTTCGTGATATGGGCCCGAGCCAATCCAGTCTTCGTGCTGTGAACCCGAGGGCAATCCAATCTTCATTTTGTTGGTCCGAGGGCAATCCAATCTTTGTGTTGTGGGCCCGATGTGCATGCATTGTATGTATGTTTTGGTGTATGGTATTTTGGTGGAACTCACTAAGCTTTGATTTATGGTTGTGGGTTAAAAGGTTTTCAAGAACCAGTGGTGATCATGGAAAGGTGAAGGGGTGACTGTACATATTCATCAGCAGCCATGGAGATTCTGCGATGGACATATTACTTTGATTTTAAACATATGTATTTTGGAAAGAATGATTTTTTTAACTTGGATTATATGAACGTGATCTTTTAGATTAATTACAAATGAAAATTTGTGTTGTGAAAATGGGACGTTACACCAAATAAAGATCAAATGCAAAAAGAAACATCCCTAAAACAAGTATAACACTATTTTTTGTCACTTCAGTGATTAGCCTATCCCAATCAACATTTATTAAGGAGATAAACATATATGTTGGTCTCTTAATAGTCAACAAGACCATTTCTTACATTAATAAATCTAAATAAACGACATTCAGGTTTAAGGTTGACCTTGAAAAGGTTGTTAACTGCATTAACCAAGACTACTAAGATTCCATTATTAAAAATATAAATTTTGATTTCAAATGGTGCTTATGTATCTGAGGCTGCTTGTCTTTGGTTAGAATCTTCATTCTCATCAATGGATTGCCTACTGGTTAAATTTATTACAAAGAAAAGTACTAGTCAAGTTGACCCCCTTTCTTTGTTTCTTTTTGTCATTTTTGTAGAAAGTTTTCCCATTGCATTGGAAGAAGCAAAAGAAATATTCATCTTATCATGTTTATAATTACCAAACCTCGATCATGAAATATCTCACCTCCAATATGATGACAACATAAGTTTTTTTTGGCTCTTGGTCAATCTCCAATGCAAAAATATGACTAGAATTATTAAATATTTTGAACATATATTCGAGCTTAAAGTCAATATATTGAAGAATCAATCTTTGGTTTTAATATATAAAATGCAAAAATGAAGGTAGAGGTTAGAGGTGTAAATTTGTCAATTGGTAGTCTTACATTTATCTACGTAAGGATGTCAGTGGGCACTCTAATATCTAGAGTGGTCCATTTGAATCCCATAATCGATAAATTTATAAATAATTTTTCAGAATGGAAAGTTGAATCACTTTTTTATAGGTAGCGACTCAGAACATTTTATTTATCACTTTACAAAAGCGCCCGTTAAAGTGATCAAAAAGTTTTGAAGAAGATTAGAGTGCATTTATTTTGGGGCGGTGGTTTGGGAAAAAGAAAACAACTTAGATTAGTTTAGACAAGACTCTTGCTCACAAAGATCGGGGGACTAGGTATTGGCATTTTAAAATCCCAAAACTTAACTCTTTTAACAAAAATGATGGTGACATTTTCTTGTCACATATAATAGCATGTGGACCAAATGTATCACAACCATTTACATGACTCATGGTGGCTTCAATGCCCCCTTTATCCCAAATAGGAAATTGGCTCTTAAGGGTTTATTACAACTCACCACTCCTTTTTAGCAAATTACACACTTGAATAGTGCTAGTGGAAGGATTTGGCTTCTCAACTAATCAAACTTAAACTCGATATCTTCTTTTCATCATTACATTAATAAACCCATCCTACATTTTTCTAACCATTGTTAATCTTAGAATATTCTTGTCTCTCGAAAATTAAACATATCAAATGCAGAGAGTTAATCATGGTAGATTTCCCAGACCAATCAACCTTGCGTAAATTGGATTTAGATAAAATCCACCGCGTCAATTATGTTATATGCCAAAGAAGATCAGAATCACCTTTTTGTTTCTATAACACATAGTTTTGTATGTTTCTTTTATCAGGATAACAGGCTGTAATTTGATCGATTAAAGGTCTTGGACGTCAATGGAATAGACCTTAGACCATATCGGATTATGACAATGCTTGGTTAAGTGCTTCAAACCCTCGAATTTGTATTTCGAAGAAAATGGTAATAGGGGAAGAGTTATATTGTTACACCCCCAGCCATCGGCGGAAACACCGGTTGGTGTAACGTCATTCTTCGTATCACAATTATATAACATACATTGAACAGTACTAAAGAAAATACATACCTTTATTAATAATTGAAAGTTGCATAACTGTTTTTCTAGAACCTATTACATAATATCCGACTATGGCATACTTCTTAATGAACAGAAAGGTAATAATAAAACTTCTCCTGTTCGAATACATACCAGCTTTTCAAGTTCCTGAAAACACATGCATTTTAAAATACGTCAACATAAAGTTGGTGAGTCCACAGGTTTTGACTCCATATAAAAATAATACATTTTCCACGTTCAAAAGTATAGTTTTGAAAATATCATTTTGACTCTCCAACATTTAGTATGTATATTAGGTATAATAGTTTACTTATCAATTAAGTATTATACCTAAACATTCCTTAAACCTAAGGTACAAGTAGGGGGAAACTTATACTTAACATTAATACTTGTATACGACAAAGTATAATGTTTCTAACAATTTGCTACCATGAGCCTGTAACCGTTGCTATGACATAATACCTCTGATAAAACCCACTCATGATTTCCATGAGGACAACCCACTCATGATTTCCATGAGGACAACACTGTACGCTTCATCGACGCCGGAACAATAACAAGTAAAAGGATAATTCCTCACTCGCTTATGGTTAACTGTAGCTAACAGTCACAAGTGGGGTGGTCAACTCGTATACTAATTATACACGACTTCCTCGCTCACACGGGATTAACGATTATAGTTCATAGGATTTCCGCTAAGATCCCCAATCTTAGTTGATGAATACAATTACTCATGTAGGCTTCGACGACTTCCTATAGCTCTAACAACAAAAGCATTTTCATGTCTAAAACCCTAAGTTACTAGACTATGCTTTTAAACATTACTCCTAACTTCATAACATTTAGGTAGTATAACAGCTATAACTTGAAGTAAAACCAGGTTTTATCTTGACATAAAACCAATAACAACAACAACATATAACATACCAAGTTTTATCTTGTCATAAAACTAACAATAACAACATACTTTATAAATTAACATATAGAACTTCCGAATATAACTTCAGAACTATATCGCACACAACATATATATAGAATCCTAAGTATAACTCAAGATCTACATTAGTATAATAACATGCTAATAAGTTGATAATAGTTGTATATATTCAAAATATTATATTTAGAACAACTATATCCCGATTATAATAACTATCTACGTTGATACTAATATACTATCATATAGACATAATAGTAACGTATATAAAATATTTAACATGCGTTTTCCCCCAAAATATTAGAAAGTGGGGCCGTGAAACTCACCCTATTAGCGTGATTTTATGTAATCTAAGTAGAAACGGTCAGCGGTACGAGGTTGTCGGGGCTCGGGATGCAAGAGGGCTTCAGCAAATGAGAGAAAGGGAAGAAGTTCAGGTGTAGGAATAGCTGAAGTCGGACCTGCTATTTATAGTAAGATTTTTTTCCTCTCACGTCGTGAGCTATATAGTCTCACGTCGTGAGCTATATAGTCTCACGTCGTGAGCCATGGCTGGTCACCCTGTAGACTTGCCATTTGCGTCCCTAGCTTCCGAAGGTGGCCATGTGACTCCTCACGTCGTGAGATATCCTTGCTCACGTCGTGAGTTTGGATCTTATCCCCTCATAGCATCGTCACACACCTTCTAGATTCCGAGATGTGGCAAAATGACTCCTCACGTCGTGAGTTTCTGTGCTCACGTCGTGAGCTCAGTCAGATTAGGGTTTCTGACAGCTGAATCTTCGGAAGGTCGTAACTTTCACATACGAACTCCGTTTTTGACGTTCTTTATATGCACGCGTAGGTATTTACGAGTACTAAAACTCTCGTTTAGACTCCAATAGCTAATTATAAGTCTATTTTAAATTCCTCTTATTATAGAGATTTATAGTGTTCAGTTTATCATAACTTCTTCATGCGAAGTCAGATTCAAACGTTCTCTATATTTTTGGAATCGTATTGACGTATAATTTGAGTTATATCATAAAGAAAGTTCATATTTGTATTAGAATTTATCATGAACTACATAGCACTCTTATCACATTACTAGTTTAACAAAATCACATTACATGATTGGCATAATCACATGTGATTGTCTATTGACCTATTTTGACTGGTGTTACATTCTCCCCCCTTTAGAATAATTTCGTCCCAAAATTTATCTTATGGATGAGGTTTTGTCAAACAGTTGGGGGTATTTTTCTTTCATCTGATCTTCACGTTCCCAAGTAAACTCAGGTCCTCGTAAAGAGTTCCATCAAACTTTCACTATGGGAATACGACTTTGCTTTAATCGTTTGACTTCTCGATCCATGATCTCAACAGGTTCTTCTACAAAGTTGAGTTTCGTATTGACTTGTATCTCTTCGATAGGTATAACAAGAGTGTCATCGGATAGACATCTTTTGAGGTTTGATACGTGAAAACATCGTGCACATTACTTAGTTCTTGAGGCAACTTGAGTTGGTATGTGACATAACCAATTCTTGCTAGAATTTCAAAAGGTCCTATATACCGTGGGTTTAGTTTTCCTCGTTTCCCGAATCGAATTACGCCTTTCCAAGGAGAGACCTTTAACATTACTTTATCTCCAACTTGGAATTCTTAAGGCTTACGTCTTACGTCAGCATAACTCTTTTGACGATCACGTGCAACCTTTAATCGATCCTTAATTTGCACGATCTTTTCAGTTGTCTCGTGGATTATTTCTGGTCCAGTACGTAGGGTATCGCCTGTACGTTCTCTGGCCATCTGCGTATCTCCAACTTCTGCCCAACATATTGGGGAACGACATTTTCGTCCATAAAGAGCCTCAAACGGTGCAACCTTGATGCTGGTGTGATGATTATTGTTGTAGGAAAACTCAATTAACGGTAAATGAGTATCCCACGCATTTCCAAAGTCTATTACACAGGCTCGGAGCATATCTTCTAAAGTCTGAATGGTTCTCTCACTCTGACCATCAGTCTGTGGATGGTAAGCTGTACTCATATCTAGAAGTGTTCCTAAGGATTTTTGTAGAGATTGCCAAAACCGTGAAGTGAATCTACTATCTCGGTCAGAAATAATAGAATTTGGAACTCCATGCAATCTGACAATTTCCTTAAGATAAATTCTAGTCAGCTTCTCCATCTTGTCGTTCTCCTTAATTGGTAAGAAATGGGCGGACTTAGTCAATCTATCGACTATTAGCCAAATAGTGTCGAACCCACTAGGAGTTTTAGGTAACTTAGTGATGAAGTCCATTGATATATGCTCCCGTTTCCATTCAGGTATTTCCGGTTGTTGAAGTAAACCTGAAGGCTTTTGATGTTCTGCCTTTACTCTAGAACAAGTCAAGCATTTGCTCACATAAGTAGCAATTTCTGCCTTCATGTTTGGCCACTAATAATGTACTTTTAAATCTAAGTACATTTTGTCAGAGCCTGGATGCACGAAATATCTGGACTTGTGGGCTTCTTCTAAGACCAAGTCCCTGACTCCACCGAACTTAGGCGTCCAAATTCGGTTCATAAAGTGTCGCGTTCCGTCATCTTTTTGTATAAGTTGCTTTTCCATTCCTCGAAATGCTTCGTTCTTGATGTTTTCTTCTTTTAGAGCCTCAAGTTGAGCTTCTCTAATTTGTGCGGTAAAGTTAGAATGGATAGTTATAGTTATTGCTCGTACCCGACGAGGTTTAATATATTCTTTCCGGCTCAAGGCATCTGCTCCCACGTTTGCCTTTCCGGGATGATAACGAATCTCACATTCGTAATCATTCAACAATTCGACCCATCTTCGTTGTCTCATATTAAGATCTTTTTGGTTGAAGATGTGCTGGAGACTCTTGTGGTCGGTAAAAATAGTACACTTAGTACCGTATAAGTAATGTCTCCAGATTTTCAGTGGAAAAACTACAGCTCCCAATTCAAGATCATGGGTAGTGTAATTATTCTCATGCAACTTAAGTTGTCGTGATGCATAGGCGATAACTTTTCCTCTTTGCGTCAACACACATCCAAATCCTTGATTTGATGCGTCGCAGTATACGATGAAATCTTCTCTCCCATCTGGAAGGGATAGGATTGGTGCACTACACAATATTTGCTTCAGTTTCTAAAAAGCAGCTTCTTGTTTGTCTTCCCAGTTGAACTTCATATCCTTCTGGGTTAGTGTTGTAAGCGGCTTGGCTATTTTGTAGAAATTCTCTATGAATCTACGGTAATAGCCAGCAAGTCCTAGGAATTGACGCACTTCTGTTAGCGTCTTTGGTGCTTCCCAATTCCTGATTGCTTCAACTTTGGATGGGTCAACATGAATTCCTTCGTTGCTAACTACATGACCTAAAAATTGTACTTCTCTAATCCAAAACTCACATTTGGAGAATTTAGCGTACAACTTTTCTTTTCTTAATAGCTCCAAGATTATTTGCAGGTGTTGACCATGTTCTTCCTTGGTTCGTGAATATATCAATATATCATCGATAAATACGATCATGAATTTATCCAAGTATGGTTTGCAAACACGATTCATGAGATCCATAAACACTGTTGGGGCATTGGTCAATCCAAAAGACATAACTAAGAACTCATAATGACCATAACGAGTTCTAAACGCTGCTTTTGGAATGTCGTCTTCTTGTACTCTGAGTTGATGGTATCCTGATCTGAGTTCTGTCTTTGAGTAGTAGCTGGATCCTTGCAGTTGATCGAATAGATCATTAATTCTTGGAAGAGGGTAACGATTCTTGATCGTTAGCTTGTTCAGCTCCCGATAATCAATACACATTCGAAAGGATCTGTCATTCTTCTTGACAAACAAGATTGGTGCTCCCCAAGGTGAAAAACTTGGTCGGATAAAGCCTTTGTCAAGAAGTTCTTGTAGTTGGCTAGACAATTCTTGCATTTCGGATGGAGCCAACCGATAAGGAGATTTCACTACTGGTGCTGCTCCTAGAATTAAGTCGATTCGAAACTCGACTTGTCGGACGGGAGGTATTCCAGGTAGATCTTCAGGAAACACGTCAGGGAAATCACATACTTGAGGTATGTCCTTGATTTCTTTTGTCTTTCTCTTCTTATCTACAATGTGGCCTAAGAATGTGCTACATTTCTTATGTAGATATTTCTGGGTCTTGGTACAAGAGATGACTTTGAGGTTCTTCCCAGATTTATCACCATAGATAATCAGGGCTTCGCCGTTTGGTAAGGGTAGTCGTATGGCTTTCTCATGACATAGAATTTCGGCGTGGTGTGAAGATAACCAATCCATGCCAATTATGACTTCAAAACTACCGATAGGCATTGGCATGAGGTTGACGTGAAAAAGGTAGTTATTAAGAGTTAACAGACAGTTTTCTAGGATTTCATGCGTTCTCTCGGTTTGACCATTAGCGATTTCTACTTCATATATTTCTTTTAATTTGCTAGACTCATGACTTAACAATTTTCTAAACGTCGGAGTTATAAAACTTCTATCTGCTCCAGAGTCGAAGAGTATAGTAGCATATAAATTATCTATGAGAAACGTACCAGATACGACCGAAGGGTCCTGGATAGCTTCTCTGCTTCTGATCACGAATGCCCTGCCACGTCCTATGCCTCCTTGACTCCTTAACTTTGGACATTCTCTCTTGATATGTCCAACCTCTCCACACTCATAACACTTTCTTCCTTCACCATTACTGCTCCAGTATTTGTTCCCTGATTCACTGTTGCAGGTGTTGTGCTCCTGCAGTGACTAGCAGTATGTCCCTTCTTCTTGCACTTCATGCAGACAAAACAGTCACATGGATGATGACGGTTGAACTGATTTCACCATGAAGATTTTGGTGGTGTGGGCACTGTCGTCGTGGCTGCATAATTGGTTGCCACTTCTTGTCTTTTCTCAGATGATTGTTTGGGATTCTTCCTATTAAACTTGTGCTTGTTTGTTCCAGATTTGGGAGACTCAGCCTTTGAGACCACTTCTGTTCCTTGGATCTCTGTGAGGGTTAGCTGATGAGCTATTCTCTTGGTGTTGTCATTGGTCGTAGGCTTTGATGCGATCACCATGCCTTTGATTTGCGATGCTAAACCCCATATATATCTCTCAATTTTCTTATATTCAGGGGTTACAAGTGCTGGACACATTACGACAAGATCATTAAATCTAGCGGTATAAGCTTTTATCTTTGAACCCTTCATGGTTATGGTCCACAATTCTTGTTCCAGCTTATGTATTTCCTCCCTAGGACAATACTCCTCTACTAGCATCATTTTTAGCTCTTCCAATTTCATGGAATTTGCAGTATCAATTCCTATTGTATTCACATGGCTGTTCCACCATGTAAGTGCTGCATCAGCGAAAGTACAGGCTGCAAATCGTACTTTACAGTCGTCTAGACAAAAGCTTATTTGAAAGACGGACTCGGTCTTTTCTATCCACCTAGTCAAATTAACAACTCCTTCATTTCCATGAAAGCTCTTTGGCCTGCAATTCATAAAATCTTTGTAGGTTCACGTTCTAGAGGTGCCTACATGGCCTTCATTTCTAACTCCATCTCTTGTGACATCAGATAGAGCCGCATCAATTCTTTGAGCTATGATTTCTTCAAGTTGTGTTGTACTTATTGGGGGGTTTGGTTCTGGTGGTTGTTGTTGTGGTGCTGATCGTCGGTTAGGGTTTAGCCGAGCACTACTCCTTCTAGGCATTTTGTTTTAGTTCCTATTATAAATAATAAGAATTTTATAAGTCTCATGAAGAATTAGTCATTTACTACACGAGTACTAAATACTTCAATTATTCTTCAAAGTGTAAAACATAATGGACAACACAATGATTACTATAATATATACTTCATATTATTACCAGCGGTTATATCAGTTTATTTAGGCTTATAAGAGAAAAGTTTCTATAAACATTGCAAAATTTGCAAGGTTTTCTACATCCTTGCTATAAACTTTACTCTGCTCGCCTTAACTAGTCTGATTTCTCTATTTACATAACCACTAGTTTTAGCTTATTTACCAGAAACCTAAGTGATGACCTAGCACGTCAGTGACATTAACCACTTGCTCCTCAAGTGCTTGAGTTCTTTGCTCAAGACTTCCCGTGCGTTCTTCATTTCTTGAGGTTTGATTGTAGAACTCTAACTCTGCAATCCTTGCATCGTGAGTAATCATGTCGTTATAAGCGAAATTTATACGATGATGGACATCCATCACCGATTCCTGATCTCGCGTCCTTTGTCCTTCTAGCCTTCGTACTCTTCCAGAGAGATGAGTAGCCCTTCCTTCGACAATTTCCATCTTATCTTCAATTTTCACACTTTTCTCAAACAATTGAGATAAAGTGTTAACTTCAGAAGAATGTGGGAGATGTGGTCGAGATGATTGACCAGTCTCATACGTCTTAGCAGTTCTTTCTTCTGCCACCCACCTATAAACGGTTTGTGCGATCCGTGCAGGTTCATCTTGAACTGTATGACTTCCTGAAGATGTCGCCTTCTGATTCTTCTTAATCCTTTTCCATATTGGTATGGATTTACGTGTCGTGCGTTTCATTTTTGCTCATCCTGGAACTTGACGGTAAAGAGTGTTCATTGGTGGTAAAGATGATGCCACCGATTCTGTCTCCTCCATTGATTCGCTTTCTTCCATTGGTTCACTCTCTTCCCATTCATTGGAGGGTAAAGGTGCTCGATCGTCAGAAGGTATTGGATGAAAGGTGGTTGGATTTATAGGGTAGTAAGGATCGCCTACCATCATGGGGAATGAAACTTCTTCTTCTTCATCCGTATCCTCGATGATTATCTAGTCTCGTGAATGTGTCATGTCGAATTCCTATACATTTTGGATCACCAAGAGTTTAGTCTATCAAATATTACTCCCAAATTAAATAGTTCATATGATCTGATCATAATAAAATGTAGTTGCGCACCTACACCTAGTTGTGATAGGATCTACGCACATATAAACTTTAGTTGGAATATTTGATCTAAATCCTTGAGATAAAAAACATTTCGGGTATTAAGGTGTATTCTCATCGCGGGTCTGAGTCTTTATATATGACTCTATATTCTTATTTATTGTATTCACGCTTTAACTATTGTTTGTTACTTCAGGTCTATCAGATAAGGCTCCGGCCAGCCAGGACAGTCGGAGGGCAGGATCATTTTAGCATATAGTCGTTCTGAAATCCAGCAACCCAAATTGACATGTCTATCCTTGTCACCGCTCCCGTAAGTAGTCCTTCAGTAGAATAATTAATAATACTTTTTATTGTAGGCTAAGGGATATACCTAAACCTAATAGAGTAAGCCCTAAACTATAGACGTGCTTCCCTAAGAAAGTACTAGTTCACTATAGTTAATAGCTCTGATACCAATTCTGTCACACCCCCAGCCCTCGCCGGAAACACCGGTTAGCGTAACGTCATTCTTCGTATTACAGTTATATAACATACATTGAACAGTACTAAAGAAAATACATACCTTTATTGATAATTGAAAGTTACATAACTGTTTTTCTAGAACCTATTACATAATATCCGACTATGGCATACTTCTTAATGAACAGAAAGGTAATAGTAAAACTTCTCCTGTTCGAATACATACCAGCTTTTCAAGTTCCTGAAAACACATGCATTTTAAAATACGTCGACATAAAGTTGGTGAGTCCACAGGTTTTGACTCCATATAAAAATAATACATTTTCCACGTTCAAAAGTATAGTTTTGAAAGTATCATTTTGACTCTCCAACATTTAGTATGTATATTAGGTATAATAGTTTACTTATCAATTAAGTATTATACCTCAACATTCCTTAAACCTAAGGTATAAGTAAGGGGAAACTTATACTTAACATTAATACTTGTATACGACAAAGTATAATGTTTCTAACGATTTGCTACCATGAGCATGTAACCGTTGCTATGACATAATACCTCTAATAAAACCCACTCGTGATTTCCATGAGGACAACCCACTCATGATTTCCATGAGGACAACACCGTACGCTTCATCGACGCCGGAACAATAACAAGTAAAAGGATAGTTCGTCACTCGCTTATGGTTGACTGTAGCTAACAGTCACAAGTGGGGTGGTCAACCCGTATACTAATTATACACGACTTCCTCGCTCACACGGGATTAACGGTTACAGTTCATAGGATTTCCGCTAAGATCCCCAATCTTAGTTGATGAATACAATTACTCATGTAGGCTTCGACGACTTCCTATAGCTCTAAAAACAAAAGCATTTTCATGTCTAAAACCCTAAGTTACTAGACTATGCTTTTAAACATTACTCCTAACTTCATAACATTTAGGCAGTATAACAGCTATAACTTGAAGTAAAACCAGGTTTTATTTTGACATAAAACCAATAAGAACAACAAAATATAACATACCAAGTTTTATCTTGTCATAAAACTAACAATAGCAACATACTTTATAAATTAACATATAGAACTTCCGAATATAACTTCAGAACTATATCGCACACAACATATATATAGAATCCTAAGTATAACTCAAGATCTACATTAGTATAATAACATGCTAATAAGTTGATAATAGTTGTATATATTCAAAATATTATATTTAGAAAAACTATATCCCGGTTATTATAATTATCTACGTTGATACTAATATACTATCATATAGACATAATAGTAACATATATACAATATTTAGCATGTGTTTTCCCCCAAAATATTAGAAAGTGGGGTCGTGAAAATCACCCTAGTAGCGTGATTTTATGTAATCTCAGCAGAAACGGTCAGCGGTACGAGGTCGTCGGGGCTCGGGATGCAAGAGGGCTTCAGCAAATGAGAGAAAGGGAAGAAGTTCAGGTGTAGGAATAGCTGAAGTCGGACCTGCTATTTATAGTAAGATTTTTGGCCTCTCACGTCGTGAGCCATATAGTCTCACGTCGTGAGCCATCGCAGGTCACCCCGTAGACTTGCCATTTGCGTCCCTAGCTTCAGAACGTGGCCATGTGACTCCTCATGTCGTGAGATATCCTTGCTCACGTCGTCAGTTTGGATCTTATCCCCTCGTAGCCTCGTCATACACCTTCTAGATTCCGAGATGTGGTAAAATGACTCCTCACGTCATGAGTTTCCGTGCTCACGTCGTGAGCTCAGTCAGATTAGGGTTTCTGACAGCTGAATCTTCGGAAGGTCGTAACTTTCACATACGAACTCCATTTTTTACGTTCTTTATATGCACACGTAGGTATTTACGAGTACTAAAACTCTCTTTTAGACTCAAATAGCTAATTCTAAGTCTATTTTAAATTCCTTTTATTATAGATATTTATAGTGTTCAGTTTATCATAACTTCTTCATGCGAAGTCAGATTCAGACGTTCTCTATATTTTTGGAATCCTATTGACGTATACTTTGAGTTGTATAATAAAGAAAGTTCATATTTGTATTAGAATTTATCATGAACTACATAGAACTCTTATCACATTACTAGTTTAACAAAATCACATTACATGATTGACATAATCACATGTGATTGTCTATTGACCTATTTTGACTGGTGTTACATATATATCGGCCTTCTTGCTTGTAACATAGTTTTATTTCTATGCATGTTAAGCTAAAGATAACTAGATAGTATTGTGGGTCTCATCGATACCTTTCTATGCATATAAAGAACGCTGAAAACGGAGATGAAACGAAGAAGTTATGGCTGTTTGAAGTTGAAGTGGAAAATGGAAACTCTAGAAATACGCATGGCGTAACTTTCTGATTTGGGACGTATTTTTAATAAGTTACGCAGGGCATAACTATCACATCCTCTAATTTCCAGAACCAATTAAAACTTTTTCTTTATGCTTTCTATTTCATTTTGTCATTGTTGTGGTAAATACCAGTATATTTGAAACATTTTGAGTACAAGTGACAGTCTCAATTTATAAAAGCCCTAAGGATGTCATAATCAATACATATACATAAGTTACAACATAAAGACATAATGATCCTGAACTCTATTTCAGGCTGTCTCTAAATCACTCCAACCTTCAACTTAGATATAGCTCAACTTAAATATCTATAAGGCCATTTATCCAAACATATTCATGCCCAGTCGATCCTCATAGATCCTAATCCACGATTGTCAAGAAGAGAATTATCTCCCCAACGAACCATTTAAGGTATGGGTTTGACAACACAACTAGGGGCTTCCTTTGTCGGTGTAATTAATAAGGCGACCAAGCCTTCAGAGAAATTTAATGAATAGGGTACTACCTTTCATCTACGTTTGTAAGTTATGAGCCTACACTAGCAATGTAATTCACAAGACTGTCTATAGTGGTTAGCTGTTGTCATCCTACTCTGGGGTATGACCAAGATGGAATACTAATATGTACTCCGGAACGGAGCTACCATACATCGACACCTGAAAGTGTCATAAAACATGACTCTACTCTCCGTTCCTAACTTACGCACATTCTCCGAATAAGATTACCCATTATCAAACTTAATTGAAATGAGCGTCCTTTATAGGTCTTACTTCCCTAATAGGCAAATGAACTTTTTTCGAAATACCAACTCTAATTTAGGCAATCCTGTCCCAATATTAACATAGAGTATTAGGTATTAACCTTTCCTTTATCTTTCTTACTAATCATACTTTGATTATTTATTATCATGTAATCATATTATTTATATACAATAACACATATAGAACCATATCTGGTTTGCACCTTGTATATAAAGATATATATTCCTAACATAACAAGCAATAAGCATATAGTTCACATATAAACATTTTAAAAGATATTTAATACTTTTATTAATACTTGTATTAAAATCATGTTCATGAAAGGGACTATGCACTCAACTGATAAATTGGGTGACTGACGATTTTGATAACGCTTCGCTTCACACTTCTGAAGAAACCTATACGTATAAAACACTAAGACTAAGTCTAGTTACATAATCCTGGAGACTGTTTAATGATAGTCCAGATTCATCGATAATTCCAATGTCCACATCAAGATCTATCAAGTAAGAAATAACCAGGTAGGATCTTATCGGAGGTAGGGTCTGTTTGGTATACAGAGTATACTGTTCAGAAACCCACTTTAAACACATCACTAAATCCAGCCTAGACATTACTCCCGTATGTAGATTAATCAGCATAATGACCTGGAATCACTGATAAATTTTAATTATAGGTTCATAATAATGACTATGACTTATAACTAAAAGTTACACTTAAATAAGATAAGTGTAGCTTAACTTACAAAGTAATCTAGTGAAAAGCGGGAATTACACGGGCAAAAATCTGACCCGAGAGCTTCTATTCACCGACTATCTGACATCGCAGGGATTCACCAAAGGGGTCGAAAAATCGGGAGAAAAAGGTAATTAGGGTGGAAGGTGTTCCAGAGAGAATCTAGGAGAATGGTGTGAAGAAAGAGTTGATTTTCGAAGGTTTATATAAGCTAAATTGAAGTGCACGCCGCAAAACGATCTGGTGTATGTCGCACATCTGGTCGGAAGAGGGTGACATGTCGCTTTCTGCATGGTGCCATGTGTCACATTCTGGGTGGTGTGGCAGTGCGCCGTGAATGTTGTATGTGTGCGCATCTGTGTGCAAGAATTTCTTTTTTATTAGAAAATTCATAACTTTCTCATATGAGCTCTGTTTTCAACGGGTTTGAAATCCACATATAACTATCGACGAGATCTACAAATTTCATTTTGACTTCGTCGGCTAATTTTGATTTTTATTTTAAGTTATAATTTTAACAGACTTAGACTGTTAAAGTCCGTTAAAAATTCATAACTCTCTCGTCCGATGTCCGTTCTTGACTGTCTTTATATTATTGGGTTTCTATTAATGACATCTTCGATTCACTTTTAGATTGTTTCGGCTAACAATCAACCGATCTAAAAGTCGATATCAGTGTTTCACACTATTACGCTGGAATTTAGAAAATCACAACTTCCTCTTACAAAGTCAGATTTGTATGTTCTCTATATGCATGCTATCGGTTAAACAACTTATATGCCTTTCGTTGGGGATATTGAGGCTAATAAGGAATGTATCTCCGATTCACTATTTACGATACACTGACTGATCGTGAAAACTTTGGAAGTCCATGACTTCTGCATACGAAGTCGGATTTGAGTGTGTTTTATATGTACGGGATTCATATCAAAACTCCAACATTTTCCGTCAAGATTATTTGTCCTAGATAATCTTCTATCGAGATTTCCATTTCTTAGTTTCTCGAACAATTACTAAAATAGCTTTATAATACGTAGTCTGCAACATACACGACTAATGAGATTCTTAATTGAGGATTTAAATTATGATTGTTGTTTGTTTTGACTAGCCCAAAGATGCAGGAGTTACATTTATCTCCCCTTCAGAAGATTACGTCCCGAAATCATTAGCAAAACGACACTGAATAACAATGTAATGCCCATGATTTCCGCTAGACATATCCTATAAAATATGTATTTACGTCGGTCGACAAATATAAACTTCTTGTGAATAAACAAAATAAAAATTATTCAAGCATAATACGTGTGCTTCATATATGTAATATTTGTATAAGTCTTTATATTAAAATTATCGAAGAGCGATAAAATAATATTATATTTTTACGAGTTATGGTTTCGACAACGTATTTAATTATTATAATAATAAAACGTTTATATATATATATATATATATATATATATATATAATATCCTTATTTCAATTAATATAAATATAATTTTCATAGTTTTGAAAATAAGAAATATAGATGGATATATTAATTTGTTTATATTAGATTAGTTATATATATATATATATATATATATATATATATATATATATATATATATATATATATATATATATATATCCAAGGTATATTAGATTGGTTTAAATGGTTTGTATTTCATTCTACTTTAATGGCTAGTTATAAAACACGTGGGCATAAGAAACAATCCATATATTCAAGTTAGTTTGAAGTGGATAAAAGTTTGACAAATTTAGTCAAAGAATTATGGATATTTATTGCTATACATATGTGTCAAAAATTTACAGTTTGCTTCGTGCCAAAGAAGACGTCGTACATGTCAAAATTTTTAGATACGTGTTAGCGACGATGCATATAAATATGTAAGACATTTATGAATAAATTCAATATAAATAGCCACCTTTTATAAAGTTTAAATCACACATCCATATCAAGGGAATAGAAGGATTTTGGAATGCAATTCAAGATAATATTTCAAGAGATTGAGGAATCACATTAGGAACTACTTGGAAGTGAGATATACATTCGGCAAATCATGTGAATACATAGTTAGTTTCATCTTATACATGGATATGAAGTATTTTATATAAATTACGTACTGTGTGTGCATATTATCTGTATACTTGCTATCTATGCTGGATGAAGAATTTTATACATGTTTTAAATTATTTAAACTGCATATGTATCTTTATCTACAAATATATTGGGTATAACATGGGTAGATAGTTGATGTGTGATAAAATTAAATGATGAGAGGCCTCGATGTTATTGTGATCCAGTCATCTAGCGGAGTGTAATGCCCGTGTTTCTAGGCTAGGCATTAATATTGATGTGATAGTCTAGGTTAACCTTTGCAACTCATTTTGAAGAAATGAAAAGGAATTATGTGAATTATGTGTTTTATGCTTAATTATTAGGTTTTAATTAATTAAGAATAAAAATGAGTGTCGAAAAATAAATATTAGATAAAGCCGATATCTATTAAGAAAGTTGTAGTGGTCGTGACAAGGGTTACGGATATATAAAGAATACCGAAATCCGAGTTATAACGAAGAAGTTATGACCTGTCGAAGTTTCGCGACAAAACCGGCACGGTGCCGAATGTCGTAAAAAGTGAGTTTTTGATAAACTACTTTTTACCCTTAGTGATCTAAACGAAAGTCGTAGTGTTCGTTAAACCGAGAGTATGTATAAAAAGAACGCCTAAATCTGACTTCGTATGAGGAAGTTATGATTTTTCTAAGTTTCAGCTTAGCAGTAGACAGCTAAAAACTCGAATTTTAGATGGAGTGATTTTTAGCCAACACAACCTAAACGAGAATCGAAGGTCTCGTCAATAGTAGTACAACGGTAAAAAGACAGACGAAAACGGACGTCGGATGAAGAAGTTATGAATTTTTAACGGATTTCATGTCCCGGTCTGTTAAAAATAATAATATAAAAATTAAATTCAAAGTTTGCCGACGAAGTCTAAACGAAAGTTGTAGAGCGTAATTTTACCTACGCGTGCATATAAAGAACGTCAAAAACGGAGCTCGTATGCGAAAGTTATGGATTTTAGAAATTTTTGCATAAAAATCGAGAAAAAGTGTCAAATCCGAGAAATTTCGCATATGTGGACTTCGGCCACGCCACCTTCGCTCATAACGTGCCACGTGTCCGAAATATGCTCAGTCACCGAAGCCAGCTGGCAAGTGATTTTTGGATAGTCGGATGATGATGATGATGAGTGATTTTTGGATTATAGGCCAGTAGTTGTAAATAACTGTTGTAAGGCTTATAATGTCTTGTTTATGCTTTTGATCTGTATCGGAACATGACATCCCGAGGTTTTGATATGAAATGAAAATATATATTTCTTAAAGAAAGGTTTTGATAAATTTTTATCATGTTTTATTTTGGAACAAATTCCGCAACATCTTTTAAAAGGATTACTCTGATTTTATTTTAAAAAGCATAAAATAAATCGGTCTTTTCTGGCCGAGAAATTAGGGGATGTCACAGTTGGTATCAGAGCATTAGTTTAAGCGAACTAAGAAATTTTAGGATTTCTAGAATTAAACTTAGAATGCTAAGTAATGATTGTGAGATGAGTGTCTACCAAATTTTAGACACGAACACTAGTTTATTTTAGGAAAGATGCCTAAAATGCTTTTATGTGCTAAATGCTATATGTTTGTCATATATGCCATTATTTGTTCGGATCTATGGTCTGTTGCCGACCGGATCTGGAAACCTTATGTGTGTAGGATTCTAAACGTATGACTACGATATTAGAACTAACATATAAACGTTTCGGAGTAATAACGAAGATTTAACGTCTATCGAAAATAAAGATCGAAATTCACCTGCGATTGGTGTATAGATCGAAATGGCGAGTACGCAAAGTGAATTTGGAAACGATAATTCGCAGCCTGAGCCAATCACGATGGCCGAGGTGCAGGAAATGGTGCGTACGATGTTGGATCAACAGATGGAAGAAACAAAACGTTTACTTCAACAAAGTAAGGATGAACTTACTGTGCCAGTACGTCAGACATCTGTTCTTGAGGCAACTATCTGCGTTCCTAAGTCTATTGAAGAAATGATCAATGACAGGACTGCCAACAAGGTTGAAGTTGGCAAGAAGAGGAAATTTGAGGGGTCTTCAAGGCCCAACAAGAGCAACATATTCTCAAAGTCTGGCAAAATAAGAGGTAAAGGAAAATGGTGCGGGAAGTGCAAAAATAAACACTCTGGGAATTGTGGCAGGAAGGTGAATTGCTTTAGGTGTGGAGAAATTGGGTATTACGCCAATGAGTGTACGATTCCCAAGGAGGTGTGTTATGGATGTAAGGAAGAAGGCCATATTTCTAAGGACTGTCCGAAGAAAAATGAAGTAACAAGGCCAAGCGCACCGCCAACGACAAGGGAATTACAAAATATCCTTGACGAAGCAAATAACAACGCTAGGAATTAGAAGTAAAGACTTGATACCCTAAGATCAAGTTATGAAGTAGTAATGTGAATAGTAACAAGTGGTTTAGCCTATTAGAGGCATAGTATAGGGTAAACTTGAACCTTTGTGTAATCGTTTCAAGGAAATAATATAAACCCTGGTTTTGTCATCTGATGAATTGAATGACTATGTGAAATTCTTGTATGGTGATTTGGATAACTGCGAGACAATACTTGGGATGAGTATGAGTAGGTGTGAATGGTAGTATAGGCCTATACTATCGGAAGCACATGACTCGTACTTGGATCAGGGAAAGTCACAAGGTTACCAAGGAACTAGTAATTGATTCCGTCTTATTCTAGTCTGTCGTTACCATCGTTTCGGTAATGACTAAGAAGATGATTGTTATTCTGACCCTAGAGGTCATATCGAATCGAGTCCGGCTACGATGAGTTTATTATGTGGTTCAGAGAACCAAGTTCGATGTAGCATTTGACTTAAGCCAGAAGATTGAAGTGAAATATGATCAAAGCGATCAATAGAAGTATCTCACTCATTGTTAAAGAAGTTGGTAGTTAGAAATGATACATGTTGAACTGTGATTGTATCACATTAGAACATGAAGGAAGGTATAGTTTGTTCCGAAATTTGTCCCTAGGAGATCTGAGTCTAAGTAGTGCATTATACGATGAGAGATCATTAGAACGTGACCCATCGGTCTGTTACAATAAATGAAGGAAAATATTGATTCTAAGAAGAAGAAGGAGTCCTCAATAAGGATTTATTTTGTAACTTGAAGGTTACGATTGAAAGTCCTACGGAGATCCGAAGCTTTTTAGGATTAGCTGGATATTACCGAAGGTTTATCCAAGGCTTTTCTTCGATCGCTACTCCATTAACAACTTTGGCCCACAAAGAAGCTACTTATACTTGGAATGAAAAGCATAAGGAAGCCTTTGAGAAGTTAAAGAAGAGATTGTGTGAAGCACCGATTCTTTCGTTACCTGAAGGAGTTGATGACTTCACAGTTTATAGTGATGCCTCTGGAGTTGGGTTAGGTTGTGTTCTGACCCAAAGGGATAAAGTGATAGCGTATGCATCGAGGCAATTGAAAGAGCATGAAAAGAACTACCCCACTCATGATTTGGAGTTGGCAGCGGTAGTATTCGCCTTAAAGATATGGAGGCACTATCTTTATGGTACTAAATGCAAAATTTTCACTGATCATAAGAGTCTTCAATATCTCTTTAATCAGAAGGAATTGAACATGAGGCAACGGCGCTGGCTAGAGTTACTCAAGGACTACGACTGTTAGATACTTCACCAACCTGGTAAATCAAATGTTGTTGCTGATGCTCTCAGTCGGAAGGTAAATCTTCAAAAGAAAAGGCCAAGAGCGTTGAGAATTGAAGTTGTCTCGACAATTGTGGAAGGTATAAAGAAAGCTCAAGAGGAAGCTTTAGAGAAAAATGACTGAAAGGAAGGACGTTTGGATAAAACGTTGGTGTTTGATACAAACGGTCAAGGACTGAAGGTATTCAAAGATAGGATTTGGGTACCTAAGACGGGAGGAGTAAGAGATCATCTGATGGAAGAAGCTCACAAGACCATGTACTCGATTCATCCCGACAGTACAAAAATGTATAGGGATCTAAAACCCTATTACTGGTGGCCGACGATGAAGCTCGATGTTGCTAAGTATGTGGCCGAGTGTGTAACTTGTGCTAGGGTTAAGGCACAACATCAGAAACTGTATGGAAGTTTAGAACCTTTACCTGTACCCATGGGTAAATGGGAAGACATCACCATGGATTTTGTGACTAAACTGCCCAGAACAAGGAACGGTCACGACATGATTTGGGTGGTCGTTGATCGCTTCACTAAGAGGGCGCATTTCATATCAGCCAACGAGAAATGATCTATGGATAAACTTGCGAATTCTTACGTGAAGGAAATTGTGAGGCTTAACGATGTTCCGTTAAGGATTGTTTCCGATCGTGACAGCCATTTTACCTCAAGGTTTTGGAGGAGTCTACAAGAGGAATTGGGTACCAAGTTGTGTTTGAGTACAACTTACCATTCGCAAACTGGTGGTCAAAGAGAACGAACAATTCAAACATTGGAGGATATGCTGAGAGCATGTACCCTGGAATTCCAAGGTAACTGGGGTGAACACTTACCTCTAGTACAATTTTCCTATAATAATAGTTTCCACTCGAGTATCAAGATGGCACCTTATCACGCTTTGTATGGGGAAAAGTGTCGAACACCGTCATGTTGGCTGGAAGCTGGGGAAAAGCAGTTTATGGGACTTGAAATAGTCCATCAGACTGCTGAAAAGTTGAAAGTGATTAGTGAAAGGATGTTAGCTGCTCAAGATCGTCAAAAGAGCTATGCTGACAAGAAAAGACAACCGATATCATTCGAAGTTGGAGATTCGGTTTTACTTAAAGTCTCGCCGTGGAAGGGACTTATAAGATTTGGTAGAAGGGGAAAGTTGAGTCCAAGGTTTATTGGACCATTTAAAGTTCTTCAGAGGATCGGGAATCAAGCTTACAAGCTAGAATTACCGGAAGAACTGGAGGGTATTCATAATACCTTTCATGTGTGTTATTTGAGAAATTTCACGGGAGATGTGCCCGACATAATTCCCATTTCTGAATTAAGGTTGGATGAAAACAAGAGGTTAATTGAAGAACCTGAGGCAATCGTTGACCGTAAGACTAAGAAGTTGTGACGCGAGATGGTCGATTTAGTGCTTGTGCGTCGGAAACATACGAATGGGCCAAATCTAACCTGGGAAACGGAGAGTGACATGATGAGTCGCTACCCGCATTTGTTTGCTGATGTGTGATTCCGGGGACGGAATCATCCTAAGGGGGAGAGAATTGTAATGCCCGTGTTTCTAGGCTAGACATTAATATTGATGTGATAGTCTAGGTTAACCTTTGCAACTCATTTTGAAGAAATGAAAAGGAATTATGTGAATATTATGCGAATTATGTGTTTTATGCTTAATTATTAGGGTTTAATTAATTAAGAATAAAAATGAGCGTCGAAAAATAAATATTAGATAAAGCCGATATCTATTAAGAAAGTTGTAGGGGTCGTGACAAGGGTGACGGATATATAAAGAATACCGAAATCCGAGTTATAACGAAGAAGTTATGACCTGTCGAAGTTTCGCGACAAAACCGGCACGGTGCCGAATGTCGTAAAAAGTGAGTTTTTGATAAACTACTTTTTACCCTTAGTGATCTAAACGAAAGTCGTAGTGTTCGTTAAACCGAGAGTATGTATAAAAAGAACGCCTAAATCTGACTTCGTATGAGGAAGTTATGATTTTTCTAAGTTTCAGCTTAGCAGTAGACAGCTAAAAACTCGAATTTTAGATGGAGTGATTTTCAGCCGACACAACCTAAACGAGAATCGAAGGTCTCGTCAATAGTAGTACAACGGTAAAAAGACAGACGAAAACGGACGTCGGATGAAGAAGTTATGAATTTTTAACGGATTTCCTGTCCCGGTCTTTTAAAAATAATAATATAAAAATTAAATTCAAAATTAGCCGACGAAGTCTAAACGAAAGTTGTAGAGCGTAATTTTACCTACGAGTGCATATAATGAACTTAAAAAACGGAGCTCGTATGCGAAAGTTATGGATTTTAGAAGTTTTTGCACAAAAATCGAGAAAAAATGCCAAATCCGAGAAATTTCGCATAGGTGGACTTCGGCCACGTCACCTTCGCTCATAACGTGCCACGTGTCCGAAATCTGATGAGTCACCGAAGCCAGCTGGAGAGACGTGTCGCCTGCCCTTGCATCCAAAGTGCGGTCCAATGGGTATCCGATGCGTGCCCTTGCTTGACGTGTCCGAGCTTCGCACATAGCGCCACGACTCCCCCCTCGGACCTAGACCTCGGTCCAATCAGAAGGTGACACCAGGAACCTCGCATGTGCGAGCCATCTGCGTGCCTTCGCCTCCTGCTGCCACGTACCTTCGCTGCTGACTCAACCTTCTTAGCCGACCTTCGGACCTCGCCTATAAATACAAGGCTTGCGAAATCTCCCGGCTAGAATTAGAAACTTGGCATTTTTCACCCCTTTTTCAATATTTTAGCTATTTCCACTTCCCCCAAAGCCCCGAGATTAATTCCAACGCCGGGAACACGCCCCGGAGTGCCCGACAAGCCCGAGAAATTTATCTTTTCGGTTTCGAAGCCCGACCCTCGCAGAGCCCGGTTTCTCAATAAAACTCCCGGTTTTATTAGAAACGATCGTTTTTAGGAAACGAAGTGCTGCCCGATTATCATTAAATCATGTGAGTGTGTAGTTACTTTCACCTTACATATAGATATGAAGTATTTTATATAAAATACGTGTTGTGTGAATATATATTGTTTGTTTATTTGAGATGGATGTTAAAGGAATGATTTATACAGGTTTTTAAATAATTTAAACGGTATATGTATTTTTATCTACAAAAATGTTGGGTAAAACATGGGTAGATGAAATAGTAGGTGTGTGATGAAAGGTGAGTTGGATAAATGAGATGATCAGTGATATAGATCATGAGTTGAGGGTGAGTGGTGAAATATGAGAAAAGCCCTTACCCAAACGTTGGCCCCCGTCATTCAGCAGAGTATGGAGGACAACCATGGACTATTCTAGATGATCTGTGGAACATTAGCAGGCTCGCAACCTGTAAGTGTGTGAACTATTTGTTCATCAGTTGTACTCTAAAAACCCATTGACATGTATTGCAGGGAGATTCCTGTGAATAATACTGTCGATAAATAAGAGCTATGGACTTAGCACCTGTTGTATAAACCCTGGCAGCTATGGACTTAGTGCCTGTTGTATAAACCCCGACGACGATGTAACTTCGTGCCTTTTCCTTAGGATAAATCCTTAGGAATGAGTGATAGTTTATTCTTAGGGTAAATCCTTAAGAAATAAATAAGATAATGGGGTTGGGTGTAATTTGGTTGATTGATTGATGTTTAAGTATCATAAATTTATTATTTGTGGGTTGAAAACCCTATATGCTCACCAGGCTTCCAAGCCTGACCCACTCAGCTTTTTATATTACAGGTAGTGGACCCCGAGCATAGTCGGATGATGATGATGAGTGATTTTTGGATTATAGGCCAGTAGTTGTAAATAACTGTTGTAAGGCTTATAATGTCTTGTTTATGCTTTTGATCTGTATCGGAACATGACATCCCGAGGTTTTGATATGAAATGAAAATATATATTTCTTAAAGAAAGGTTTTAATAAATTTTTATCATGTTTTATTTTGGGAACAAATTCTGCAACATCTTTTAAAAGGATTACTCTGATTTTATTTTAAAAAGCATAAAATAAATTGGTCTTTTCTGGCCGAGAAATTAGGGGATGTCACACGGAGTATGGATTACGACCATGGACTTTTCTAGATAGTCCTGTGGAACGCTGGCAGGCTTGCAACCTGTAGGTGTTAATGAGCTTGGGTGTTCATTTGTTGTACTCCATCCCCCACATGGTTGCCTTATTTGACATAAATTGTTGGGAAACCCCCAAAGTAGTGTTGTCTCCCCGATGAAAATCCTTAGACTAGGTCCCTTGTGATAGTTTTTTTAGGGATGTAAAGTGAGGATAACAGGAATGGGTAATCGGGTTATTGTTGTTTGATGAAATTAATAAATTTATTTATTGTGGGTTGAAAACCCTATATGCTCACCAAGCTCCCAAGCCTGACCTACTCAGTTTTCTTTGTATTACAGGTAGTGGCGCGAGAGCATAAGTTGAACGACTTATCAAGATATTTTGATTATAGGCCTGTAGTGTATATAACTGTTGTAAGGCTTGTAATGTGCCGTTTATGCTTTTGGTCTGTATCGGAACATGACATCCCGAGTTTTGTTATATAATGAAAATACATTTCTTTAATAAATGCTTTGGTAAATCTTATTTTATCATATTTCGTTTTGGGAACAAATTCCGCAACTCTTTTAATCAAAGGATTACTCTGAAATTATTTTAAAAGCATAAATTAAACCGGTCTTTTCAGGCCGTGAATTTGGGGATGTCACAGTTGGTATCAGAGTATTAGTTTAAGCGAACTAGGAATTTGTAGGATTTCTAGACTTAAACTTAGAATGCTAAGTGATGATCATGAGATGAGTGTCTACCATATTTTACACACGAGCACTAGTATATTTTAGGAAAGATGCCTAAAATGCTTTTATGTGCTAAATGCTATATGTTTGCCATATATGCCATTATTTGTTCGGATCTATGGTCTGTTGCCGACTGGATCTGGAAACCTTATGTGTTTAGGATTCTAAGCGTACGACTACGATATTAGAACTAGCATGTAAACGTTTCGGAGTGATAAGGAGAATTTAAAATATCAATCGTGGATAAAGATCTAAATTCGTGTTATTTGGTGTATAGATTATAGTGGCAAGGACTCGTAGTGGAGCTGGAAATGCAAACGGAAATAGGAATCAACAACCTCAACCCCAAGTACTTGAGCAAGTACCTGTTGTAGCAACTGCACCTGAGCCAATAACAATGGCTGGAGTACAAGCAATGATACAGATGATGTTGGATCGCCAAATGGAAGAGACAAGGCGATTACTACAACAGAATAGGGAAGAAACTACGATGCCTGTTGAACAGCCCGAAATGAATGAAGGGCAGTCAGAAGGAGGGAGCTACAATGGGACTGTTGGTCAAGCCAACCCACCGATAGTTAGACGAAACCATCAGAATAAAGGAAATGACGGACGTGGATGTAAATACAAGGATTTTATGGCATCCAAACCACCGTGCCTATCTGGAAGCCCGACACCGGTGGAAGTCATGAATTGGATCTCCGAAATGGAGACAATGTTTAAAAGTTGCGAATGCAGCAACAGACAGAAAACCACTCTCGCGATTCCTCTGTTAAAATCTGGAGTACTGAGCTGGTGGAAGCTACTAGCTGATTCGATGCCTAAGGGAGAAGCTAGTAAGATGTAATGGGAGGATTTTCTGGTACAGCTGAAAATGCAATACTGCTCTGAGCAGGATCTTCTGGAAATCAACAATGAGTTCCAGAATTTGAAGAAGGGAAAGATGAGCGTCAGTAAATACGCTGCTAGTTTTACGGAAAAGATGAAGCTTGTTCCTTATCTAGTTCCGACTGAACTCTCTAAGGTCAATAAACTTGCCCATGGATTACCAGCGGACTTTGGTCCGATGGTCAACCAAGCAACCACTTTGAAAGCCACCATCTGGGCTGCTAAGAATGTTGAGACCCAGATCAGAGAGAAGGGTCTGGAGAGGGCAAAAGTTGGCGAAAAGAGAAAGTTTGAAGGAACTTCAGGTTCCAACAAGAAAAGCAAATTTTCAAAGTCTAATTCAAAGAAGTTTTGAGGAAGAGGAGGAGGCGAAGCGAAATGGTGTGAAAAGTGCAGGAAAAAGCACTCTGGGAAATGTAGTGAGGAGGTGACTTGCTACAAATGTGGAAAGACTGGGCATTATGCCAACGAGTTTCCGTCCAACAAGAGAGTGTGTTTTGGATGTAACGAGGAAGGGCACATTTTGAAAGACTGTCCGAAAAAGAAGGAGGCAGCAAAACCCAACATTCCCCCAAAACCGAAGGCGAGAGCCTTTCAAATGACACTTGAAGCTGCGAAAGAAGAAGTTGATGTCGCTTCAGGTACCTTTCTCGTAAACGAATTGCCTGCCCAAATTTTGTTTGATTCTGGAGCCAACTACTCCTTTATTTCGCATGAATTTGGTAGAAAACTAGTTTTAGCTGTTCATAGACTAGTTAATGCTTTAATAGTCGAGGTTGCTAGTGGTAAGTTTATACCTGTTAGCCATCGCATGAAAAACATCTTCATCGACTTGAATGGGAATAAGTTCCACGAGGAATTATGGCCTATTGAGTTAAATGGTTTCGACATCGTGTTGGGAATGGAATGGCTTAGCCCCAATGATGTCGAAATATTATGCAAGAAGAAGATAGTAAGAATAAACCCATCAGGGAAAGAGTCATTTATGGTGTATAGGGACAAACGTAGAGTAAATACTGGAATCATTTCTACAATGAAAGCCAGAAAGTGTTTGGCCAAGGGATGTACATCATATCTGGCATTCGTGATCGATGCAAAGAAGGAGAAAAAGGAGGTGCAGAGTATACCAGTGGTGTGTGATTATCTAGAAGTATTTCCCGAAGATCTTCCTGGATTACCGCCTGATAGACAAGTGGAGTTCATAATAGACTTGTTACCAGGAACGACGCCAATAGCAAAAGCACCGTACTGATTAGCACCAATAGAGATGAAGGAGCTTATGACACAACTTCAGGAATTATCAGACAAATGTTTCATTAGACCTAGTTCATCACCCTGGGGAGCTCCGGTGTTATTCGTAAAGAAGAAGGACGGAAGCATGCGAATGTGTTATTCGTACAGAGAACTGAATAAGGCAACAATAAAGAATAAGTATCTGTTGCCAAGGATTGATGACCTGTTCGATCAGCTGCAAGGTTCAAGCTATTTCTCAAAGATCGATCTAAGGTCAGGATATCATCAGCTAAAGGTGAGAGAGCAGGATGTTGAGAAAACTGCATTCAGAACCAGATATGGACACTACGAGTTTTTGGTTATGTCATTTGGACTAACCAATGCTCCAGCAGCATTCATGGATTTGATGAACAGGGTTTGTAAACCATTACTTGATAAATCTGTGATAGTGTTCATAGATGACATTCTGATTTACTCGAAAAGCCAGGAGGAGCATGGCAGACACTTGCGAGAAGTGTTAGAAGTTTTAAAAAAGGAGAAGTTGTATGCTAATTTCTCCAAATGTGATTTTTGGATTCAAGAAGTCCAATTCTTGGGTCATGTGGTCAACCGAGAAGCGATAATGGTTGATCCAGCAAAGATTGAAGCTGTGATGAAGTGGGAACAACCGAAAAGTCCCACGGAGATCTGAAGGTTTCTAGGATTAGCTGGATATTACCGAAGGTTTATCCAAGGTTTTTCTTCGATCACTACTCCATTAACAGCTTTGACCCACAAAGGAGCTATTTATACTTGGAGTGATAAGCACAAAGAAGCATTCGAGTTGCTAAAGAAGAAATTATGTGAAGCACCGATTCCTTCTCTACCCAATGGAGTTGAAGACTTCGCTATCTATAGCGATGCGTCTGGTGTTGGTTTGGGTTGTGTTTTGACCCAAAGAGAAAAGGTGATAGCATATGCATCTCGACAGTTGAAAGAGCATGAAAAGAACTACCCCACTCATGATCTGGAGTTGGCAGCGGTAGTATTTGCTCTAAAGATATTTAGGCATTACCTCTGTGGCACGAAGTGCAAACTTTTCACTTATCATAAGAGTCTCCAATATCTCTTTAATCAGAAAGAATTGAATATGAGGGAAAGACGTTGACTAGAGTTACTCAAGGACTACGACTGTGAGATACTTTACCACCCCGGTAAAGCCAATGTTGTTGCTGATGCTCTCAGTCGGAAAGTCAATCTTGAAAGAAAAAGGTCAAGGCCGTTGAGAATAGAAGTTGTCTCGACAATTGTGGAAAGTATAAAGAAAGCTCAAGAAGAAGCTTCAGAGAAGAATGACCGAAAGGAAGAACGTTTGGGCAAAACTTTAGTGTTCGGTATAAACAGTCACGGACTGAAGGTATTCCAAGATCGGATTTGGGTACCTAAGACAGGAGAATTAAGAGATCTTCTGATGGAAGAAGCTCACAAAACCATGTACTCAATTCATCCGGGCAGCACTAAAATGTATAGGGACCTAAAACCCTATTATTGATGGCCGACGATGAAGCTCGATATTGCAAAGTATGTGGCCGAGTGTGTGACATGTGCTAGAGTTAAGGCACAACATCAGAAACCACATGGGAGTTTAGAACCTTTACCTGTACCCATGGGTAATTGGGAAGACATCACTATGGATTTTGTCACTAAACTGCCCAGAACAAAGAACGGCCACGACATGATTTGGGTGGTCGTTGATCGCTTCACTAAGAGTGCGCACTTCATAGCAGCCAATGAGAAATGGTCTATGGATAAGCTTGCGAATTCCTACGTGAAGGAAATTGTGAGGCTTCACAATGTTCCATTTACAATTGTATCAGATCGTGACAACCGTTTCACCTCAAGGTTTTGGAGAAGTCTACAAGAGGAATTAGGTACCAAGTTGTGTTTGAGTACAGCTTACCATCCGCAGACTGATGGTCAAAGCGAGAGAACGATACAAACACTAGAAGATATGCTGAGAGCATGTACCCTGGAATTCCAAGGTAACTGGGATGAACATTTACCTTTGGTAGAATTTTCCTACAATAATAGTTTCCACTCGAGCATTAAGATGGCACCTTATCAAGCTTTGTACGGACAGAAGTGTCGTACGCCGTCTTGTTAGCTTGAAGCTGGAGAAAAGCAGTTTATGGGACCTGCGATAGTCCATTAGACTGCTGAAAAGTTGAAGGTAATTAGGGAGAGAATGTTAGCAGCTCAGGATCGTCAGAAGAGCTATGCTGACAAGAAAAGACGACCGATGACTTTTGAAGTTGGAGATTCGGTTTTGCTTAAAGTCTCACCGTGGAAGGGACTTATAAGATTTGGTAAAAGGGGAAAGTTAAGTCCAAGATTTATTGGACCGTTTAAAGTTCTTCAAAGGATTAGGAACCAAGCTTACAAACTTGAATTACCCGAAGAACTGAATGGTATTCATAACACTTTCCACGTGTGTTATTTTAGGAAGTTCACGGGAGAATTTCCCGACATAATTCCAATTTTTGAGTTAAGGATCGATGAAAACAAGAGGTTGATTGACGAGCCCGACGCAATTGTTGACCGTAAGACGAAAAAGTTGCGACGTAAGATGGTCGAATTAGTACTAGTGCGATGGAAACATACGAATGAGCCGAACCTCACTTGGGAGACAGAAAGTGACATGAGAAGTCGCTATCCACATCTGTTTGCTAATGCATGATTCCGGGACGGAATCATCGTAAAGGGGATATAATTATAACGCCCACGATTTCTGCTAGACATATCCTATAAAATATGTATTTACGTCGGTCGACAAATGTAAACTTTTTGTGAATAAACAAAATAAAAATTATTGAAGCATAATACGTGTGCTTCATATATGTAATATTTGTATAAATCTTTATATTAAAATTATCGAAGAGTGATAAAATAATATTATATTTTTACGAGTTATGGTTTCGACAACGTATTTAATTATTATAATAATAAAACGTTTATATATATATATATATATATATATATATATATATATATATATATAATATCCTTATTTCAATTAATATAAATATAATTTTCATAGTTTTGAAAATAAGAAATATATATCGATATATTAATTTGTTTATATTAGATTAGTTATTGATATATCAATATATATATATATATATATATATATATATATATATATATATATATATATATATATATATATATATATATATATATCTTACTATATTATTATACAAACCTTACTATTTCTATAAATAGATTTAAGACGTCCAATGTTTTAAGCTGAATGTACAATAAAAACTGCAATATCCGATCAACAAGTTGAATCCTGAGATAGCTCTTATCACCAAATTAGGAATGTGTTGAATAGTTATTAGTTCTGAGAGATGAAAAAGTCAATATATTGAGTTGAGTTCCTATCCATCCGTGATTTAATGAATTCATAGTTGAATACCTCAATACCAAACTCCCCTTAATCTCCGCCCTATCTCATTTATCCCGAACCAATCTTCTCATATATATATATATATATATATATATATATATATATTTTACGATGATGTGCTCCTCCAATTTCATCAGCCTGCCCTACACAACCGGTTCATTTGTGATGTGTTTTAGGTAAAACAAATAAACTAGAAAACAATTCCTAACTTCACATGCAACCTACTTTGGATCTAGGTTTTAACTATTGAACATATAACTTTGAATTGCAAAACAAGAACCCTAGAGAAGAGAGGCTAATTTCGAAATTAACAAACTAGGGTTTAGGAGTTACATACCTTTCAATTGTTATAGCAAACAATTGATAATCCTCTTGATCTTGATCTTGATCTTCTTGGAAGCTTAGCACCACAAATGTAATGCCTCTAATGGAATCACACCCAAGAACTAGCAAGAAGGAAACTTGGAGGAGAGAGGATGGAGAGAGTATGCAATTTCGGCCTTAGGGTTTCTTCCAAAGAAATCAGTTACCTTAAATGTGAGCCAGGAGGCTCCCTAAATAGTTGAGGTATCTAGGGTTTAGGGAAAACCCTAATTATCCTTTGCTTAGGGCCTAAGCAAAACCCAAGGGCCTTATCTGGACCCCTTGGACGAAATCTCTAGGGTTTCCCCTATGGATTTCGTCCACCTCCATCCAAGGAGGTTCTTGATCCTTTCATTCAACTATTAGTTAATTGCAAACTAGTCCCTGCACTTTATAATTAATTCTTTTAACCCCAAAATTAATTCTGATTAATTTCTGGCTAACTATTAATTAAACATAATGATTTCTAATTAATATATTAATCTATTAACATATTAATAAATCATTTATATATTAATTTATTAATCTTATAAATTAATATCTCTCCTTTCATAATTTCCTTGTCCAGTTGCTAGGTTGAGGGCAACCCAAAAGGACTGTGCTGCTATCAATTCAAGTACATACCAATTATAGTTATGGGCTTAGACACCTAATCCAACAGTCTCCCACTTGGATAAGTCTGTAACTATAATTGCTAGTATGCCTTCTAAATTTGACCAGCAAATTGTAGTTTCCAAAAGCTGCTGCCGAACTCTGACCCAGTCAGTTACGTGTCCTAAGATAAGTGATCATATAATCCTTCGTTCTGCTAGATATCCCTAGACAAAAGACATGGAATATAATCAATCTCTTTGTCCAGAATCTATGTTTCCCGATTCCTGATTTGTGATGATGTAGGACTTCTAATTGAACACATCAATTTAGTCCTGGCTGGGCCCATCACATAAGTCAACACCAAATCATCGAGGGGCCCACAGATATCGCTTTCCCTGTTAGGGCAATAGGAACGAATAAACGTTGATTCATATGCTTGTATCTTTTACTCATCAAATTATACATGACAATACGTTTTATAACACCAAGTTACTGATGCGTTTTCGTATCACCAATGCATGACCGACTTGTAAATTACAACTCATATATCTTCGTTTCAACATTATAAGATATTATCGTCTCAGTATTACTCGTGATGAATTCCATGAAGTGATACTCTGAGCGAGGGTTTATCCAATACTCAAATCTCAATTTCTGAGTACTCATGAACATTGCAGCAATTCTATTGCCATGCCTATCCTCAGACAATCTACAATCTAGTTCATGACAGTCTTAATTCACTACTTACTTCCAAAAGTACGAGCGACTGTGGAGTTTGAATAATCTTATTATTCGGGAAGTAAAACATGCAAAATATGAAACACAATAATAAACAATCGACAAAGGCAGTAACTAAACTTATAAATAATACTTTATTATTTAATTAATACTTTATTATTTAATCACCAAAAGTCAATTACATTTACTTTGTTACAAGTTTCAGAACAAAACTAATCTAACTACTAAAACTAATATCATCTTTCAGTCCTATGCTCCGAGCATGCTGAATATGCTTAGCCCTACTCAGACCCTTTGTGAGGGGATCTGCTAGGTTATCTTCAGATGACACCCTCTTTACTATAAGATGGCCTTCTTCTACTCTATGTCTGATGAAATTGTACTTTCTGTCGATATGTCTGGTTTTACCATGATCTCTCGGTTCCTTTGTCAAGGCAACCGCTCCTTCATTATCGCAGAACAGTTCCATAGGCTCCTGGATGGTTGGAACAACTTCGAGATCCCCGATGAAGTTCCTCAACCAAGCTGCTTCTTTCTGCGCTTCACTTGCTGCTATGTACTCTGATTCACAAGTAGAATCAGCACCGTATTTTGCTTGGAACTCTTCCAAGTAACTGCTCCTCCATTCAGTAAAAACACCCAGCCCGACTGAGAACGGAAGTTATCTCTATCCGTCTGAAAGCTGGCATCACTGTAACCATCTACTCTCAAAGTATCACTGCTACCAAGCACAAGGACCCAGTCCTTTGTCCTTCGCAAATACTTGAGTATATTCTTAACTGCTATCCAATGAGCTCTACCTGGGTTTCCCTGATAGCGACTGACCATGCTCAAAGCAAATGCCACATCAGGGCGAGTACATGTCATAGCGTACATGATCGATCCGACAACGGAAGCATAAGGTACACGACTCATGTCATCTATTTCAAAATCTGTACTCGGGCATTGAGTCTTACTCAATTTGGTATTGCTCTGGATAGGTAGCTCTCCCTTCTTGGAATTTTCCATACTAAACCTCTTTAGTATCTTATCCAAGTATGTGCTCTGACTAAGTCCAATTAGTCTCTTCTTTCTATCTCTCAATATTCTAATCCCAAGAATATAGGCAGCTTCTCCAAGGTCTTTCATGGCAAAACACTTTCCAAGCCAAGACTTAACTTCTTTCAAGGTTGGAATGTCGTTACCAATGAGTAATATGTCATCAACATACAACACCAAAAAAGTTACTATACTCCCACTAGCCTTGATATACACACAGAACTCATCTTCACTTCTATAGAAACCAAACTCTTTGACTTTCTCATGGAAGCAAAGATTCCAACTACGAGATGCTTGTTTCAATCCATAAATGGATTTCTCAAGCTTGCACACTCTATTGGGGAACTTTGCATCAACAAAACCCTCTGGCTGACTCATGTAAACATCTTCAGCCAACTTCCCATTAAGGAAAGCAGTTTTGACATCCATCTGCCAGATTTCATAATCATGAAAGGCAGCTATGGCGAGCAATATCCTAATAGATTTAATCTTAGCCACTGGCGAGAAGGTCTCATCATAGTCAACCCCTGGGGTTTGAGTGAAACCTTTTGCAACCAGTCGAGCCTTGAATGTGTGCACATTTCCATCCATGTCTGTCTTCTTCTTGAAGATCCATTTACACCCAACTGTCTTATGACCTGGTGCACTATCAACCAAATTCCAAACTTGGTTGTCATACATGGACTTAATCTCGCTGTCCATTGCCTCTTTCCACTTGGAAGCCTCTGGGCCTGCCATTGCTTCCTTATAAGTGACTGGTTCATCTAAGTTTACCAGTGTTCTGTCACTTATGAATGTGTCACCATCTGAATTAATATGAAAACCATACAACTCAGGTGGCACACTCACCCTAGTGGATCTTCTAAGAGGTAATGAGTTATCGATTGGTTCAACAGGAACTGTTTCCTCTGGTTGAGTGCTAGTGTCATCTAAGGTTCCTTCATTGGCTGACTCTTGAATTTCTTCAAGGTCAATAGTGCTCCCACTGTCCTCTTTGAATATGAGCTCTCTTTCAAGAAAGACTCCTCTTCGTGCTACAAAGACCATGTTCTCACTAGGCCTGTAGAACAAATATCCAAAAGACTGCTTTGGGTAACCAATGAAAACACATTTCTCACTTCTAGCTGCTAGCTTGTCGTGAGTCTCTCGTCTTACGAAAGCTTCACAACCCCAGACTTTAATATGTGCTAACGAGGGAACTTTCCCTGTCCACATTTCGTGAGGTGTTTTGGCAACCTTCTTTGTAGGGACAAGATTGAGGATGTGGGTGGCTGTCTCTAAGGCATACCCCCAGAAGTGAATGGGAAGCGAAGCCCGACTCATCATAGAACGAACCATGTCTAACAAGGTTCGATTACACCTCTCAGCTACACCATTTAACTGTGGTGTCCTAGGAGGAGTCAATTGTGAGACTATCCTACATTCTTTCAGATAGTCGTTAAACTCGATACTAAGATACTCCTCGCCTCTATCGGATCTAAGTATCTTTATCTTTCTGCCCAATTGATTTTTGACTTCATGCTTAAACTCTTTGAACTTTTCAAAAGTTTCTGACTTATGCTTGATCAAGTAGATATATCCATATCTGCTATAATCGTCAGTGAAAGTCACATAGAATCGATTATCATCTCTTGTAGTTGATCTGAAGGGCACACACACATCTGTGTGTATGAGATCCAACAGACCTTCACCTCTTTCACAAGACCCTGTGAATGGTGATTTTGTCATCTTTCCCAAAAGACAAGATTCACACATATCATCTGATTTTAGGTCAAATGATTCCAACACTCCATCCTTTTGGAGTTGGGCTATGCGTTTCTTGTTAATGTGTCCAAGACGACAATGCCACAAGCATGCCTTGTCTACACTATTAGACAAGTCAATATTAAGTACACTATTTCCTAAGCTATCAACACAAGTCACTGTTTCATACACACCATCACAAGGTAAAGCTTCAAACATAAAAACACCATTCTTATAAACAGAAATTGAACCATTCAAATCATTAAAAGAATATTTGAAACCTTGTCTGAACAATGCATGAAATGAAATAATGTTTCTCGTCATCTCAGACGAATAGCAACAATTTATTAAATCTAATCTAACATCATTGCTAAGCAGAAGCTGATAAACTCCGATCTTGGTCACTGGTGAAGACTTTCTGTTTCCCATGATCAAGTTTATCCTTCCTCGCTCTATCTCCTCACTTTCCTTTAGTCCCTGCAAATCAGAACAGATATGAAAACCACATCCTGTATCAAGGACCCATGAACGAGAAGATAATGAGTTATTAGCAGAAATAGTGTAAATACCTGCCGAAGATGGCTTCACTTTGCCATCCTTGATATCTTGCAGATATTGTGGGCAAGATCTCTTCCAATGCCCCTTTTGATTGCAGTAAAAGCAAACGGCCTCTTTTGGATCAGAAACATGGGGAGTGGAACCATTGGGCTTAGCCTTTGGGCCATTACTAGACGACCCAGCTTGAGCCTTGCTCTTCTAGTTTTGCTTGGGAGGACCTTTCCTCTTTTTCCCCTTTCCCTGTCCAATAGCCAACACAGGGGCACTTGTAGGCGTTGAGGGTATACTTTTACCCTTCATTCCTGCCTCGGCTGTCTGCAACAAGTTGTGCAATTGGGCCAAGGTCTGCTCAGTATTGTTCAAATGGTAAGTTAGAATAAACTGACCATAACAATCAGGTAGTGAGTTCAAGACCATGTCAATGGCCAATTCCTCATCAAAGTGAATGTTGAGCTTAACCAAACGCTCTATGTAGCGTTGCATTCTTTGCACATGTGACACAACCGATTCCCCTTCTTTCATCTTGCAGGCCATGAGTGACTTGACTACTTCAAACTTTTCTTGACGAGCTCGCTTATGGTACTTTTCCATAAGGTCCTTGTTCATCTCAAAAGGCCAGTAGTCCTCATAGTACTTCTGCAGTTCTGGGGACATGGTTGCCACCATGATGCACGCCACTTTGGTAGCATCATCGTAATGTTTCTTGTAGGCAGCAAGATCTTCAGGAGTAGCTTCAGACTCATCAAGCTCTTTGAGCTCCTTTTCAAGAACATATTCTTTGTTCTCAAAACGAAGAGCCATCTTGATGTTGCGCATCCAATCGTTATAGTTTGAGCCATCCATAACGACTTTGGAGCAGATATTAAGCAAAGAGAAGTTCTGGTTGGAGGAGGATGAAGCAGAAGTGTTTCCAGGAGTAGACATCTGAAAAGAAAGAAAGTTTAAGTTAGATTTCAAGATACCTCAATATAATAACCCAAAGATAAAATATCAAGGTTAGGATCCAACTATGAAGATTCACAACTTAGAAATGGGATGCCGAGATCCAAGTGTAAATTTCATAAAGGTAGGTGAATGACGATTCACCAATTCCACCATTAGACGAAACAAACGAAGTGAAATTCCTAATTCTTTTGAGATACATTGAAACTATTCAATGGCATGTTTTAATCTCAGATTATGCTCTTCTATTTGTGACTGGGATGCCTAGGATCACAAACAAGATGTGAATAACCATACAAATGTGCTTGGTAACCTCATTGTCTTTATTATTAACTATTGATGTGCTGGTAAACCACACACGCTCCATCAAAATGACAATTATGAGATACCCATTACTACTCTTTATTAGTGCCCTTTAGTGTGCTGGTTAACCACACACGCTCCACTAACGACCAATAAAGCATAATGTGCAATTTCATGGATTAGCATACTTTTCACATTTTTCCTAAAGTAACTAGAGTTGAGATTTTAAAAATAATGTTCTAGTACTTTCTTTAATGTCATTATACTTTTAATGAGAAGTAGTTGTCCTATCAAATCCGTTCTGCTAACGACCATCCACTAATCAAGGAAGCGGTGGGTGAGAGTGGACACCCATTCAACTACCATTTTATAGGCAGTTTCCTTATACCCCCTTTATAGATTAGCTTCGTGAATGAGGCATACTAGCGATTTGACTGACCATATTCTTATACATATATAATATTAAACTTTTAATCATAATACATATATAGGGTGTGTTTTAAAACATTTTAAAACTTCAAGGGTTTATATAAATTTCGAAATTCAAACTATTAAATTTAAATTTAAATAAACCAATTAACTAGATTTAATATTTATCTTTTAATTAACTATTAATCAAATTATTAAATCTTGTAAGGATTATCTAATTAAATTAATCAATTAATTTAATCCTAATCCTTATCCCTCTAAATTTCAAAAAATAGGGTAAGGATAATTATCCAATTAATCTAATTAAGTAACAATTATCCAAAACAAGAAACCCTAAAACTTCTAGCAATTTCGAAATTTCCAAGGGAGGAGGCTAGGGTTTTCAAAACCCTAACCCTAATTTCGATTAGGGTTCTTTGGAGGCTAGGGTTTTCGAAAAAACCCTTTTATCCAAAACCCTAGAAATCGAAAATTTGGCCTTTAGGGTTTAATAGCTATAAACCCTAATTTGCAATTCAACAATTATATCAATTCAATTTAAAACAAACAATGGCTCTGATACCACTGATGGGTTTTAGGTAAAACAAATAAACTAGAAAACAATTCCTAATGTTGGGCTTATAGTGTTGCGTCATGGGCTCGGTCCTTAGCCCAATTTTGATTGCCGGTTTGGGCCTGTCCAACCGTGCATGTTTTCTCTAAGGTTTAGTATTTAAGCTGCATGCATGCAGTCTTTGGAAATACACGCTTTGCTTTTTATTCTTTTTGAGTATTGTAAACCCTTGCTCGCCTCTACAGTGGAAGTTCTTCATAGAGCTCTGCTGAGGCGTGACTATATTTGAATCATAAGCATATTGTTGATTCTCTTATTGTGTTTGTTTTGTTTGATCTTTATCTTTTACCTATGAAAGATCTAATCGATCTGAGATTAATTCTCATCAATTGGTATCAGAGCAGGAGACTGTGTAATTCATACACATCTCTTCTGTTGAAGAAGTTATCAGGGTTTTTCCGCATTGATTGATATTAATTGAGCCGTCATTCCATATTGGCGTGTCTCATTAATTGTCGATCTTACCCTAACGATAAATTACAAGTCTGATCTTAAACAGGTTATCGATCAAACTTCATCACAATGTCCATGGATGATTCGCAAACCAATCCAATCAACATCTCCAACAGTATCGGATCAACGACTAGGATTCCAATCTTGTACACTCAAGATTATGAGGTTTGGACACATCACTTCGAAGATTATGTGATTGGCTCAGAAGATGATGGGTACTTGATCTCGAAGCTATCACTGTTGGCCCGTTTGCTCATACAAACAGCTCAAGGATTGTCAAAACTCAAAAGGAGTACAATCAACTTGTGAGTGATGTGAAAGACATTCCTCAAGACGAGAAAGATAAGTTTAAATGTAACATTAAAGCCTTAAGAATGATTAGGTTTGCATTGCAGTCAGATACGTTTCGTTTGGTGAATTCTTGCACTACAGCTAAAGAGATATGGGACAGGCTAAAAGAATTGTATTCCACCGACGCAGATCTGGAACATTCGATTCAAACTCTTTTGCTTTCAGAGTTTGGTGATTTCAAACAAAAGCCCGAAGAGAAACTGGTTCAGGCTTTTGATCGTTTTAATCATCTCTTGAGTAAGATGATAAAGCATGGGATCGAAAGGAAAGTTATTGAACAGAAAGTTACCTTCATGAACGGTCTTAGACCCGAATGGATGGTGGTTGTGTCAACAGTAAAGGCACATGAACAGTTTAAATCGTATTCTCTGGCGAAACTGGTGGGAATTCTGAAATCCCATGAAAGTGCTCTGACTAAGGAAACGAGTGTGGTGTCTAGCTTGGGTTCGTTAGCCCTTGTTTCTAAAGGAAAAAGTTCTGTTGAAGAAGAGGAGGAATTAGATCTTTCTGACTATGATCTAACCAGTGAAGAGTATGTCCTGATGGTGTCTAATCCTAGAAAGTTCATTAAAAGGAAGTTCCCAGCCAACAAAAACCGAAATTGGCAGGGAAGTTACAGCGCTGAAAAGGTCAAGGAGGAACCGAAGACAACATCAAAATCAGAAGAGTCCAAGAAAGAAGTAAAAATTGGTGGAGACTCAGGATTCGATTGCCATTATTGTGGAGGCAAGAATCACTTTGCCAAGGACTGCATGCTGAAAAAGAGGGCAGAAAAGACAGATGATGATGATGAGGAAGCAAGCCTCTTGAGACGACTGGAGGAAATCAAGAAAAGAAAGTCTGCTGCTAACAATAAAACTATGAATGCTTTGATTGTGCAGGATACAGACAACCATGATGAATTCGGTGGTGTGGAAGTATGGTCCACAGACTCAGAGGACGAAGAAGTGAGAAAACCCACTCATGGCAAGGCGATGCTGGTAAAAGAAGAACATGCTACTGGAAGATGTTTAATGGTGACCGAAGGTGTATCCCAGATGAGAGAATATACCACTGATGGAGGAATAGAAGGCGAGAAGGAGCGAGAGGACAGGTGTTTTGCTGCGAAACCTGTTAGTGCCCATATCAATGAATGTGATGAGTTGATCAAGAAGGTACAATATATTCTTGCTTCTCTAAAAATACCTGTTAATGACTATGAAAAGGAACTAAATAACTTAAAATCAAAATTCTCTAGTATAAGTAGCAGTCTCTCTCAAACCCGTGTCACAAACTCTAATCTGACTGATGAAATTAGCAGGGTAACGTCGAAGAGTGAGGAAAGGAGGATGTGGATTGAGCTGAAGGAAAAAGAGTTGATTAGGTCTAAGGATGAGTTGATTTATTTGCAAAGAGACAATCTTAAACTTTTAAAACAAAGAAATGTGTTTTGTTTGATTGCTAAAAGGCTTTATTTTAATATCACTCAATTGCATCTCGATTGTGAAATAGGAAAGAAGATACATCGCATGATTTTGCCCTTCTTGAGTTAAAGGAGGATGAAATTGATGCTAAAGCATACAACTGTGAAAGCGTTGTATCATCTGATGAGATCTCTCCTGCATACAAAATTGGTCTTGATAAAATTGAATCCTACATAAAGTCCAAGGACCATAAGGACATGCTCAAAAATCTGTTAGATGAGAATGATAGATTGAAGTTAAGAGCCGAAACTGTACAGAAATTTGACTCGTTGAATGCCAAATTAAGTTCATAAAATAAAATTCATGTTGAAAATGCACCTGAACTTAATGAGGATGATGATCTGAGTGAAATCTCGGTAGAGGATGTGGTGGACTGTTCTGAGTTTGTCAAAAGCGAAACTAAAACCCACAAAAATCTGATTTCTGAAAATTCAGTGCAATTCGCTCGTTTGTCCAAAAACAAGACCAAAGTCCTTAAAGAAAAAGCAATTGTGTATCAAACGGTACAATCCACTCCAAATCAGGTATACAAAGTTAATGGAGTAACTCAGCAACAAACAGCCGAACTGACGGCGATAGTAGCCGAAGATAATGCTGACGGATGCGATGAATTTTTCTGGTCAGCACCTATTGACAATGCTGATGAAACAGTAGGTCTGTCACAGAAAACCTCATGGAGAGTGAAAGGCAGATATGTAGCCGAACCACTTAATGATCCTACTCGTTTTGACAAGCCGAGCACAAGTGGGACTAAAATGTCCTCAAACGAGCAAGTGGTAATTTCAAACGAAACCAATTCACCTAAGTGCAAAGCTAATATTCAAAGTTCTGAGAAAAAGGCTAACATTCACAGAAACCCAAAACAGGTGAGAGACAGAAAGCATCAAAGAAATGTGAGGTACAAGAAAAACCTTACCGAAAGGAAGCTGTTCTGGAGATCTCAAAATCCTAATTATGTTCGCTATGAAAAACCTTCTAATCAAAAGGAGGTAAGGAACAAAAAGGAAAGCACCGGTTCGCAGGAAGTAAGGAACCGAAAGGGGGGTTTCGGTCCCTCGACTGAAATGAACCGAAGGGAGAGCTTCGGTTCTCAGAACCACATCAACCGAAAGAACGGTTTCGGTCCTCAACCCAATAACAACCGAAAGAACAGTTTCGGTCCTCAACTCAATAGCAGCCGAAAGAGCGGTTACGTTTCTCAACCCTACAAGACCAATCAAATGAACAGAAGATCCGATGTCACTTCTAAACCTAACTCTTCTCGTTCTAATTCTTTCAAGGATTTAAAGGGGAAAGGAAATCTCTTTCCAGAAGATGACAGACGTCCAAAAGAAATCCAAAAGAATGCAGACGTCAACACCTCAAATCGTACGCCTGTCGAATTTAAGTCAAACAAAATTAAAGTTTTCACTATAAAAAGAAAAGACGAAACAACTTTAATTAAACGTACTTATTTGGTTGATATTTCTCTTACTATTCCCTCTCCTGTAAAAGGCTCACAAGGACCCAAGAAACTTTGGGTTCCTAAATCTGCTTAATATTTTGCAGGTTATGCGTGATGAGCAGTTTGACGAAGAATGGTATATTGACAGTGGCTGCTCATGTCACATGACAGGCAGGAAGGAAGAACTGAGGGAGTTTCGGTCTCTTAAGGATGGTGGTATTGTGAAGTACGGCAACAACTCGTTTGGAACTATTAAAGGCTATGGAATGATTACGAATGGTGATTTCTCAATTAGAAAGGTCGCATATGTTGAAGGGCTTCAACATAACCTTATCAGCGTATCATAGCTAGTCGTTGGGACTGGATTGAAGGTATCATTTGATGATGAAGGCTCAGAGATAGTCGAGAAGAAGTCAAATAACATTCTACTGAAATCGAAGCGAAAAGGGGAAATGTACCCTTTAAACCTCAATCCAATTCGAGGTAAACCAGCAGTTTGCTTACTCACGAAGGCTCATTCAGATGAAAGCTGGTTATGGCATCGACGTCTCTCTCATCTTAATTTCAAGGATATAAACAAACTGGTTTAGGAGATCATGTTCGAGGTCTTCCAGTTCTCAAATTCGACAAAGAACATCTATGTGCAGCCTGTGAATTGGGAAAACAGAGTAGACAAAGTCATCCCTCCATTATCAATACAAAAGTGATAGAGCCATTGGAATTATTGCACATCGATCTGTGTGGTCCCTCTTCCATTGAAAGCATTGGTGGAAATAAGTACATTTTGGTCATTGTCGACGACTTCTCTCGCTTCACATGGGTATTTTTCTTGAAGCAAAAATCTGAGGCTACTCCAAGGCTCAAGCTCTTCATAAAGCAGGTTGAAATTCAACTAAGGAAAGTTGTTCGTAACGTAAGAAGCGCAAACGGCTTGGAATTCAAAAACAAAGATTTCGAAGATTTTCTTGGTGAGAAGGGAACGACTCATAATTTTTCAGCCCCATACACTCCACAGCAGAATGGAATTGTTGAAAGAAGAAACCGATCTTTGTGCGAAGCAGCTCGCACTATGCTAAGCTTCGCTTCATTGCCTCTGTATTTATGGGCTGATGCTATCGCTGCCGCTTGTTACACTCAGAACCGATCATATCTAAACAAGCGATTCTCTCACACTCCTTACGAGATCTTAAACAATCGCAAACCGAATGTGAAATTCTTCCATGTGTTTGGTTCCAGGTGCTTCGTCTTCAATTCTAAAGAGAAGCGAAATAAGTTCGATGCTAAGGCTGATGAAGGTATATTCCTAGGTTACTCCCTGAATTCTAAGGCATACAGAGTTCTGAACAAGCGTTCTAAGAAGATTGAAGAAACATACTATGTCACTTTTGACGATAGATATGTTAAGAAGATGAAGGCAACCGAAAGTACAACTCAGGAAATATTTCCAAAGACTGGTCACATAACAGCCCCAATTTCAAATCTTTTCGAGTAATACATGCTTCTTTTTGATGAGCCTCAAACGGCAATTAATTCTGAATCAACAGCGAAAGACAACAAGGTTGACAGTCTAAAGCAAATCATTGATGATGCTGCTCAAAAGATGGCTGCTGATCATCCTAAAGCAACCGAGAGGCCAGTCGAAGGCGAATCTTCAAATGACCGCCCTTCAGTCCAGGGGGAGGGTCCGAATCCACAACAAGATCAAGGTCCTTCATTCCAGGGGGAGAATTCAACGTCACAATCATTTGGCTCAACCGAAAGTCCAAACGAAGGGGAACATTCTGATCCAGAATTCGTGTCATCATTCGAGGGGGAGAGTACACATGTCAATGATGATACTTTATCAGAATTGGAAGAAGAAATCAATGCAGAATTGGATCCCTCTTGTGATCCAAATTATCCTCCACTTATTAAATGGACCAAAGATCATCCTCAGAGTCAAATTATTGGAGAATCTTCAGAAACGGTGTTAACTCGATCACAGATCAAAGCGAAACAAGCTGCACTCTTTTCTCAAGTAGAGTTTTGCATGTTCAACTCCTTTGTTTCCAAAGTTGAACCGAAGACCGTTAGCTCAGCACTTGATCATTCTGACTGGGTTCAAGCCATGCAAGATGAGTTGAATGAGTTTGAAAGAAACAAAGTATGGCGTCTTATTCCAACTCCAAAGGATGCTTCGGTTGTCGGTCTCAAATGGGTATTCAGAAATAAGATGGATAAGGAGGGGAACGTGATTTGCAACAAAGCTCGTTTAGTGGTGAAAGGCTACTGTCAAGAAGAAGATATCGATTATGAAGAGACTTTCGCTCCAGTTGCTCGATTAGAGTCTGTTCGTATCTTTCTTGCCTATGCTGCACACAAAAACTTTGAAGTCTATCAGATGGACGTCAAGTGTGCCTTTCTCAACGGTGAACTTGAAGAAACTGTGTACGTTGAACAATCGCTGGGCTTCGTGAACGAAAAGTATCCAGGTCACTGCTACATACTTGACAAAGCGGTATATGGCTTAAAGCAGGCTCCCAGAGCATGGTATGAAACTCTCACCCGGTTCTTAAAAATGTCTAGATTCAAACAAGGCTCGGTTGACCCAACCTTCTTTCGAAAGAGAGAGGGTAACCACCTTAGATAGTCTAAATTTATGTTGATGACATCATCTTCGGCTCCACGAATCCCAGCTTAACAGCTGAATTCAGGAAGTTGATGGAAACTAAATTTGAGATGAGCTCAATGGGTCCAATTAACTTTTTCCTTGGCTTAAACATTAGACAGGGACCCGAAGGCATCTTTATTAACCAGGAGGCATACACCAAGACACTGCTTGCTAAGTTTGGAATGATGGGAGACTCCAGAGTTAAAGTTCCAATGGCTTTTGGGACAAAGCTTACACCTTCATTGGAGAAGCCAGTCGCTGACATGACGCTTTATCGACAAATGATTGGCTCACTGATGTATCTCACGGCCAGCAGACCTGACATCATGTTCTCAGTTTGCTATTGTGCCAGATTTCAAGCTAACCCACGCGAACCTCATTTGCAAGCTGTGAAAAATATCTTTCGATATCTGAAGCGAACCTCCTCTCTCGGTCTTTGGTATCCGGCCAATTCAGGATTCTTTGTTCAAGCGTTCTCAGACGCTGACTTGGGCGGATGTGGATTAGATCGTAAAAGCACCACAGGAGGATGCCAATTTCTAGACGGTAAATTGGTCAGCTGGCAATAGAAGAAACAAACCTGTGTTTCTCTTTCCACGGCTGAAGTTGAATACATCGCTGCTGCCTCATGCACATCTCAGGTGATATGGATACAGAGTCAGCTTAGAGATTATGGGCTAAATATGAAGAAAATCCCACTATATTGCGACTCTGAAAGTGCAATTAGGATCTGTCACAACCCAGTGCAACACTCCAAGACTAAACATATCGCACTGAGGTATCACTTCATTAAAGATCACGTGGAAGATGGCAACGTCGAAATTCACTTTGTAAGGACAACTGATCAGCTGGCAGATATATTCACTAAGGCTCTTCCTGAAGCAAGTTTCAACAAGATTTTGCAAGGCCTAGGCATGATGGAATCGGAGTCAGTACCAAAATCGCCTTCGCTTCAATAAAGGTAAGAGGCGAAATAGAGTGAACCGAAATGAACCGAGCGTTCGGTCTATTTCGGGTTCGGGTCGACCATGAACCGAGCGTTCGGTCTATTTCGGGTTCGGTCCATCTGAACTCGTTTGCTTCTTCTCATATCAAGGTGTTTTGTTTGTATTCTTTTGTATACTATTTTTTTAAAAAAAATTCCAAAAATATTTTATCTTTCTGTTTTTATTTCTTTTCAGAAACCTTCCAAAATTTCAAAAATATTTCTGTTTCTTTGTTTGTTGGTTTGTGTGGTGTGTTTCTTTGTTCTTATTAGGTAATAAGAGAACCAGTAAATCAGAATATGGAACTAAGGCAGTTATATTTCTTTACTTCAGTACTAGTTAAGTGTCCCTAGAAGTATGCTGCTGTATGTTGACCAAAGCCTCGAACGATTCTGAGTAAAGCCTTAATGACTTGATAAATACAAATCTTGTCTCACCAATCAGGCTATAACATTTACTCTAATCATGAGCTGCCATACTCCTCTCAAATTGAGTTAAGAGGTTTTCTGCTTTGTCAATCAGTTCTAGCAGAGGCACTTTCGTTTCTTTTACCCACCTTATTTTTCTCCATCACTGATTCGTTTCACATTTTGTAACCCTTGAGACTCTCAGCCATAACCACTGAGGTTTATGGTTATACCAATTCTGTGTTGATGATCTTAAGTTCGTTCACCACGACTTAAGTAAAACCCAAAATCCAACTCCCTTACTGAATTGACGGCGAATACTTTAACGTTTGATCTATATTATGCACTTCTATGAAATCTCAATTTTCGTTTTGCGCGATCCTAATGAAAGTGCTTATTACCAAAGCTTTTCTTCCAAATGGATCCATGTTTTAATTTTTTTTTCTTCCAATTACGATTTCAACAAGTCACTGAATATGTTCCCTACCTACTTGTTCAATAGATTACATTGATCTAACAAGTACTTCATTCAGTTTCGGTCTTATATCAAGTCTCGAATTCATGAATTGAAGCGAAAGCCACCTGTTATGAGCCTTAGATTTAAAAGATGCCTTTCAATACTTCTTAACAAGTATTTGATCGTTATTTAATGGGAAGCCATACAAGCACTTTAAGGTCTCTCTTGACTTTGAAGGAAGAGATTCGTGCCCAAAATCAGTTGCTTTATGTTTTTTTAAGACATCACAAATTATCTTGCACAAGTCGCTTTATTTCTTTATCTTTTACACTCTATGCACGAATTTTTTTTTCCAAAAACTAGTTCTATTAATGGTGCTTCAATGATCGATAAACTTAAAAAGCGATGACGATTCATGTGAAATATGGGGTGACGATTGGGATAGAGTTAAGGCTGACTCAGCATTTCTCCAACCGTTAAGATAATTTGCAAAAGTGCTTTTTATGGAATGGCGTGTACAAAGGAAACGCCCTTTATATTTCATGCGTCATCACTGGGTATGACTACTGTTCATCCGTCAAATCAGGCGCCAGTTCAAATAACTCCAAGATATCAGCCGGATTTTTCTCTCTCCTACTTGTACGTATAAAAGGATTTGACACGCTGCTCTTTACCCTTTTATCACTTTCAAAACTCTCGAAGAACAAAGGCGATTCATCTTACTGTTCATCTTCTTCTCCAAGTTTCTACAATGGCAGAATCTTCTTCAGTTCAAGATACCTCTGTTCACCCAACCCTTCTCACTATCAAACCTCAACAAAACCTGATCATCGATCTCACACCCTTTGTCTATGAACCCTACATGCTGTATGTTGTTGAGTGTCTTAAATACTCGCCTTTAGTCGACGCTCTGTCAAGAGTCGAAGTTGTTCCCATGACCTGCCTCTCACTAATCTACTCCACTGCTTACTACGACAAAGCCGCTGAAAGGATTCACTTTGAACTCCACAATGAGAAGTCCTCCATCTCCAAGAACCGCTTTTGTGCCCTAATTGGTCTCTCTCAAGAACCAACCAAAGTAAACCCTGAATCGATCACTACTGGTCAGTTATTCTCCATGTTTTATCAAATGGGGTACACTGAAACCCTAACCACCATCACCAAGTTCAAGAAGTCTTGCCTTCCTCCTCCATGGAATGGCTTATTCACTCTACTGTTCAAAGGACTCTCTGAGCGCATCGCCGGCTCAGATGGAGCAAGCAAGTCCTTTATGACTGTGCTTTACGGTCTATATCACGGGATTGATCTGGACTATGGTACAATCATCTGGCAACAACTGATTCAAAGCTTGAGTTCTTCCTCAAGACACTCCGAAATCTCGTGTGGACGGTACTGGTCAATCATCACCAAGTGGGTAATGGATCGCCTTCACGTTCCAATCATGGCAGACTCTCTTCTCTCCTCTATTGCTACTTTTCACACAACGAAGATAATTGTCACGGATCCCACCAAGTATTCTTTCACTGGATCCATCCCTGACACCATGCTTGCTTGTCTGCCTGACGCAAGTAAACTTCTGCAACAATACAGGGAGCTTCCTTCTTCGGGTCCACGGGAACTAACCCTAGCCATGGTTCGATCCATTGAAGAAGATGACAAGCCAGCCAAGAGGGGAAAGAAAGCTGTGACTCAGAAGGAGACGAAGGTTGCTAAAACAACCAAAGGTCAAACCCCTACGAAGCGAAGGTCAGACAAGGCCGCTCTGTCCCAGCCTGAACCCAAGAAGCAGAAAAAGCCCGCTCGGAGACTCATACTCCAATCTTCAAGTGATTCAGACTCAGAGTATGTCCCTCCCAAACACACATCTACTCCTCCTTCAGAATCTGAAAGCGAAAGCTCTGACGAGGAGGCTTCGGGTCGTGGTAATACCCCGCCTCGCTCTCCTAACCCCGAAATTCCAGTTCACTCCCTCCCTCCTTCTCCTCCACCCGTTTCTGTCCCAGTATCCATACCTCCTATATTTCCCATCTCTACATCTCAACCATCTAACACTACTCCCATCCCTAATCCAATCTTTACCAACACTACCACTACCACCACTACTACACAGGCTCATTCTTCAGCTCCTATCCCACCTGTTACCACTGAACCTCCTGTCACAACCAAACCCTTATCACCTACCCCATCTACTGACACCACCCCTATTCTTGGAGGTGAGGACTTGGAATTTGATTCCACCTATTTCAGTCCTTACCGTGTCCAGAGTGATGAAGATGAAGATGCACCTGTAACCAAGCGTCATCTCAAAGCAGTCAATGATAAACTTGATCAACTTATTTCCTCTTCTTCCTCTGGGGCTTATTCAGATGCTGCTCTCAAATCATTATTTTCTTCTGTTGTAAAAGAACATGGCGCATCCCTTTCAGCTGCAGCCAAGGCTATCGACGCCTCCACTTCCCAGTGTCAAAAGGCCTCGCTTGCAGTCGAGTCCTCCTCTAACGAATGCAGAGAGGCGACCGCAAAAGTCGACAAACTAATTTCCGAGGCTAACCTATTTCTAGATTCATTGCAGGCTGCTGCTCAAAGAATGCTAAGACAGTAAATGATTCGGTTGCAAATCTTCAGCGTTCTCTAGCAACCGAACGAGCTAATCTTGAAGTTGCCCGAAAAGCCATTGAAGCTGCAAATGTCAATCTGCATGATAAAGTCAATGATCGCTTAACTCAACTGGAGGCAGAATTGGCAGTTGAAAATCGAGTCATGGATGAACTCGACAAGCGAACCTCTCAACTGAAAATCCAGAATCTCAAACTTCGCACTGCAACAGCTGAACTCAATGACTTGAAGTCTGAGAGGGAAGTTATTCGAGGCTCAGCTGCTGATGTTCACTCCATCTTACTTCACCTCCTTGAAGCCCATGATCCTATCATCACCATCACCACTCGCAGGCATTTGGCTGATAAACTTCGACCTGCACTGGCCATTCTTAGTCGTATTGAGGGTGTTCCGGTGCCTGGTGTCCAACCGAAACAAGGGGGAGAGAAGAAGAAGGTTAATGAAGCTTCGGTCAGTGATAGATGCAAGAAGAAGAAGAAGAAAATTGGTGAAGATGATGATACTGATGATGATATTGAAGATATTTTTAAACCAGATCCCTCTAATCCTTTTCAGAAAACAAAGGCATCTGATAAGGAACTTGAAGAAAAACTGATGAAGGAATCGATAGAGCTTGAAAAAGAGCTTAAAGAAAAAGAGCTCCTGGAAAAGAAGAAGTCCATTTTTCCTATGTGGACTCTTGATTCGCTTCAAAAGTGTGCTATCGATGAACCTTGTACATTGTGGCTTGAGCCTGTGATGTCGTTTGGGCTTGAAAACTCCAAGGATGCACAGTTTGACATGCCGATCATGCGAAAGGCATTCATCTTTCACTGCTTTAACTCAACTGTTTCTATTCCCTCTCCAGACCCGAAGGTTGATCGGGATCTTTTGGAGTTCTATCTGGAGTTTGCTCAGCCACAGCACCTGACATGGAGCTTACAGAAGATTACTACTGTCAAGGTTCTGAAGCCTTACTCAGCAGGGAAGTTTGTCAATGTGAAATTCAAAGTGACTCGAGGCTCTGAAGGCTCGGTTCATAACTTCACCCTTGCTGATCTACCGAACCTCAATCCCCACGACTGGATACTTCTCAACAACATCCTGATGTCAAATCCACAGGAGTACCAGCCGATCATTGACCATATCAAGCGAATGCTTGTATGCTACATTCACGAAGTGGCGAAAATGGACCAAGAGATCGCCGCTGCCATTCACAAGCGTCCAACGATCAAACCTTCCGGTAGAATGGGCGATGTGAATGTTATGGTCAAGGGTAGAATCGACCCACAGTCTCACACAATAATGTTTGTCAGAGACGAAAAGCAAAAATGTATCTTCGCTCTGTGTGATAAGCACTTATTCTCAACTGCTTGCTTGGAACATATCTTGGAGATTATCCACAAGTGCAATCAGAATTCTACAGCCGATAAGAAGTTGTTTACTGACATGCTACGATGGTACATTCAGTTTCGGCAAACACTTCTTGCAGTCATCCCTCGGCTGTTCAAGGTTGTCAAGACTGTGAAGCCTACTCAAAGAAATTGATCTCTCGCCTCATTCGACGCAAAGGGGGAGATTGTTGGGCTTATAGTGTTGCGTCATGGGCTCGGTCCTTAGCCCAATTTTGATTGCCGGTTTGGGCCTGTCCAACCGTGCATGTTTTCTCTAGGGTTTAGTATTTAAGCTGCATGCATGCAGTCTTTGGAAATACACGCTTTGCTTTTTATTCTTTTTGAGTATTGTAAACCCTAGCTCGCCTCTACAGTGGAAGTTCTTCATAGAGCTCTGCTGAGGCGTGACTATATTTGAATCATAAGCATATTGTTGATTCTGTTATTGTGTTTGTTTTGTTTGATCTTTATCTTTTACCTGTGAAAGATCTAATCGATCTGAGATCAATTCTCATCACCTAAGTTCACATGCAACCTACTTTGGATCTATGTTTTAACTATTGAACATATAACTTTGAATTGCAAAACAAGAACCCTAGAGAAGAGAGGCTAATTTCGAAATTAACAAACTAGGGTTTAGGAGTTACATACCTTTCAATTGTTATAGCAAACAATTGATAATCCTCTTGATCTTGATCTTGATCTTCTTGGAAGCTTAGCACCACAAATGTCATGCCTCTAATGGAATCACACCCAAGAACTAGCAAGAAGGAAACTTGGAGGAGAGAGGATGGAGAGAGTATGCAATTTCGGCTTTTGGGTTTCTTCCAAAGAAACCAGTTACCTTAAATGTGAGCCAGGAGGCTTCTTAAATAGTTGAGGTATCTAGGGTTTAGGGAAAACCCTAATTATCCTTTGGTTAGGGCCTAAGCAAAACCCAAGGGCCTTATCTGGACCCCTTGGACGAAATCTCTAGGGTTTCCCCTATGGATTTCGTCCACCTCCATCCAAGGAGGTTCTGGATCCTTTCATTCAACTATTAGTTAATTGCAAACTAGTTCCTGCACTTTATAATTAATTCTTTTAACCCCAAAATTAATTCTGATTAATTTCTGGCTAACTATTAATTAAACATAATAATTTCTAATTAATATATTAATCTATTAACATATTAATAAATCATTTATATATTAATTTATTAATCTTATAAATTAATATCTCTCCTTTCATAATTTCCTTGTCCAGTTGCTAGGTTGAGGGTAACCCAAAAGGACTGTGCTGCTATCAATTCAAGTACATACCAATTATAGTTATTGGCTTAGACACCTAATCCAACAATTTGGACATCTTCACCATCACAACCACTCACGCCATCTCCAACCTCCGTCAACCACCAACGCCTGAAAACGCATCTCCGAGAAGCACGCCAAACCCCTACATCAACACCACTGATTCTCCCTTCTCCAACATTTTTCTATATGTATCGCGATCTAGAAACCCTAACCCTATCCCCACCCCTCTTCATTTCCGCTGTCACCACCAATATCCAATTCTATCGATACTGCTAGAGCATCACGTAATCATCTCTATATCTCTCTCGATTAACTGAAGTAAGTAAAAAATCCATTTTTTTGTTTTTATTTTCTACCGTACAAGTGTTTGCTGCTTCCCAGTCGCACATGGTCGAATTCTTATCGGTAAAGATCTTGGTTTTTGTTCAGTTGTAGATTTCTTGTGCAAAAAAGTGTTATTTTGTGGTTCTTAAGGCTGTATTTCAGGTTAGTTGTTTCTTTCTTCTCAAGAAAAACGTCCTCCTTCTGTTTCTTCTTCTTCTTCTTATTTTCTTCATATCCTTCAAAGCAGCACAGGTTCTACTCTACAGTGAAAAAAGTTAAAAATCGACATGTAAGCTTAGTCTTTATTTTACTTTAGCTTATGTGGAAGGTAGCGTTTTTATGTAGTAATATACAGAGGTGGAGGTTACACTTCTCACTAATCTATTCATTTCTTCAAGTTTTGTAGATACTGAGAATTTAAGACCACTGATTTAAGTTTCTGCCAATTTGAAGTAGGATATGTTTGTTTTTTTCTTGTTTAAATGGTTGATTCAAGATTCCAGTTACATGATCATTTATTTTGGGGATGGAAATCATCACCCACCCCTTTGCCTATTTGTCTGCAAATTTGTGTTTAACCATCTATGTGTGTCGATTTGATGGATTCGGGTCTACATCTGCATACCACAATCATCAATTTTAACACACACACATACACGAAACATCAGCTTTCTCTTTATTTCTGGTCACTCAAACACCTCACCGCCATCAACAAAACAAAACTCTCTTTCTGGTAATATCTATATTCACATCAAAAGTATCAATTTTTGAAGATTTGGGTTTACGGTATGATTATGTTTATTGGGGTTCTAATCACCCGAAATACCACCGTCGTCGCCGCCTCCATATATGGTTATTTCATTGTTGTTTTTTGAAATCATATGCATATCAAGGTAAGATTTTCCTGATTTTTTTTTAATTTCAAGTGTGGAGTTTTAGGAATTTTGCATCAGCTTGAATAGTTGCGATGGCTAGGGAATTCTTTCTCTATATGTCTTGGCGCACACACACAAACCACTACTACACACCCTTTCTTTCTATGTCTAGGGTTGTGAATATCCGCAGAAGTGTTGAACAAATCTGCAATTTGTTGATTTCATTTTGCGATTTTGAACTATAATCTTCATTTTATCGGTAATCTCAAGTAGCTTCATGGATTTTAATATTTGTTTTTCGTTTTTATTACAGGTTACATGATAATTTTTTGCAGGTTACCGGCAAACCCAAGTTGCTTCCAATCATTCTGTTAATCGAGTTATTCATCTCCAGTCGGACGTCTAAGACCTAGGATGTAAGATTTTACTCTTTTGATATTGTTCAACCTTCAAAAATGAAGTTTTGTTCTTAGATTTTTTAGTTGCTAAGGGAATTGGTTCAACAATTTTTCTAGCTTTGATACATTAGGTATGCACGCCATGTGTTCGATGAAATGTTTGGGGAAGGCATCTATCATCTTTATTGTTTTGAGTCTTAAATTGACTTTAGTTTTTTATTAGTACTAATTCACCTAATGGTCAACGGTGTTGGTATTACAACAACTATTCAGCACCAGGAACCTATTGAATTATAGTTAGATATTTACTGATAATTGTAAGTTTATAAAGTTGCATTTGTGGAATTTATTTAATAGAAGCACTATCCCCATACTTCTAAATTTTTAAATGGTGATGTCTAATACTCTAATGGCAAGAAATCGTATCAATTTGATTTCAAATTTTAGGTTGGCTTTTGTAAGTGTTATATTCTCAGTAAGAACCTATATCGTCAATTTTATAGTGGTGGCACAAGTAAAGTTGGGAAGAAATCTAAGAATGCATTTTTAATATGTTTTGAAATAATTTAAAGTAAATTATTATTCAATGATAACAAAGATTTTGGTTGTAGATATGGTTGTACTAGCAGGAGATGCCATTGGTGAAATGAATGGAACCCACATGACCAGTTCAAGTGTTTTCCATCAAACAAACAAGTAATAGATATTTATTCAGTTGTGCATATCAACATATGTAATTTAAAGTATGCCCCTCAAATGTTCGTTCTAATGATACCAACATCCATTTAGAAATTTGCAGATAAGTGAAGCATTAGCAATACAGATGCAAATTGAAGTTCAAAGGAGGCTGCATGAACAAATTGAGGTACAAAAAACATAGAAATGTTTATGGTTATATTTTTTATATTATTTTAATCTTAAATAGGTACAGAGACACTTACAGCTTTGAATATAAGTACGAGGGAAATACTTACAATCAGTTGTTGAAAAAGCACAAGAGACCATTGGAAGCCAAAACTTAGGCACAGTTGGACTAGAGTTTACAAAAGTTTAACTATCAGAATTGGTCTCAAAAGTATCTACTCAGAGCACAAATGTTTGGTTAGAAGAGAGAAGCATGGAGTAATCAGAGCACAGATATTTGGTCAGCTAAGCAGTGGCCTTGAATTTGCCCCACTTTGTTATCTTCCTGGTTGGTCTACAAGGTGTTGGGAAGACATCACTTACTGAAAAATTAGCTTTGTACCTCAAGGTATACTTTTCTTCTATATATTCTATCAAAATATAGTTTCTTACTCAGTTTTCCATTAGAGACTAAGACACCATTTTCCAGCTAGATTAAGAATTCTTAAGAAACCATGATCCAAATCTCTTCAGTTATACTCCAGATCTTATAACTCTTGTATTTTTCTTATTCTACATTAAAAAAAGTATCGTATATAGAAAAATCCCAAAAAGTTTCCACATATTGGTTGTGAGATCTGTTCGGTTGGCAGGGATGCCAAGTGTGGCCTTTACCCTACAAAACTTGGAAGACATGATCTTTGTAGGTCAACTTTTAGCAAAATCTCAAGAACAACGGTTAAAAATGATGAAGTTTTTCCAAACATCAGATGGTCTTTTTGAAGTAGAATACACATATATGTCATTTTTACCGAATATTTCTCTAAATGTCTGTTCAAAAGCAAAGAATGAAACAAATCAAGTTTGTCCTCCTTCTTGCATAGTTTTTAGTATTTGTATTTTTTTAGAGTTTAATCGATGTTTCTTATTTAATTTGGTATTATTTTAAGTTGAGTAAAAATACAAACACACTTTCTAAAAAGAGAAAGGCGTTCTCACATGCCACGTTTTGTTCTATTTTTGATAACTTCCTATTGTAGGGGACATTATTTGGTCTGAAGAAGCAGCAATAAGGTGAAAAGGAGGGATGAGGCAGTGACATCAATTGAAATCTATGAGATGGGTCAGGTAATCTAGGTTTTTCATGGTATTTGGTATTTGATTTTAATTTATAATTGATAGTAGAGGGGAAATTTCAAATCTAAGTTTTTTACCTTTTTGCCCCCAATAGAAAGTTAATAATTAGAAAAGATGAAAATGATTACCACAGAGTAGCAAATTGGCAAGGAGCAGTGGTTGAGATTATAGCTAAGATTATACTTAAGACATATGCTAATTTTGGGTGACATACAAAAGCAAATTGTGATGTAGGGCTGTGTTCATAGATGTGAATGAGAATGGATATGACTAATGGTATTTTGCTGGACATGATCTCCAATAATTTGATTCACTTTATCCAAATCTGCTAAAATCATGTAATGTTCTTTTTTATGTCAAAATGTATTATTCTTTATTTGTTTCTAATATAGACGATATTGGAGTGACGAAAATAAATAAATATTGTGTGTATTTGTATTTTATTTATTACCGTCTTTCTATACCATTATAATCATTTAGTCGTATTTCTAATAATGTGATGGACCATTCAAATGAAAATTCGATATAAGATTGATTAAATGGGTAAATTACAAGTTATTTTCAATGGTTCTGTTATTCATTACATCCATTTCTTAAAAAAAAATGAAAGTTCAACAAATAATAAGTAATTTTGAATTAAATGTGTCAAGTTATTTACGTTAAGTTTTAAATTTGAAATTATAATAACAGATAGTTAAATCTTATAAACTTTTTCTTAGAATGATTATACATGATATATGGTAGTGGTAGGTGTTATTCATGATATATTAATTTAAGTTACTATTAGTAGATTATAAAAGTATATCACGAGATGATAAATAGCTGATTTATTTACATAACAATTGTTAAATACTCGAATCAAATGGCTTAATTACAACATGGGTTCGAGCAAAATAAATTACAAGTTCAATTCATTTAACTAATCTTGCTCAAAATCTTTTACAACATGGTCTATATTTCGCTGCATTGCGCGGTTTCGAATAAAAGAACGAAACTCGCAAACCTATGCGACAACAGACTTGCAAGTCGATGTATTGGTTGTACGTCTGAATACGACATGTTTTCACAGGAACTGTTCACTTAAAGAAATTTATGTGTCGAAAATAACCTTTTCATCGTCGCCTTTTTGCGCATGTACGCATATACTAGAAACGTACTTTCAAATACTACATGTTGGTTACGGTGTTCAATTCGAACGAACAACTAAAATCCAATGTCATACAATTATTTACATACATTAATGATATATTTAAATGGTGAATGATATTTATAATTCATTTTGTGTTCCTTAGAATCAAATAAATTATCATGAAATATACATCAAATGCGGTGTATAAAGAAAAGTTGCATAATTAATAATGCACAAGCAACCACGTGTTCGTGTATATTTATAAACAATCCCGGTTTTTCATTTTTAAGTCTTACTAATTTCATTTATGCTAGCGTGTCTATTGATAATTGTTTAGATGTATTAAACTATCTGCGCAAAATAATTAATCGCCTCTAAAACTAATTTCTGAAAGCAATTATTCGCACCCGTCGCTTGGCACGGGTAACGGCTAGTATATATATATATATATATATATATATATATATATATATTAGATTTGTTTAAATGGTTTGGATTTCATTCTACTTTAATGGCTAGTTATAAAACACGCGGGCATAAGAAACAATCGATATATTCAAGTTAGTTTGAAGTGGATAAAAGTTTGACAAATTTAGTCAAAGAATTATGGATATTTATTGCTATTTACAGTTTGCTTCGTGCCAAAGAATACGTCGTACATACGTGTCAAAATTTTGAGATACGTGTTAACGACGATGCATATTAATATATAAGACATTCATGAATAAATTCAGTATAAATAGCCACCTTTTATGAAGTTTAAATCACACATCCATATCAAGGGAATAGAAGGATTGTGGAACGCAATTTAAGATAATATTTCAAGAGATTGAGGAATGACGTTAGGAACTACTTGGAAGTGAGATATACATTCGTCAAATCATGTGAGTACATAGTTACTTTCATCTTAGACATAAATATGAAGTATTTAATATAAATTACGTACTGTGTGTGCATATTATCTGTATACTTGCTATCTATGCTGGATGAAGAATTTTATACATGTTTTAAATTATTTAAACTGTATATGTATCTTTATCTACAAATATATTGGGTATAACATGGGTAGATAGTTGATGTGTGATGAAATAAAATGATGAGAGGTCTCGATGTTATTGTGATCCAGCCATCTAGCGGAGTATGGATGATGACCACAGACTTTTCTAGATAGTCCTGTGGAACGCTGGCAGGCTCGCAACCTGTAGGTGTTAATGAGCGTGGGTGTTCATTTGCTGTACTACATCCCCCACATGGTTGCCTTATTTGACATAAATTGCTGGGAAACCCCCAAAGCAGTGTTGTTGCCCCGATGAAAATCCTTAGACTAGGTCCCTTGTGATAGTTGTTTTAGGTACGTAAAGTGAGGATAACGGGAATGGGTAATCGGGTTATTGTTGTTTGATGAAATTAATAAATTTATTTATTGTGGGTTGAAAACCCTATATGCTCACCAGGCTCCCAAGTCTGACCCACTCAGTTTTCTTTGGATTACAGGTAGTGGCGCGAGAGCATAAGTTGAACGACTTATCAAGATATTTTGATTATAGGCCTGTAGTGTATATAACTGTTGTAAGGCTTATAATGTGTCGTTTATGCTTTTGGTCTGTATCGGAACATGACATCCCGAGTTTTGTTATATAATGAAAATACATTTCTTTAATAAATGCTTTGGTAAATCTTATTTTATCATATTTCGTTTTGGGAACAAATTCCGCAACTCTTCTAATCAAAGGATTACTCTGAAATTATTTTAAAAGCATAAATTAAACCGGTCTTTTCTGGCCGTGAATTTGGGGATGTTAACGTGGAATCAGAAATCGAGTTTCCTTTCACACTTTGGGTCTCCCCCACTTGGGTTTGAACCCTCGCTTTCCTTCTTCACATAACCAATCAAAACCTAGGTTGGCTTGGTCTCTATGATTGGTGTTTTTCTTTCTGCTTGAAAGAAACTCCTGATTGTCACCATGGCAGATGAGGGTCGTAATATTAGCAGCAACGACGGTTGCTGAAATTAATGTTTCTCTTCCTCCTTTCTAATATGATTAACCTTGTCGTGCTTCACTTGATTATAATTAAGGTAATTAGATACTGAAGTACTACTAACTTCCTCATCTGTATCCCTTATATAAAAATCACCATTGTTGCGATTTTCCCAACGAGTATCAGACTTTTGGACTTCTGCTGGCGGTGCTCATTTCGCACTCGTATCTTAATTTTCTATTGGACCTTCGGTCCATATCTTTGAGTTATAAATTCAATATTAATTTGAGACTCTTGCTCCTTCTCGAATTTAGCTAAAGACTAAGCCTAAGATGAGTTCTATACTCCAGCTACAGTAACATGCCGAATGGTCATATTCTAATGACCTTCTATTGTGTGGTGCATGCAATGCACGTTGAAATGGACTCTTGTCTCTGAAATTCCTACTACTGAGAATAACTTCCTTCATTTTCTAATGTGACCCAACCACAATATAGAAAGTAGTACTTCTATCTACCGGTTGCTTGGTCTTAACGAAGGCTTCAATCTTTTTGTCGATTGCCTTGATATCTTCCTCCGATCTATCGAACAGGTTTGGTTAGTATATGGACATGGTCCTCAGAACCAATTGACTTACTTCACAGATTTAAACTATTTGGACTCAGTTCTTCATGACCATCATGTTCGGAATGAAAATTGTCTTCTTAGTAATTACCGAAACAAAGGTAATGAGAGAAATGAACAAACTTGACTCAGATACTAGTTTCTCGGTAACCTTGCGACTCGTCCTAATCCAAGTGTGAGTCCTATGCTTTCGGTATTATAGAGCTCTACTACCTTTTACACTTATTCATACTCGTCCCAAGAATTGTTTCATAGTTCTCCAAGTCACCATACGAGAACGAAATCATGTAGCAATTGAACACATTGGGTACTATAACATAATTAGAGATTTTTTATAACTTCTGAAATGGTTACAATCATATTCAAAGTTTATTATACTTTATGACTCATATATCAGGCTACATACTAAAATACTATCTAATTTGAAAGACCACTCTATGTCTTGAATTTCCTGGATAAGCAGCTTCCTTCTATTGACTCCCTGAAGCAATGTATGCTTCCTCTCTTACAGTGCTGAGAGTCATCTAAAATGCTCGTGTAGCTACCTTCCTGCTTGGGCGGTCCTTCATCACATGCCCTTCTTTCCTACATTTGAAACATATATTCTCAAAATGTATGCATTCATTAGCATAGTGCCCAGTCATTCCGCACTCATAACAGACTATATCCCTTTTGCATTGACCAAAGTGCTTCTTTATGCATTCTTTACACCAGTTCGCCCGATTATTTTCTCCATGTTTCTTGCCACTGGGGCTAGGTTCAGATGACCTATTCTTTTTATTAGATGTCAAGGATTCTTCAATCTTCCTCTTCCCTCTAACTTATGCATTGTCATTTATTATCCCTTTCACTACATCTTCCAAGGATTTGGCAACTCAGATGGCTACTTCCAAAGGTGTTGCTAGTTTTACCATTGGAACGAAATCTGTTGGTAGTCCATTAGAGAATTTCTCTATCTTGGAGAGTTCTTTAGGAGTTAGGTTTGGAACCAACTCCCTTAGCGAATTTCTAGAAGGTCTCTGTCCAAGAGGTATTCTCTTTTTAACTGTACAAGGACGTCCTCCCATGAAATCTTCCTTTGTTCTCCTTTTGGCATGGTTTTAGCCAATCTTTTCCACCAACTCAATCATTCATTCTTTAGTTGTCTGGCTACAAAGATAGTTTTTCGTTTGTTTCTATAGTCGTAGCTTGTAAACACCATTTCCATTTCACGGATCCATTTAACACAGGTTTGATAACCGGTGTACTGACTTCTCTCCTGTCTTCTTGGAGTAGTTGTCTGGTTTCTTCTACTAACATTGCCCAAATCATAGCTTCAACTCCCGCCATTGTGACAGGTTCAACTATTGGTACCACTGTAGGTGCCTGCTCGATCACACGAGGCTCAGGCTGTCGGTTTCCATTATCATTCCCCAATCCGCTACGTGTTCTCATTATGACGTTCTATACACCAAAGTAGGCATTCAGTGTATCGAGAGAAGAGTTTATTAAGATAGAGAAGGTTTTATTATTTTTTAGACGTATAGATCCTCCTTATTTCCCCGAAAAGTTTCATGCCAGTTCTAATACAATAAGTATTGTTTAGAAGCCTAAACCCATAAAATTTCCTTTCTTTCTTGACAAGGTCGGCAATAGACCTTAATTTCTATTAATAGCAATCTAGCTAAGCACCTAAGGCATGTTATGTCATATATCATTTAGCATATAAGGCATCTCTTCCTAATGTATGCAAGGGAATATTATAGCAAGTAAGGTATTCACCCTAATTTATGCTATATAATGATTTCTTATTTAGCACATAATGTTATTTAAGGCATCTACCCTAAATTATTCTAGTGTGTGTGTCTATTTATCTATACAACCTAAGATGTTCTAGACACCTATCTCACCATCATCGCTTAGCATTCTAAGTCTAAGTCTTGAAATAAATCCCTATTCCTAGTTTGCTTAAACTAATGCTCTGATACCAACTGTGACATCTTCTAATTTTCAGAACCAATTAAAACTTTTTTTGTACGCTTTCAATTTCATTTTGTCATGGTTGCGGAAAATCCCAGTATATTTCAAACATTTTGAGTAGAAGTGATTGTCTCAATTTAATAAAACCCTAATGATGTCATACTTAATACAAATACATAAGTTATAGCGTAGAGACCTAATGGTCCTGAACTCTATTGCAACACGTATCTAAATCACTCAACATCCTAATCAAGTTCCAGTAGCTTAATCTTAATACATGTGATTCATACAAACTATGTGGGTCTGGTTTAGGGAAACCTGGTGAGATGCATAGGGATTTCAATCACATAATAAATTTATGAAAATATTCCTTAATTATTAGACTTGCAAAAACAATTATTACAAAACAATATAGATATACATCAACTTAAATATCTATAAATCCTTTTATCCAAACATAACCATCCCTAGTCGATCCTCCCAGATCCTTTTCCACGATTATCAGGGAGAGAGTTGTGTCCTCGATGAACCATTTATGGTAAGGGTTTGACTATACAGCTAAGGGCTTCCTTGGTCGGTGTAATTAATAAGGTGCCCGAGCCTTCAGAGCAATTTGATTAATAGGGTATTTCCTTTCATCTACGTCTATAGGTTATGAGCCTACACTAGAAACGTAATTCACAAGACCCCCTAGAATGGTCAATTGTTTTCATACTACTCTAGGGGATGACCAGACATACCATTAATAGTTTCCTGATTGGGACCCATCATTTCTGGTCATCCAAAGATGGAATATTGATATGTACTCTGGTACAGAGCTACCATACATCGAAACCTGAAAGTATCATGGAATAGGACTCTACTCTCCGCTCCTAAGTTACACATTCTCCGAATTAGATTACCCATTATCAAACTTAATTAAAATGAGCATCATTTATTGGTCTTACTTCCCTAATAGGCAAGACTACCAGACTTATAAACTTTTCTCAAAATACCAACTCTAATTTAGGCAATCATGTCCTAATATTAACATAGAGTATTTGGTATTAACCTTTCCTTTATATATCTTAGTAATCATACTTCGATTATTTATTATCATGTAATCATATTATCTATATACTATAACACATATAGAACCATATCTGGTTCGCACCTTGTATATAAACACACACACACACACACACACACACACACACACACACATATATATATATATATATATATATATATATATATATATATATATATATATATATTCCAAACATATATTCCAGGCAATAAGAATATAGTTTAGATATAAACTTTTTAACTTATATTTAATACTTTAATTATTACTTGTATTAAAATCATATTCTTGAAAGGGACTATGCACTAACCTGATAAACTGGCTAACTGACGATTTCGGCAGCGCTTCCCTTCACACTTCAAAAGAAACCTAGACATATAAATCACTTCGATGGGATTATATCCACACGTAGCTATCAATGAGATGTACAACTTTCATTGAGACTATCGGCTAATTTTGACTTTATTTTTAAAGTTATATTTTTAACAGTCCTAGACTGTTAAAGTCCGTTAAAAATTCATAGCTCTCTCTTCCGACGTTCGTTCTCGACTATCTTTATATTGTCAGGTTTCTATTAACGAGATCTTTGATTCTCATGTAGATTGTTTCCCCTACCAATCAACCAATATAAAAGTCGATATCAGTGTTGCACACTGTTACGCTGGAACTTAGAAAAAGCACAAGTTCCTATTACAAAGTCAAATTTGGACGTTCTTTATAGGCACGCTCTTAGTTTAACGACTGCTACGACTTTCATTGAGATTATATAGTCTAAAAACTATTTATGATACACTGACTGATCGTGAAAACTTCGAAAGTCCATGACTTCTGAATACGAAATCGGATTTGAGTGTATTTTTTATGTACGGGATTCATATCAAAACTCCAAAAATTTATGTCAAGATTATTTGTCCTAGATAATCTTCTATCAAGATTTCTATTTCATAGTTTACTGATAAATTACCAAAATGGTTTTATAATACGTAGTCTGCAACGAGCACGACCAATGAGATTCCTAATTGAGGATTTAAATTACGATTATTGTTTATTTTGACTAGCCCGAAGATGTTGGCATTACAGCAACTTAGGTTGCACAAGGCATAAACTAGGCATATCAAAACCCTAATTCTTCAGTTTTAAGCCATATTTAAGGTCTCTAACTTCTGGGAAACCCTCTCATTACCAGCCTCCATCATCTAAGACTATTTTTTGAGAGACCCTAGCCTCCTCTTACTAGTTTTTGAGCCTTGACATCTTTTATGAGTTTATTTATCCATTTGAAGGTGGAATCTTGAAGAGCAAGGTGGTGGCAAAGTGTATTGAAGAAGGTTTCAAGTATAGATCCAGCAAGGTTACATCATTCCTGGACCATTTTGAGTAAAAAACTTTTATTTTTGCTCGTTGATTTCTTAGATCTAGTTATTTGTCATAGTTGCCACATTTTCGTCCTTTGAGCTTGTTTTTGGGATTTGAGGCAACTCCAACACCTTTTCAGTTATATGGAACACTCTTGGGACTTATTGGGCTTGGAAATTTGTGACTTGGTGCTTGTTCATTAAGCCATGCAAGTTGTGTTAATATTTTTGGTGATTTTAGTGCATAAAGTTCAGATCCTGAAAGTTTGTGTCCTTGTTATGGTTAAACATGGAAACTTTATCCATCTAGACATCATATTGATTCAGATCTAAAGTTTGGAGACTTAGACTTAATGGATTAAGTTGAGAAAGATGGAATTTTGGCCCCGTTGACACTTAACGACTTGATCTTGGTTGCTTGGACCATCCTAATGGACGAAGTTGGAAACTTTATCCATTATGGAGCTATTTAGGAACCAGAACTGAGAATTGGATGGTTAACATTCTATATTAAGCAATTAATGGGAAGTTGGGTTTCAACATGAGTATGCAAGGCGTACATATGGGTACGCAACACATAGCTCTGTGTTGTCCCATAAAAGCTAAGCAATACTCTACGCAAGGCATAGATCTGGAATACAAAGGACATACTCGGTGTGACTGTAACACCTGGATCCCTTGGTAATTCAAATTCCAAATATTTCTTAAGCATTCTAACGTTGCCACAGCATGGGAAGGCACCACGACGTGGCGTTTCAAGGGAATAACACCAGTTCATTTAAGGTCGCCATGGCATGGCAATATATGGCCACATCATGGTAGTTGGAAAATGACAAAACCCTATTTTTGGGTTTTCCTCCCTATTTAAAGAATTGAGGAGGCTATGGTTTCCTCACCCTCAGCCTCCATCAGCCTCTCTGAGATTTGAGAAGACCCGAATACCCTCCTCCTTTGTTAAACCTTGTTTTAGTGTTCTTTGAAGCCTTGGAAGGAAGAAAGAAGAAGAAGAAGAGAGATAATTTCCAGGAAGCAATTCTTCTCATCTACCTTGATCACAATTCTGGAATCTTGTAAGTCTTCAAAATCGAATATTTATGATTTATATGGCTAGATCTAGCTATTTTGTCCCCATGTCTTCACTATGCAAGGAATTGGAAGGTTGGATCTCATAAAGTTGGCAAATTTATGAATCCATGTGATCATTCCTATATCATATGTTCCAGATATGAAGATCTTGATAGTTTTTTGTCCCATGTGTAAGTTTCAACCTTTATTTCCATGATTTTGAACTAAAATGTGAGGGACATGCATTAGACATGCATGTCCGTAAAGTTGCGATTTTTAAGGCTTCTTGGGAGTAAGAAACTCCTCTGGAAACTTTGGTTGAGAAACTCTAAAGGGTAGGTGCTTAATAGGTGTATTGATGCATATCGACATCTTTAAGTATCTAGGGTTTAGAATCTTGACTTGTTGGGGTTTTTTGATGGATGAAGTTGGAAACTTTATCCATCCAAATTATGAGAAGGACAAGAACTGAGCTTTGGTGCTCCTGATGTCATGGGAAAATGACTTAATGGATTAAGCTGTCCAGACAAGTCCCCACGGCATGGACTGAGTTTGCCACGACGTGGATACGATGGGGCAACCCATCTACTTTGTCGTTTACTAGCCACGCTGAGGCCATGGGTGGCCACGACGTGGCGACCAGATGGAGTGGACTTTGACATTGACTTTTCAACGTTAACTTTGACCAAGTTTGACTTTTGGTCATTTGGGGTATTTTGATTATTAGCTTGAAACTTGAGTCCTTGTTTATTGTCTAGGTGACCAACAGAGACAACAACTGAAGAAGAGATCTGTACAGGATGTTGCTATGATGTAGTTATTTGTAGATCTTTATGATTATCTATGCTATAATATAATTTATTTGTTGCATATGTCGACATAGTGCGGTATGGGTTGAGGCTTTACGGCTATGTGCGTAAGCCAACAGAACGGGGCATTCCAGTTCGATAACTAATTGGGCTGAGGCAATCTAGTCCGATGATTGTGGGTCGGGGGTAATCCAACCCGATGGCTGTAAAACCTAGGGTAATCCAGTCCGGTGACTGTTGACCCGACATACATGTTTGTATGTGTTATGTTACGTAGGGTATTTTGGGGGAAATCACTAAGCTTGCACTTACAGTTTAAGTGTTATGTTTCATGTACTTCTGATGATCGGGCCAAGGCAAAGGCGTGATCGTATACATCCTTCGGCGATATGTTTTGGAGATTTTCTGATACTTTGATTATGAGGTATTTGTATTTGATACTTGGTTTATGACTTGGGTTTTGATTGGATACAATGATTTTATTTAAATTGAAAAATTAAAAATTTTATTGTGATTTTGGGATGTTAAAAGTTAGTATCAGAGCCCTGGTTTGAGCAAATTGGGTGAGCATTCATGTGAATCCAGAATCAAACTATGGATCTGTAAAATCTTTTAAAAATTTTTCAAATTTCTTTTCAAGGGTAACTAATGAAGGATGAGATGTGTACGATCAGCCGGAGCAAGAAAGTATGCTCAAAGATATCCACACTGTTATTTGTTTATGATGATTATGATAGAATAGCATTCTAGTTTTAGGCTAAGGATCCTCAAGAATTGCATGATATAATTACATGATATGTGATGGTTGATAGCCTATGAGAGTCTCTTGTATGGAATTGACATCATTACTGTATTTTCTTAGTGTTTGCATCATAGTTGTACATAACTAAGATTTTATAACCTGAAAATGTTCGATTTAGCCTTATTTCCTGTTCCTTGACTGGTTGTGGGCTTACGGTAGAATCAAGCATTTGATTGTGGAATCCAACGTTATGTATGATTAGCATGCATGAGTGGTTACAAAGTTGGTGGAAGTTTCATGAGTGAGTGTGGTTGACATACGCCAGCTTGAGGAGCGATTAGTTACGCTTAAGAGAGTGAGTATAGGATGTATGTGTATCCGAGTTGTTAAGCTTTACGATCGGATGGCTCGTGACAACACCTTGAGACAAATACGGGTAGATGTTGAAGGTAGTATGGGCCCGTACGACTGAAAACATAGGACTTGTGTGCGTAGAAAGGAAGACATGAACTACGAGGGTGTAGTCTTTCTGTAATAATTGAAATAGCATAAATTATGGCATTTCTGATATATTTTGGTTCATTTTCAGTATGGTGTACACGAGAGGTTCTAGATCAAGAGTTGGCGGCCCGAAGAGGACAAGATTGTCAGATGATGACATTCACGAGTTGATCGCCACAGAGGTGGTTGCTGCTATCCGGGGTGCCATCCTCGAGGTTTTTGGGTCTATCAAGACCACGATGATTGAGATGTTTGATGAGTGGTACGCCGATGTGTGTGAGGTTGTTGTTGTTGCAGCCACCGTATAAGTTGTTGTTGTAGGGGTTCATGGGAGAGGTTCATTCTAGTAGCGGGACTTCAACAACATGTAGCCCCTAGAATTCGATGGGGTCAAGGACCCGATTGTGGCCGTGATATGGATTTCTGATGTGGAGGATTGTTTCTTCACATGTTCCTGTCCAGAGGATTGGAAGGTCAGGTGCGTCCTGAACCTTCTTCGACTGGGCACGAAGGACTGGTGGAACCTGGTGATCGATTCCTATACTCCTAAGCAGGCGATTGATGTAACCTGGGATCAGTTATCGAAGATGTTTCGTACGAGTTATATTCCCTTGGTGGAGAGAGAGAGAGAAAGAGAGAGAGGTTGGCTCAGGAGTATTTGTTGTTGAGACAGACGACAGATTCTGTGACAGAGATCACCTAGATGTTTACTAAGAGGGCTCTTTTCTGCCGTGAGTATTCTGCCTTGGAGTAGACCCAGATGGCGTGGTACTTGAGCATGCTCAAGATTGAGATTTGGAAGTTTGTGTCTACCTAGCGATATAGTACCCTCTCCAAACTTCATGATGTCACGTGGAGACAGGAGATTGATATTGAGACTCAGACGAGGGAGGAAAGGCAGGCTCCGGTTCAGCCAAAGCATGCAGCAAAGCGGTTCAAGCCCGCTGATTCGCGATCTGGGGGACATAGGGGCTACACTTGTGGCAAGTGCGACAAGGTTCATGATACTGTTTGTTGATCTTCTTCTGGGTGCCATGAATGTGGCCGGTAGGTCCATATTGCTAGGGATTATCATATGCAGGCCTCGTTAGCGAGCAACAGGATTTGTTACGATTGTGAGCATGTTGGACATATGAAGGCCAACTATCCTTTGCTAACTGCCAGACCAGTACAGGCACCGTTCCTGGCTACTTTGAGGATCATGGATGGATACCAGGGTAGGACAGAGCCCCTGATGGCTCGAGGTCATGCTTTCTAGGTCACGGTAGAGGAGGCCAGGGTGGCGCCGGACGTCGTTATTGGTATGTTTTCATTTATGATTCTGTGAAGTTACTTTTTTATATGCTTATGATTATATTTATGTTAGGTACCTTCTTAGCGAACTCCTTTCCTACTCTTGTGCTTTTTGACTCGGGTGTTAGTCGGTCCTTTGTGTCTCAGTCGTTCGATAGGACTTTTGATATGTATCTGGGAGAGCTGGAGTGCCCGTTGCTAGTTTCAATCGCCAACGAACACGAGGTTTCTACATGGGCGTTTTTCTGGATTATATCTTGGAGATTTTCAAGGTGTCTTACCCGATCGATTTGATCCCTATCCCTATAGGGGATGTATGCGTGATAGTAAGGATGGACTGGTTGAGCATGTTTTATGCCATGATAGATTATGAGTGGCAGCGGGTGGTGGTTTGAACCCCAAGTGGGGGAGAACTGACTATTTATGGCGAGGGTACCATTGTTGGTTCTACTTTTTGTTCAGCCACCATGGCTCCGCAGTATCTTCAGCAAGGACGTTTGGTATACCTTGCTTATGTGATTGACACTCTGGTAGAGAAGGGAGTTTCGGTTTCGGATGTGCCTGTGGTCAGAGAGTTCCCAGATGTATTCCTGGAGGAATTACCCGGCGTGCCTCCCGCGAGGCAAGTGGAGTTCGGTACCAATTAGCGCCACCAGAGATGCCTGAGCTGTCCTCTCAGATTAAGGAGCTGTTGGGCAATCAGTTTATCAGACCGAGCAGCTCGCCTTGGGGAGCATCGATCTGATTTGTGAAGAAGAAGAATGGGTCTCACCGCATGTGTATTGATTATCGGGAATTGAACAAGTTGACGGTGAAGAACCGTTTCCCACATCCACGGATTGATGATCTCTTCGATCAGCTGTAGGGTGCATCTTGGTTCTCCAAGATTAATTTGGGGTCAAGGTATCATTAGATGAGAGTTAGAGAGGAGGACCTGGAGAAGACAACGTTCCAAACTCGTTATGGTCATTACAAGCTTGTGGTGATATCATTTGGGCTCACCAATGCACCGGCTGCATTTATGGATATGATAAATCGAGTATGTAGGATGATGCTCGATCGTTTGGTCATTGCTTTTATCGATGATATCCTTGTCTATTCCAAGACCAGGGAGCAGCATGAGGAGTATCTTTGAGAGTTGTTGGGAGTTTTGAGGAATGAGAGGCTTTATGCCAAGTTCTCGAAGTGTGAGTTTTGGTTAGAGGAGATTTAGTTCTTGGGACACCTCATTAAACATAATGACATTCTGGTCGACCCGGCCAAGATTAAGGTTGTCATGCAGTGGGAGGTCCCGAAGTCTTCTTTGGAGATTAGGAGCTTTCTGGGTCTAGCAGGGTATTATCGGAGGTTCATTCAAGATTTCTCCAAAGTTGTTGTACCTCTCACTCGCTTGACGAGGAAGGTCGTGGATTTTCTTTGGGGGGCTGAGCAACAGGTTATGTTCGATACTTTGAGATAGAAATTATGCGACGCCTCAGTGTTGACTCTCCCGGAGGATGTGGGGGATTGTGTTGTTTATTATGATGCTTCTATCATCGGTTTGGGGGCAGTACCTATGCAGCAAGGGATGGTTATTGTGTATGCTTCTAGGCAGCTGAAGTCGCATGAGGTTCAGTATCTGACGAATGATTTGGAGTTGGGGGCGGTGGTGTTTGTCCCCAAGATTTGGCAACATTATCTTTATGGGGTCGGGTTTACCATCTACGCAAATCACAAGAGTTTGAGATATCTCATGGATCAACCGAATATGAATATGAGGCTGCGTAGGTAGCATGATGTGGTCATAGATTATGACTGTGATATTCATTATCACCCAGGAAAAGAGAATGTGGTCGTTGATGCTTTGAGCTGCAAGTCGGCTAGTTCTTTTGATAGGGGCTTATGTATGAAGATTTCTATCGATTCTCTGCTTTTGGAATTGATCAGGGAGGCTCTGGAGGAAGGCGTCAATAAGTAAAATTGGGAACAGGGGAGAATCAGGGGTGAGATTGGCAGGTTTTCGACTGATAGTCGCGGATTGCTAACTCGGTGCGGTTGGGTTTTGGTACCAGATTTTGGCAGGGTCAAGCAGACTGTGATGAAAGAGCCATATAAGTCCAGACTTTTGATACACCCAATATCCAACAAGGTGTACCGAGATTTGAGACTTAGCTACTTGTGTTCGTGCATACAGAGGGAGATAGTATGGTATGTTGAGAGGTGCTTGACCTGTCGGATGGTCAAGGCCAAGCACCAGAGACCACACGGCAAGCTTCAGCCTTTGGAGATTACCATGTGGAAATGGGAACATATCACCATGGATTTCATCACCAAGTTACCTCGTACGACTAAGGGATTTGATCCAATATGGGTTATTGTAGATCGCCTGACCAAGAGTGCCCACTTTCTAGCTATTCAGGGGAGCTCCTCGGCCGAGAAATTGGTCGATGTGTATGTGTTCGAGATTGTCGCTCGACTTGGTGTTCCAGTTTCCATTGTATCTGATTGAGATGTTCGGTTCACTTCTCAATTTTGGCAGAGGTTCCACGAGGAACTGGGGACGATATGTCACTTTAGCACAGCTTACAATCCGTAGACTGACGGCCAGAGCAAGCGGACCATCCAGACCACCGAGGATATGTTGATAGCCTATGTTATAGATTCCGGTGGAATTTAGGACTCCTACCTTCCTCTAGCTCAGTTTTTTTACAACAACAACTATCACTCCAGTATTAGTGGGCCGCCATTTGAGCTTCTTTATGGGATGAAGTGCCATACCCCAGTCTGTTGGGGGGATTCGATCACAGGATCATGGGAAAGACCGAGGTAGTCCTTCAGACGACAAAGCTTATTCAGCAGATCAGGCAAAGGTTACAGACAACTTAGAGTCGGAAAAAGAGTTATGCTGACAGACATCGATCTGAGTTGGAGTTACAGGTTGGCGATATGGTTTTACTGAACGTATGAGCACTACCCTGAGTTATTCGTATCATCGGACTTCGAGGATGATGTCTTATTCAAGTGGGGGAGAATTGTAATAGTTGGATCCAGAGGTAATGTGAATTCCAAACATTTCTTAAGAATTCTAAGGTTGCAATGGCGTGGGGAAGGAACCACAACGTGTTTCTTTAAGGGAAAAATGCAGGTTCATTTAAGGCCGCCATGGTGTGGCAATATATGGCCATGGCGTGGCAGCTCGCAAATAACAAAACCCTATTTCCGGGTTTTGCTCCCTATTTAAGGAATGAGGAGGCTAGGGTTTGGTCACCCTTAGCCTCCATCAGCCTCTCTGAGATTTGTGAAGACCCTAATCCCCTTCTCGTTTGTTAAACCTTGTTTTAATGTTCTTTGAAGCCTTGGAAGGAAGAAAGAAGAAGAATGGAGCTAAGTTCTGTAAGGGTCGAAGACCTGTTGTAATATGTCGAAGACTTAATGTTATTTTACAAGGCATTTTGTAATGAAGCTTAGTTGTTTAGTCCTTGTAATTTTTTATGCGCTTTCATGTTTCCTATAAATAGGGACATTACTTAGAGATACAAGAGAATCGGTGTATGAACTTGTAAACATTCTCTCTGTAAGAATTGAAAGCATAATAGAGTTGAAACCAGATTATATTTACATCTCGTGTTCATACTACATTCGTTTTACTCTGATTTGTTCTTACTTGATTCATCACTTCATCAATTGGTATCAGAGCAGGAATCATAATCTGCGATCTGATTTTCACTCTGATTCAAAAGGTTTTTGAATCAAATTTCTGATTCAAAAAGTTTCCGCACCTTTTGAAGTGAAAAAGTGTTCTAGATCTTCAGTTGCGATTCGATTCTGCAACTGATTTGTTGAATCGAGTGTTCTATTTGTTATCTCAGTTCAATTCAGCAATTTGATTTCAAATTCTCTTTGATTTCTCAAAAATTCTCAAAAATTTTCATCCGTACATCAATGGCGAACTTCAATCTCAACTCGATGACTTCATTCTCTCATTTGCTAGAATCTTCAACTAAGATTCCTATGCTTATTCCTGAATACTATGATCAGTGGGCTGATCGTATGCAAGATTACTTGAATGGACTCGATGAAGAGCTCTGGTCATGTATCTCTGGGAATATTAATCCTCCGACAAATGTTCAACCAATTGGATCATCGTCTGGAACTTCAAGTGTTGGTGATCAATCTGATCGATTGAAGAAACTTGAGAAAAGATGCATAAGAGAGTTACGCGGTACATTACTTCCAGTTGTATATAACTATGTTAGGAGTTGTACAACTGCAAAAGATATCTGGAATAATCTCAAAGACAAGTTTCAGGGAAGTGAGAAGACCAAAATAAATTCAGTTAAGCAATGTTTGATTGAATTGAAGGAATTCAAGAAAAAAGATGGTGAAACGATTGAATGCTATTATGATAGCCTGAATGAGTTGATTTACGAATGCAATCGTTATGGAATCACGAGGACTGCTATGGAATTCAATCTCATCTTCGTTATGGGACTCCGTAAAGAATGGAGGAGTGTTCGCATGATGGTGAAAAAACAACAGAGTTTCGACACATCTTCTTTAAATGATTTTTACAATCAACTGAAAACTCACGAAATTGAAGTGAACGAAATAGCAGAAGATTCGAAGCTTAGTCTGGGAGGTCCATTAGCACTTGTCTCTAAAGACAAGTTTATCATGAATTTGGATGATGAGGCAGTAGCTTTTTACTCAAACAACAGAGTCAAAAAGTTTTTCAAGAAACCATTCGTTCCAAAAGTGAAGCAAAGTGAGGGAAAAGGTAGTTTCGTGAACAAGGCTGCTGGAGAGGAGAAGAAGAAAATTGAGAAGAATGATGGGAAGGTTATTGAGGAAAAGAAATTGAAAGGAGATTCAAGTGTAGATTGCCATTATTGCAATTGAGCGAATCATCTAGCAAATGTTTGCATGCTTCGTAAGAAGGATGAAAGAAAGAACAAAGTGAAGGACGAAGCGTATTATGTGGAGAGATTGGAAGAGGTGCGTTTGAAGGCGAAATTTTTTTCATTGGTGGCTAGAGGTGAACAGGAGGAAGAGGGCACATATCAAATCTGGTCTTCCGGATCCAATGATGAAGAGATGCGTAATCCTACGCATGGTGCCATGTATGCGAAGCTAGAGGAAGATTATGACGAAGAGGTGACTGGTCATTGCTTCATGACCAAAAGTGTTGATAAATCCCCAATGACTACCAAGGTACGTACTATTCTTCAGTCTTTCAATATTCCTATAAGTGCATATGATTCGGAACTAATTGCTTTTGATGATACTGTTGCATATTTCGATGCTTTGGTTATCTCTGCTAGCAATGAGGCTAACAAATCAACTTCTCAGTTGATAGAAGTCAGAAGAAGTTAGATGCCAAGAAAATAAAAATAGAAAGTTTAGAATTGCAAATAACAAACATTATGTGTGATAGGTATTCGTTGTCTAGTGATGTAAAACTTTTATTAGCTCAACGAAACATATAATGTAACTCTGCTAAAAGAATTTATGGCAAATTGACTGCATTCAATCATTCGTGTGAAATTAGCAAGGAGCAACATAGGAAATTATTACCTTTTCTAGCATATGAGAGAGAGAAGGTTGATAATATTTCGTATGATTGTGAGAAAACTATTGCTGAGTTTGACAAAATTCCTGATGATAGATATGCTTATGGAATTGTCAAAATTGACGAATGTCTGGATTCAAATGAATTAGTTAACATTGTGAATGATACTTTGACTAAATCAGAACAAATCAAAATTTTGAAAAAGACTGAGAATTCAACATCTGATTGTCAATCTAATTTTGCTGATATTGAAGATAACTCTGATAATATTAGTGAAATTAGTGATATTGAGGATGTTGATTGTTCTCAGTTGTCTGTCATTAATGTTGCATCAAAATCTAAAGGAAAAGAAAAGAGTAAGGATTTGATGATTAAGATTGACACTGACAAACCTTTAACTTCGAAAGTTTGTGATCCTGATTTTGTGGATATTCGAGATAGTCAAACTGATAGCAGTGATGATGAAAATGACGAGGACAATTCGCACAAAAAGGTCTCATCAAACAAAGGTTCGAAAGAAACTGCAATTCCACGAATAGTCGTTGATCAAGTGTACGAGGATACAAAAAAATTTGACAAAGTAGTGTCAGAACAAGGAGCTCATTTTCTCAAAACAAACACTATGGTGTATCCAAATTTCAAGTGCATTGATGATGTTATATTCCCGAATCAAGTGTTTGTTACTACTGGGAATGTTGAAAACATTAAACCAGAATTTAACAAAATGGTCGAAAATGATAACAAGAAAACAACAGACGAAGGATTCTTTTCAAATCAAAGCACTGTCGAAAATAATCTAACAAAGAACTAGTATGTTTTTCAAAGACAAAAACCTCAACGAAAATGGGTTGAAAAACAAAAAGCTGAGAAAGAAGTTACAAAACAAGTTGTTGTGGAAAATTAAAGTGTTGTCAAATTAAATTGTTGGGTCAAAAATATGGTTTATACTTTGCTTTTCTAGTTGATTGTAATTTTCTGTAATATTTTATGAGTTTACGGTCAGGTTTATGGCCAAGGGGGTGTTTACGGCCGTAAACCTTGTTTACGGCCCGACCGTAAACCCATTTATGGCCCATATTCCCCAAGTATATATATATATATATATATATATATATATATATATATATATATATATATATATATATATATAGGTGTTAGGTGGTTGAGGAGGGATTGATGAACATAAAAGGAGTGTACGAAATAGAGAGAAGAGAGGAGTTTTAGTGTGTGTAAGTGTGTGAATCTTGTGTAAGGGAACTTCATTCTAATCGATACATTCAAGATTCATCATCTTCTTCTTCTCCTTCTCTTCTATTTGATCTGACATCATCCAATTGATTGGGATTCCGCACCATCAATTGGATCTGATTGATACACAAGCAGATTAGGGGCTTACAATTGGTATCAGAGCTTGGTTTGTATCAATCAATTTTGTCAGATCTGGAGCTTATTTGATCTTATTTTTGAAGTATTCTTGCGTTTTTGGATACATCTCTGAAAATTAGGGGGGGTTTATTCTTCGTGTTTTTCATAAAAACGGGTTTTTGATCGAGTTTTGGAGCAAAAAGGGGCAAAAATCGCTGTTTTTGGTCGTAACCAGCGAGGGAGGGGCGGCATTTACGGCCAACAGCTAGGATTTCCGGAGTTTACGGTCCGAGGTTTACGGCCCCGGAGTTTGCGGTCCGAGATTACGGCCCTCCGAGTTTACGGCTCGCATGTGTACGGTCCAGCAGGGTTTCCGGTTCACATGCCTTCTCGTTCAGCAGCCTCGGCCTCGCACCTCGTCCTCGCAAGCAGCAACCTCGCCTTCGCATCTAAAAAATAGGAAATGGAATTGGGGGGTGCCGGGGATCGAAGCCGGGTCCCTTACTTCTTCAACAAACGTGCCTTACCAGTTGATCTACCAAGAATCTTGTTCCATTCCTTCCGTTTTTAATTGAAAAACTCTCATTTCCGAACCCAGTTTCGCAAAATTGTCATTTTTAGCCCAAAAATTCAATTTCTTTTATTTTAAAATTCCATTTTCAACCAAAAATTTTAGATTTTAATTTTTGACTTTTAATTTTGACTTTTTACTTAAAATTTTGACTTTGACTTTTAAAATTTGCCTTTTGACTTTAAACTTTGACTTTCTCGTTTAACTTTTAAATTTTCAAATTTAGCTTTTCGATTTGACTTTTAAGTTTGACTTTTCCAGTTTGACTTTTGAGTTTGACTTTTTAAATTTGACTTTTAAGGTTGACTTTTGAGGTTGATAGTCAAAGGACTTTTTTAAATTTAAGTTTGACTTTTAAGTTTGATTTTGGCTTCTAGTTGTGCTTTTAATGGCTTTTGAGGTCTACGAAGACATGAAAGAGAGTCAGGATATGTTAAGACAAAAATTCAACATGTTCGATTATATCCCTGGAGAAACCCTGGAAGCTCAGTTGCAGCGATTTACTACACTTACTACTGAGATGAGTATAGTTGGGATCTTCTTGACTAAATCTGAGACAAACAAAAAGCTGCTGAATGCACTTCCAAAGTCGTGGATATAAACGTGGCTGTCATCAAGAAGACAAAAGATCTCAATCGTCTTAGTCTTGCTGATATAATTGAAGAACTTGACGCTTTGAATTGTCGAAAAACAATGAGTTCCGCAAACCTTCCGGTTAATGAAGTTTCATGTTCTCAATCATGTGAAGTTTCATCTTCTCAATCATGTGAAGCTACGATTAAATTTCTTCGCGAACATAATGATTTGCTAAAAAGGGAAGTTGAGGACCTGAGATATGAAGGTTATCAACTTAGGAAGGGACAGAAACCCCTAAAGACCCAGTTAGAAAAAAAATAAAGGACTTTAGGAAGCTTCAGGAAGAATTCAGCAACAAGTGTGAAAATTATGACTATATTAAGAGACAACTTGATGCTGTAACCGAAGAACTTGACGCTTTGAAAATTAAGTGTGGAAAAACAGATGTTAGTTTCAAAAATTATACTGCGTCAAGTAAGACAGTCGAGTCCTTAATTGAAACCCAATTAAAATTCAAAGATAATCAAAACAAGGGTCTAGGGTATGATAGTGTTCCTCCACCTTTCAATCATAACTACACATCCATCCCTACGACACAAGAAGAAATTGACAGGGAGGCACATCTTCAATATGGAAAACCAGCTGGATTTGTGTCAGGAGGTATTCAGTCTGCTGCTATCTTGAGCCTGCTGAAGTGATCCAGAAGATTTGTTCTCTCTGATGTTCTCTCTGAAGATTTTCAAGCTGAAAGCGCTATCTTTCAAGAATCGGTACGTCAAGCCTCCTCACCCAATGTGCGTTCAATGTCAAATTCTGAAGAAAAGCCCAACTGCTCATGATGAAGTCATTCATTGAAGATTCATCAAGTTCATCTTGAAATTGTGAAGAATTTGAAGATTAATGCTGAAGCCAAGCTCTCGATGAAGATTGACAAGAAAAGCCAGCTACTTTTTAAGGGGAGCTTGTTGGGTCAATTAAGAAAAGAAAGCTATAAACCAAGAGGGAGATTGTTGGGTCAAAAATATTGTTTATACTTTGCTTTTCTAGTTGATTGTAATTTTCTGTAATATTTTATGAGTTTACGGTCAGGTTTATGGCCAAGGGGGTGTTTACGGCCGTAAACCTTGTTTACGGCCCGACCGTAAACCCATTTATGGCCCATATTCCACAAGTATATATATAGGTGTTAGGTGGTTGAGGAGGGATTGATGAACAGAAAAGGAGTGTACGGAATAGAGAGAAGAGAGGAGTTTTAGTGTGTGTAAGTGTGTGAATCTTGTGTAAGGGAACTTCATTCTAATCAATACATTCAAGATTCATCATCTTCTTCTTCTCCTTCTCTTCTATTTTATCTGACATCATCCAATTGATTGGGATTCCGCACCATCAATTGGATCTGATTGATACACAAGCAGATTAGGGACTTACATAAATTCACAAGAATTTAAAGAACAAATAGAAAAGTTTTCAAAAGAAAATGAAATTTTAAAAAGACAAGCACGAAAGAAAATTTTCTGGCAAACTGTTGAGTCTCGAAAGAAACAAAACGGTTTGACATTGAAAACGTCTGAAAACATAAAGACAAAATTTGTTGAGAACAAGTCTTCAAAATCAGCATCTTATTCAGACCAACAGAAAAACCCCGCTCAATCAAACAACACAAAATATGAATTTTATCCAAAAACAGATTCTTCGAAAGTTCAAAATACAATGTTTTCCACAAATGTCAAAAATACATCACAGAGATTTCAAAATCAACCCTCACCAAAACGATTTTCTTCTAATAATCAACAAATATTTTCTTGAAAACGAAAATTTCACAATCAATTTTCTCAAAATGCAAGCGTTGGAAATAATGATGGAAGTCGATATGCTATGGCATTTCGTCCTAAATCAAATGTTGATTTCGTTCCACAAAAACTGAATTTTCCGAATCCATCTGCAAAACAAACCTTAAAAGTTTCGTACACAAAAGGGTTGTCTCGTGACAAAAACATCGATCATTGGCTTGAAGGAAAAGGACGAATGTATCAATCATGGAAATACTCTCAACAACAAATTCAAGAAGCTTATGAGAAGTATGTGAATACTTCGTCAACTGAAAGCTCATCTTCAAAAGATTCGAATGTTTCGTTAAAGACTTGGCAACCGGTTTCGAAAGAGAAGCATGTTCAAACACAATTGATAGTTTCAAAACTAAAGTTTGTGATTGGGTTAAAAGTTCTGCATTTCATTCTGTTTTTAAAGCTAATTTCCAAGGACCCAAACAGCCATGGGTACATAAATTCTTTCATTGATTGCAGGTGCTATGTGACGAGCAATATGATGAGAAATGGTATATCGATAGTGGTTGCTCACGTCACATGACTGGACGAAATGAAAATTTGAGAGATTTTTGAAGCTTGGAAAATGCAGGTGTTGTGAAGTTTGGAAACAATCATAAATGTCAAGTGAAAGGATATGGGAAAGTAACGAATGGACAGTTTACTGTAAATCGCGTTGCTTATGTCGAAGGTCTTCAACATAATTTGATAAGTGTTTCACAACTCGTTGTGGGTATAGGCAATCAAGTTGTGTTTAACGAAGAAGGGAGTATCATCTCAAAGGTTAAAACGAACGAAGTGTTACTGATGTCAAAACACTATGGCGATATGTTTACTCTTGATCTAAAACCGATTGTCGGGAAACCTTAAGTTTGTTTGCTTTCGAAAGCTACATCTGATGTTAGCTGGTTATGGCATCGTCGTTTATCACATTTAAATTTTCAAAATTTAAATAAGTTGGTAATAGATGATCTTGTTTGAGGCTTACCGGTTTTAAAATTTGATAATGATACCTTATGTACAACTTGCGAACAAGGGAAACAGCATAGGAAAGGACATCCAGATGTGATAGATTCGAAAATTGTGGAACCGTTAGAACTTCTTCATATTGACCTTTGTGGACCATCAACTGTTGAAACTCTCAACAAGAAATGATACATTTTGGTTATAGTTGATGATTTTTCTCGATTCACTTGGGTGTATTTCCTCAGGTTAAAATCTGAAGTCGCTCAAACAATGATTGATTTTATCAAGAAAATTGAGATGAGTTTGAAAAAGAATGTTCGAAAAATCAAAAGTGATAATGGCTCTGAGTTCAAAAACAATATGTTGGATTCATACTTAATTGAGAAAGGAATTTCGCATAATTTTTCGTCACCATATACACCACAACAAAATGGTGTAGTTGAACGAAGAAATAGGTCACTTTGCGAAGCAGCCAGAACAATGTTGACATATGCGAATCTTCCTCAATATCTATGGCCCGAGGCAGTGTCAACAGCATGTTTTACTCAGAATCGTTCTTTTATTAATCGACGTTTCAAAATCACTCCGTATGAAATTATCAATAACTGCAAACCAAATGTTAAATTCTTTCATGTGTTTGGTTGTAGGTGCTTTATCATGAATCTAAAGGATAATCTTTTGAAATTTCAAGTTAAGGCTGACGAAGGCATATTTTTGGGATATTCGCACAATTCGGTTGCATACAGCGTGTTAAATAAGCGCACACGAAAAGTCGAAGAGACATTTAATCTTACTTTTGATGATTATTATGTCAAAAAAAATTGAAAAACATTTTGAACAAAATCCGATTATTAATGAATCAACTGATGAATCTGCAATTGTGAATTCATCCGATTTTGATTATGATTTAATTTTTGGTGTTCCTGACAGGGCTGTGGATGCTAAAGTTCATGCGAATGATAATCATCAATCTGAATCTACGAAGCATACTGTTGACTTGGAAATCCCTCAAACAATTGTTGATAGTAATTCAACATCGAATTCTCCAAAATTTGGCGAAACTATGACAATAATCCAGTGGAGGGGGAGCACTTGGATTCGAATACTCTGCTTGAGGTGGAGTATTCTTTCAAGGGGGAGAATGGGAGAATGAATGTAGATGTTGAGGGGGAGCATCTTGTTTAGGGGGAGCATGAGAATGATCTTTCTGTCAAAATTGAACAAAATAACAATGATATGATAAGTCTTGATCAGAATGATGAATTTCACGAAATTAATGATAATGTCTCTGTTGCAGGTTCAGAAAATGAAGAATTATACGAAGATGCACATTTGGATTTTGATCCAGCATATTCACCATTAGAGAAATGGACTAGAAATCATCCGAAAGAACAAGTGATTGGGAATCCACAAGAAGGAGTCTTAACAAGAGCTCAAATTCGTGCGAAGAATGAGGTACTGAATACTCATCAAGAATACGGTATGTTCAATGTTTTCATTTCAAAAATCGAACCAAAGACATATAAGGTTGCAATGGAACACTCTGATTGGGTTGTTGCAATGCAATCTGAATTGGCTGAGTTTGATAGAAACAAGTTTTGGAGATTAATTCCTAAACCTGAAAATGTTTCGATTGTCGGATTAAAATGGATTTTCAAAAACAAAACCGACAAGGATGGAAATATTGTACGAAATAAAGCACGATTAGTTGTAAAAGGATATTCGCAACAAGAAGGTATCGATTATGAAGAAACCTTTGCCCCTGTCGCAAGACTCGAGGCTGTTCGAATATTTTTGGCTTATGCAGCTCACAAAGATTTCGATGTTTATCAAATGGATGTGAAATGTGCTTTTCTCAATGGTGAACTCGAAGAAACTGTTTACGTTGAACAACCTCCAGGCTTCGTAAATGAAATGCGTCCTGATCATGTGTACATTTTAGATAAAGTTGTATATGGGTTAAAACAAGCACCAAGAGCATGGTATGCAACTCTTACCAGTTTCTTAAAACAATTGAAATTTAAACAAGGATCAGTTGACCCCACATTATTTTGAAAGAAGGTTGGGAATCATCTAATGCTTGTTCAAATTTATGTTGATGATATTATTTTTGGCTCTACTGACCCTGCTTTGTCTAGTGAATTCGAAAACTTGATGAAAAGCCAATTCGAAATGAGCATGATGGGTAAAATCAATAATTTTCTTGGCTTAAACATTTATCAAAGCAGAGAAGGCATTTTCATCAATCAGGAAAAATATACAAGGAATTTGCTCGAAAAACTTGGAATGTCAAATAGCACGAAGTTAAGAGTACCAATGGCGGTTGGAACAAGGCTATCACCTTCGTTAGAAATGCCTGCGGTTGATCTTACCTTATACAGGAGTATGATAGTTTCATTGCTTTATCTTACTGCAAGTAGACCTGATATCATGTTTTCTGTATGTAATTGTGCTAGGTATCATGCAAATCCACGAGAACCACACTTAACTGCTGTGAAAAATATCTTTCGTTATCTCAAAGGAACAATTTCGTTAGGATTGTGGTATCCTTCGAAATCAGGATTTTTTATTCAGGAATTTTCAGATGCAGATCTAGGAGGATGTACTTTGGATCGAAAAAGCACAAGTGGTGGTTGTCAATTTCTAGATGGAAAATTGGTTAGTTGGCAGTCGAAGAAACAAACGTGTGTTTCGATTTCTATTGTTGAAGCTGAATATGTTGCAACTGCTGCTTGTACATCACAAATTATTTGGATCCAGATTCAGTTGCGAGATTATGCCATTAATATGAAAAAGATTCCATTGTACTGTGATTCACAAAGTGCTATACGCATTTGTCATAATCGAGTACAGCATTCGAAAACAAAACATATAGCTCTTCGTTATCATTTTATCAAAGATCATGTGGAAAATGGCAACATTGAAGTCTATTTTGTAAAAACAACAGATCAGCTTGCTGATAATTTTACAAAAGCTTTGGATGAAAAATCATTTGTTCGAATTGTGACAGGTTTGGGAATGATCGAAGGAAGTTCAGTTCCAGGAAAGATTTTGAATGTATAACAAAGAACTGTTATACAACTGTGTCGATTCAGAGGCAATAATGTTTCATTCAGAGGCTGACAGAATTAATCGTTCAGAGGTTACAGTTCACGGTCAACGCTTCGACACACATCGAATTCGACACATTGAGGATTTTGGTCTTGGGGTACAAATTTTCATTAGTTTGTCAAATTTTCGTTAGTTTAACAAATTTTCGTTATTTTGTCAAATTTTCGTTAGTTTAACAAATTTTCGTTAGTTTGTCAAATTTTCGTTAGTTTTCAAATTTTTGTCAGTTTGTAAAACTTTTGCATTCGTTAGTAAAATAGCTTTATTTTCGAAAAATCAAAAACTACAAAAAGATTTTATGTTTGTTTTGTCATTTAATTTTCGAAAAATCAAAAACTTCAAAAAGATTTTCTCTTTGTATTTTCATTTTATTTTCGAAAAACTTACAAAAACACAAAAATATTTTCTTTCTTTTCGAAAATTCAAAAATATCAAAAAGATTTTTGTTATTTTGTTCTTTGTCTTTCCTTGATGCAGATTTCAAGAAAGTTTTACAAGGGTCATGCTTGTGTTTCTATGGGAAGCTACAATTTCGACAACTTTGTACTAGTTAGACTGTCCCTAGAAGCATGCTGCAGCATGTCGACCGAAGCTTCCAAAGACTCAATGTGTGTGTACGAAAGCCTTAATGAAAATTTTCATACGAAAATTTCTTCCCAAGTCAGGTTTATATTCACATTAGTCAAAGCAGAGCTACAATTGTTCGAATACAGATATGAGTCAACTTGACTTTCCAATTAACAAAATGATGTTCATCATGGCTCAGTACAAAGTTGCTGAGAAATTTGACAATGATGATGAATACACATATATGAAACTCAGGTTTCATGCTGTTCTTGGGAAACTTCTAGAGGAAATATGGTCTCTTGTGAAAATAAAGAAGGTGATCTGCATTAAGAAGGATGATCAGTTCGAGAACATGATGCATAACTTTCGTTTTCATGTTGCAAGGGCGAATGGTCAAGTATGTGATTTCTCTGTGGCTAATTTTCCGTTGATGAACTTGTATGGTCTTGTACAAGTTGCACTGCTTTTGAAAGATAAAGATGCTTCGTATCTTCGAGAAACTGATCCAGAAGTTTTTCGTCTTGGTCTTGCTCACATCAAAATATTCATAGACAACTACTATGAATGTTTGGCACTAACTGATGTAGAGTTGGCAACTACAAAGGGATTGGAAGTAAAAGTTCCCATGGAACCAACGAAGCCCCAAACTGAGTTAAAGAAATATGCAGATGGCGAGATATGCTTGAAGCCATTTGGATTGGTCTTCGCAGGGAAGGATAAGAATGGGAAGGCCAAGAGATTTTTGTTCCAAGCATGCGAAGTAGAGAGATATAATACGTCCCAGTATACGAACTTTATTGTTCGTATGAATAGCTGCAAGAAGAATAATGAAGGGGACAAGAAAGAGTTGAAGAGGATTATTTCCTGGTACTCAGAAATACGAAGGGTGATGCTGTATGCTATACAGATTCTATCGAATTGAAGAAGGTCGACATTATTACAAAGGGGGACATTGTAAGGGTCGAAGACCTGTTGTAATATGTCGAAGACTTAATGTTATTTTACAAGGCATTTTGTAACTAAGCTTAGTTGTTTAGTCCTTGTAATTTTTTATGTGCTTTCATGTTTCCTATAAATAAGGAAATTACTTAGAGATACAAGCGAATCAGTGTATGAACTTGTAAACATTCTCTCTGTAAGAATTGAAAGCATAATAGAGCTGAAACCAGATTATATTTACATCTCGTGCTCATACTACATTCGTTTTACTCTAATTTGTTTCTTACTTGATTCATCACTTCATCAAGTTCCAGCAAGGAATTCATCTCATCTACCTTGAGCACATTTCTGGACTCTTGTAAGTCCTCAAAATTAAATCTTTATGCTTTATATGCCTAGATCTAGCTATTTGTCCCCATGTCTTCACTATGCGAGGAATTGGAAGGCTGGATCTCATAAAGTTGGAAACTTTATGGATCCATGGGATCATTCCAATATCATATGTTCCAGATCTGAAGATCTAGATAGTTTTTGGTCCCATGCTCAAGTTTAAGCCTTTATTTCCATCATTTTGACCTAAAATGGGAGGGACATGCATTAGACATGCCTATCCATAAAGTTGCGATTTTTAAGGCTTCTTTAAGTATCTCGGGTTTAGAATATTTACTTGTTGGGGTGTTTTGATGGATAAAGTTGGAAACTTTATCCATCTAAATCATGGGAAGGACCAAATCTAAGCTTTAGGGATCCTGAAGTTATACAAAAATGACTTAATGGATTAAGGTGTCCAGACCAGTCCCCACGGAGTGACTTGAGGTTGTCATGACATGGCAACTGGGGGCAACCTGTCTACTTTGTCGTTTAGCAGCCACAACGTGGCCATGGGTGTCCACAACATGGAGACCAGCTGGAGTTGACTTTGACATTTACCTTTGACCGTTGACTTTGACCAAGTTTTACTTTAGGACATTTAGGGTATTTTGAGTAGTTGATTGAAGCTTGAGTCGATGTTTATTGTTTAGGTAACTAGTAGAGACATCAGTTGGAGCAGAGATCTGTTTAGTTACATTTAAGACTATGAGGTGAGTTTTCCTCACTATACTCATGGGTCGAAGGCACCAATGTCGGCACACTAGGTTATGTATCCCGGTATGTAAGATGTTGCTATGCAGTAGTGATTTGTAGGTCTTTATGATTTTCTGTGATGTTATATGATTTGTCTGTTGCATATGTCGAGATTGTGCAATATGGGTTGAGGCTTTACTGCTATGTGCGTAAGCCAACAGATCGGGGCATTCCAGTCTGATGACTGATTGGGCTAAGGTAATCCAATCCGATGACTATGGGTCGGGGTACTCCAACCTGATGGCTATGGACCCGAGGGTAATCTAGTCCGATGAATGTGGACCTAGCATGCATGTTTGTATATTTTATGTTATGTGTGGTATTTTAGGAAAATCACTAAGCTTTGTCTTACAGTTGAAGTGTTATGTTTCTGGTACTTCTGATGATCAGGGCAAGGCGAAGGCGTAATCGTACACATCCTTCGGTGATATGTTTTTGGAAATTTTATGATACTTTGATTCTGGGATATTTGTATTTGATATGTGTTTTATGACTTGGGTTTTGATTGGAAACAATGATTTTATTTAAATTTAAAAATGTAAAATTTTATAATTATTTTAGGATCTTACACTGATGTTGGCCTTTGACTTTTGACCGTTGACTGTTGACCGTTTACTTTGACCATGTTTGACTTTAGGTCATTTGGGGTAATTTGAATAGTAGATTGAGGTCGAGTCCCTATTTGATGTTTAGATGACATGTAGAGACAGTATCTGGAGCAAGTGATCGGTTCAGCTATCTTCTAGACTTTGAGGTGAGTTCTTCCTCACTGTACTCGGGGGTCAAAGGCACCAATTCCGGCCCTCTGATATTTATATGTATCTTGGCATATAGAATGTGGTATGAGTTAGACATTGGTTATTCGGTAGATCTGTATGATTACCTGTTTTGCAGGTTATTAACTGTTATACGCTTATCTATTGCATATGTCGACATATTGGTGGTTGGGTTGAGGCAGGAGGCCAACAAACCCTGGAGGGTGGGTTGAGGTGGTACTACTTCACGCGGTAGACCAACAAACCTTGGATGGTTGGGTTGAGACAGCATGTCAACAAACCCCGGATGCTTGGTTTTATGCCATGGGTCAACAAACCCTATATGCATGTATTGTAATTGTGATTGTAATATTATGTAGTGTATTTTGAGGAACCCACTAAGCTTTGTCTTACAATTTGATTTCATGGTTGCAGGTACATCAGATGATCGGAGCAAGGCGATGGCATGACTGTGCACGTCATCCTTGGATATTTTATTGATAAATGGTTTTGGGATACTCTGATTAACGATTATAGCTTTTGGAACAATGTTTTGAATTATTTCTGAATTATTAAGATGGTTTTAAAAATGAAAATTTTTACTATGAATTTTGGGATGTTACAAGTTGGTATCAGAGCCCTAGTTTGAGTGAACTGGATGAACACTTGTGTGATTCCGGACTCAAAGTAGGGATCTACAAAATATTTTTCATAATTAACTTTAAAATGACTAAAGGAGAGGATGTGATGTGTACAATCAGCCAGAGCCAAGGAAAGTATTCCCCAAGATACCCACACTTGTTTTGTGTATTAATGATATGATAGCTATGTATGCTAGAAATTAGAATAAGGATCTATTCAAGGTAGCATGCTAGAATGCCCACGTAGGAGAAATGCCTTTTATGCCTTATAGTGAGTTGACAAATTTTTAGGAGTTGTATGTGAGGATTGCTTGATCTTTATGGTGCCTTATTGCATGTACGATTCTACTGTTTGAATTATTCTTGCTTTGTGCTTTATAGGACTCATATTGATATGAGTTAACTTTTAAATGAATACGTTAAGTAACATGTTGCAAAGGTTAAATAATCTTAGAGTGGAGAATTTGTTCCTATTGCGTAGCTCTTGTCCGAGTCCAACCGTTGTAAGTTTCAGTATTTTAGTCTAATATTAATTAAGTTTTTTTACATGTGATTGTATTCATGAAGTAGTTAGCTGACATTAATAGGGTCTTTCAGCAGTTGATGGCAGGGTGAGGTGGAGATCCTATGAGAGCCTAGGAAGTGTTGTAGTGTGCATGACGTGTTGTTTAGCAGGTTTTAGGAGTATCATTATGAGGAGGTGACTTATAATACTCGCGATGATTCTTGAGGAAAGTATGGATAGGTGTGGAAGGTAGTATTGAGCTCATACTACTGAAAACACAGGATCCGTACTCGAATCGAGGAAAGTCACGAGGATTCTAAGAAGCCAGTATAGGATTGATGTGCGGATTTATGTATAGCAGGTGAAGTGTGATGGATTAATGATGACATTTTGGTTATGAAATGGCAGATTGGTCTTGTTTAATAGGATGTTGATGTCTGGGCGGGAAGCAGAGTCCTCCGAGACTTATGCAGATGACTCAGGCTTTCGCAGTTGGATTACCACTGAAGTTTCACATATATTACTAGAAGATTTACCTGGTATCATTGGTCAAATCACTGACAGGCTTATTGCAAAGTTCAAGGAGTGAAGTACATCCTTTCGGACTATTGGAGAGATTGTTGAGGCGACTAGGGGGAGAGATCTTGATGTGGGATCGTGACACGGAAAGAGAAGGAGGTCTCATGATTCAGCATTTTAAGCGATGGATTAAAAGTTCAAGGTTGCTAACCTGGGTACTGGAAGTCAGGGGAACTTTGATATCTGCGGAGAGTGTGGTGGAACCCATGGGTTTGCTTGCCACAAGTTTACATGTTACAAGTATGGAGAGAAATGGTCATGTCATTTGCGATTGCAAACCCAACTGTCCTGCATGGGTAGCGGAGGGAGTGCAAGCCCCAACCCCCATCGTCCGACAAGAGGTCAAGGATGGATCACAAGAAATCATAGCTTTTAATGGAGTAGGGATTCAGCCTCCAGGGTCCTTCGTAAATCGAAAGGTATGTGGATTGTTGTGAAGGGTTGGAAGTTGTAATATGGGGAAAGTTTATCATGTCTCCATCTATGGTTCGGGTGTAACGCCTGGTTTTCAGGTAAAATTCCTAAAATATAAAGTGTTTATTGATTTTGTGAATTGGCCTAGTACGCTTGGCGTAATCATGGTACGTTGGGCGTACCATGGCGAACCTTAGACACGGGGTTTTCCCCCTAGTACGTTGGGCGTACATACGGTATGTTGGGCGTACTTGAGCCAGATGCAAACCCTAAATTTTAGGGTTTGGACCCTATTTAAGCAACTTATTCCCCAAGGTTTGTCTCATTACCAGCCTCCATTATCCCCAAAGCCTTATCTCAAAACCCTAATCCATTTTTAGATAAATTTGAGCCTTATATGTGTTTTGTTGTGTGTATTATTCCATCTTGAAGAAAAAGAGCTCATTAGAGGAGGATTAGTTTTCTTGGAGCTTGAACATCAAGAACTCTCTTTACCTTTGCAAGCTTCTCGAGGCATAAAGCTTCAAACATCTGACTCCTTAGCTTAGATCTATATTTGGGACTATTTTGGTATGTTTTGGTCCCTTGGTTTGGTTCTTTTGAGTAGAAATTACTCCAGAACTTGTATTGGTCATTTCTTGGTATTTCTGGAGTTGTAGAATCATAAAAATGGCATATTGATGGGTTAAGATAAACCATGCATGAGTTGATGGTCTTAATATGAAGTTAGAGTGTTATAAATGCATGTTCGGACTCTTTGGGCCATGCAAAGGCGTCAATTTGATGACTTTATCATTTAATATGTTTCCCTTGAGCAAGATCTGTGTTTTGGACGTTTGGACTAAAGCATTAAGTGCTTAATGTGAGTTTTGGCACTCTGAGGAGTACGCGGGGAGTACAAAGGTGTATGCTCAGCGTAGTGCATTTGAGCTCCATTTTCCCTTTTTTCTTTGTAGCTTGTAAGTGGGCAATAAACTGGTGGTATGCAGGGCATAGTCACTAGAACCCTTCTTGGGCCTTTTCTTGGGATTTTGGTCTTTTGCTCTTGGGTCATGGCTTGTTGGGCCTAGGGTAGGAAGGTTACAAGGGTCTTTTACCCTTTATGATAGGATTATGATTGGACTTTAGTTGTGGATATTACCTTGATTATTTATTAGAGTTAGTTTGAATGTGTTCAGTTGAGAAGCCACTATAGCAGCAGCCTGTAAGTGTGTGAATGTGCATCATTTGATTGAGGTGAGTCTTCTCATAGTGTTTTGGCGGGTCGAAGACACCAATTCCGGACCATTGATTATTGTTATTAGAATTCAAAATGTCTAGGTGACTCTTGCATGTATTGTATGTGTTTGCATGTATATCGGGCGGGGCCTAATGAGTTTGTTGGGCGGTGCCCATCGCATGTTATTGACAAATCTGTACTGGGCGAGGCCCAATGTCGAGCGAGGCTTGTTGTATGTATGGTATGTGGTATTTTGGGGAGAACTCACTAAGCTTTATGCTTACGGTTTAAGTTTTGTTTCATGTACTTTCGGTTCGAAGGGGAAGCGTCCGACATGATCGCAGTGCATCCACCCATGTTTCCACACTTTTATGATTTTGGGATTGTACTTTGATAACTAGTTTTACATTGGCATAATTTCGGATGGTTGATATGAATATTTGATGATTTTGGGTTGAATTAAAAATTAAAGTTTAAATTATGATTTTTGGGATGTTACAAGTTGGTGCCAGAGCCTTGGTTTGAGGGATTCAGACATACTCTCGGGTGTGTCTGAACTCAAACTAAGGATTTGGTAAAATTTTCATAAAAAGAAATGATTTAGAAAAAGGATTACCATAAAGAAGGAGTGTGATGCATGCAATCGGCCGAGCTCAAGTAAGCATTCCCAAAATGCTCGGACATGTTTTTTTGATTCAGGATGTGAATATGTGAATAGCATGCTAGATTAGGATTAAGGATCTACTCAGAATTTTTTTTGATAGGAGATATGCCTTGTATACATATTGTAAGAGCCCCTAGAACTGCATGCTAGTTAGATTATGAATGATATGTTAGGATGGCCTATAAGGTTGTGCTCTGGATAGAACTCGATGCTCGAATCCTGCTTTCTTTGTGCTTTATAGGAAGCACTGCTAATTATATTGCGCATCTCTTGTTTCAGTCCAACCATTATAGTGTGAGACCTTGCAGTCGAAGAATTATATAGTGTCTGTGACATGTAATTATATTCGTGAGGTAGTTAGCGGGTGTTAATGAGGGTTTCTTCTATAACTGATGGCGGAGAGTAGTTTGAAGGTAATCATAGGAGAACCTAGGAAGCATGTTAGCATTAGAAGATGCATGGGTTAGCGGAATATGGAATGTTGGGGGTTACTTAGGGAAATTGGGACGACAATTGAGGAAAGTACAGATATGTGTGGAAGGTAGTGTTGGGCCCATACTACTGGAAGCATAGGATCCGTACCTTAGTCAAGGGAGTCACGAGGATACTAAGGGACCCGCTTGGTGTGAGATTCTTCGAATGTTTTCTGATGTTTTGTATGGTTTATTTTTAGTATGGTGATCACTCGAGGTGGTTTAGGTCTTGGTGAGGGATCTGTTTTGGGCTCTGGAGTCGGACCCTTGGATGATCAGATGCGGGAGTTCATTTCGTCTGAGATTACCCGCAACATTTTGGAGCAGACTCCTGTGATATTTGGTACGATCAAGGAAGGTATCATGGAGATTTTAGATGAACGTATGGGCACATTTCGTACTGAGGTGATAGCTATGGTGGTTGCACGCTCTATGATGGTCCGGGAGTTTCGTGCCTATGGGTCTCCTGAGTTCTTCGGAATGAAGGACCCCACTGCTAGCAGACGGTGGTTGGGAGACATTGGAAACACCTTCCGGACTAGCTTTTCCCTGAGGGGTCGAAGGACAGATTTCCATCCTGTCTTCTGAAGGAAAGAGCTCGCGATTGGTGTGAGGACGTAGACTATGCCTTGGGGGTGAGGCAGTTGAGACAATGTCTTGGGATGATTTTGTTACTAGATTTAGGGCTAATTGTGCCCCCGTGATTGAGTTTCAGCAGTTGGAAAGGGAGTTTCATGACCTTCGCCAGACAACAGAGACTGTGGAGGAGATTATCGCCATGTTCCATGAGAGGGATTTTTTGGTTCTGCAATATGTAGCAGACGAGGCGATGAAGAAGTCTCGGTACCATGATATGCTGAAGGATAAGATTCGGGAGTTTGTGAGTATGTCTAGCTGCAAGACATTGATTGATATGATCGCTTGGGCTCGCGAGCGGGAGATTGATCTGGACACTGTGAGGAAGAGGAAGCCGGTTTAAGTGCAGGTATCAGAGGGATCGGGTAAGAAGCCCAAGACTGTGGATTTGAGATCGAGCGGCCATCAGGGTCGGTGCAGCTGGTGTGGCCGGACGCACGAGGGAGCTTGTGCGGCGGGTGGTTCTGGCTGCTTCAAGTGCGGCTAGACTTGTCACTTTAGCAGGGATTGTACTGCCACCACCACCACCTAAAGATTGGGTCTGATTTGCTTTCATTGCAATCAGAGGGGCCACAAAGAGGTCGATTGTCCTAGTTTGGCAGCAGCAGAGCGGTGGTATCACCCGCTCCGACGACATTGAGGATTACCGATGGCCGCCAGGGCAAGGCGGAGGCGCCAGTGGTGAGGAGCTAAGCTTTCCAGCTGACAGCTGAGGAGGCTCGTGCAGCGCTAGATGTGGTTACGGGTATGTATTTCCTCCCTATTTCATTATTTTCTTTGATGTATATGCTTATTATTATATAATTGTTGTTATATAGGGATATTCCTAATGAACGGTGTTCCAGCTTTAGTTATGTTTGATTCGGGCGCCACCTGATCGTTTTTGTCTCTTGCGCTTAGCAGGAGGTTTAATGACGCTCCAGGGGAGCTTGATTATCTACTAGAGGTATAGATTTCCGATGATTGTCCAGTGCAAGTATCGAGGGTACATCAAGGTTGCGTTCTAGAGTTATTTAGCGAGTGATATCCGATGGATTTGGTTCATATGCCTTTGTGCGAGATCAAGTTGATCGTGGGAATGGACTTCTTGAGCCCTAATGAAGCGGTGATTGACTGCGGGCATCAGTTAGTTCGGGTTCCAACCCCAAGTGGGGGAGAATTGGTTATTTATGACGAGGGAGCTCAGCGTGGACCAGATCTCTGTTCAGTTGCGAGATCTAGGAGATATTTACAGCAGGGATGTTTTGGATTTGTGGCTTATGTATTAGATACCATAAAGGAGAAGAAGAGGACGATTGACGATGTGTCAGTTGTTTGGGAGTATGCGGATATGTTCCCGGAGGACCTACGCGGAGTGCCTCCATATAGGCAGGTGGAGTTTCGTATTCATTTACTTCCTGGTACGGCTCCGATATCCAAGACACCTTATCGGCTGGCACCGGCGGAGATGTAGGAGCAGTCTACACAGCTGCAGGAGTTATAGACAAGGGATTTATCAGACCAAGTAGTTCACCCTGGGGAGCACCGATATTGTTTGTGAAGAAGAAAGATGGCTCCCATAGGATGTGCATTGATTATCAGGTGTTGAACAAGTTGATGGTGAAGAAACGTTACCCGCTTTCGAGGATTGACGATTTGTTCGACCAACTTCAGGGTGCGTCTTGGTTCTCCAAGATTGATTTGCGATCATACTATCATCAGATGAGGATTCCAAGACAAGGATGTTCAGAAGATGGCCTTCAGGACTTGTTAGGGTCACTGTGAGTTTTTGGTGATGCCTTCTGGACTCACCAATGCACCAACATCGTTCATGGATCTCATGAACCGGGTTTGTTGACTGATGCTGGATCGATCAGTCATCGTGTTTATTAATGACATCTATGTCTATTCTAAGACCAAGGAAGAGCATGAGGAGCATCTGTGAGAGGTTTTGGAGACTCTGAGGAGGGAGAGGCTATATGCTAAATTCTCCAAGTGTGAGTTTTGGTTGCGCGAGGTGCAGTTGTTGGGGCACCTTGTCAACCAGATGGGTATATTGTTCGATCCGACCAAGATCGAGATCGTTATGTAGTGGGAGGTTCCGAGATCTCCATCTGATATTCGTAGTTTCCTTGGTTTAGTTGGGTATTATTGGAGGTTTATCGAGAATTTCACCAAGATCGTAGTTCTGTTGACTAGGTTAACGAAGAAGTTTGCTACTTTCCGTTGGGGGCCTGCGCAGTAGGCAGTGTTTGAGACTTTGAGGCAGAAGTTATGTGAGGCTTCGATCTTGACCGTGCCATAGGGTGTGGATGATATTATGGTATATTGTGATGCATCGATCTCGGGATTGCGTGTAGTTTTGATGCAGAGGGGTTGTTTGATAGCATGTGCTTCGAGGTAGTTGAAGCCTCATGAGGGAAATTACCCCACTCTTAGAGCAGATTCGAGAGGATCAGGTCGAGACTATCAAATAGGAGCATAAGAAGAATGAGCGTATAGTGGGTCAAGTGTCCTCCTTTGATTATGACAGTCGGGGATTATTGATCCTTCATCGGAGGGTCTGAGATCCATATTGTGGGGGTGTGCAGCAGACTTTGATGGAAGAATCAAACAAGTCGAGATTTTCTATTCATCCAGGTGCAACAAAAATGTACAGAGATCTCCGACCCGATTATTGGTGGTCCTGCATGAAGCGGAATGTGGCTTAGTATGTGGAGATGTGTTTGACTTGCAGGAAAGTCAAGGTCAGTATCTTGCTCGATGATTTCTTACGTTGGTTGAGTTTTCTTACAACAACAACTACCATGCCAGTATTGATAAACCTGATTTTGAAATGCTTTACGGGAGAAAGTGTCGGACCTCGATTTGTTGGGGTGAGGTCGGTCAACGATTCATGGGTAGCACAGAGATGGTGCTCCAGACTACTGAGTTCATCCAGTAAGTGCGCGGGAGATTGAAAACCGCGTAGAGTCGTCATCAGAGTTAAGTGGATAGACGCTGATTAGATTTGGATTTTTAGGTTGGGGATATGGTACTCCTGAAGGTATCACCTTGGAAAGGTGTCATTCGGTTCAGGTAGCGAGGCAAGCTGGGCCCTAGGTATACCAGCCTTTTTAGGGTTATTGTCCGGGTGGGCAGGGTTGTTTATCGCTTGGAGCAACCCAAGGATGTAACACCCGATTTCGAATTACTTCATTATTCGGGGCCGTGGCCCCATTATCAGTTATCATAAGGCTTCGGGCCTTGGGGAAGAGAGAATTAGCCGTTTTTAGATGTGAGTATTATGGATTAGGTGATCCGAGTGTTCAATTGTGTTTCGAAGCCAATGGTATAACCGTAAATTGGCAGTTCGGACCTTTATGATTTTTGGGTTTTTTTTTTCAGAAAGTCTTAAGGCGAGGATGAGTTGATAGAAGTGTAGAGCTTCTCGTTACCTTTCTGTGGATATAATGAACATCGAAAATGGACTTAAAACGAAAGAGTTATGGCCGTTTGAAGTTGAAGTGTTTTGGAGCTTTGTCTAGTATACGGGGCGTACTCATTGAGTTCGCAGGGCATAGTGGAAGATATGATCGCGGTTTCCATTTGAGTACGTCGGTCGTACTTAGGAGAACACAGGGCGTACTCCCTTCAGCTAGAAACTAGGGCTATTCACTATTTGGATAAAGCCGAATTGTCCAATTGGACAATTTGGATTGGACTATTTGGTTCGGATATTTGGATTTTTGGATTGGTTTTCAACAAAACCGAATTATTATTTTGGATTTTGGATTGGTTTTAGTTTATAAAATAAGAACCGAATAGTCCAAAAAAACCGAATAAATATTTATTATTTATTTATTTATAATATATATCTATAGATATTTATTAATTTTGTAATTATATTTTTTCAAATAGGTTCAAAACGTTTCACCCGATAAAAAAACATTAATATGCATTTTCTCTCAAAAGTTTTCTATCTATAAAATATTTAACTATAATATATCTTCTTAGTAGTTGTTTATAAATTTCAAATCACAACTAAATAATTTGTTTTCGTTTCTTGTGTAAAGTTGGATAATATTATAATTCTATGTCGTTTTAAAATGTTTTGGTTTTTGAAAACCGAATTATAAAAAACCGATCCAACGGAATTGTAATCGGATCGGATCGGATTGAATTTAGTTTGGACTATTCGGATCCATGTTTTGAAAACCGAAATCAATCTGGATTCACTTGATTGAATCGGATCAAACCGATCCATCCAAACGAACACCCCTACTAGAAACCATAATTTTTGGGGTTTTACCCCTATTTAAGTTGATTATGTTCATGGGGCCTTACCTCTTATCAGCCTCCATACCTCCTAAACCCTAATCTCAACCCTTAGCCACCGTCTTTGAGTTCTTGAGCTCTTGTAAGGAATCTTGGTGTGTTCTTGTGCATTTTGAAGAGATTGAAGGTTGTTGAAGAATCATCACTTGGAGTGGAGCTTGGAGATCTAGAAGTTACACATCTTTTGCAACTTATTGAAGGTAAAAACCTCTTATCTTAACATATCTTTGGTTAGATCTAGTGTGGGGTGGTTTATGACCCATTTTGGTCGCTTTGGTTTGTCTTTATAAGAATGAGATTGATCCAGGAATTTGGTCACTAGATCTGGACGTTTTAGTTGTCCCAAATGCATAAAAATGTAATCCTGATTGTTGATATCTACCCATACAAGTGTAATTAGCCCTTTTGTAGAAGTTATGAAGTTAGGGCTTGGATTTGGGACCCATTGAGCCACGTAAAAGCTCAAAGTTAACGACTTTATTGGTTAAGGTATGATTTGGAACTAGTTCTGAGCATTGGACATTTTGGATTAAAAGTTTAAGGCCTTTTCTAGATGGATTAAGAGCATGCAGCGTACGCGGGGCATACCTCTTGCTACGCAACGCGTACTGAGTAAAACCCCCCCGTGAATTTGTCAAAACCCGGAGTACGCTAGGCATACCAACTGAGTGCGCAGGGCGTACTCAGTCTGTTTGGGTTTCTTGACTTGTTGACTTTTTGACCCTTAACCATTAACCAGAAGTTTGACCAGGGTTTACCAATAGATATTTTGGTCATTTTAGGATATTGGGCCTTCTTGGATTAGGCCCATGATGGGTTTTGGGCCCAATTTGGATATTAGGCCATATTGGGCTTTTTTGCTATTGGTTTGGACTTCAGATTTTGGGCAAGTGAGGAAAGGGTAAAATGGACTTTTATCCTGATTGTTGGGCAACCGGACTAGGTTTCCAACTATGGGTTGAGGACCAATCATTTATTTGGTGTTTTGATGTTGTTAGCGTGGGTTTTTCCGGATTGGCAGTTTGAGCTTTTGTCTGTGATTTTCAGCAGCTTGAGGTGAGTCTCCTCACTATACTATTGGTCGAAGGACAAATGTTGACCCATTGGCTTATGTTATATAGGAAGACCAGGGGGTGGCCCTTGGCATTTATATGAAAGACCCGTAGGTGGCTCCTGGAAAATTGTATGCAAGACCAGGGATTAGACCCTGGCAAATAGGTAGATAGTTTATGTGGAGATAGTATGCTAGTTCTCTTTGCGATGCTTTCATGGAAGACCAGGAGGTGCCTCCTAGCACTTGTATGTAAGACCTAGGGTTTTGCCCCCCACCTGGCAAGGAAAGACTATGATACAGCTCGTGTCATAATGGAAAGACTATGGTGGGCCCAAAGCATTCTCTATTATATGTATGGTATGTGGTATTTAGGGAACTCGTTAAGCTTTGTGCTTACGGCTTATTGTTTATGGTTTCAGGTACTTCCGGTTCAAAAGGGAAGGGCCCAACATGACTGCACTGCATCCACCCATGTTTCCAGAATGTGATGATTTTTTGGATTGTACTCTAATGACTCTTTTATTATAAATTACATTTGAATGTTTGAATAAAACATAACTGGTGATTTGTTTGAAATAAAAATGAAATTTTTACCTTGTAATTTTCGGGATGTTACAAGTTGGTATCAAAGCGTTGGTTTGAGGGATTTAGGCATACTCTCGGGTGTGTATGAACTCAAACTGAGGGTTTGGTAAATTTTTCATAAAATAAATGTTTTATTAAAGGAGCTTCTAACAAAATAAAGGGGTGTGATGTGTGCAATCGACCGAGCTCAAGTAAGTGGTTTGCAGAATACCCATACATGTTTATTATGTTATATGTTATGAAAATTGCATGCAAGATTAGGGATAAGGAGTTGATCAGTATTTCACGCTAGGAGAGATGCCTTTATATGCCTGATAGTTTGAGCTTTTAGGATTGCATGCTAGTATGGTTTTCAGATAATTTGATAGAAGGGCTTGATTAGTTGGCACACTGGTTAGGTTTTCCGTTGCCCAAACATTGCTTGCTTTGTGCTTTGTGGGACTCTTAGTGATGTGGGTTAACTACTAAGTGAATATGTCAAGTCACATGTTGCACAGGTTAAATAATCTCATAGTGATGGATTTGACCCTATTGCGCAGCTCTCGTTTGAGTCTAACCGTTGTAGGTATGAGTCTATTACTTGAAGGATTATCCAAGCTTTGTTACATGTGATTGTATTCATGAAGTAGTTTACTAACATTATAAGGAGTTCTTCAGCAGCTGATAGCAGGGTGAGGCCGGGAACCTAGGAGAGCCTAGGAAATGCTTTTAGTGGGATGGTTGCGCTATGTAGCGAGTATTTGGGGTATCAGTTTCAGAAGGTGACTTAGAGAATTTGGGATGATTCTTGAGAAAAGTATGGATAAGTGTGGAAGGTAGTATTGGGCCCGTACTACTGAAAGCACAGGATCCATACTCGAATCGAGGAGAGTCCCAGAGAGTCTAGGAAGCCTGTTGGATGAGGATTCATGGTTATGTCCTGATCATTTGCATGATTGTTTTTTAGAATGGTGATGAGCACACAGGAAGGAGGTTCATGTTCTGGTTTAGGCTCGGGTACAGGTGCTGAGTCGATTGATGAGCGAATGTGGGAGTTTATCTCATTGGAGATCACTCACGGTATTTTGGAGCGAATGTGATTGTTGGTACGGTCAAGGAGGGGGTTATAGAGATTTTGGATGACCATATGGGCGCATTATGTACTGAGATTTTGGCTATTATTGGAGCTCACACCCTTTCCTTCCGTGAGTTTCGTGCTTTTGGAGCTCCTGAGTTCTTTGGGGAGAAGGACCCCATTGTTAGTAGAAGATGGTTATCTGATATGGTAAACGCTTTTCGAACGAGTTTCTGCCCCCGAGGGGTCAAAGGTCAGATTTATGTCATGTCTTCTAAAAGACAGAGCTCGAGATTGGTGGGAGGAGGTAGACTTCGCCTTGGGAGGCGAAGCCGTGGAGACAATGACTAGGGATGAGCTTGTGACCCGGTTTAGGGCTGAGTTTTCACCAGCTATTGAGGTGCAGCAGTTGGCGAGGGAGTTTCAGGACCTTCGTCAGACTACTAAGATTGTGGCAGAAATCACTTCCATGTTCCGGGAGAGGTCTTTGCTTGTTCCGCAGTATGCGGCGGATGAGGAAATAAAGAAAGTAAGGTATCATGATATGCTGAGGGCTGACATCAGGGATTTTGTGAGTATGTCAGGGTGCAAGACCCTGAATGATATGATTGGTAGAGCCCGGGAATGGGTGATCGATTTGGAGCACCTGGGATAGAGGGAACCAAAGCAGGTGCATGAAGTTTCGGGTCCTGCAAAGAGGCCCAAGACTTTAGACCAACAGTTGAGGGACCAGCATGGTCGGGGTCAATGTAGCACATTTGGGAAGCAGCACGATGGGGTTTGTCATTCTAGGGGTATGGTTTGCTACAAGTGTGGTATGGTTGGTCATGCCAGCAGAGATCGTCCTCACTGGACAAGCCCGTTATGTTTTCACTGCAACCAAGTGGGCAACAAGAAGGTCGACTGCCCGGAGTGGATGAGAGGAGCAATGAGGGCACCTGCTCCAGCCACTTTGAGGATTACAGACGGATGCGAGGGTATCATGGAGATTTCTGTGCTGAGGAGTCGAGCATTGCAGTCACATGTTGAGGGGATCCGAGTTCCACCCATCGATGTCCCAGGTGTGTATTGCATTCTTTTCTTTCATGCTTTTACTAACTATATTTATGATTGTACATTTATGTGTGAGATTCTATGTGGGTGTATCTAATTCTCCGCCTGGGATTATATTTTTCTTTATGATGGTCTAGACATCTTATCTTGAGAATCTTTATATGCCATTTTGCATACTGAGAGCCGTGTTTCGAGGATGTTTGGGTGAGTCAGATTTGGATTATGATGTGGGAGACTTTGGCTAAACGTTGGAGCAAGCATACAATAAGAAGAGATCAGTAGTTGATTCAGTATTGGGTAGTTTCAGCAAGGATTCAATAAATTCGCAAGGTGGACATGACAGTTTTGGATGCTGGTTGTAGATACGCATGATAATTACTCTAAGTTCAAGTAGGTCGTGAAACCAGTTGGGTACCCGTTTTGATATTGTAGTGTTGTTCTTTGTTACTCGATAAGTCGTCGGGGACTTGTAGTGGAGTCAGTGGGAAGTGCTTGGGATTTTTGAGGCCGTTGAGATTTCGTGATGTATTCATCTAGTTTTGGGAAGGTGTGTGATAACTTAGAGGGCTAGTACTGGAATGATAGTTTTTGTAAGATCAGGTTGTCGATAGCTTGAATTAAAAGGTTGTGAGATGGATTGGAAATCCATCATATCTTGGGGATTGAAAAGGCGTAGTCGAATCCAAGTAGGGGAGAATCGTTGGTCTAAGGGATTGCACAAGGATGAATATTCATGTTTCATTGCACATCAGTGGTGACGTGTGGCGGGTATGTGGAAGGATCCAGGTCAAGGGTGGTGTTAGAGCCTCTCTGTCTGTTCTTGTCTGATTAAGGTTTGGGGGTTTGAAGCGTGACCTGAACACCTGATTGGGTTATAGTCAGGTGCGAGTTCGATTCAGGTTGATTATAGTCGGTATAGTAGACGAGCGGTAAGACCATGGGCGGTGTCCATGGCAGGATTAGAGTGTTGTAAGACTGCAGCGTGGCCATAGCATTCACTAGATTGGCAAATAGTATAGGAGTATTGTAAGACTGTGTGGTTTCCGTAGTATTCAATGGATTGGTAGATAGTATAGGAGTGTTGTAAGACTGCGGGGTGGCCGTAGCATTCACTAGATTTGTAGATATGATTGGAGTGTTGTAAGACTGTGGGGTAGCTGTAGCATTTACTAGATTGGCAGATAGGATTGGAGTGTTGTAAGACTGCGGAGTGGCCGTAGCATTCACTAAATTTACAGATAGGATTGGAGTGTTGTAAGACTGCAGGGTGGCCATAACATTCACTAGATTGGCATATGGTATAGGAGTGTTGTACAACTGCGGGGTGGGCGTAGCATTCGCTAAGTTGGCAGGTAGTGAGATAGCGATGTAAGACTGCGAGGTGACCCGTAGCATTCACCGGATCTTGAGTAGCTGTGAGAGCATGGAAAATCTATGATTTGGATTGTAGATTCCTTCTGATGGAATTAGACCATGGTAGGTCAGGTTGTGAGACTGTGGGAAGGCCACATTATTCATGTAATTAAGGAAGGTTGTGGGTTATATGAGGCCGGTTGTGATATAAGACTACAACTGGACATGTAACATTCACCTGTAGCAATGGATTTGGTGATATCAGATTTCACAGTTGATTATGATTGGTTGGATCGGAAGGGCTGTTGGAGCTATGATGGCGAGTTAGCTAGGGCAATTCTTGTCAGATAAGACCTTCGTTCGAAAGACGCGTGGTGCGACTGTACGAGACTATCAGCCTCAGCAACCGGGTGGAAATCCGGTAAATCGGTTATTCGGCAGATAAGTTGGGACCAACGAGGTCTTGGCTGCATTTGGAAAGTAACTGGGGGCAACACGATGAGCCGGAGGCGGTATTAGTGATTTGGGACTCGTGTATGGAGTCGTTTGTTATTCAGTGAATATGTTAAGTCACTTGCAGCTTGGAATAAATAATCTTAGAGTAATTGATTTGAACCTACTGTGCAACTCTCGTTTGATTCTAACCATTGCAGGGATGAGTCTTCTACTCAAAGGATTATCTAAGCCTTCTGTCAATTAAAAGTGTTCTGTGACAATGAATGGTCAGTGACTTTGTTCCCAGTGGAAGCAACAAGATAATCAAGGGTTGGAACTGTTTTGATTAGGTTGGAATTCAAAGTGGAGTTGACCTGACAGTGACTCGGATTGGGTTGTTTAATAGGGAGTCGTACAGGGTCTTAAAATTTCAGATTTTGGACAAAGTGGTAATGATTATTCCTCAGCGAATTAACTTTAGTGATGTGAAGATTTGTTTATCGCAAAGAAGTGAGAGCCCTGCTAAGGCCTGGTTCGGTCACAGGTTTGGAATGTTGTTGCATGTGTGAGATGTTCATTCAGTCCGTATCAGATATGTGGATGGGTTGTTCAAGTTATCTGGTGTGGTTGGATGTTAATAAGGAGCGATTTCAAGGAAAAAATCTAATTTAAGTGAGGGAGAGTTGTAACACCCGGTTTCGAATCGCTTCATTATTCGGGGTCGTGGCCCGATTATCAGTTATCATAAGGCTTCGGGCCTTGGGAGAAGAGAGAATTAGCCCCTTTTGGATGTGGGTATTATAGATTAGGTGATCCAAGTATTCAAGTGTGTTTCGAAGCCCAACGGTATAACCATAAATTGAAGTTCGGACCTTTATGAATTTTATATTTTTTTCGGAAAGAATTAAGACGAGGATGAGTTGATAGAAGTGTAGAGCTTCTCGTTACCTTTTCGTGGATATAAAGAACGTCGAAAATGGACATAGAACGAAAGAGTTATGGCCGTTTGAAGTTGAAGTGTTTTGGAGCTTTGTCTAGTATGTGGGGCGTACTCATTGAGTACGCAGGGCGTAGTGGAAGATATGATCACGGATGCCATTTGAGTATGTTGGGCGTACTCAAGAGTACGCAGGGCATACTCCCTTCAGCTAGAAACCCTAATTTTTGGGGTTTTACCCCTATTTAAGCTCATTATGTTCATGGGGCCTTACCTCTTATCAGCTTCCATACCTCTTAAACACTAATCTCGACCCTTAGCCACCATATTTGAGTTCTTGAGCTCTTGTAAGGAATCTTGGTGTGTTCTTGTGCATTTTGAATAGATTGAAGGTTATTAAAGAATCATCACTTGGAGTGGAGCTTGGAGATCCAAAAGTTACACATCTTTTGCAACCTATTCAAGGTAAAAAAGCTCTTATCTTGACATCTCTTTGGGTAGATCTAGTTTGGGGTGGTTTATGGCATATTTTGGTCTCTTTGGTTTGTCTTTATGAGAATGAGATTGCTCTAGGAGTTTGGTCACTAGATCTGGATGTTTTAGGTCTCCTATATGCATACAAATGTAATCTTGATGGTTGATATCTACCCATGTAAGTGTATTTAGCTCTTTTGTAGAAGTTGTGAAGCTAAGGCTTGGATTTGGGACCCACTGAGCCATGCAAAAGCTCAAAGTTAACGACTTTATGGGTTAAGGCATGATTTGGAACTAGTTCTGAGCATTGGACGTTTTAGCTTAAAGGTTTAAGGCCTTTTCTAGATGGATTAAGACCATGCAGCATATGTGGGGCGTACCTCTTGGTACGCAGCGCGAATTGAGTCAAACCCCCCATGAGTTGGTCAAAACCCAGAGTACGCTGGGCGTACCAACTAAGTACGCATGGCATACTCAGTCTGTTTTGGCTTCCTTGACTTGTCGACTTTTTGACCCTTGACCATTGACCAGAAGTTTGACCAGGGTTGACCAATGGATATTTTGGGCCTTTTAGGATATTGGGCCTTCTTGGATTAGGCCCATGATGGGTTTTGGGCCCAATTTAGATATTGGGCCATATTGGGCTTTTGTTGCTATTGGTTTGGACTTCAGATTTTAGGCCAAGTAAGGAAAGGGTAAAATGACTTTTACCCTGAGTATTGGGCAATAAGACTAGGTTTCCAGCTATAGGTTGAGGACCAATTAATTATTTGGTGTTATTTGATACTATTAGCGCGCGAGGTGGCTCCTGGCTAGGGCGTCTAAGGTTCGCCATGGTACACGCTGCGTGCCATGATTACGCCTAGCGTACTAGGTCAAGTCACAAAATCAATAAACACTTTATATTTTACGAAATTCACCTGAAAACCGGGTGTGACAATTCTCCCCCACTTGAATCAGACTTTATCCTAGAAGTCTGCCTCCGCAAATAACTCTGGGTAGTGCTCTCTCATCTCCCCCTCAGGCTCCCATGTCCATTCTGACCCCTTTCGGTGCTTCCACTACACCTTCACTAGACCCACAACCTTGTTTTGTAAGGTCTTCGTCTTCTTCTATAGGATCGCAACCGGTCTATCTATGTAATTCAGGCACTCATCCACCTGAATATCCTTCAAAGGAACCACTGAGAAATCATCAACCAAAAACTTCCACAGCTGAGAGACATGGAAATTGTTGTGAATCTGACTAAGCTCCTTTGTAACATCCCGAAAATCACAAGGTAAAAATTCCATTTTTATTTCAAACAAAATACCAATTATCTTTTATTCAAACATTTAAAAGAAATTTATAATAAAAGAGTCATCAGAGTACAATCCCAAAATCATCACATTGTGGAAACATGGGTGGATGAAGTGCAGTGACGTCGGGCCCTTCCCATTTGAATCGGAAGTACCAGAAACCATAAATAATAAGTCATAAGCACAAAGCTTAGTGAGTTCCCCAAATAACACATACCATACATACAATAGAGAATGCTATGTGCCAACCATATTCTTGCCATTATGCCACGAGCCGTATCATGGTCTTTCCTTGCCATGATGGGGTCCAAAACCCTAGGTCTTATAGACAAGTGTCAGGAGCTACTTCCTGGTCTTCCATGCAAGCATCACAAAGACAACTAGCATAATTTCTACACATAAACTATCTACCTATTTGCTAGGGTACGATCCCTAGTCTTGCATACAGTTTGCCAGGAGCCACCTCCGGGTCTTTCATACAAATGCCAAGAGCTACCCCCTAGTATGCCTAAAAAACATAAGCCAATGGGCTGACATTGGTGATTTTCGGGACATTACAAAGGAGCTTAGTCAGATTCACAACAATTTCCATGTCTCTCAGCTGCGGAAGTTTATGGTTGATGATTCCTCAGTGGTTCCTTTGAAGGATATTCATGTGGATGAGCGCCTGAATTACATAGAGAGACCGGTTGCGATCCTATAGAAGAAGACGAATACCTTACAAGACAAGGTTGGGGTCTAGTGAAGGTGCAGTGGAAGCACCGAAAGGGGTCGGAATGGACATGGGAGCCTGAGGTGGAGATGAGAGAGCACTACCCAGAGTTGTTTGCGGAGGCAGACTTCTAGGATGAAGTCTGATTCAAGTGGGGGAGAATTGTCACACCCGGTTTTCAGGTGAATTTCCTAAAATATAAAGTGTTTATTGATTTTGTGACTTGGCCTAGTACGCTAGGCGTAATCATGGCACGCAGCGTGTACCATGGCGAACCTTAGACACGGGGCTTTCCCCCTAGTACGCTAGGCGTACATATGGTACGTTGGGCATACTTGAGCCAGAGGCAAACCCTAAATTTTAGGGTTTGGACCTTATTTAAGCACCTTATGCCCCAACTTTTCTCTCATTACCAACCTCCATTGTTCCCAAAACATTATCTCGAAACCCTAATCCCTTTTTATAGAAATATGAGCCTTGTGTGTGTTTTTTTGTGTGTTTTGTTGCATCTTGAAGAAGAAGAGCTCATTGGAGGACGATTAGTTTGCTTGGAGCTTGAAGATCCATAACTATCTTCACCTTTGCGAGCTTATGGAGGTAAAAAGCTTCAAACTTCATGACTCTTTAGCTTAGATCTAGATTTGGGAATATGGTTGGTATGTTTTGGTCCCTTGGTTGGGTTCTTGTGAGTAGAAGTTACTCTAGAACTTGTATTGGTCATTTCTTGGTATTTCTGGAGTTCTATCATAAAAATGGCATTTTGATGGGCAAAGCTAAACCATGAATGAGTTGATGGTCTTAATATGAAGTTAGAGTGTTAGATATGCATGTTGGGCCTCTTTGAGCCATGCAAAGGCATTAACTTGATGACTTTATCGTTTAAGATGTTTCCCTTGAGAAAGATTTGTCTTTTGGATGTTTGGACTTAAGCATTAAGTTCTTAATATGAGTTTTGACATTCTGAGGAGAATACGGGGTGTACAAAGGGGTACGCTCAACGTAGTGCGTTTGAGCCCCAATTTCCTTTTTTCTATGTAGCTTGTATGTGGGGCGTAAACTAGTGGTATGCGGGGTATACTCACCAAAAGCCTTCTTGGTCCATTTCTTGGCCTTTAGGTCCTTTGCGCTTGGGCCATGGCTTGTTGGGCCTAGGGTAGGAAGGGTAAAAGATTCTTTTACCCTTTATGAGAGGATTGTGATTGGACTTTAGTTGAGGCTATTACCCTGATTATTTATTAGAGTTAGTTTGAATGTGTTTAGTTGAGGAGCCATCATAGCAACAGCTTGTGAGTGTGTGTATGTGCATCATTTGATTGAGGTGAGTCTTCTCATAGTGTTTTTGGCGGGTCGAAGGCACCGATTCCGACCCATTAATTATTGTTATTAGAATGCTAGCTATCTGTGTGACTCTTGCATGTATTGTATGTGTTTGCATGTATACCGAACGGGGCCCCACACCAGGAGGGGCCTGATGAGTGTGTTAGGCGGGGCCCATCACATGTTATTGACAGATATGTACTAGATGGGGCCCAATCCCGGGAGAGGCCCGATGGATGTCGGGCGAGTCCCATTGTATATATATGGTATGCGGTATTTTGGGGAGAACTCACTAAGCTTTGTGCTTACGGTTTAAGTTTTGTTTCAAGTACTTCAGGTTCAAAGGGGAGGGGCCCTGCTTGACCGCAGCGCATCCACCGATGTTTTCCGCACTTTTATGATTTTGGGATTGTACTCTGATAACTATTTTTACATTGGCATAATTTTGGATGGTTGATATGAATATTTGATGATTTCGGGTTGAGTTGAAAATGAAACTTTTACTTATGATTTTTGGGATGTTACATTAGGATTTCTTTACGATTGTTGGTTATTATTCAAATAATTGTCATATGCCACTTTGCATACCATGAGCCGTGTTTAGAGGGTTTTGGATGAACCATTTTTCCGCTTCGACGTGGAAGACGTCGGCTAATGAGGGAGCAAGCCCACATTGGGGTAGGACTGAGTGTTCTGCTTGAAGAATCATCAGCCAGATTTATTTTGATAGTTCCAGCACAATGGGTCGGAGGAATTTGCAGTGTAAGTTCGTTGGATTTCTGGTATTTGAGATTGTTGAGATCTTTTATGGTGGAGAGGATGACGGGATTGATAATAAACGGGTGCAGGGTGAGTTGTTATTAGATTCATGCTTTCAGGGTTATGTGCATGGTCCTTGTGTTGGAAGCTTCTAGTCAATATCTCATTGTATCCAGTTGTCCCTTTCGGGACAACGAAATAGAGTTAAGAGGAGAATGTGTCACTCAGGTTGAATTTCAGTGGAAGTGTTGGTTAGCTCGTTGAACTAATCGCCATCATTGTTAAGGGTAGAGCTATTGTTGATTATCAAGCTACTTCATGGTGTGGTGGATGCACTTTCGCATGGGTTTGGTTTAGTGGTTAAGGATGTATGAGAACTATTGAGTTGTATTAGTCGGTGGTGATGTGGGTACGATTATATCAGCACTAATACACCAGATCATATCAGAACTCCGCAGTTAAGCGTGCTTGGGCGTATAGAGGAATTCTTGAAGTCATTAGGTAGTGGCTGATGCCAAGTGATGGAGAACCACTTGGGGGTATCGGAAATCATTTTCAAGTGCGTATTAACTTAGAGTTCGTATTTAAGAACAAGAGCATAGTTGGTTTTTGCTTGTAATCAGGGAATCAGAGATTAAGGATTTGGGTTACCTCGTTTGGGGACGTGAAGCAAAGGTAGGGACGCGTTTTGGATCCATGGCTAGGTTCAGGATGAGGGTTGTCTTAGGACCTCTTTGCCTGTTCTTATGTGATGAAGGCTTTGGGGTTCGAAGCATGACCCGAACGCTTGATAGGGTTCAGCAGGTTGGGGGTTCGGCTCATATTGATCTTTAATTAGGTATTCTCATAGGTGGTTGGCAAGACCATGGGTTGGGCCCATGGGAGTTGTGGAAGTGTCGTAAGACTGTGAGGTAGATGTTGCATTCACTAGGTTGGTAGACGGGTGTGGAAGTGTGGTAAGTCTACGACTTGGCTCGTACCATTCTATGGGATGAGTTAGTTCATATCAGGAATAGTTAGTTCATATCAGGAATAGTTGTGAGACTATGGAAGGGTTGCGTATTGTAATATGGTATGGCTTTTATGGTTTTGGTAAGTATTAAGTGGGACGTTGACTGGATTCCTTCATGTCGGTAGGATGATGGTCGTATCTCTATCGGTCCGCTAAACACTGATCGGGATTTTTCATGGCTGAGATTGGGTGATGGAAAGAATGGTGAGGAACTGTGAGCTTCTCATTCCAATGGGTGGATGGTGTCACAACGTGTCTTGGACCCTCATGGATTTCACTTATGTATCGGTCCGGTAGTTATGTCGTTGAGATCTTCATGGTGTAAATGGTTTGATCTTTGGCATAATTAGGTATTTTGAGTAGTATGGTAATAGTGTTGATCGCTCAGTAGCCGACGGGTATGGGTCGGTTTTTGGTAGGATTTTGACTTGTTGGAAAAGTCACCGTTGTTTATCAGCAGTTCCTCATGGATTTCCTTAGTGGGTCCTTATTTGTTATTGCAAGATCGGTTTCAAGTGAGTCGAGTTGTCAGTGGTAGGGTTAGTTATAGGAACCTTGGGTAAATTTTTAGTTCAATTGTATCCTGATTGCATGGGAGTATGTATGTCGCCAAGATTTTCTTCCGGATTGACCATTGATACGCGCGTGAGAGCGGTGGGATGGTGATGACTTGGCAGGAAGTCAAGTGTGTATATGAGAAATTTTAGGTGGCTTCTAAGCTTGGTTTGAAATTCCTGATCGATGTATTTCGAGGATTTTTATACACTGTATGGTGGTGTTCATGGTCAGAGACTTGGGATAAGTATGAAGAGTGGATGATCATCGTCCAGTTTGGGAGAGAAAGAAAGTTGTTGCGGTTGAGTATTTTCAAGTTATTAGGTTGTTTTTTGGGAGTTGTGGGTTTTTGAGTAGTCTCTCAATTTTTCTTTATAAGATGCCTTGATTTCAAAATTGTTAGAGGGAGCTTATAGAATATGTTGGCGTTGTTTCAGAGATTCTAACCAAGACGTATTTCAAGGACGAAATCTAATTTAAGTGGGGGAGAGTTGTAATGCCTATTTTGGATGATTATTTTATCAGGATAGTGGGCTGTAATTAGATTGAGTAAAGGTCTTGGACTTCAAGGGAATAGAGCTTAGACCCTATCGGATGATAACAATGCTTGGTTAAGTGTTTCAAACCCTCGAATTTACGTTTCGAAGAAAAGGGTAATATGAGAAAGGTTATATATCGGGCTTCTTGCAGGGATTATGGTTTTAATTTTACATGTGTTAAGCCAAAGATAACTATATAGGATTTTCGGGCTTGTCGATATATTTTCGTGCATATAAAGAACGCCGACAACAGAGTTGAAACATAGAAGTTATGGTTGTTTGAAGTTGAAGCGAAAATTGGGAACTCTTTGATTACACATGGCATAACTAAAAGTTACGTAGGGCGTAACTTGCTGATTTTGGACGCGTTTTTAATGAGTTACGCATGGCGTAACTTAGGTTACGCAGGGCGCAATTTGGGAAGATTAAGTCCCTAATTCTTCGGTTTTGAGCCCTATTTAAGGTCTTTAATTTGTGGGAAACCCTCTCATTACCAGCCTCCATCATCTAAGACCATTCCTTGGGAAACCCTAGCCTCCTTTTACTTGTTTTTGATCCTTGACATCATTTATGAGCTTATTTATCCAGTGGAAGGTTGAATCTTAACGAGTAAGGTGGTGGTAAAGTGCATTGAAGAAGGGTTTAAGTATAGATCCAGCACGGTTACATCATTCCTGGACCATTGTGAGTTTAAAGCTTCTATCTTACTCGTTGATTTCTTAGATCTAGTAATTTGTCATAATTGCCACTTTTTGGTCCTTTGAGATTCTGTTTGGAAGTTGAGGCAACTCCAACACCTTTTGAGCTATATGGAACACTCTTGCTACTTATTGTACTTGGAAAGTTGTGCTTTAGTGCTTGTTTATTAATCCATGCAAGGTGTGTTAGCATTTTTTTTTCATTTTAGTGCATAAAGCTTAGATCCTGAAAATTTGTGACCTTGTTATGGATAGGTTGGAAACTTTATCCATCTAGACATCATATTGATTCAGCTCTAAAGGTTGGAGACATTAACTTGATGGATTAAGTTGAGAAAGATGCATTTTTGGTCCCTTTGAGATTTAAAGACAAAATATTGGTTGTTTGGACCATCCTAATGGATAAAGTTGGAAACTTTATCGATTATGGAGCTATATAGGAACCAGATCTAAGAATTGGGTCATTAACTTTTTGTACTAAGCACTTAATGGGAATTTTGGTTTTAGCTTAAGTATAAAGGGCGTACATATGGGTATGCAACGCGGAGATCTATGTCATCCCGTAAAAGCCAAGCAATACTCTACGCAGGGCGTAGATCAATAATACACAGGGCGTACTCGGTCTGATGTTGACCTTTGACTTTTGACCATTGATCGTTGACCATTAATTTGACCAAATTTGACTTTAGGTCATTTGGGGTAATTTGAATAGTAAATTGAGGTCAGGTCCCTATTTGATGTTTAGTTGACATGTAGAGTCGGTATTTGGAGCAAGTGATCAGTTCAGCTATCTTCTAAACTTAGAGGTGAGTCCTTTCTCACTGTACTCGGGGCTCGAAGGCACCAATGCCGACCCTCTGGACTTTATATGTATCTTGGCATATAGAATGTTGTATGTTTTAGAGATTGGTTAGTCGATAGATCTGTATGATTATCTGTTTGTTGGTTATTAATTTTTATATGTTAATCTATTATATATGTCGACATATTGGTGGTTAGGTTTATGCGGGAGGCCAACAAACCCTGGAGGGTGGCTTGAGGTGGTACTGCTTCGTGCGGTAGACCAAAAAACCAGATAAGGTTGGGATGAGGCTATGAGCCAACAAATCCTGGATGGTAGGGTTGAGACAACATGTCAACAAACCTTGGATCGTTGGGTTGAGGCCATCGGCCAACAAACCCTATATGCATGTATTGTAATTGTTATTGTATTATTGTGTGGAATATTTTGGGGGAACTCACTATGCTTTGGCTTATAGTTTGATTTCATGGTTTCATGTATGTTGTGTTGGAGGTTTAGCAAAAGATATGCACCTCGTGGAAGCCACTTTACATCCCTATTGTTCTCGGTGAATGATTTGATCCATTAGGTTGGAGGGAGTGTGTCATTCTTATCACGATCCACATAGGCGTCAACTAGGATTTGTCACACTACTTTATATTTATGCCATTTATAGGGCATGAGTTTCCACGCTTGTCATGCTAACTTTTTTTGTTTTTGAAATTAATAAATATACAAATTTTAAATTTCCAAAAAATTATTTTTATAAAACCCAAAATTTCATTAAACAAGAAAATAAAATTACAACACACCTAAAAAACAACATAGAATTTAAAATTACAAAGCCTAGAAATCTAAAACACGAAACACATAAATTAAAATAACGAAAACCTAGATATTATATTTTTTTCGCAATCTCTTCGGTGGCTTTTAATGTCATTTCCTTTTCGTGTCCGGTAAGATTGCTAGTGTTTCTTGTTAAGAACGTTATGGCACATTTTTTCCCTTCTCTTGTGTGACCACCAAGTATTGCTCCAATATGAACTTCAAGTTGTCTATTTTGGTTGTTAGATGTTCGATGTCACCCGAACCACTTTTCTTCGCTTTTCCCTTTCGCTTCGCTTGGTCTCTTCCCATTGGATGAATGGCTTTTGGAACCTCAAAAGGCTCCTCTTCATGAGGTCAATCCTGACATACGCATCGTACGATTGACTACGAGTTGTTTTGGAAGTTTTCTTTATTTTAGAAGAACCACCCATGAACGTTTCTAGACCTTCGATAATTTGCCACTTTTTGGACATCTTCACGATATTCCGCACATGAAGAAATTTGAAAGTTATCTATTTTTTACTCCGAAAAAATGCTAGAGCTTTTTGCGAAATTGATTCATCATTTGTACTACTTTGCCATTGTTGTTTCACAATCTAAAACACCACATTAAACTCCAGCAAAACTTTGTTGACATTTCTCTTTTTCGAGTAAATTTAGTTATTTTTCCTGCACGATACATTTCCGCGAGAAAACGCCTAATAGTTTTCTGGAAAAAGTGGGTGGTTCTTGGTTTTTTCTGACATTCGGATATTCAGAAACATCTAACCAAGCACGAGCCAACTTCGTTTCTTCCTTCGTGGTCCATGGTCATAAAGCTAGCTTTCCTTTTTTATTGGGTTGTACTCAAATGACTTCGAGCTCCGAATCCATTTCGAGTACAACTTTGGGTTGTGATTGAGTTTGGAGTTGGGATTGAATTTGGATTGGCATGTCGGGAAGTTAGTCAAATGGGTTGAAGTTATTTTCTATTTGCGATTAGATTTGAGATGAGAAGTTCATTTGAGGTTGATTTTGGAATTGTGGTTGGTTTTGGAATTGTGGTTGGTTGTGGAATTCTGGTTGGTGTTGGAATTATGGTTGGTTCTGGACATCATATGGGTAGCACCGCCATAGTGGAAATTAGTAGGTGAATAAATAGGCTGATTACTTTGACTTTGGATGAAAGTAGGTGATGCATGTGAGATTGGGTTTGTGTTTTTGGTGTTTTTTTTTGTATTTTCTGGAGTTCTTGGGTTGCAATGGTAAGCCATTTTTCACAAAAAAATAAAAGTTTTTGAGTAAAAATTTGAAGAAGGTAATATGGTATCAAATGTGGTAGTGAGTAGTATTTATATAGGGTTAAAAAGAAGGTAAATTTTGAAAAAATTTTGAAAAAAAAACGATTGAAAAAATGGACAAAAAACGGTAACAAATTCAAAAACCTAACTCTCTCTCATCGGCTAATCCCCACCGACATCCGTTTAGCAAACGTACACACGACTATCATAGTAGTTTTCATTTGGGTGATATGGAACTTTCAAAACATAGGCGCTACTACAATAACCCCAGATATCACACATGTTATTAACTAAGATGCAAGTATTATAACATCGTCAGATCAACTCAAAAAAACAAAATCGATTTAAGATGGAACTTTTGGTGGTGTGATCCGTTTACCGAATATAAAAACCATTTCTAGTATGTTTTGTTGAGTATTTGAGATATTGAAACTTATTTGGCATTTTTGTTAATAATTGTAGGCTTTTTAGTCTTGCTAGGGTTTTTAGTTATTTGGCTCATGTTTTATTTTCCTATAAATATAGTCATTAGCTTAGCTTGTTAGGTAAGCTTTTTCCTCAAAAAGGTTTCTTTGTATAATTTCGAAGTCAATGATATACAAAAACTTTGACAGATTACTTGCAACTTTATGGTGATTGATTCATGATTGTTCTTCAAATTCCGCACTCGTCATCTCATTTTTGGTTCTAACAAGTGGTATCAGAGCGGGTTCTTGTAGATCTCAACGATTACTACAATAAATGATCAGATATGGCGAAATTTATTCATGAATCTCACTCTGTTCTTCAAGTTTTGTAAGTTTTCTGAAGAGGAAGTGAAATATCTCTTGGTTTTGCGAAACTCAATTCAGATCTGTTATTTTCTACACATTCTATCATCATATTTATTCTTGATTCAAGTTTTGGAAGTGAAATAGAAGAAGAAATTCGAGTTTTATTATCAGATATGTGCTTTGATTCGTTTTCTCTCTCTAGAAATCATCTCAGATCCATTTTCTCTCTCTAGAAATTATCTCAGATCTGTTTTCTCTCTCTAGAAATCTTATGAGAACTATTTTCTCTCTCTTCGAATTTTATTTCTTGTTGAAGATTTAATAGCGGATTGTAGAGTATTAAAACCCATTAAAGGTCTTGGATTAAAGGTTATAGATCCAAAGTTTCGTCTTAAAGAAGGATATCTATTATGGGATGTTCATGTTCAATCCATGTTGAAGAATGTCATTGAGATGTATAATCTCTATATTGATGAGAAGATAAGTGATCTCACACGGATTTCTTGTGTTGGATTTGAAAAAAATCATTTAGATGATGATAAAGATTTGTTAAAGCAATTTTCCATTATCAAAGAATATTTACTTCTGAAGAAAATACAACAGAATTTAGAGAAAGAAAGAAAAGAAAAAGAAGATGTTCTTGGTGTTCTTGGTAAAGTTCATGATATTCTTCACGATTCAGAGAAAAATTTGACTCCAGATGGTTTTGTTGTGGGGAGTTAGATATTTCTACAAAGTCAAGTGTTTCAAGTTTTTCAGAAGTGTTACAATCCGAATCTAGTAGTTCTGAAGACAAATCTCAATGCAAAAATTCAGAAATCGTGAAAGTGAAGATGTTTTTTTCTATTGGAACTTAAACAGAAGATTGTTCATGTTCTACTGATAATTTTGAAGGAATGGTGCCTTATAGAAAGCCTATTATTCAAGATGTTCAGATTTACCAAACTCCAAATGATTGTGTCCAAAAGATTTCAAATGTTCAGAACATGAAATGTGATGAACATGTTCAAATCCGAAAATTAATTTTGAAGTCTCAAAATCTGAAAAGGAGGAAGAAGAAGAAGAAGAAGAAGAAGAAGAAGAAGAGTAAGGTTAAAAAGGTTTGGATGCCAAAAGTACAAGTCCCTCATGCTTGTGAAAAAGTTCAGAAAGTACAAATCAAGCCAGTTGAAAAAAAACATGTTAAAAGAAATTTTGTTTCGCAAATTCGTTCTCAAAAGTTTGTTAGAAGATGGAGATGCTTTTGAAAAGGGTATTTGGTTGGTTTAATGAGATATTTGGTCATTTTTGTTTTCCAACTAAGAAGCTGATATCATTTTTAGAAGATAAGTGTTTTTCTTCAAAAAAATGGGTGTGCAAGAAGTCTTCTTCAATTTTAAATCTCAAATGGATTCCAAAAGCTTCAAATTAAGAGATACAAAAGCTGTTAAAACAAAGGGACAAAATCTGACATGGAAAGGTCAAAAAGTGAGAAAGGGGACAAAATCTGATATTTTTCTGCAAAAAGTGGGATGCAAGCTGTCAAAAGTTATCTTTTAAGGGTCAAAGTAGGAACATTGATCTTATATATTTTCACTGTTCTTGCTAATTGATATTCATATCAATTGGTTCTTGCATTTCAGGCATCGGAGATATAAAGTCAAAATTAGAATAGTAATTGTTTGTTTGCGACAATCATCTGTGATTGGTATCGGATCAATGGAAGTCAGATCGAGTTATGATGATGAATTCGTAGATGAAACCTATTGCAATCGAAATGGTCTTGCTTCCGAATTCGCATCTGTTAGGCCTCGTAATCAGATTCATCTTCAAATCAATTCAAATGATCAGAAGATTTCGTTTTTACTAAGTCTTGCTCAGTGGTTCTGAAAATCGGAATTAATCGGAATCGGTGATTCAAAGATTTAGAGAAAAGAATTTGATATCGAAGAGTCACAGCTCTCGCCTCTGTCATTGAAAAACAAAATCGAAATTGAATTTATTGATTTCGGAATCAACTTTCATTCCAAATTTCAGAATAGACATCACTAATCAAAAAACCACAATCAGAAGTTTAAATCGGAATTCATTGAGTTACTATTCATCTTCCGATCAATTCAGAGCATCGGAAGACTTTGGAATCAGAATTGGATATCACAAATCGGAACATTGTTGTAACATTCCATTTGAAATTAAGTAATTAAATAATAAACCCTGAACCCCAAGATGTAAATTTATATTTTATATTATTTTATATTAGCCCTAAAATCCATAAAAGCGGGGTGTTGGTTTCGGGGAGTTATATGATACAATTCTAGAAATTTAGGTTCTACATTGTAACATTAGGGCCTGGAATGTGAAACATTTTGTAAAGGAGGGGTGTTGGGTAATTATTGGATTTAATTTGAAAGGAAAAGAGAGGGAGGGGTTGATAGTGTTAATATGGCCAAATGTTTGAAATGGGACGGAAGCTTATAATCCGTCACCTTATTCCACATAACCCTAACCTTACTTCTACTACTTCAGCTGCCACCATCCTTATACCTTCCTTCACCTCCAGCCGCCGCCACCACTGTCGGAGCCAGGAACCACCAGTCGAGTGTCACTATCGCCATTCCTGTGGTTGCTGAAGACAAAGACTGATGGTGGGATGTCGTTTCAGTCGGAAGTTAGAGGAAACAAGCCGTAGCCACCATTTTTGGAACCTCTTAGCCGTCATCTGCTGCCTTGCCGGTGAACGTCGGCAACCACAGCTCTGCTGTCGGGGACGGCGCGAGCAGCTCGGGAGATCCACAGAAGACCGAAGGCGGAACAAGGAGCATTGATGCGTGGGACGTGAACGACTGGGGTTGTTGTTGCCGCTGCGCCGCACCCGTTGAAGCCGTCGTTAGCATTGTTTTTTCCGTCGTTCGTGTTGCTGTCGTCGCCGTACGCCACCAGGTGGGTGGTTGTGTTCATACCTCGAGCAAGGATGTGTGTGCTGGTATGTGTTGCGTGATCGGAAATCAAAAGAAAACCACCACTACCACCGTGAGGTGGTTGCTATAAACTCCAACCACCGCCTGCTGCCAGAAGGGTGGTTGTGTGTGCGTGTTTTATATTATGTGTGTTTCCTTTTTGGATAATATGTTGTATAATGTATTCTTTTGGATGGAGAGAAATCAAGGAAAACCCCACCGCCACCGTCAGTTGGTGGTTGCCACCTCACGCCACCATTCTGCCGCCACCTTAGGTGGTTGTGTGCACTTGTGTGGGATTGGACTGTTATTTAGGATGCTTTTGATGTGCTTTGTTCTAGAATCATAACCACCACCACCACGAGGTGGTGGCCGCCGTTGACCACCACTACCCGAGGTGGTATTGGGTGGTGCCTGACTTATTTAACACAAATTGGCCTAAAAACTTAACTAATGGACTAATTGGGACGCGATTGGGTTGGAACCCCTAATTAGGGTTTAGAAAACCCTAAATTTGGATATGTTAGTTTGGAATTTTCGGGACCCACATTTTGGACCATTGGATTGATGTTATGACTTATGCCCGATTACATTGTATGTTTGGCCTAGTCGGATGATGGACTTAATGGATTAAGTCCTTAATGGGTTAAGTAAGAACACTTAACCTTAATCGTCATTTTATGTGAAAAACCCCTAATGAGGTTTGGGTTCTTGTTGGGCCATTTCTTGAACTAAGTTGTTATGGGCCTTCGAGGGCCAATTGGGAACAGGTTTATGGACTAAGGAAATTATTGGGCTTTAGGATAAGGCCCATTGGAAAGGATTGGGCCCAATTTGGAAAATTGCGCCGTAGGTAGGCCATAATTAGGCCTTGATGATTATGAGATATTGGACCATCGGAATGCCAAGTGTTTGGACTAGAATAAATGGTTGGGCCTTAAGGTAAGACCATGTAGAGTTTTGGGCCCAATTTGGAAAATTGGGCCATATGTTGGGCCTTGGTTGATTATTTGGCTTTTGGGCCTTCAGAGTGTGAGTTTGGGCCTTTGTTTTGAACCAAGCTAGGTTAGGGGGTAAAATGGTCCTTTTACCCCAAGTGTGGATTTATGGTTATTCATTGAAACCCAAATGGTTAATTGGGTGTTGTTTAGATATGGACAGTTCGGGAGTCTGTCATCCAGCAGCTAGAGTTTTATCCGTGGGACTTCGGCAGTGTGAGGTGAGTCTCCTGACCATACCAATGGATCTAAGGCACCAAGTTCGACCCATTCAGTTAGTTATAGTGTTTATTGTGGGTTCACTACTGGTATGTCTGGTATGCATGTATATGGGAATGTGCTAGTACTTTATTGACTAGATATGTGAAGACCCCGGGGCGAGCCCGTGGCAGTTTCATATTAGACCATGGGGGTATCCCATGGCATTCCAGGTAAAGACCATGGGGGAGCCCATGGCAAGTAGTTAAGAACATGTGGGGCCCATGGCACATAGGTATAAGACCCTGGGGGAGTCCACGACATCCTAGAGTAAGACCCTGGAGGGAGTCCACAACATCCTTATATGTTTATATGCATTGTTTATGTGATATGTGGTATACTAGTTGTTTATGTGATATGTGGTATACTAGTTGTTTATGAGATATGTGATTTGCTAGTTATCTTTGTGATACTTGCATGGAAGACCCCAGGGGAACCCGTGGCAGTTGGATATCAGACCATGGGGGGGGGGGGGGGGAGCCCATGGCATTCCATGTAAACACCATGGGGGATCCCATGGCAAATAGGTATAAGACCCTGGGGGAGCCCACGACATCCTAGAGTAAGACCTTAGAGGGAGTCCACAACATCCTATACGTTTATATGCATGGCTTATGTGATTCATATGGTTTATGTGGTTATGTGGATTATGTGGGGTATGCTTTGAGGAACTCACTAAGCTTCGTGCTTACAGTTTTGTTTTTTGTTTCAGATATCATTGGTTTGGAAAGAAAGGGACTAGCTTGATCGCAGCGCACACACCCGTGTTTCCGCAATATGTGATTTTGGGATGAACTCTGATAAATGTTTTTAATTAGCAATGTTTTTGGAATGCTTGGATTTAAAAGATATATATGTTTTGACTATAATAAAAATAAAATTTTTACCCTTGATTTTTGGGTCGTTACAAATTGGTATCAGAGCCATGGTTCGAGGGATTCAGACATACTCTTGAGTGTGTCTGGACTCAAACCGAGGATTTGGTAAAGTTTTCAAAAGAAAAATATTTTGAGAAAAGAAACTTTCTAAGATAAGAAAAGGGTGTGGTGCATGCAATCAGCCGAGCTCAAGTAAGTTTACCCCAAAATACCCATATGTGTTATCTGATATGATTTGATTTACAAATCTGTGAATCACATGCTAGTTACGGCGAGGATAGATGTCTCTGCATGTGTGTTGTATGAGTTGTGGCATGTGGGTGAATGTCCTATGATAGGTTTTTGGATCGGAATGCTACTGCACGAATGTTGCTTGCTTTGTGCTTTGTGGAACTCCTGAATGTTGGGAGTTAACTACTAAGTGAATATGACGCTATTCAGGAGGTGGATGGTTGGCATCATGAGGATTTCTTCAGAAGCTGATGGCAGGGTGAGGTTGGGAACCTAGGAAAGCCTAGGATATGCTCCAGTGAGTTTAGTGGGGCGGTTCAGTGAGGTTGGAAACCTAGGGGAAAGCCCAGGAGTTGCTTCGGTGGGTATCGTGCTACTGTTTAGCGGATATTTGGTGCATCAATGGAGTAGGTGACTTAGAGGATTCGGGAGGATTGCTGAGGAAAGTATGGATAGGTGTGGAAGGTAGTATTGGGCCCGTACTACTAAAAGCACAGGATCCATACTCAAATCGGTGAGAGTCTTGGAGAATCTAAGAAGCTTATGGGAAGGAGAATTCTTGGTTATACTTGGACCGTGGGAATAGATGCTATACAGGATAAGGATGAGCATGTATGGGGAAGGAGCATGGTTTCGTCCCAGCTTCGTTGGTGAGAGATTTAGTGGAAGGACTGCCAAGGATTTGAGTTCACATTGGACTAAGGAGATGGAAAGTGTTTTCCGCACTAGACCCTACCGCTTAGGAGCTAAGATTCGGTTCGCCATGGATCTCTTGTATCGGGCGGCAAGGAGTTGTTGGGGATTGATTTTGCGATCTATTACGCTTTTGGGATTGGAGACTATGTCTTGGGAGTAGTTTGTAGCCCGGGTTAGGGAAGAGTTTGCTCCAGCTATTGCAGTTCAGTTTTTGACGATTGAGCTAGTGAAGGTTCCAGGGTGCCAGACCCTGAATGATATGACACCCAGAGTCCAAGGGCGGGGGATCGATTTGGGGTACCTCGGGGAGAGAGGATCAGGTCAGGTGCATTTAGTGGAGGGACTCGGGAAGAGACCCAAGATTTCTGAACAGGGTTGGAGAGGCCAGCAGGGCCGGGGTCGGTGTAGTGCGTGCGAGAAAGGCACAATGGATCTTGCCAATCCAGAAGTATCGGTTGCTACGAGTATAGCAGGTTGATCATGTCAGTAGAGATTCTTCCCTAGAGAGGCAATGAAAGCCAGTGCTCCAACAGGTGGTTCGGCGGGTGTGTTATCGTTTACGAATCTTTCGATTGCTATCGATTTCTTATTGCCTGGAATCTTATAGTATGTTGGGTTCGCGTTATCTTTGGGTTGTGATTATGTCATCGTTAGGCTGTATCTTTGGGGAGTATCATATGTCATTTGCTTGCCGTGAATTATTGGTGGTTAATGAAAGGTCATTTCCCTATTTGCGGGTTGGGAGTGTTCAGCATTATCTTGGTTTATGGTCAAGATTAGTTCAGGGGGTATTATGTGGAAGGTCTATGGATAGGGACCCGCAGGATGGTTATTCAGCATCGTCAGGATTTTGTGGTTTTAGTAACCGCTATTGATTGGCTGAGGGAAGTGCCAAGGGAAGTGGCTCATTGCTAAGGTATTGGTTGGAACATCTGTCTTTTGGTATTCAAGATTTGAGTGTGGTATCATTTCAAGCATCAGGGGCTATCGGTTTTCGCTGGGATTCGGGAAGTGTTCATCTGGTCTTCAGAAGTTGTGTGGTCTTTTGGGGATTGGATAGTGATGGAGAACTAGTTGGTAAGCACTGGTTGTCATCGGATCGATCGTTGGAAAGTGAGAAGGATTGGGAGTTCTTCAATTCTTGTATGCTGTGAGAATTTTTTCGAATCAAAGTGGGGGAGAATCGTTCAGGAGTAGGAGCGGTTTTGAAGCTTGGATGAGTTTCGCATCCCCGTCGAGAAGGAAGGCGACCAAAGTGGCTGTTAGGATTGAGGATTGTGTGAGTAGGAAGTCCGGGAAACTTACCAACATTAAGGTCACGTTCTCTTGGTGATTGATAGTAAGCTTCGGGGAACCAGGTTGGGGTCCCAGGCATAGCTCGAGTTCAGCCTGGGTGTTTGGTCGAGTGCATGCTTAACCCTAGGAGTGTTCGAATTGATAGATTGGGGGTAAGGCATTGGGTTGCGATTATGGCGAGGTGAAAGTGTTGTAAGACTACGGGGGAGCCGTAGCATTCACTAGTAGTCAGTTGGGGTGGAAGTGTTGTAAGACTACGGGGGAGCCATAGCATTCACTAGTAGCCAGTTGGGGTGAAAGTGTTGTAAGACTATGGGGGAGCCGTAGCATTCACTAGTAGTCAGTTAGGGTGAAAGTGTTGTAAGACTGCGGGGTAGTCGTAGCATTTACTAGTAGTCAGATAGTGTGGGAGGTTTTGTAAGACTGTGGGGTAGCCGTAGCATTCACTAGTAGTCAGATAGTGTGGGAGGTGTTGTAAGACTACGGGGTAGCCGTAGCATTCACTAGTAGTCAGATAGTGTGGGAGGTGTTGTAAGACTGCGGGGTAGCCGTCGCATTCACTAGTGGCCAAATAGTGTAGGAAGTGTTTTGAGACTGCGGGATGACCTGTAGTATTCACGAATTCATTCAGATGATTAGGGCAGCGTGGGCCAGTTCGCAAGGTTGTGAGTAGGTGACAACATAATTGGAATTAGGAAATGGTAGGTCGAAGGAGACCGAGCATGATGTAAGACTACAGTTATACTGGTAGCATTCACCTTTTTGCATCAGATTCAGTGGCGACAGGTTGTCAGCCTATTATGATCGGATGGGCCAAAGGATTGAAGGAGCCATGAGTGGCGGTATAGATAGGGCAGTTATTGTTAGACGAGGTATCCTTCGGAGGTCGCGTGGGACTGTTGTGTGTGTTTTTGGCCCAACAATCAGTTAGGTGTCCGGTGCTTTGAGTAGTTGATAGATAAGGTGGGATCAAAGAGGTCTCGGCTGCTTCTGAAGAGCAGCAAGGGTAGCAAGAAGAGTCGAAGTGGGTTCAGTGACTTAGGATTCGTGTGTGGAGTTTCTTGTCTTCGAGGTATACGCTAAGTTGTTTACAATTGGATTAAATAATCTCAGAGTGGTTGATTTGATCCTGTTGTGCAACTCTCGTCTGAGTCTAACCGATGCAGGTATAAATCTCCTACTCGAAGGATTATCTGAGCTTCTGTCATGTATAAGTGTTCTGTAGGGATATTTGGTTTGTGATTCTATTTCTGGTGGGAACTTCAAGTTATTAGAATTTGAGTAGACAGTTGAGGATATTAATGGGATGGATTCAGCAACAGATCAGTATGGACAGTCTGTTGGGGAGACAGACCATCTCGAGACTTCAGATTTCAGATTGAGTAGATGTGATCATGTTGCAAGGAATTTGTTCATCTTCAGGTTTTAGAACCCTATGAGGGATGGTTTTGGTTGCCTTGGAGAGGCTGGGGTATGCTTGTAGTTTTGGTCGTGTTGCTCAAGTTGTTGGCGTGTCAGGAGTGGTAAGGAATGATTTCGAGGACGAAATCTAATTTAAGTGGGGGAGAGTTGTAACATTCCGTTTGAAATTAAGTAATTAAATAATAAACCCTAAACCCCAAGATGTAAATTTATATTTTATATTATTTTATAGTAGCCCTAAAATCCATAATATTTAGCAGGGTGTTGGTTTCGGGGAGTTATACGATACAATTCCAGAAATTTGGGGTCGACATTGTAACATTAGGGCCTGGAATGTGAAACATTTTGTAAAGGAAGTGTTATTGGGTAATTGTTGGATTTAATTTGAAAGGAAAAGAGAGGGAGGGGCTGAAAGTGTTAATATGGACAAATGTTTGAAATGGGACAGAAGTTATAATGTGTCACCTTATTCTTCATAACCCTAACCCTACTTCTACTACTTTAGCCACCACCATCCTTATACCACCCTTCACCTCCAGCCGCCGCCACCGCTGTCGAAGCCGAGAACCACCAGTCGAGTGCCGCTATCGCCATTCCCGTGGTTGCTGAAGATAAAGACCGACGGTGGGATGTCGTTTCAGTCGGGAGTTAGAGGAAACAAGCCGTAGCCACCATTTTTGGAACCACTCAGCCGTCATTTGCTGCCTTGCCGGTGAACGTCGGCCACCACAGCTCCGCTATCGGGGACGTCGCGAGTAGCCCGGAAGATCCACTAAAGACCAACGGTGGAATAAGGAGTGTTAGTGTGTGGGACGTGAACGACTGGGGTTGCTGCCTCTGCTGTGCCGCACCCGTTGAAGACGAAGCCGCCGTTAGTGTTGTTGTTGTCGTCGTTCGTGTTGCTGCCGTCGCCGAACGCCACCAGGTGGGTGGTTGTGTTCAGACCACGAGCAAGGATGTGTGTGTTGGTGTTTATTGTGTGATCGGAAATCAAAAGACAACCACCACCACCACCGTGAGGTGGTGGATATTAACTCCGACCACCGCCTGCCACTACAAAGGTGGCTGTGTGTGCGTGTGTTATATTGTGTGTGTTTCCTTTTTGGATAATATGTTGTATAATGTATTGTTTTGGCTGGAGAGAAATCAAAGAAAACCCCACCGCCACCGTGAGGTGGTGGCTGCCACCTCACGCCGCCATTCTGCCGCCACCTTAGGTGGTTGTGTGCACTTGTGTGGGATTGGACTGTTATTTGGGATGCTTTTGATGTGCTATGGTCTAGAATCATAACCACCACCACCACGAGGTGGTGGCCGCCGTTGACCACCACTACCCGGGGTGGTAGTGGGTGGTGCCCGACTTTTTTAACACAAATTAACCTAAAAACTTAACCAATGGACTAACTGGCACGCGATTGGGTTGGGAACCCTAATTAAGGTTTAGAAAACCCTAATTTTTGATATGTTAGTTTTGAATTGTCGAGACCCGCATTTTGGACCATTGGATTGATGTTATGACTTATGCCTGATTACATTGTATGTTTGGCCTAGTGGGGTGATGGACTTAATGGATTAAGTCCTTAATGGTTCAAGTAAGAACACTTAACCCTAATCGTCATTTTATGTGAAAAACCCTAATTAGGTTTGGGTTCTTGTTGGGCCATTTCTTGGACTAAGTTGCTGTGGGCCTTCGTGGGCCAATTGGGAACAAGTTTATGGACTAAGGAAATTATTGGGATTTAAGATAAGGCCCATTGGAAAGGATTGGACCCAATTTGGAAAATTGGGCCATAGGTGGGCCATAATTGGGCCTTGATGATTATGAGATATTGGACCATCGGAATGCCAAGTGTTTGGACTAGAATAAATGGTTGGGCCTTAAGGTAAGACCATGTAGAGGTTTGGGCCTAATTTGGAAAATCGGGCTATATGTTGGGCCTTGGTTGATTATTTGGCTTTTGGGCCTTCAGAGTGTGAGTTTGGGCCTTGGTTTTGAACCAAGCTAGGTTAGGGGTAAAATGGTCCTTTTACCCCAAGTGTGGATTTGTGGTTATGCATTGAAACCCAAATGGTTAATTGGGTGTTGTCTTGATATGGACAGTTCGGGAATCTGTCATCCAGCAGCTAGAGTTTTATCCGCGGTACTTCGACAGTGTGAGGTGAGTCTCATCACCATACCAATGCGTCTAAGGCACCAAGGCCGGCCCATTCAGTTAGTTGTAGTGTTTACTGTGGGTTCACTACTGATATGTCTGGTATGCATATATATTGGAATGTGCTAGTACTTTATTGACTAGACTAGATATGTAGACCCCGGGGGTAGCCCGTGGCAGTTAGATATTAGACCATGGGGGGAGCCCATGGCATTTTAGGTAAAGACCCTGGGGGGAGCCCATGGCAAGTAGTTAAAACCATGTGGAGGAGCCCATCACACATAAGTATAAGACCCTGGGGGAGCCCACGACATCCTGGAGTAAGACCCTGGAGGGAGTCCACGACATCCTTATATGTTTATATGCATTGTTTATGTGATATGTGGTATACTAGTTGTTTATGTGATATGTGGTATACTAGTTGTTTATGTGATATGTGATTTGCTAGTTGTCTTTGTGATACTTGCATGGAAGAGCCCGGGGGAGCCTGTGGTAGTTGGATATCAGACCATGGGGGGAGCCCATGGCATTCCAGGTAAAGAACATGGGGGGAGTCCATGGCACATAGGTATAAGACCCTGGGGGAGCCTACGACATCCTAAAGTAAGACCCTAGAGGGATTCAACGACGTCCTATATGTTTATATGTATGGCTTATGTGATTGATATGGTTTATGTGGTTATGTGGATTATGTGGGGTATGCTCTGGGGAACTCACTAAGCTTCGTGCTTATAGTTTTGTTTTTGGTTTCAGGCATCATTGGTTTCGAAAGGAATGTCCCGGCTTGGTCGCAGCGCACACACCCGTGTTTCCGCAATATGTGATTTTGGGATGAACTTTGATAAATGTTTTTACTTAGCAATGTTTTTGGAATGCTTGGATTTAAAAGATATCTGTGTTTTGACTATAATAAAAATAAAATATTTACCCTTGATTTTTGGGTCGTTACAATTGTATTCAGAAATCAGAGTTGATAAATTGAAATCGGAATGCCTTGCGTTACTGTTCGTCTTCTGAGCATCGGAATTGCATAGGAAATCGAAACTTTTCTGGATCGGAATTTTGTTTCGAATATGGTTTCAAGATCGAAGATTCGATCGTAAATTGATTTTGACTTCTTCAAAGTCAAAAAACGTTATTATCAGATCAAATGGGAAGATGGGTACATTTTCCAATTCCTATCGCTATACTTTGAGCATCTTAGCAGATTAAACCCAGACTCAGAATTCTTTACAAATTTCTTGGGTTTTTATTATTTTTACCCTTTCTATCCAAATTATTTTCTTTTCTTATCTTTTTCTTGGTCTAATTCTTTCCAAACTCTTCTAATATTTGTTTCTTATTCTTTTCTTTTTTGTCTAAACCTCAAAATCCCTAAAATCCAAAAAGAATGTATTTCATTGTTTGTTCAAATCTGATGGGGTTTGAAGACCCATATTAGCGAACTTTCTCTTTGTGATAGAGTAGGTTTCTATAGATTCTTCTCAACTTTCCGGATTCTCTCCATGGTACTTGTTAAAGATTCAAGGGAGAGTGTTGATTGTTCAAGGGGGAGTTCGTATTTTCAGATCTTTGTGCCTTAAATATGATATTTTTTCAGATCTGTGTAACACCCAGAATCAGAAAGACCAAGAAAATGAAGGAAAGGCTCTAAGTCAAGAGTCAACTAGTCGAGTCCAGGGAGGAACTCGACGAGTCGAAGCGGGATCCGGGGCATAGAGTAAGTGACCGACTCGGCGAGTCGGCTAGTGGACTCGCCGAGTCTGGTCTGGGCGAGAAAAACCCTAATCCCGGGGGTTGTGCCCTATTTAAAGAACATTACATCCCTTCCCCAACCTCTTTACTCCCCTTTTGAGATCCAGAAACCCTAAATCGTGAGTGAGAGCCCTTGGAAGCAATTTAGAGCCTAGATAAGTGATTTTGGTGGAAAGGGGCTTGAAGATCAAGAGGCGTGCTGCAAAGGAGTGGCGTAGATCCGGGATCTACTTCAGTTGGAGCATATATTGGAGGTAATAAGTTGTTACTTTGGCTTTATTGCAAATAGATTTATCTTATGTTTGAGATTTGGGGCATTTTGGGCATGATTGAGATCTATGTCGAGTTAGAGGCCTATATCTGAGGTTGCTACCTCAGATCTAGACTTGTGATGCTCCAGAAGGTCATAAAGTTTATGTCAATAAGTTATTGGTGAAGCCCCTTTGCCTTAAACCCTAGCCCTAGAGTGTTTTGGGCCTTTAGCTCCTTGGTTTCACATAAAGTTTGCAACTTTACGTGGGGGATAGACTGTAGAAGAGTGGATCTATGGATTGGAGCCCCTGCATGGCTCGAAAAGCCACTGTATGGATTGAGAACTGGAGAGACTCGGCGAGTCACATGGGTGTACTCGACGAGTTGTATGAATATGTGCATGGGCTCGGCGAGTTGGAAGAACAACTCGGCGAGTCTGTTGAAGATTGCCTAGGACTCGGCGAGTCTGTTCTTGGACTCGACGAGTCAGGTCGCAGAACCCCCAACCTCTTCTGGTTAAGACGTAGATCAGTGAGTTGAGTGGTGACTCAGTGAGTTGGACAGGATGGGACTCAGAGATCGTTGAACTCGACGAATCCTGGCGTGACTCGGCGAGTTGGGTCGTATTTTGAGAGCTTCTGAGTTTAAGGACTCGGCGAGTCTACGGGTTGAGTCGGCGAGTCGAGTCAATTGGAAGGTTGACTTTGACCAGGACTTTGACTTTAAACAGAATGGACTTAGTTTGACTTCTAGAGTTCAGTTTGGAACTAAGTGTTTCATTGATATTAGTAGCTCGGGGAGCTAGTGGAGCAGCGGTTCAGAGAGTGGTCGGACAGCAGCCAGAGGGTTATCAGCAAAGTTCAGCAGTGCGAGGTGAGTCTCCTCACTGTTTGTGTGGGTCTACGGCCACAATGCCGACCCATTTAGTTTATGTATGGTAGGAAGACCCGGGTGTTAGCCCTAGGCATTATGCAGGAAAAGACCAGGAGGAGGCTCCTGGCACACAGTATGTTATTATGTATGGTAGGAAGATCTGGGGGCTAGCCCTAGGCATTATGCATGAAAGGCCAGGAGGAGGCTCCTGGCACACAGTATGTTATTATGTATGGTAGGAAGACCCGGGGGTTAGCCCTAGGCAACATGTATGAAAGACCAGGAGGTGGCTCCTGGCACACTGTATACTATTATGAATGAAAGACCAGGAGGTGGCTCCTGGCACACTGTATGCTGAGTAGCCTAGTAGAGTAGTATGTATAGTTGTCTTTGTGATGCTTGCAAGGAAGACTAGGGGGTGTCCCTTGGAACTTGTTTGTAAGACCCAGGGAGTGGCCCCCAGGCTTGACAAGAAGGACCACGTGCGGCCCGTGGCAATACAGCAAGACTATGTTTGGCACATAGCACTTTACTTGATTATGGATATGTTTGTTATGTATGGATCATGGTTACGTATGGTATGTATGGATCAGTTGGTTTGTATGGTATGTGGTATCTGGGGAACTCACTAAGCTTCGTGCTTACGGTTTTCAGTTTTGGTTTCAGGTATTCAGTTTTCAGAAGAGGAGCTCGGAAGGGTTGCAGTGCACACACCATGACAAGTTAGCCTGGGATGTTTACTTTGATAATTAAACAAGTGTTTTGGAAATGAAACTATGATTTGTCATATAAATCCTTTTAGTATGTTGAATGACTTAATGCTATGAATCAGTAATGTTTTTAAAAGAAATTTTTGGATTCGAAATTTGGGATGTTACAAGTTGGTATCAGAGCCTTGGTTTGAGGGATTCGGGCACACTCTCGGGTGTGTCTGAAATCAAACTGAGGAAGTGCTATAAAATTTTCAAAAGGAAAAACCATATTTATAAAAGGATTTTGAGGAAAGAAAAGGGTTTTAGAAAAAGAAAAAGGAACTTTGAAAAGAGAAACGGGTGTGGTGTATGCAATCAGCCGAGCTCAAGTAAGTTCTCCCAAATTACCCATACAAGTTTATGTTATGATATGATTATGAGAATTGCATGCTAGATTAGGGCTAAGGATCTAGGAGGATGCCTTAGATGCGTATTGTATGTGCTTGTAGACTTGCATGCTAGTACTGACCAGTCAGTAATAGGATAGCCTGTTTAGGTTATGCCTGATTGTATGAGCCTTTGAAGTGCATGTACAGATTCCTGATTAGAGGATAGAATGATTTGATTGGAATATGATGGTTAGATTTTCTATTGTCTGAATGCTGCTTGCTTTGTGCTTTGTGAGACTCTTAGTAATGTGAGCTAGCTATATTCATGAGGTAGCTAGTTGACATTACTGGGAATCTTTCAGAAGCTGAGGACTGGGTGAGTTCGGGAACCTAGGAAAGCCTAGGATGAGAGTAGTGCTGGGAGCAGTGTTAGTAGTAGTGAAAGGGACTTGGTGAAGTTGAAGCAACCCCTGAGGAAAGTACGGATAGATGTGGAAGGTAGTATGGGCCCGTACTACTGGAAGCAGAGGATCCGTACTAGAGTCAAGGAGGGCCGAGATGGAACCAGGAATCTTGGATAATGTGTGAGACCTCTCGGGGTATGTTTTGATCCGGACATTTATGTGTTTATCTCCAATATGGTGACCACGCGACAAGGAGCAGGAGGCTCAGGATCTGGATCAGGATCGGGCTCGGGTGCGGGATCCGAGCAAGTTGATGATGGGTTACGCGAGTTCATCGCGTCTGAGATTACGAGAGGCATCCTTGAGGCGACCCCGGTCATTTTCGGGTCGATCAAGGAGGGGATCATTGAGCTGATGGAGGATCGCCTCCGAGCTTTCAGGAGTGATTTGGCGTCTGGCCAGGCGAGTACGCGCACACTGTCCTTCAAGGACTTCAGAGGGAGTGGTGCGCCGGATTTTCATGGGGTGAAGGACCCCATTGCTGCCAGGAGATGGATCGCATACATTGAGTCTGCGCAGTTGACGAGCTTCTGCCCCGAGGGGTCGAAGGTCCGTTTTGCGGCGGGATGTTTGAGAGACAGAGCTAGAGATTGGTGGGAGTCGGTTGGTGACTCATTGGGAGCCTCGGTCGTCGAGGCTATGACCTGGTCAGACTTTGTGACCAGGTTTAAGGCGGAGTTTGCGCCGGCGGTGGAGCTTCAGCAGCTGGCCAGAGAGTTCCTAGACATGAGGCAGACGACGGAGTCGGTGGCGGAGATTACCGCCAAGTTTCGGGAGAGGGCCTTATTGGTGCCTCAGTATGCAGGGGATGATGAGATGTAGAGGACCCGCTATCATGACATGTTGAGAGCTGATATTCGGGAGCATGTCAGCTTCTCGGCATGCCCGACCCTGGACTCTATGATTGCCAGGGCACGGGAAAGGGAGATTGATTCGGAGCACATTGCGAAAAGGAGGTCGCATCAGACGTATACTTTGGAGGGTCCTGGGAAGAGACCCAATACTTCAGATCAGCGATTAGTAGGTCGGCAGGTCCGAAGTCAGTGCAGCACGTGTGGGAACCCACACGAGGGAGTTTGTCATTCCAGGGGTTCAGGCTGCTACAAGTGTGGCAGTGATGGTCACGTCAGCAGGGACTGCCCACGGGGGGCAAGCCCATTATGTTTTCACTGCAATCAGGTGGGACACAAGAAGGCCGACTGCCCGATGGTGAGGAGAGGAGCAGGGAGTGCGTCTGCCCCGACAACTTCGAGGATTACGGATGGGTGAGAGGGTAGGGCCTTGCAGTGACAGATGAGGGAGATCTGGATTACAGCAGGGAATGTTGTAGGTACGTATCTATGGCTATTTTTCGATTCTATGTGTATTAGGGTTGTTCTTACCCCGGACTCAGGTAATAGTATGTATGAGTTGTCTCTCTGCTTGTATTCGGATTGTACTTTCAGAATTGTCAGATGCCAATTGCATACCGGGAACTATTAGTAGCTAGTGTAGGGTCATCCCTCACTTCGGGTTCGAAGTCTCCAGTATTATCTCGATTATGACCAAAGCGGTTCAGGAGCGTTGCGTGGAGGTTGGTGGACAGAGTCCATGGAGTAGCCCTCCACCATCATTAGGGTTTGGTGGTTCTAGTCTTGGTACTTGGGATAGCTTTTGGAAGCATCAAGGGAAGTGGTCTATCACTAATGGGGTTGCTCTGAGCATTAGTTATTCGGACCTTAAGGGAATTAGTTGGAGCTCAGGGGATTATCAGTATCGGGGATGCAGGAGGTGTTCATCTAGTATTCGGTAATCGTACGGTATTTGGAGCGGACTAGTGATGGATCGCTAGAGACATCAAGGCGACGGTAGTTATCATGCCTTTTGTGCAAGGGAGGAAGGAATGGAAATCCTCAAGTTTTCGCGTGCAGGAAAGACTTAGCTGAACCTAAGTGGGGGAGAAATAATCATGTTATGGGAGCAGAATCGGTTTTGAAACTAGGATAATTTTCGCTCTCCTGTCAGGAAGAAAGACGGCCCAGGTGGCTGTATGAATTGAGGACAGTGTGAATTGGAAGTTTGGAAAAACTTGCCAATTATGAGACCTCATTCTCGAGATGTCTGGTAGCAGATCGCAGAGGAATCGGTTGGGATTTCCAGTTGGGACATGAGTACCACTTAGGGGTACTAGATTGTGCTTGTATGCTCGACTATGGGTTAGTCGTAGCATCCACTAGCAGCCAGTCGGTGTGGAAAGGTGTTGTCAGACTACCGGATGGCCGTAGCATTCACCAGTGGTCAAATAGTAAGAAGAGTGTGGTAAGACTGCGGGGCGGTCCGTAGCAATGGTTAACAGATAGCGTCAAAGTGTGGTGCGACTGCGGTGTGGCCCGTAGCAATCGTATGTGAGGATAGTTAGACTGCGGTGTGGCCCGTAACATTAGTTTAGTAAGAATGCGGTATGGCCCGTAGCATTAGTTTAGTAAGACTGCGGTGTGGCCCGTAGCAATCGTATGTGAGGATAGTTAGACTGCGGTGTGGCCCGTAGCATTAGCTTAGTAAGACTGCGGTGTGGCCCGTAGCATTAGTTTAGTAAGACTGCGGTGTGGCCCGTAGCAATCGTATGTGAGTATAGTTAGGCTGCGGTGTGGCCCGTAGCACTGGTTTAGCAAGACTGCGGGGTGGCCCGTAGCTTTAGTTGGCTGGCAGCACAGAAGTGTTGTAAGACTATGTGGGTGGCCGTAGCATTCACTAGTTGACAGAGCGAGTATAGTAAGACTATAGGGTGACCCGTAGCATTCGTCGGTCCCTATTCACTAGTGCGAATGTATCAGGTGTGTGATTCAGTGGCAGGGTTTTTCAGATAGTTAAGTTCAGGACGGGGCAGCCGCCCGGATGTGAGTGGGCCACATTATGGTTGGGTCCTGAAGGCGGTAGGTCATTGGAGACCAAGAGTGGCGTAAGACTGCGGGTAAGCTGTGGCATTAATTAGTAGCTTAGTTCGCGGAGTGTGGGCGGGGGCCTGTATCTCCGAGGTAGCATGGGGGAAACCGGTATTCCGGGTAATGGTAGATCAGTTGGGACCAGGGCAGTCTCGGATCATCCGGTAGGCGGATGGGAGTCAACAGGACTACAGGCAGGAATGATGGTAAGGGTTTCGGTGTGAAAAGCCGTGAGCTGATCGGATGATGCTAAGCTGCTCATCGCGGGATCGAATGATCTCAGAGTAAAGGATTTGGCTCGGTGACGCCGTTCTCTTCTGAGCCTTAAACGTAGTAGAGAGGGATCTGCTACCTGAAGGATTGTCTGAATTCTCATGATTGGGTGGAGCTTTCAGTATTGGAGCATTGTATGGGGGTTATTCCATGAGTATTGGTATGATGGCCGGCACTGGGAGTGGCCGGGATTGCGGTTTCAGCAGAGGATCGGTCCTCGAAGGAAATTGGGAAGGTTGTTGCTTGTGGAAAGTGCCTTAGAAAGGCCAGTGACAGTGTAGGGTAAAAGGGTAAACCCCTTGCGAATCAAGGGTAAGTGTATCAGGAGTATCGGTATGATTACCGGTTGGATAAAAGTGTTGTACTCGAGGGTAGTAAGTAACGGGTTATTCTGAAGATGACATCTTCAAGGTTTTGATCGGATGAGCGGAATGTGTACCTAGTGGTAAAGTGGCGGCCAGATGGTAAGGTAGTTGGCCGTGGCAGACTTCGAGGACGAAGTCTGGTTTAAGTGGGGGAGTGTTGTAACACCCAGAATCAGAAAGACCAAGAAAAGGAAGGAAAGGCTCTAAGTCAAGAGTCAACTCGTCGAGTCTAGGGAGGAACTCGACGAGTCGAAGCGGGATCCGGTGCAAAGAGTAAGTGACCGACTCGGCGAGTCGGCTAGTGGACTCGGCGAGTCTGGTCTGGGCGAGAAAAACCCTAATCCCGGGGGTTGTGCCCTATTTAAAGAACATTACATCCCTTCCCTAGCCTCTTTACTCCCCTTTTGAGATCCAGAAACCCTACATCGTGAGTGAGAGCCCTTGGAAGCAATTTAGAGCCTAGATAAGTGATTTTGGTGGAAAGGGGCTTGAAGATCAAGAGGCTTGCTGCAAAGGAGTGGTGTAGATCCGGGATCTACTTCAGTTGGAGCATATATTGAAGGTAATAAGCTGTTGCTTTGGCTTTATTGCAAATAGATCTATCTTATGTTTGAGATTTGGGGCATTTTGGGCATGATTGAGATCTATCTCGAGTTAGAGGCCTATATATGGGGTTGCTATCTCAGATCTAGACTTGTGATGGTCAAGAATGTCATAAAGTTTATGTCAATAAGTTATTGGTGAAGCCGCTTTGCCTTAAACCCTAGCCCTAGAGTGTTTTGGGCCTTTAGCTCCTTGGTTTCACGTAAAGTTTGCAACTTTACGTGGGGGATAGACTGTAGAAGAGCGGATCTATGGATTGGAGCCCCTGCATGGCTCGAAAAGCCACTGTATGGATTGAGAACTAGAGAGACTCGGCGAGTCACATGGGTGTACTCGACGAGTTGTATGAATATGTGCATGGGCTCGGCGAGTTGGAAGAACAACTCGGCGAGTCTGTTGAAGATTGCCTAGGACTCGGCGAGTCTGTTCTTGGACTCGACGAGTCAGGTCGCAGAACCCCCAACCTCTTCTGGTTAAGACGCAGATCAGTGAGTTGAGTGGTGACTCAGTGAGTTGGACAGGATGGGACTCAGAGATCATTGAACTAGACGAGTCCTGGGGTGACTCGGCTAGTTGGGTCATATTTTGAGAGCTTCTGAGTTTAAGGACTCGACGAGTCTACAGGTTGACTCGGCGAGTCGAGTCAACTGGAAGGTTGACTTTGACCAGGACTTTGACTTTAACCAGAGTGGACTTAGTTTGACTTCTAGAGTTCAGTTTGGAACTAAGTGTTTCATTGATATTAGTAGCTCGGGGAGCTAGTGGAGCAGCGATTCAGAGAGTGGTCGGACAGCAGCCAAAGGGTTATCAACAAAGTTCAGCAGTGCGAGGTGAGTCTCCTCACTGTTTGTATGGGTCTACGGCCACAATGCCGACCCATTTAGTTTATGTATGGTAGGAAGACCCGGGGGTTAGACCTAGGCATTATGCAGGAAAAGACCAGGAGGAGGCTCCTGGCACACAGTATGTTATTATGTATGGTAGGAAGACCCGGGGGTTAGCCCTAGGCATTATGCATGAAAGACCAGGAGGAGGCTCTTGGCACACAGTATGTTATTATGTATGGTAGGAAGACCCGGGGGTTAGCCCTAGGCATTATGCATGAAAGACCAGGAGGTGGCTCCTGGCACACTGTATACTATTATGAATGAAAGACCAGGAGGTGGCTCCTGGCACACTGTATGCTGAGTAGCCTAGTAGAGTAGTATGTATAGTTGTCTTTGTGATGCTTGCAAGGAAGACCAGGGGGTGGCCCTTGGCACTTGTCTATAAGACCCAGGGAGTGGCCCCCAGGCTTGACAAGAAAGACCACGTGCGGCCCGTGGCAATACAGCAAGACTATGTTTGGCACATAGCACTTTACTTGATTATGGATATGTTTGTTATGTATGGCTCATGGTTACGTATGGTATGTATGGATCAGTTGGTTTGTATAGTATGTGGTATCTGGGGAACTCACTAAGCTTCGTGCTTACGGTTTTCAGTTTTGGTTTCAGGTATTCAGTTTTTAGAAGAGGAGCTCGGAAGGGTTGCAGTGCACACACCATGACAAGTTAGCCTGGGATGTTTACTCTGATAATTAAACAAGTGTTTTGGAAATGAAACTATGATTTGTCATATAAACCCTTTTAGTATGTTGAATGACTTAATGCTATGAATCAGTAATGTTTTTAAAAGAAATTTTTGGACTCGAAATTTGGGATGTTACAATCTGATTTCTCTCTTTGAAGACCCCATGTTCTGATGAGTCTCAAAATTTAGGGGGAGAAATGCCAAGAATGTTGGAAATCATGATCTTCATCAGTTTCAACATCTAGGGGGGATTGTTGAGCATTTGAGATATTGAAACTGAGTTGGCATTTTTGTTAATAATTGAAGGCTTTTTAGTTTTGCTAGGATTTTAAGTTATTTGGCTCATGTTTTATTTTCCTATAAATATAGTCATTAGCTTAGCTTGTTAGGTAAGCTTTTTCCTCAAAAAAGGTTTCATTGTATAATTTCGAAATCAATGATATACAAAAACTTTGACAGATTACTTGCAACTTTATGGTGATTGATTCATAATTGTTCTTCAGATTCCGCACTCGTCATCTCGTTTTTCGTTCTAACATGTTTTCCTTGTTTTCTTCTATTTTTCATCTTTTGTACTTCATAGCTATGTACTAAAAACAAATTCAATGAAATTTACTTTAGAGTTAAAAAAATATAAGGGACATTATTCACTAGTTGACCCATATTCCAAAGTTTTGATAATAATATCACAAATTAAAAAGGAAAGTGATATTTCAACTTAATAAATTAATCCATCACATAAAATACAATATCATTGTAGTTATTCTACAAATAAGTAAAACATATATTTTATATGGATGAATAAATTCCAAAATATAACTTCCCAAGAAAGAAATGATATCTAAGGAACATGCTATTTTTCTTATTTGTTTTGATATTCTTGTCGTAAATAATTTATGTGAGGATGATTATAGCCACTTATTGTAGCATTGTAGGACGAAAGTGGAAGTTCTTTCCGATAGACTTTTGAACATGTGGTTATTAAATCCATCGTTGTGTTTTCTATTTTTTGTGTTAACGTCTTTCTATATGAGATGAGGTTGGTTAAAAAGACACCTCATCTCATCTATATGTTTAACAAAAAATATTTATCATCTAAGATATGTAAACTTAAATAAAAGAAAATATGATTAAATAATCAAAAAAATTCAAAAAAAAAATCTAAAAACTATTTGTTAATTTTGGTTTATAAGATTTTTTTACCTAAAATAAAAGCTTTCTGTTTGTATTGTTTTTTTTCTTAAATCCAATACTATTTTTTTTTAAAAGCTAGAGTTCATATCTCTATTGATTATTATTCTATTTTTTTAACAATTATAAACTCAAAATTAGGAAGACCCGTAAGAAATAAAAATCATACAAGTAGGAATGAGATCAGAATTCCAGCTATCCACCACTGCAATTTGGCCTAACGTGAGAGGAAAATTTGTGGCTAACATATATATGTATGGTATGATCTCTATCGAGATTAAAGTTAATATTTGTATATTATTTAAAGAAGGATTAAATCACATCAATTAGTAAACCACATAAATGAAAACCAGACAAACAAGACTTTCCTTATTGTAGGGATTCACGATTTAGGCAATGCAGCAACTTTTCAATTTTCCAACCCTTTTTCACACATTTTATGGAAACTCTACATAGTCGCCATACCCAACGTATTAATTACGATTGAAAAATGTGTTCAATTGCAAACTTGGCTACGAATCGAACGAATCATCACTGCCTTGATAGGCTAGGGTCACACGTAAGGGATAGTTGAATGGTAATCATTGAGCCATTTAGTATGTTATAAAATAAAAGAAAATAACAAATGCAAGTATGAAACGTCTAATTTATTATTTACCAAATATAAATAAAAAATTAACTAAATATCGAAGCTATCCACTAATTTTATAAATGTTATTGCGAAATCATCAAATGTGTTGAAAATTATCAATTTATGTTTTTAAGAAAAAAAAGTTTTAAAAAAAAAATGTGAGATGAGAACTGTAGGTTTTACGTGCGAAAAAAAAATTTGAACTTTTTAGAGTAAAATCTTTAAAAACCAATTCCAAAATAAATAAAAAATTATTATAGTTTTGACTTGTAAAAATAAAATAAAAGAAATTAAATCTTTAAACTTTTTAGTTTTTTTTTTTAATTTGACCTGCAAAAATTAAAAAATATACATTTTTAAACTTTTTTTTACCGTGGAAATGTAGAAAAAATCCGCACAAAACATTTGAAAGGTAAAAAAAAACTTTACATGATGTAAAAAATGCCTTATGGTCTAGGCCCATTTCCCAGCCTAATAAGGCATTTTTGTAGACCAATGTGACTTTTCGTCGGCTCATTGAGATAATTTTTTGGCCCATTTGATTATTTAAAAAGTTATTATTTTGGGTATTTGGCTACTTTTTTGGAAAATAAAAAATAAAATTAATTTGATTTGTCTTTTTTCTTTTCAAATAAAAGAGTATATATATCCAATTATGTTAGATGTTATCATAATCTATTATAAGCTTTACCAATTTTCTTCAATAAACAAAACTTTATTTTGTTCAAACATGTATGACCACCATTGTAATGCGGTCCATAAAAGTCAAATATTAAAGCTATAAAAAAAATATTTTGGGAAAAAAGGGTTTACCATCTTTGGAAAATGGATTTTGGATGTTTTTAACACAAATTCTGAATCTTATCCGACATGGATTAGAAGAAAAAAAAATAGAAGAAAGTGTGCAGTTAAACGAGTCGAAAATGCTATGTTTAATGGTTAGCGTTGACAAATTTTTAGATGACACAATACCTACTAGACAACTACTATTTAACATAGCATTTAATATGTTAATGAGTGTCATTAGAGAGGTGGGTATTGACAACATGTTAACGCATGTTATCACGTCAAAAATGTGTAATCTCACATATCATGTCACCCATGATGTTATAATATCAATCGAGAAATGAACAACATCTTATAACATTTTATAATACCCACTAATTTCCATGTCATCATTTATTTTTTTTATTTTTTTCAATTTATGTTTTAATATTTATAAAAACAAATATAGATTAATGAAATCTGATATTTAAATAAATCTTGAATTAAAATTAACATTTAATACATAAAAATAACATTACAAGGAAATAATATGATAGTCATAATTTGAAAACATAAAACGATAGTCCTAATTTAAACACATAAACAATAATCCTAGTCCAAATATATTTTCTGAATCTTCTCATTCATCCTTCAAAGCACTTCCAAATCTCGCGGCGACAAACCTTCCTCGATAGTATGAAGAATTGGAAAGTGTTTCGTCATTTGATCTTCCTCGCGTTGATCATTCTCCTCATGTGCTTTCCTGTGAAGGAATTCCAAGTGCTCACATTGCATTTCAACTCTCTTTTTTTTTGCTATTAAATTGTGTGTTTCGAACTTCTCTTTCAATTCCATCAACTCTTGTGCCCTTTTTTTTTCAGCTTCATCTTCATGTCGTTGAGCGCGCTTCGCTTTGTCGCATCCTACTGGTCGTCGTGGCGATGAGATCTCTTTGATGCCGTTCGGGATCTCATCGGTGTCGGTGTTGAGGTCGATGTTGTTGGAATCCTAAGTCGATGAGGACTTGGAGACCAAGCAATTCAATTTATGGCAAGTTGGTCATAGTTTCCTAATTGTATTCTAATTCAAGTTGGTAATTAGAATTCATATATATACATTAGAATCGAGTTATGATTTATGATGTAACACAAACTAGTTGAGTTTTGAGTTATTTTCTCAATTAATCAAAGAGTTATTTTGGTTATTTGTGTTTCTTGATCTTGAATTGGTATCAGAGCCAAGAACAGAAGGCTTTGAGATCGAATTCTTACCTGTTGACGAGCCGGTCAACATGTCAGATACAAGGGGAGATGGAGAAGCTCCGATGAGGGTGAAGGAGGTCGGAGCGACTTCAGTTGTCTGTCCGATGCTCACATCAACCAATTACACTGTATGGTCCCTCTGTATGAAGGTGGTGCTTAGAATTCACAAGGCTTAGACAGTGATCGATCCAGAAACAGACAAGAACGAGGAGAAAGATTACCTTCCTATGGGGTTGCTTTATCAGGAAATTCCAGAAAGCTTGATAATGCAAATTGGCGATGTCGAGTCTTCGAAGGAGCTGTGGGATGCAATCAAGGCTCGATACATTGGGGCTGATCGAGTGAAGGAGGCCCGTCTTCAAACCCTAAGTGTCGAGTTCGATCGGCTTAGGATGAACGAATCAGAGACGATCGACAGTTTCTCCGGAAAGCTGTCCGGAATTTCTTCAAAATCGGCGGCATTAGGATCTCTGATCGACGAATCCAAGCTTGTAAAGAAGTTTCTTAAGTCACTGCCACAAAAATTCATTCATATGGTAACATCACTCGAACAGATTCTAGACCTAAATAATACCAATTTTGATGATGTAGTCGGCAGGATGAAGGCGTATGAAGAGAGGATCAGAGAAGAAGAATCTTATGGTGGTGAGAAAGATCAAGCTCTGTTCGTCGAGCATGGTGGAACTTCGAATCGAAACTGGAGAAGAAAGAGGAAGGCAGTGGAGGCTCACCAGACTGGTGCGACTGGGAACAAAGCACACGGGTTTAATTGCTCAACTGGATCCGGATCCTGTGGGTCTAATGTGTCAAGTGGATAAGGCTCTGGGTCTAAAACAAAACAGGCCCAAGGAGGCAGGCCTAACAACAACACTGGGTCCAATAATCACCAGTCGAACAGCATGCCCGATTCTAATTATGATCCTAATCAGAAAAATAAAAATAAAAAAGACCAGTCCAAAATTATTTGTTACCAGTGCGATAAGCCGAGCCACTTCGCGTCTCAATGCCCGGACCGAATTAAAAAATTACAAGAAAGTAATTTTGCCGAATATGACAATACCGACGAGACCGTATTTTTACACGAGACTGTATTTTTAAACGAAGAAAAGGTGATACCGTCCCGATACGACTCACAAGACAATGATGTGTGGTACTTGGATAACGGGGCAAGCAATCACATGACAGGAAATCGGTCATTTTTCTCCGAACTTGATGAAGGCATAACCGGGAGGGTTAAATTAGGAGATAATTCGTGTGTAAAAATCAAGGGAAAAGTTGCTATACTTTTCCAAGGCAAGAGAGGTCAACAAAGGCTGATGACGGAGATTTACTACATACGGGATCTCAAAAACAATATTATTAGTCTCGGACAAGCAACCAAAGCCGGGTGTGATATTCGAATGAAAAACAACTATTTGACTGTGCATGATGCCGATAATTGCTTATTAATGAAAGTACAAAGAACTCCAAACCGCCTTTATAAAATAAAATTACAAATTGGAGTTTCTATTTGCCTTCATTCGAGACTAAGTGAAGATGCGTGGCGATGGCATGCAAGACTTGGGCACATTAATTTCGAGTCAATGAAAAAGATGTCCAATAAGGGTTTAGTAAAAGGGTTACCTCAATTTGATCATGAGAATAAATTGTGTGAATCATTCTTGGTGGGCAAGCAAACAAGAAAGTTATTTCCGACTATGACGACATACAAATCACGGTGATTTATGCGGTCCGATCACCCCGGCAACCAAGGGTCAAAATCGGTATAGTTTTACACTTATCAGTGACTTTTCACGATTTATGTGGATTTATCTTATGAAAGAAAAGAGTGAGGTGTTTACACACTTCAAAAAATCCAAAGCTTTGGTGGAGAATGAAATTGGAAAGCCTTTGAAAGTGTTTAGAAGTGATCGAGGAGGTGAGTTTACTTCTCTCTAGTTAAATTCCTGTTGTGAACAAAACGGAGTCAAACGCCATCTTACCGCCCCATACTCTCCACAACAAAACGGAATTGTGGAACGAAGAAACCGAACACTTTTGGACATGACGCGGAGTATAATGAAGGCAATGCATCTTCCAAACTACTTATGGGGAGAAGCGGTAAATCACTCTACCAATCTAATCAATCGCGTTTACACAAGAGTCCTTGGTGATACCACTCCATACGAAAAGTTGTATAAAAGAAAACCGAATTTAGAAAATGTTCATATATTTGGGTGTCTAGCACATGCAAAAGTTGAACCGGTTAATCTAAAGAAGTTGGCTGCAAGATCAAGACCACTAGTGCATGTTGGTTCCGAACCGGGTACGAAAGCTTATCGGTTATTTAATCCGGTGACACAAAAAATAATCGTGAGTCGAGACGTTATTTTTGATGAAACCAAAGGGTGGGATTGGATTAAAGAAGTAGGAACCAACAATGAAGAACCGGGCTCATTCATAATACCATGGTACTATCCGAGAGACGAGGTGAACAACAACCCAAGAAATGATGTAAACAATGATCCAATTGAACCGGTTGAATCAGATCATGAGATGGGAGATGGAGCGGAAGTACAAGATAATGAACAACCAAGTCCGGTAAATAATATTGTTCAACAAGGAGCTGCAAGTCAAAGAACCTCGAGAAAAAGAGTACCTCCAAGACGATTTCAAGATTATGAGCTTGACCTTGATAATATTTAAGAACTTCTTCTTACAACCAATGACGAGCCGGTATCAGTTGAAGAAGCGAAGAAAGAACCAGAGTGGGTCAAAGCCATGGATGCAGAAATCAATTCGATAAACAAATATAACACTTGGAATCTCGTGAACAAGCCTATGGGGGTGAAGCCAATTAGACTCAAGTGGGTGTTCAAATTAAAGAAAAATGCAGATGGCACAATTAATAAATACAAGGCAAGGTTGGTTGCTAAAGGTTACGTGCAACAACCCGGTATTGATTTTCAAGAAGTATTTTCCCCGATAGCTTGAATCGAAACCATTCGGTTTCTTATAGCCTTAGCCGCTACTCATGGGTGGGAGCTTCACCACTTAGATGTTAAAACGACATTCTTACATGGAGAATTAAAGGAAACCGTTTATGTATCGCAACCGGAAGGCTATATAAAGAAAGGCAACGAGCATAAAGTATATCGCCTTACGAAAGCACTATATGGTCTAAGACAAGCACCTCGAGCATGGAACACGAAGCTTGATGGGATTTTGAAGAGTATGAAATTTCAAAAGTGCATGAAAGAACCATCGGTGTACTGGAAAAATGAAGGATCTAACTTGCTAATTTTAGCAATTTATGTTGATGATTTATTTGTCACAGGTACAAATTTGAGCATGATCAAAAGGTTCAAATTAGAGATGTCCAAGAACTTTGAGATGTAGGATCTTGGAAGATTGACTTATTACCTTGGCATTGAAGTTAAGCAAGAAGAATTGGGGATCACTATAAACCAAGAAGCATATGCTAAACACATTTTAAAAGAAGCCGGTTTACATGATTGCAATCCGACCCACATTCCAATGGAACAGGGAATTAAGTTGTCAAAGGCCGAAGATGAAACCGAAATCGAATCGACACAATATCGAAAGGTGGTGGGATACCTTAGATATCTCTTGCAAACAAGACCCGATATGGCATATGCGGTTGGAGTTGTTAGCCGATACATGCAAAGTCCAAGAGAATCACATGATGTTGCAATCAAACACATTTTAAGGTACTTACGAGGAACAACGGGATACAGAATCAAGTACGAGAGGATGGGACAAAGGCGACTTATTAGTTATAGTGATAGTAGTCACAATGTTGACCCGAATGACGGTAAAAGCACAACCGGTCACATTTTCTACTACGGGTCATCTCCGATAACATGGTGTTCGCAAAAACAAGATATTGTTGCTTTATCATCTCGCGAGGTGGAGTTCATGGCAGCCACGGCGACCACATGTCAAGCAATATGGCTTCAAGATTTGCTTGGAGAAATCATGAACAAAGTATAAGAGAAAGTGATTCTTAAAGTTGATAACAAGTCGGCTATCGAACTAACGAAGAATCTCGTTTTTCATGGAAGGAGTAAACACATTCATACGAGGTTCCACTTTATTCGTAATTGTGTCGAGAACGAACAAGTGGAGGTGGAGTACATTCCTGGTGAAGAACAAAGGGCATATATTCTTACTAAACCATTAGCTTGAACCAAGTTCAAGGAAATGCGGAGCTTGATCAGGATTGAAGATGTCTCTAGAAGGACTTAAAGATTTGAGGGTAATTGTTGGAATCCTAATTCGATGAGGACTTGGAGACCAAGCAACTCAAGTTATGGGAAGTTGGTCATAGTTTCCTAATTGTATTCTAATTCAAGTCGGTAATTAGAATTCATATATATATATATATACATTAGCATCGAGTTATGATTTATGATGTAACACAAACTAGTTGAGTTTTGAGTTATTTTCTCAATTAATCAAAGAGTTATTTTGGTTATTTGTGTTTCTTGATCTTGAGGTGTTAGTCCGTTCGTCAGAAACGTCGAACGAATTCGAATTTCATGACCTCTTGGATTGTACGTACCTCCGATGATGTTGGAGTTTTAATCCATTTTGGATCGTTTCTCACCGTCTGCCATACTTTTTCATACTCGAAAACATGACCCATTTTGACGCGATATTGTTCTTTCGCGGCTCTGAACAAATTGAAATCCTACGCACCACTTAGTTTTTGCAAAACTAGTTTGATGTAGATCCCATTAAATTAGGTGCGCCTATCATTGATTGGAGTCCACTTGTTACTAAGCATATTGGTATTACGATATGGAGGTCTCTTTATAAGTGTGTGAAATCTTGCGAGCACGACTTCCTAAAAAGCAACTTTCCTCTTATCATTTCCGACACGATCATTTTTTGATGTCCCGCACCATGAGACTGCCAAATTATACTCCTCTTCTGGTGTCCACCATAGTGGAGGTTCTTCACTTTTCGTGACCGTTATCCATTTCTCTTTCCCTTTCCTTTTCTGTAACGCCTGCAGATTCGGGTTAGACAAATAAGATATAATAAGCGATGAAAATGACATTTTGAAAGAAGTTTATTTAGGATAAATAATATTAACCAGATTTATAGTATATGTGACAATGATTTCGTACATATAAAGAACTCTAAAATCCGAATTCAGATAAAGAAGTTATGCTTCTTCGAAGTTTCGCGATTAAATTGACACGACTATGCACGACGTAAAAAGTGAATTTTAGATAGGTTTCTTATTAGCCTAAGAAACCTAAAAAAAGTTGTACTAAATTATAAAACCGAGAGCGTAAATATAGAGAACGTCCAAATCTGACTTCGTATGAGGAAGTTATGATCTTTCGAAGTTTTAGTCTAGCAGTGCCGAAACATAAATCGAAATTCAAATCAGTTGTTTGTTAGCCAAAACAATATAAACAACAATTAATGACCTCGTGAATATGAACTCGTCGATGTAAAGACAATCAAGAATGGAGTACATATGAAGAAGTTATGGCTTTCGCACGACTTTAACAGTCTAAACATGTCTAAATATGAATTTTAGTTAGAGTAAAAGTTAGATGTTCAGACCTTAATGAACATTATAGAGCTTATCGAGAGGATTCCAGGGATATAAAGAACGTCGACAACGGAGCTCGTATGCGAAAGTTAAGGTCATCCGAAGTTTTACGAGAAAATACCTATGCTGGTGACTTGGTAGCAACGGAGTGCGCCACGTGGCACGGTCGGGTGACCACCTCCTCCAAGAGACAAGGTGACGTGGCACCACGATATTTGGACATGTGGCACCACAAAATTGTGACATGTGTCATTGTTCTAATAGAATGACTCAGGCGAAGGAGAGGCTAACACGTGACATGATTTTGATGGAGACACCTCACCCTTAAGGCGCGACACACCTCTTGTCCGGGTGCGGCATGCCCTTCCTGCACCCTATAAATATGTTGGGATTTTTCCCTTTTCCCTTACCAATTTACTTCAAAACTCTTTGAAAACTCTCTAGCCTGTGAGTTCGATTCTTCCCAACTTTTAGAATATTTTAGTACAAACTCTAGAGTTCTAGGAGCCCGACGAAAAGAAGTTTTCAGGTCGGAGTTCTGCCCGCGCAATTTCCCGGTTTTCTCTAAAATCCATGTAATTTAAGCTACAATTATTTTTTTCCAATTGTAACTTATATTTATGTTCATAGTCGTTATTATGAACCTATAAATAAGATTTATCAGTGATTCCAAGTCATTATATTGATCGATCTACTTACGGGAATGATGTCAAGGTTGTATTTTGTGTGACATCCCCAAATTTACAATCATTTTAAAACTTTTTATTTATACTTATTTAAAACATAGTTTATTGATAAATGCGGAATTTATCCCATAAAAGTATTTTCCGAATAAATGTTTTTCATTAATTATTAAAAACCTTGGGATGTCATAACTGATACAAGAAACATAAGGATAAATAGGCCTTACAGTGTCTTAGACTAAAATTCTGCATCTCCTTGAATCTCTCATCATTCATGTAGCTTTGTACTGCTACCTGTGATACAAAGAAGTTGAGTGGGCCAGGTTGGGAAACCTGGTGAATACATAGGGTTTTCAACTCACAATAATATAATTAGTATGTTTAATTATTTATCAAACAATTTACCCAATTACCCGTCCCCATTATCTTTTTTATTCATCTATAGAGTCCTACCTTAAGGATCATCATTGATGTTACCTATATTTTATTAGATGACTACATCGTTAGTACAATAGTACTAGTTCTCTACATCGTTAGTACAATAACACTAGATTTTATATTGTTAGTACAATAGTACTAGATCCTATATAGTTAGCACAATAGTATTGGTTCCTACATCGTTAGTACAGTAGTACTAGTTATTACATCGTTCATACAATAGTACTAGTTCCTACATCGTTAGTACAATAGTACTAGCTCTTACATCGTTAGTACAATAGCACTATTAAACTCGTGACCTCCTATTATTATTTTCATTTTTCATCATACTATGGCATCTTATCATTTTTACCTTTCATTACCCAATGTATTATATTCATAAAAATACATATACGATATAAATCATATATAATTATCTTCATAACATTTCATCCAACACTAACATCTTTGCACATAAGCACATATAGCATTCATTTATCTAAATAATTCACATCTATGTGTAAGATAAAAGTGACAATGTACTCACTTGATACAAGTGGACGCCTCGGAATTTAAGCAGAACTTCGCCTTGGTGCTTTATCTTTTCCTCTGACATGACCTAGATTCACATTACTAAGTCTTAGTCTTATATTTGTGGCAACTAATGATAGTCTAGATTCTTCACTAATCCCAATGTCCACATCAAGATCTATCAAGTAAAGAACAACCAGGTAGGATTGTATCGTAGATAGGGTCTGTTTGGTATACATAGTATATTGTTTGGAAATCTCACTTTAAACACATCGCTAAATCCAGCGTAGACATGTCCCCGTAAGTTGGAATCACTGATAAATCTTAATTATAGGTTCATAATAACGACTATGACCATAATTAAAAGTTACACTTGAACAAAATAAGTGTAACTTAACTTACACAGCTTTTAGCAAAACCGGTAATTATGTAGGCAAAACTCTGATCTGGGAGCTTCCATTCACCAGCTAGCTGACATCGTAGGGCTTCACCGAAGTGGTCGGGAACTAGAGAGTAAAGGGATAGAGATACGAGAGAATTCCAAAGAGAATCTGGATGAAAAGGGTGAGAAATGAGGCTGCAAAACACAGTTTATATAGGGCTGAAAAGCATAAGCGAGCCGCTCAAATTGTCAGAGCGTTGACGTTACGTCGTCTGGGTGGTGGCACATGTCGAAATCCTATGGTGGGTCAGAAGCGTGTCGTGCCACTTGTATGTGCGTGCGGTTGCACACGGAAAATCTTATTTCCTTTAAAAAATCATATCTTCTTCATATGAGTTCCGTTTTCGACGTATTTGATATCCACGTGTAGCTATCGACAAGATCTACAACTATCATTTAGACTCCGCCATCTAATTTTGATTTTATTTTTAAAGTTGTATTTTTAACAGGCTTAGACTGTTAAAGTCCGTATAAAAATCATAACGTTCTCATACGATATCCTTTCTCGATTGTCTTTATATTTACGAAATCATATGGACGAGATCTTCAATTCTTGTTTAGATTGTTTTTCCAAACAATCGACCGATCTCTGTTTATGTTTCTATACTAACAATGTTACGCTGAAATATTAGAAAAATCATAACTTCCTCTTATGAAGTCACATTTGAGCGTTCTTGATATGCACGTTCTCGGTTTTACAAGTACTATGACTTTCGTTTGGATTACTTGATTTAATAATAAATCTATCTAGAATTCACTTTTTTACGACGAGCATAGCCGCATCGGTTAAATTGTGATACTTCGAAGAAGCATAACTTCTTCATACGAAGTCGGATTTCAGATTTCTTTATATATATGGTATCCTTGTCACTTATAATATAACCTTGGTTAAGGTCATTTATCCTAAATAACCTTCTATCAAAAAGTCGTTTTTATTGCTTATTAAAACTTAACTGTCTAGCCCGTAGTTACGAGTGTTCAATTTAGTGAGGTGTTTAAAGTGAGATTTCCAAAAAGTATACTCTACATACCAAACGGACCCTACCTTTGATATAATTCTACCTAGTCGTTCCTTACATGATAGATATTGATGTAGACATTGGGATTAGTGAGGAATCTATACTATCATTTGTCACCAGGAATATAAGACTAAGTGTAACGCCCGTGTTTCTAGGCTAGGCATTAATATTGATGTGATAGTCTAGGTTAACCTTTGTAACTCATTTTGAAGAAATGAAAAGGAATTATGTGTTTTATGCTTAATTATTAGGATTTAATTAATTAAGAATAAAAATGAGCGTCGAAAATAAATATTAGATAAAGCCGATATCTATTAAGAAAGTTGTAGTGGTCGTGATAAGGATTACGGATATATAAAGAATATCGAAATCCGAGTTATAACGAAGAAGTTATGACATGTCGAAGTTTCGCGACAAAACCGGCACGGTGCCGAATGACGTAAAAAGTGAGTTTTTGATAAACTACTTTTTAGCCTTAGTGATCTAAACGAAAGTCGTACTGTTCGTTAAACCGAGAGTATGTATAAAAAGAACGCCCAAATCTGACTTCGTATGAGGAAGTTATGATTTTTCTAAGTTTCAGTTTAGCAGTAGACAGCTAAAAACTCGAATTTTAGATCGAGTGATTTTTAGCCAACACAACCTAAACGAGAATCGAAGGTCTCGTCAATAGTAGTACAACGGTAAAAAGACAGATGAAAACGGACGTCGGATGAAGAAGTTATGAATTTTTAACGGATTTCTTGTCCCGGTCTGTTAAAAATAATAATATAAAAATTAAATTCAAAATTAGCCGACGAAGTCTAAATGAAAGTTGTAGAGCGTAATTTTACCTACGCATGCATATAAAGAACGTCAAAAACGGAGCTCGTATGCGAAAGTTATGGATTTTAGAAGTTTTTGCACAAAAATCGAGAAAATTCGCATAGTCATGCTTCGGCCACATCACCTTCGCTCCATGCGTGCCACATGTCCGAAACTACTGAGTCATCCGAAGCCGTGGCACATCCGAGGAGTGATGCATGTGCAGCCTCGTCCAAGCCTCGCACCACCTGCCGCGTGTCCGACCTTCGCACCACCTGTCTCCCTTCCCTCTTGCTTCGGATCCGAACCTCGAACCTAGACTTCGGTCCAATCAGAAGCCTACACCAGGACCCTCGCACGTGTGAACCATGTGACTCCTCTTCGGATCTGCTGTCGTGTGGAGTCTTCTCAGTCGTTCGATCAGAAGCCTCGCCCCTATAAATAGAAGGATGTGAGATTTCCCGGGGATAACTTGGAAATTTGTCAATTTTCACCCCTCTTTCAATATTTCTTTCATTCCAACTTCTTCCAAAGCCCCGATATTATACCAAACACCCGAAACACGTCCCGAAGTGCCCGAGAAGCCCGATAAATTTATCTTTTCGGTTTTGAAGCCCAACCCCCGCAGAGCCCGGTTTCTCAATAAAACTCCCGGTTTTATTAGAAACGATCGTTTTAGGGAACGAAGTGCTGCCCGATTATCATTAAATCATGTGAGTGTGTAGTCACTTTCATCTTACACCTAGATATGAAGTATTTTCTATAAAATACGTGCTATGTGTAATTATATTAATTGTTTAATTAAGGTGACTGTTGAATATATGTTTTATACAGGTTTTAAACTGTATATGTATTTTATCTACAAATATGTTGGGTAGAACATGGGTAGACGAAATAGTCGATGGGTGTTAAAATGATGAGATGCCTCGATGTCGTTGTTGTTGTTGTTGTTGTTGTAGTCGTCTAGCGGAGTATAGATGACGACCACGGACCTTTCTAGACAGTCCAGTGGAACACTAGCAGGTTCGCAACTTGTAGGTGTTGGTGAACTAAATGTTCATTGGCGTACTCCATCCCCCTCATGGTTGCCTTTAGGACATGTATGGCTGAGGAGTCCCCTTAGCAGTAGTGTCCATCCCGATGATATTCCTTAGGCTAGGTCCCTTATGATAGGTGTTTAGGGACGTAAAGTGAGGATAACGGGAATGGGTAATCAGGGTTATTGTTGATTGGTGAACTTAATAAGTTTATTATTATTTTGGGTTGAAAACCCTATATGCTCACCAGGCTCCCAAGTCTGACCCACTCAGCTTTTTATGTTACAGGTAGTAGACCCCGAGCATAGTCGGATGATGATTAGAGATTTTTGGATTATAGGTCAGTAGTTGTAAATAACTGTTGTAAGGCTTATAATGTCTTGTTTATGCTTTTGATCTGTATCGGAACATGACATCCCAAGGTTTTGATATAAAAGGAAATTATATATTTCTTAAAGAAAGGTTTTGATAAACTTCTATCATGTTTTGTTTTGGGGACCAATTCTACAACATCTTTGAAAAGTATTTCTCTGATTTTATTTTAAAAGCATAAATTAAATCGGTCTTTTATGGCCGAGAAATTAGGGGATGTCACAGTTGGTATCAGAGCATTAGTTTAAGCGAACTAAGAAATTGTAGGATTTCTAGACATAAACTTAGAATGCTAAGTGATGATTGTGAGATGAGTGTCTACCATATTTTAGACACGAGCACTAGTTTATTTTAGGAAAGATGCCTAAAATGCTTTTATGTGCTAAATGCTATATGTTTGCCATATATACCATTATTTGTTCGGATCTATGGTCTGTTGCCGACCGGATCTGGAAACCTTATATGTGTAGGATTCTAAGCGTACGATTACGATATTAGAACTAACATGTAAACGTTTCGGAGTGATAAGGGAATTGAAATACCTATCGAGGATAAAGACCTAAATTCGCCTTATTCGGTGTATAGATTATAATGGCAAGAACTCGATGTGGAGCGGGAAATGCAAATAGAAACCAACAACCTCAACCTCAAGTGATGGAACAGGTGCCTATAGTAGGAGTTGCACCAGAACCCATCACCATGGTTGGAGTACGAACTATGATTCAAACCATGATGGCTGAACAAAGGGAGGAATTGAGGCAAATGTTGCTGAACAACAGGGATGAACCTTCAGTTCCTGTTGAACAATGTGAATTAAATGACGATCGATCTGAAGAAGGAAACAATAGTAGATCTGTTGGTCATAGTGAACCGCTTGTGGTTGGGAGAAATAACCACGAAGATAGAGTGGAGAGAAATGGGTGCAAGTATAAGGACTTTATGACTTGCAAGCCATCGACCTTCACTAGAAAAGAAGATCCCGTCGGAGTAATGGATTGGATCTCGGAAATGGAATTGGCTTTCATGACTTGTAGTTGCCAAGGCAAGTTACAAACCACATTTGTAGTGCGTCAGTTCAGGGGTAGTGCTGCTCGTTGGTGGAACACTCTGGGAAAACCCTAAGCCCTAATGAGCCACTGCAACTGAATTGGGCAGAGTTCTTGGTGCACTTCAAGCGCAAGTACTTCTCGGCCCAAAACATACTTGAGCTAGAAAACCAATTTCTGACGTTGAAGAAAGGAAGTATGACCGTTGATGAATATACGAATAACTTCATAGACAAAATGGAGTTTGCTTTGCGTATTGTCCCAGATGAGCTGGCAAAAATTGATAGGTACGCAAAGGGACTTACATGGGAGTATGCGGTGCCAGTACGTCAGGCACTTACATTGGAGGCAGCTGTCTGGGTTGCCAAGTCTGTTGAAGATATGATTAAGGGGAGAGCCGCCAGCAAGGTTGAAGTTGGCGAAAAGAGAAAGTTTGAAGGAACTTCAGGTTCCAATAAAAAGAACAAGTTCTCGAAGACTGGTTCGAGAAAATTCGGAGGAGGAGCTGAAGCCAAATGGTGTGACAAGTGTAAGAAGTAACATGCTGGGAAATGTAGCGTGGAACTCACTTGTTACAAATGTGGAAAGCCCGGGCATTATGCCAATGAATGCACCTTCAATAAGAACGTCTGTTTTGGGTGCCATGAAGAAGGGCATATTTTGAGGGATTGCCCGAAGAAGAAGGATGCAGCAAAACCCAATCTTCCACCAAAGTCGAAGGCGAGAGCCTTTCAGATGACACTTGAAGCTGCGAAAGAAGAAGCCGATGTTGCTTCAGGTACTTTTCTCTTAAACGAATTGCCTGCCCAAATTTTGTTTGATTCTGGAGCCAATTACTCCTTTATTTCGCATGAATTTGGTAGAAAACTAGCTTTGCCTGTTGATAGACTAGTTAATGCTTTATTAGTCGAGATTGATAGTGGCAAGTTTGTACCTGTTAGCCATCGTATGAAAAACATCTTCATTGACTTGAATGGGAATAAGTTCCACGAGGAATTATTGTCTATCGAGTTAAATGGATTCGACATAGTTTTAGGAATGGATTGGCTTAATTATGCCGAAATATTGTGTAGGAAGAAGATAGTAAAAGTAAACCCGCCAGGGAAAGAGTCGTTTATGGTGTATGGAGACAAACGCAGAGTAAACTCTGGAATCATTTCCCTAATGAAAGCCAGAAAGTGTTTGGCCAAGGGATGTACATCATATCTAGCGTTCGTGATCGATGCTAAGAAGGAAAAGAAGGAGGTGCAGAATATTCCGGTGGCGTGTGACTATCCGGAAGTCTTTCCCGAAGATCTTCCCGGATTGCCCCCTGATCGACAAGTAGAATTTCGTATCGACTTGTTACCAGGAACGACGCCGATAGCAAAAGCATCATATCGATTAGCACCAACAGAGATGAAAGAACTTATGACACAACTTCAGGAGTTATTGGAAAAAGGTTTTATTCGACCTAGTTCATCACCCTGGGGAGCCCCGATGTTATTTGTAAAGAAGAAAGACGGGAGCATGAGAATGTGCATCGATTACAGAGAGCTGAATAAAGCGACAATAAAGAACAAGTACCTGTTGCCGATGATCGATGACCTGTTCGATCAGTTGCACGGTTCGAGCTATTTTTCGAAGATCGATCTTAGGTCAAGATACCATCAACTAAAGGTGAGAGAGCAGGATATCGAAAAGACTGCGTTCAGAACAAGATATGGACACTATGAATTTTTGTTTATGTCGTTCGGACTAACCAATGCTCCAGCAGCTTTCATGGATTTGATGAACAGGGTTTGTAAACCATACCTTGATAAATTTGTGATAGTATTCATAGATGATATCTTGATTTATTCGAAAAGCAAGCAGGAGCATGACAAGCATCTGCGTGAAGTGCTAGAGGTTCTGAAAAAGGAGAAGTTGTATGCAAAGTTCTCCAAATGTGAATTTTGGATTCAAGAAATCCAATTTTTAGGTCATGTGGTTAACCAAGAAGGAATAATGGTCGACCCAGCAAAGATTGAAGCTGTGATGAAGTGGGAACAACCAAAAAGTCCTACGGAGATTCGAAGCTTTTTAGGATTAGCTGGATATTATCGCCGATTTATCCAAGGCTTTTCTTCGATTCTTACTCCATTAACAGCTTTGACCCACAAAGGAGTTACTTATACTTGGAATGAGAAGCATAAGGAAGCCTTTGAGAAGTTAAAGAAGAGATTGTGTGAAGCACCGATTCTTTCGTTACCTGAAGGAGTTGATGACTTCGCAGTTTATAGTGATGCCTCTGGAGTTGGGTTAGGTTGTGTTCTGACCCAAAGGGATAAAGTGATAGCGTATGCATCGAGACAATTGAAAGAGCTTGAAAAGAACTACCCCACTCATGATCTAGAGTTGGCAGCGGTAGTATTCGCCTTAAAGATATGGAGGCACTATCTTTATGGTACTAAATGAAAACTTTTCACTGATCATAAGAGTCTTCAATATCTCTTTAATCAGAAGGAATTGAACATGAGGCAACGGCGCTGGCTAGAATTACTCAAGGACTACGAATGTGAGATACTTTACCACCCTGGTAAAGCAAATGTTGTTGCTGATGCTCTTTGAAAAGAAAAGGCCAAGAGCGTTGAGAATTGAAGTTGTCTCAACAATTGTGGAAAGTATAAAGAAAGCTCAGGAGGAAGCTTTAGAGAAAAAATGACCGAAAGGAGGAACGTTTGGGTAAAACGTTGGTGTTTGATACAAACGGTCAAGGACTGAAGGTATTCAAAGATAGGATTTGGGTACCTAAGACGGGAGGAGTAAGAGATCTTCTGATGGAAGAAGCTCACAAGACCATGTGCTCGATTCATCACGGCAGTACAAAAATGTATAGGGATCTAATACCCTATTACTGGTGGCCGACGATGAAGCTCGATGTTGCTAAGTATGTGGCCGAGTGTGTAACTTGTGCTAGGGTTAAGGCACAACATCAGATGCCGCATGGGAGTTTAGAACCTTTACCTATACCCATGGGTAAATGGGAAGACATCACCATGGATTTTGTGACTAAACTGCCCAGAACAAGGAACGGTCACGACATGATTTGGGTGGTCGTTGATCGCTTCACTAAGAGTGCGCATTTCATAGCCGCCAACGAGAAATGGTCTATGGATAAACTTGCGAATTCTTATGTGAAGGAAATTGTGAGGCTTCACGGTGTTCCGTTAACGATTGTATCCGATCGTGACAGCCGTTTTACCTCAAGGTTTTGGAGGAGTCTATAAGAGGAATTGGGTACCAAGTTGTGTTTGAGTACAGCTTACCATCCGCAAACCGATGGTCAAAGCGAGCGAACAATTCAAACGTTTGAGGATATGCTGAGAGCATGTACCCCGGAATTCCAAGGTAACTAGGATGAAAACTTACCTCTAGTAGAATTTTCTTATAATAATAGTTTCCACTCAAGCATCAAGATGGCACCTTATCACGCTTTGTATGGAGAAAAGTGTCGAACGCCGTCATGTTGGCTGGAGGCTGGAGAAAAGCAGTTTATGGGACCTGAAATAGTCCATCAGACTGCTGAAAAGTTGAAAGTGATTAGGGAAAGGATGTTAGCAGCTCAAGATTGACAAAAGAGTTATGCTGACAAGAAAAGACAACCGATATCATTCGAAGTTGGAGATTCGGTTTTACTTAAAGTCTCGCTGTGGAAGGGACTTATAAGATTTGGTAAAAGGGGAAAATTGAGTCCAAAGTTTATTGGACCATTTAAAGTTCTTCAGAGGATCAGGAATCAAGCTTACAAGCTAGAATTACCGGAAGAACTGGAGGGTATTCATAATACCTTTCATGTGTGTTATTTGAGAAAGTTCACGGGAGATGTGCCCGACATAATTCCCATTTCTGAATTAAGGTTGGATGAAAACAAGAGGTTAATTAAAGAACCTGAGGCAATCGTTGACTGTAACGCTAAGAAGTTGCGACGCAAGATGGTCGATTTAGTGCTTGTGCGTTGGAAACATACGAATGGGTCTAATCTCACCTGGGAAACGGAGAGTGACATGATGAGTCGCTACCCGCATTTGTTTGTTGATGTGTGATTCCGGGGACGGAATCATCCTAAGGGGGAGAGAATTGTAACGCCCGTGTTTCTAGGCTAGGCATTAATATTGATGTGATAGTCTAGGTTAACCTTTGTAACTCATTTTGAAGAAATGAAAAGGAATTATGTGAATATTATGTGTTTTATGCTTAATTATTAGGATTTAATTAATTAAGAATAAAAATGAGCGTCAAAAATAAATATTAGATAAAGCCAATATCTATTAATAAAGTTGTAGTGGTCGTGATAAGGATTACGGATATATAAAGCATATCGAAATCCGAGTTATAACGAAGAAGTTATGACCTGTCGAAGTTTCGCGACAAAACCGGCACAGTGCCGAATGACGTAAAAAGTGAGTTTTTAATAAACTACTTTTTAGCCTTAGGGATCTAAACGAAAGTCGTAGTGTTCGTTAAACTGAGAGTATGTATAAAAAGAACGCCCAAATCTGACTTCGTATGAGGAAGTTATGATTTTTCTAAGTTTCAGCTTAGTAGTAGACAGCTAAAAACTCGAATTTTAGATCGAGTGATTTTTAGCCAACACAGCCTAAATGGGAATCGAAGGTCTCATCAATAGTAGAACAACGGTAAAAAGACAACGAGAATCCGAGCCTCGCACCACCTTCCGCGTGTCCGACCTTCGCACCACCTGTCTTCCTTCCCTCTTGCTTCGGATCCGAACCTCGGACCTAGACTTCGGTCCAATCAGAAGCCTACACCAGGACCCTCGCACGTGCGACCCATGTGACTCCTCTTCGGATCTGCTGCCGCGTGGAGTCTTCTCAACCGTCCGATCAGAAGCCTCGCCCCTATAAATAGAAGGGTGCGTGACCTCCCGGGGATAATTTGGAAATTTGTCAATTTTCACCCCTCTTTAAATATTTCTTTCATTCCAACTTCCCCCAAAGCCTCGGTATTATACCAAACACCCGAAACACGTCCCGAAGTGCCCGAGAAGCCTGAGAAATTTATCTTTTCGGTTTTGAAGCCCAACCCCCGCAGAGCCCGGTTTCTCAATAAAACTCCCGGTTTTATTAGAAACGATCGTTTTAGGGAACGAAGTGCTGCCCGATTATCATTAAATCATGTGAGTGTGTAGTCACTTTCATCTTACACCTAGATATGAAGTATTTTCTATAAAATACGTGCTATGTGTAATTATATTAATTGTTTAATTGAGATGATTGTTGAATAGATGTTTTATATAGGTTTTAAACTATATATGTATTTTATCTACAAATATGTTGGGTAAAACATGGGTAGACGAAATAGTCGATGGGTGTTAAAATGATGAGAGGCCTCGATGTTGTTGTTGTTGTTGTAGTCGTCTAGCGGAGTATAGATGACAACCACGGACCTTTCTAGACAGTCCAGTGGAACACTAGCAGGTTCGCAACTTGTAGGTGTTGGTGAGCTAAATGTTCATTGGCGTACTCCATCCCCCTCATGGTTGCCTTTAGGACATGTATGGCTGAGGAGTCCCCTTAGCAGTAGTGTCCATCCCGATGATATTCCTTAGGCTAGGTCCCTTGTGATAGGTGTTTAGGGACGTAAGGTGAGGATAACGGGAATGGGTAATCAGGGTTATTGTTGATTGGTGAACTTAATAAGTTTATTATTATTGTGGGTTGAAAACCCTATATGCTCACCAGGCTCCAAAGCCTGACCCACTCAGCTTTTTATGTTACAGGTAGTGGACCCCGATCATAGTCGGATGATGATGAGAGATTTTTGGATTATAGGCCAGTAGTTGTAAATAACTGTTGTAAGGCTTATAATGTCTTGTTTATGCTTTTGATCTGTATCAGAACATTACATCCTGAGGTTTTGATATAAAAGGAAATTATATATTTCTTAAAGAAAGGTTTTGATAAACTTTTATCATGTTTTGTTTTGGGGACCAGTTCCGCAACATCTTTTAAAAGGATTTCTCTGATTTTATTTTAAAAGCATAAATTAAATCAGTCTTTTCTGGCCGAGAAATTAGGGGATGTCACACTAAGACTTAGTGATATGAACCTAGGTCACATCAACGGAAAAGCTAAGTGCTAAGGCGAAGTTCTGCACAAATTCTGAGGCATCTACTTTTATTAAGTGACTGCATAGTTACTTTCATCTTACACATAGATATGAAGTATTTGGATAATTAAATGCTATTCGTGCCTATTATCTACAATATGCGTTGGATGAACTTATATGACATGATTTTACTCAATTTAATTATATAAATATTTTAGTACTTTATATATATATATATATATATATATATATATATATATATATATATATATATATATATATATATATATATATATATATATATATATATATATATATATATATATATATATACATATCAGGTAGTGATGGGCGATGAGAGATTATTAGGAGATGCCCAACTCTTACTTGAGATGTTTGCGATGTAGTCATCTAACAGAGTATAGATGATGACCACTAAAATCTTGAAGACAGTCACATGGAACACTAGTAGTCTCATAACATGTAAGTAATGAACTATATGTTCATGCGATGTACTCTACCCCTTACAAACATGTATTGCAAAATAGTATTGTCTATGATATGATTAGGCGATGATCCTTAGGAGAAGTCCTTAGTGATAAAATATAAGAAAATGTGATGTTGGCGATAATCTTTAGGATAGTTCCATAGAAATGAATATATAAGAATACGGGGATGGGTAATAGGGTTAATTATTTGATAGATAATTAAACAAAAGTTAACTATATTATTGTGGGTTGAAAACCCTATGTACTTACTAGGTCAATTTCTTTGTATCACAGGTATCGATACAAAGGTATTTGATGTTTGGAACAGATGAGTGATTCGAGGAAATGTAGGGCATTAGATGATGTAAGGCCAATAATGATTATGTTTATGCTTATGTTTCTTGTATAGTTATAACAACCCAATTTTTAATAATCAATGAAAAAACATTTCTTCGGAATTACTTTTTACGAGACAAATTCCGCTATATAAAGAATACTTTGTTTTTAAAAATAAGCATAAATAAAAAGGTCTTTTCTAACCGTGAAATAGGGAATGTCACAGTTGGTATCAGTGCATCAATTTAAGCGAACTAGGAATATTCTGAGGATTTCTAGACTTAAACTTAGAATGATAAGCAATGATCGTGAGGTGTGTGTCCATTTCATTTTAGGTAGCACACCTGAATTAACACAAGTACTGGCTTACTTTAGGATAAGATGCCTAATTTGTTGTTATGTGCTAAATGATTTATAGCAAGCTTTCGGTTGCCTATATTGCTATTACTTGATTAGATCTAAGGTCTGTTGTCGACCTTGATTAGGAAATTTTATATGTTCAGGCTTCTAAACGTTTAATTACAGTATTATATCTGGCATATAACTTTTTGGAGTGATAAGGAGGATTATGCGTCTAAACAATGATTAAAATATTCACTGTCATAATATACTCGCAATTCAGGTACCCTACACGATTGTTCTGGTGTACAGAACATCATGGTAAGAACACGAAGCAGATTAAGAAACAATAATGGAAACCAAAAGCCTGAGCCTGAGCGAGTGATGGTTCATGCACCAATCGTTCAACCTACACTCGTACCTATCATAATGGTAGGAGTTCAGGTAATGATGCAAGCCATGCTAGGCCGACCGATGGAGGAAACAAGGCGACTACTTTGGGAGAATATGGAAGAACCTACTGTGCCGGTTATGCGGTCTGAGCTAAATGAGGAACAGTTGGAGGAAGGAAACTATATCTAGACTATTAGCCAAGCTAAACCATAAAGCGTTAGGAGGAACAACCTTGATGAGGAAATTGAAAAATATGGATACAAGTACGAGGACTTTATGGCTTCCAAACCACCAAGTCATTCTGGTAGCCTAACACCAGTGAACATTATGGAGTGGATCTTTGAAATGGAAATGGTATTTGAAAGCTGTGACTGTAGCAATACACATAAGACGGTCCTCGCATTTAGACAATTAAAGACCGGAGTGTTGAGCTGGTGGAAGCTATTAGCTGATACTATGCCAAAGGGATAAGCCCTTAATATTTCTTGGGAGAACTTCCTTGAGGAGTTAAATATGCAATACTGCTCCGAACAAGACCTTCTGGAGATCAACAACGAATTTCAGAATATGAAGAAAGGAAAAATGAGTGTGAGCGAGTACAATGTAGCTTTCACTGAGAAGATGAAGCTAGTTCCTAACTTGGTTCCTACCAAACTTTCCAAAGTAAACAAGTTTTTTTATTGGACTACCAACAGATTATGGGCCAATTGTGAATCTAGCAACCACTCTTGTAACACCCGCAAATTCGGGCTAGGCAAATAAGTTATTATACGTCATAATAATGACTTTTAAATAGGAGATTATTTAGGATGAATAATCTTAACCATTCTGTAGTATGTGTGACAAGGATTCCACACATATAAAGAATGTTGAAATCCGACTTCGTATGAAAAAGTTATGCTTCTTCGAAGTTTCGTGATTAAACAGGCACGACTCTACGTATCGTCAAAAGTAAACTTTTGATAAAATACTTTTTAGCCTAAGTAATCTAAACGAAAGTCATAGTAGTCATTAAACAGAGAGTGTGCATACAGATAACATCTAAATCTGAATTCATTAGAAGAAGTTATGATTTTTCTAAGATTCAGTGTAGCAGTGTACAACTTAGAAATCGAATTTTAGATCGGTTGATTTTTAGCCGAAACAATCTAAACGAGAATCGAAGATCTCGTTAATAGAAACCTGAAAATATAAAGACCATCAAGAACGGATGTTGGACAAGAGAGTTATAAATTTTAACGAACTTTAACAGTCTAAGCCTGTTAAAAATATAACTTTAAAATAATGTCAAAATTAGTCGACGAATTCTAAATGAAACTTGTGGATCTTGTCGATAGCTACGTGTGGATATAAAACCCATCGAAAACGGAGCTTTTATGAAGATGTTATGAGCTTTCTAATATTTTATAAAAATTCACGCGCAGTTGCACGCGCGGACAAGATGCGCGGCGCACATCGACAACCCACGAGATTGCGACACGTGGGACCACCAATCGAGCGATATATCACCCTGCTTGACCAGATGCGCAGTGCGTTAGGGACAGGGTGTGCGACGCACACCCCGAATCAACCTATATAAACTTCTGATTTCATCTCATTTTTCTCATATCCTTCCTTCGAATCCTTTGGAGACCCTTTATATTCCTTACTCCCTATACTCCCTAGTTCCTGGTCACTATAGTGTGGTCCTGCAGTTTCAGATAGCCGGAGAATAGAAGCTCCCAGATTAATTTAGTGAGGTGTTTAAGGTGGGATTTCCAAATTGTATACTCTGTATACCAAACGGACCCCACCTACGATATGATCAAACCTGGTTGTCTCTTATCAGCTATAGATCAGTAGACATTGGGATTATTGAGGAATCACGACTATTATGTAGTCATAAGAAATAATAAACTAAGACCTAGTGATAATTGAACCTAGGTCACATCAAAGGAAAAACCAAGTGCTAAAGCGAAGCGCTGCCCAACTTTCCAATCATCCACTTTAATAATTAAGTGCATAGTTACCTTCATTGTAGCGCTCTCTTCCGAATCGATTCCTAGTCTAAGGCTGTGGCCCAAAGATCGGTCATCATAAGGATTAGGGCTTTTGAAAAGGTAAGATCTGGACCCATTTGGGTGTAAGTGATGCATTAGAAGTGATCTGGATGTTCGGTTCGTGTTTTGGAGCCTAGGGGTATTTCGGTAAAATGTCAGTTTGGGTTTTTATGGAAAATGGACTTTCGTTCGGAAGGCCTTAAGGAAGGTATGAGTTGATAGAAGTGTAGGGCTTCTTGTCACCTTTCCGTGGATATAAGGATCGTCGGAATCGGGCTTATAACGAAGAAGTTATGGCCTTCGGAAGTTTTGTGGTTTTCAGGCTTAGCCGAGTACACGGGGCGTACACAAAGCATACGCGGGGCGTACTAGTGAAGAAGGTAGTACCCGGGGCGTACCTTGGAGTACGCTGGGCGTACTGACCAGGATGGTCGCGAATGTTCCTCGGAGTACGCTGGGCGTACGCCAGTCAGACCAGAACCCTATTTTATGGTCTTTGATCCTATTTAAGCTCCTTATCTCATAACCTAACCCTAATATCTTCAGCCTCCACCCTCTAAAACCCTAGAAATCGTCATATATCATTCATGGTGACATTTTGAGCTTATGGAGTCCATTTTTGGGATGTTTGGCCCATTTTTAAGAAGATGGAGCTTGTTAAAAAAATAGGAATCAAGGAGGAGCTTATGGATCTGGCTTTTGGGACTCATTCTCAGCTTGATGAAGGTATAAAGCTTTGAACTTGATCATTTATCTCTTAGATCTACCATTTGTGAGTTTTGTCCATTTTGGTTCCAAGTATGAGATCTAGTGGTCTTGATTTCATTCTAGGAGCTTTGAGTTGCCCCTCTTAGTGTTTCTGAGGATCAAGGTCCATAAAGTTGGCACCTTTAGAGTTTAATACCATCTATGTTGGAGTTTGAGCCATTTTCATGAAAGTAGAATGCTATTTGGTCTTATTGGGAGCTTGCAAAGTCACCAAGTCAGTGACTTTATGGGTTTAGACATTATGAGGGACTCCAATATGTGGTTTAGATTTATGACTTAAAGCATTAAGTGCTTAATGGCAAAAGTGAGGCTAGAGGGTAGTACGTTGGGCGTACAAGCCAATACGCGTAGCGTACAAGCCATTAAGCGAGTACGCACAGCGTACTGCTGAGTACGCCCTGCGTACTCAGCCAAGTTGGGTTTCAGACTTTGGGTTTCGTGTTTGGGCCATCTGTTTGGGCCTAGATTCTTGGGACCTAATGGACCATCAGAATGGTTGTGTCCTAGACTAATGGAAGGATTGGATCTTAGGTTAAGGCCCAATAAGGAGCGTGGGCCCAATTTGGAAAATTGGGCCATTCATGGGCCTTTATGGATTTTATGGTTTTGGACTTTGTGTTGTGGGCCCTGTTGGGCTATCAAGTTTTGGGGTTAATATTCATTTGTGGAGGCCCATTATGTTTTTGAGCCCAAATTGGAAAATTGGGCCATGGATTGGGTCTTAGGGAATTTTTGGTATTTGGGCCTTATGGACTATTGGGATTGGGCCCAATTTGTAAATTGGGCCATTAAATGATTTATGGACATTATAGTGTCGGGCTTTTGTTTTGGGATTGGGCCTTAGTTTTGGATCATACTGGGCTAGGGGTAGAGTGGTCATTTTACCCCATGGATGGATTAAGGATTATGGTATGGGACCCAGTTGCTAACTGGGTATATTGATCAGTATTGATAGCTTAGGAAGTGGACAGGGTAACAGCTAAGGATGAAATTCAGGAAGCTTCTGCATTCGAATTGAGTCTCCTCACCATACCAATGGGTCTAAGGCACCAAGGCCGGCCCATTTTATGATATTTGGTACACTAGCTGAAGTTGTATTATGTGGCATGTTAGCTGGTTATGTGCTAGGAAGTATGCTAGTGATTATGTGGTATGCTAGTTGACTATGTGGTATGTGGTATGCTAGTTGTCTTTGTGATACTTGCATGGAAGACCATGGGAGAGCCCATGACACCTGGATGTAAGACCATGTGGAGAGCCCATGGATTTCCTATTAAAGACCATGGAAAGACCATGGGAGATCCCATGACACTTAGGTGTAAGACCATGTGGGGAGCCCATGGCATCCTGGAGTAAGACCCTGGGGACGAGCCCATGGCATCCTTATATGTTTATATGTATGGCTTATGTGATTGATATGGTTTATGTAGCTTTTATAGCTAATATGGATTATGTGGTTATGTGGATTGTGTGGGGTATGCTCTGGGGAACTCACCAAGCTTCGTGCTTACAGTTTTGTTTATTGTTTCAGGTATCATCGATTTGGAAAAGAAGGGCTCAGATTGATCGCAGTGGACACACCTATGATTTCCGCAACAAATGATTTTGGGACGAACTCTGATAAATGTTTTAATTAACGATTTTTTGGAATGTTTGAAATAAATGGTATTAATGTTTTGGCTATAATAAAAATGAAATTTTTACCCTTGATTTTTGGGTCGTTACATTCATCTTACACATAGATATTAAGTATCTAATTGATAAATTGATATATGTACTTATGTGCAAATACGATATGTGTTAGATGGAATGTTATAAAGATAAATTATATGATTTATACCATATATGTATTTTTATAGATATAATACATTGGGTAACGAGGGGTAGTAATAGATGCCATAGTAAAATGAAAGATATAGGAAATGATAGAATGTCACCACCGTAGAAAGGGTACTAGTGTGCCAATGATGTAGGATTGGTACTAGTGTACCAATGATATAATCACATAAAAAAGTAAAGGTGACATCCATCAGACTATTCATGATCGTCCCATGGAACGCAGGCAGCAATGGACTTCGTGCCTAAACACTGGCAACTATGGACTTAGTGCATATTAGATAAAGACTGACAGCTACAGACTTAGTGTCTACTAGATAAACACTGGCATCTATGGACTTAACGCATATTAGATAAAAATTAACAGCGGTGGATTTCGTGTATATTCCTTAGGAGAAGCCCTTAGGAAGGAAGATAGAAACCAACCTACTAACAAGTACTACAGAGGAATCCATGAACTAGTACTGTCAGCATAAAAGATCCTTAGAGTAGATCCTTATGAATAAAGAAGATAACGGGGATAGGAAATTGGGTTAATTGTTCGATAATGAACTATGTTATTGTGGGTTGAAAACCCTATGTGCTCACCAGGTTTCCCAACCTGACCCACTCAATTAATTTGTATCTCAGGAATCGATACGATGATACATTACACTGAAAAGAGATCATTAGTGCAAATTAATGTAAGGTATGTTTATGCTTATGTTTTGTATCATTTATGACATCCCAAGTTTTGAGAAGATATCAATGTCTAACATTTCTTAGGAAATGTTTAATATTAGTATTATCTCACAATAAAATAATATTTTTGGGTTCAATCCCATAACAAAAGAAATACTTTGTTTTAAAATACACATAAATGAAAATTTTAAAATGACCATAAAAATGAGGATGTCACAGTTGGTATTAGAGCATCAGTTTAAGTGAACTAGGAATTTGTAGGATTTCTAGACTAAAACTTAGACTGCTAAGCGATGATTGTGAGGAGTGTGCCTATTATATTTTAGGTAGTACACATGAATTCACACAAGCACTATCTTACTTTCGGATAAGACGCCTAATTTGCATTATGTGCTAAATTACTTATGCCTATTATATCTATAAGATGCCTTATGATACATTAGGTTGACTATCTAATTACTATTATTAGGTTTAAGGTCTATTGTCGACCTAGAATTAGGAAATTTTGTGTTCAGGTTTCTAAACGTATAATTACGATATTAGAACTGGCATATAACTTTTCGAAGTAATAAGGAAGATTACACGTCTAAACCTTCCCTATCTATATTCTTATCTCGCTACACTGAACTTATGATTTGGTGTATAAGAACATCATGGTAAGAATGCACAATCGATTAGGAAACGCTAATGGAAACTAGCAGCCTACGCCATGAGTGATTGAGCGTGCACCAGAGGTAGCAGCTGCACCCGAACCTATCACGTTGGCAATGATACAGGTGATGTTGGATCTTCCGATGGAAGAGACAAGGCATCTACTTCAACATAATAGGGATGAACCTATTGTGCCTATTATGCAACCTGATCTGAACATAGAGCAGTCAGAGGAAGGAAACTATAGTCGAATTGTCAGTCAAGCTGAGCCATGTGTGGTTAGAATAGACCAAACCGATGGAGGAAACGATGGACGTGGATGCAAGTACAAGGATTTCATGGAATCCAAGCCACCGAGTCTTTTTGGATGCCCAACACCGGTGGAAGTTATGGATTGGATCTCCGAGATGGAGATAGTGTTTGAAAGTTGTGAATGCAGCAACCGACAGAAGACCATTCTTGCGGTTAGACAACTGAAGATTGGGTTATTAAGTTGGTGGAAGTTACTGACTGATACCATGCCCAAGGGAGAAGCTAGTAGGATGTCGCGGGAAGACTTCCTGGTGAAATTGAAAATGCAGTACTGCTCTGAGCAGGGTCTTCTGGAGATTAACAATTAAGTCTAAAACCTAAAGGAAAACATTAGCCTCAGCGAGTATGCTACACGTTTTACTGAGAAAATGAATCTAGTTCCTTACCTAGTTCCTACTGAGCTTTCCAAAGTAAATAATTTTTCTAGCGGACTACCAGCGGACTATGGGCTAATGGCAAAGCTCGAAACTAATCTAAAAGCTTCCATTTTGGCAATTAGGAATGTGGAGACCCAGATAAAGGAAAGGGTCTGGAAAAGGCTCAGAAAGGAGAGAAAAGGAAGATTGAGGGATCTCTAAGATCCGATAAGAAGGGGAGATTCACGAAGTCTGACCCGGACAACAAGAAGTATGGGGGTAGCAGTGAAGTCAAGTGATGTGAGAAGTGCAAAAAGAAGCACTTTGGAAGATGTGATGGAGAAGTGACTTGTTATAAGTGTGGGAGGACCGGTCACTATTCCGAGGATTGTACGTTTAATGACAAGGTATGCTACGGATGTAGAGACAAGGGGCATATGTCGAAATATTGTCTGAAGAGAAATGAAGCGGCAAGATTGAATGCGCAGCCAAAGCCAAAGGCGAGGGCATACTTTATGGGACTTGATGAGGAAACAAGAGGGCGAGAATTTGGAGCTTCTTGTCTAGAGTACTTGAGAGAAGGAGAAAAATGATTACTATTAGGTTGTGTGGCATGATGTAATAGGCATACATCATAAATAAATCTTGTAACTGTTTTCAAAGATAATGCAATTTCCTAAACTACATTATGTGCTTTCTGTGCAAATTCCTTTTTGTGATAACTTAGTGGACTGCGAGACAATACTTGGGACAAGTATGAGTAGGTATGAAAGGTAGTAGAGGCCTATACCACTGGAAACACAGGACTCGCACTTGGATCAGGGAAAGTCACAAGGTTACTAAATCTCTACGTAGTTGAACTATTTTGTTCATTTCCATCATTACCTTTGTTTCGGTAGTGAATATAGATATTCCGACCTTAATCATCATATCAAATCAAGTCCGAATAATCTACAAAGTGAGTTCGACATAGTGTCCAACTTTAGGAAAAGATAAATCGAAGCGATCAATAGAAGTATCGCGATCGCCGCTAAAGTTAAGCAGCTTGTAGCTAGAAGTGCTACATGATAGAACATGATTATATCACATTAGAACGTGAAGGAAGGTATCTATCATACTGGAGTGAATCAAAGAGTATTGAGTCTATCCATTGTATCATGCACTAGAAGGTCATTAGAACATGATCTATCGGTCTGTTACGGTAGTCGAAGTAAGGATCTTAATTTAGGAAGGATCAGGGGCATCAAATGGATATCAAATTTAGAAGAAAGAGTACGCGTAGCACCGTCAACAGTCTAAAAAGTCTAAGAATTAGAAACTCGAAAGACGTAAGGGTTACAGTTATCACCAAGGATGGAAAGGAAACGTGCGGAGTCATTATAGAAGCTTTATTTTGTTGATGATTTCAGGACGTAATCATCCTAAGGGGGAGATAACTGTAACATCCACACATTCGGCCTAAGAAAATAAGTTATTATACGTCATAATAATGAATTTTAAATAGTACATTACTTAGGATGAATAATATTAACCAAGTTATAGTATGTGTGACAAGGATTCCACACATATAAAGAAGGTTGAAATTCGTCTTCGTATGAAGAAGTTATGCTTCTTCGAAGTTTCATGATTCAACCGACACGACTCTACGTATCGTCAAAAGTAAACTTTTGATAAATACTTTTTAGCCTAAGTTATCTAAATGAAATTCATAGTAGTCGTTAAAACGAGATCGTGCAAACAAAGAACGTCTAAATCTGACTTAATTAGAGGAAGTTAGGATTTTTCTAAGATTCAGCGTAGCAGTGTACAATTCAGAGATTGAATTTTAGATCGATTTATTTTTAGCCGAAACAATCTAAACAAGAATCGAAGATCTTGTTAATAGAAACCCGATAATATAAAGACCATCGAGAACAGACGTCAGACAAGAGAGGTATGAATTTTTAATGGACTTTAACAGTCTAAGCATGTTAAAAATATAACTTTAAAAATAAAGTCAAAATTAGCAGATGGAGTCTAAATGAAAGTTGTAGATCTCGTCGATAGCTATGTGTGGATATAAAATTCATCATAAACAGAGCTCGTATGAAGAATTTATGAGCTTTCTAAGATTTTATAAAAATTCATGCGTAGTCGCGTGCACAGACAAAATGCGTGGCGCGCATCGACAATCCACGAGATTGCGACATGTGGCACCACCCATCGAGCGACACGTCACCCTGACTTACCATATGTGCAATGCATAGGGGACATGGTGCTTGGCGCACACCCCAAATCAGCCTATATAATATTCCGATTTCAGTTCATTTTTCTCACATCTTTCCTCTGAATCCTCTGGAGATCATTCCTATTCCTTACTCCTTATACTCCCTAGTTCCTGGAATCGATACGAGGATACATTTTAGGAATCGATACGAGGATACATTGCACTGAGAGATTAAAGGAGGTGTAGATCGTTAGTGTGAATTAATGTGAGGTCTGTTTATGCTTATGTTTTGTATCAATTATTACATCCCAAGTTTTGAAAAGATATCAATGCCAAACGCTTCTTCGGCTTTTTTTATATTAATATTATCTCACATTGAAATAATATTTTTGGGACCAATTCCACAACAAAATAAATACTCTGTTTTTAAATAAGAATTAATGAAAATTTTAAAATGACCGTAAAAATGTGGATGTCACAACTCTGTTTTTATTTGTCTAGATCTAGCTTATACTTTTTTGTAACACCTTTCATGATCGAATACATCTCTTAGACACCCAAATCGCCATGTTCTTCATGTTCATTTAATTCTGCATGCCAAATCAATGTTCTTAATTCACATCATCAATCCGAAGTGAATGTTGAACAGAACGCAACTCCAAAAGTCAGCACTACCGATCACCTAAGTGGAACCGGGACTTAAGCTTAGTTAACAATCCCAAGACCCAAAATATTCAAACCACTCCTAGGTTAAATTTGGTCAAAGGTCAAAGTCAAAAACTCAGCCGAGTCAACCCAATCGAGTTAACTCAGCCGAGTCAGCCCATCAAAGTACATTGGGCGTACTCAGCACAACGCGGAGCGTACTCAATAGTTGACCAGGAAACGGGGGCTTGACTGTGTACGCGCAGCGTACCAATTGGTACGCCCAACGTACACAGCTGAACTTCTTCTTAACACAATAAGTTCTTAATAATTAATCTTTACGTCCAAATTCCAGATCCAAGTCCCAAATATCGTTCTTGACCATAAAGTTTCCAACTTTATGGTCTTACATGGGCAATAAGTGCTAAATGATAGAACCCAACCTCTTAACCCATTAAGACAAAGAAGCACACCAAGACGCTATTTTTATGCTTCTAAACTTCTCAAACCGTCTGAAAGGACAGTCTAAATGGGTTGGAGGATGTCATACCCAAAAGGTCAAGACTAGGGACCAAAATGCTCATGAATCAAGAACTTAGCAAGATCTAAGGAATTACAACCCAAGTTTAAAGCTTTATATCTCTTGGAGGTTGCTAGATTGGTGAAGATTTGAGATCCAAAGCTCTTTCAGGCTTCCAAGATGGTTCTACTTCCTTCTTTCTCCTTCAAGACCACCAAAAACACACACAAGGGTCAAGAATGGTTAAACAAGTAGCTAGGGTTTGCTAAGATCGTATGGAGGTGTTCAAGGCTGACGAGAGATGAGGTTCGGAGGCCATAAAGTTGGTTAAATAGGGTCCAAACCCTAAAAATTAGGGTTTGTGGCTCAGACACGTACGTCCCGTGTATGTTAGGTATGCCCAGCGTACGTGAGCCCGCCTTAATAATAACAAAAAATGCCACTATGGGCCATTTTGCAAGCTTTCTCATGCACAAGGGCTAAAATGCAATAACTCTAGATACTTAGGGTTAAAATTGAAAATACCTCATCACTGGAATGTTACATCCATACTAAGGACTTTCTTTAGCTTAATAGCCCCTTGGTTCATTGTCTTGAACTCTCTGATCAGCCGCATCTTAAGCTCATTGATTTTCTGTGTGTTGGAACCAACAATAACCACGTGATCCACATTTAATACGAGGATGATGTATAAGGATCTTAACTTCTTCAAGTAACAACTGTGATTAACCTCGCATTTTCTAAACCCACTCCTCTTCATGAAGTTATCAAACTTTAAGTACCATTGCTTAGAAGTTTGCTTCATGCCATACATCTTTTCTTTCTTATTGAACACCAACTTTTTCTTACCAGCTGTAAGAACACTTTCTGGTTGTGCCTTTAATATGTCTCCTTCCAAGTTATGATAAAGGAGACCAGTTGTATTAACATCTAGGTGCTCTACATGGAGATTTTAAGAGGCCACTTCATTCAACATAGAAGTAATTGTAGTCGTCTTCACAACTGGAGAATCATCATCTCCCTTCTGTTGTATTCATTTGACCGATAATATTCCTTTGCAAGTTTTACCACCATCTATCTTATCCTTAACTTGAAACATCTTCATGTTCTACAGTCCGCTCAACTTGTCATCCATATCCTTTTCCCACTGTATGGAGTTCATCCTCAAGGCCTCTATCTTTGACCCATTCTCACACATCAACATGTCATTGGTTGATGGAGAATACCTCACTAGAGTACTTTGCTTCATGGTCCTCTCGATAATATGTGGTTTGATCTTTGAAACAACTACAACTCCACCCTTATAACCATTATCACCAGAGCTCCCACTATTTCCAGGTTTATTAGAGCTCTCGCCGCTTCTTGAACATCTGCCTATCCTTTAACCAGAGAAAGGTTTTGCATGAATTTGGGATCCTCTCACTGAAGAATCTGAAGTTGAACTGTAAACATTAGAACGAGCTGATACTGACTTCCCAAACTTAGGCAGATTTTTAATCTTTGCAAAACTACTTTCTTCTGTCTGCCAATAGAGAAAGGGTTAGAAGCATCTGTCACATTCTTCGAATCTGGCATCCTCCCACTGGATATAGGCTTCCTCATTACCTCCTCACTCATATGAACAAATATTTTGTGGCATAAAGTGGATGTTCCAACTGCTTCAACAGTGCTTGCTTCCTCTTAAGAAACCTCAACCATATATAGTGTACCATGTTTCTGACCCTTAGCAATGACCAAGTTTTCCTTCTTCACTTTCCACTTGTGATCACCAAATGTAAGATGATGACCTTCATTACCAAGTTGTCCAACTAATATCAACATCCTCTTTAGATCTGGAATGAACTTGACATTCTTCAAAGCCCAATCCGTACCCAGAGTCATCTTGAGAACCACATCTCCGACACCCATGATATCCACACACTTGTTATCTGCCATCCTGACCTTCCCTTGGTAATGCCTAAAGTTCTACATCACATCTTTCGAATGACTAGCATGAAATGATTCACCATAATCCAAGACCCATGATTCTATTGAGAATTCAACTAAACAAATGAGTGTGTCACCTTCAAAATCTTCTGCCATATTCATCCCCTTTTAACCTTTATTTCCATGAGCATTGGGCAATGAATTTTAACATGACCACTCTCTTTGTAGTTCCAACAGCTCACGTCCCTCCTGTTGTTTTGTCCACCTCTCCTTCTCGACTTTGATCTTCCACTACCCCCACATCGTCTGTTGGACCCCTTTCCTCTATCTTCAGTACTCAGAAGACTATTGGAAGATTCTTTAGCACTTCGTGTGCATACATCCTCACCAAGGATTAAATTGCCATTGCCTTCGAATGTCAGCTTAGCACCCCAGCTGAGCTGCTAACTACTGTCACTGTGCCGGACAACCTATCAGGCAAAGATTATAATAGTAGCAATGTCATGACTTCATCTTCAAATTTAATATCAACTAAAATTAACCTTGATAGGATTGAATTAAATTCATTAACATGATCAGTCAAGGAGCCACCCTCCTTCATCTTCAAATTTACCAATTATCGAATCAAGTGAACCTTGTTTGCTGCTGAAATTTTTTCATACATGTTAGATAGTGCATTGATCAACTCATGAGTAGTCTTCACATTGTCAATGTTGTAAGCTACATTCTTTGCCAAGGATAATTTCACCACACCAAGTGCCTTCCAATGTAACAATTCCCAATCCTCCTAATTCATTTCTTCAGTTTTACTTTTGGACAATGGTTCATGTAAATTCTTCTAGTAGCGGTAGTCTTCGATTTGCATTTTCCAGAAACCAAAATCATGCCCATTGAATTTTTAGATCTTAACTCTCCCGTCTTCAACCATAGATCTGATACCAGTTTGTTGGGTGACAACAAAACAAGTTAAGCACTTCAGACAAATATCAAACCAAACTTCGGGGAACTTGCGAAAATAAAACTTCTGAAAAAATGTAAATCAAATGAACACAATATTTAACGTGGTTTGGTCAAGATGACCTACATCCACGGGCGAACTAGATATATATATATATATATATATATATATATATATATATATGTATATATATATATATATATATATATAGAGAGAGAGAGAGAGAGAGAGAGAGGATCTTATTAACTTCCAAGAACAAATACAATCACATAAAGGTTACACTTCACCTGATCTATCAAAACAAGAGAATCTATCTTGCTTACTTGTTGGGTATTAGATGTTGCGTCATTGGGCTTATTGTATTTAGTCCATTATGTACACGATTTTGAGCTTGTCCAGTCGTCTTATTTATTAGGGTTTATGTATTTATAGTGCATGCATGCACCGTAGGAGGTTAACGCTTTTATCTTTGGAAATCTTTTGTAAACCCTAATCACGCCTCTACAGTAGAAGTTCTTTGTCGAGCTCTTCTGAGGCTGTGAAGCTTGAAACATTAAGCATATTTTGATTCATTGTCGTGTTCTTCTTTGCTTTCTGTTTTTGAATCTTATCGATCTTCAAGGATTTTATCCTAACAATTGGTATCAGAGCAGGAGACTGTGTAATCTATACGCATCTCTTCCGTTAAAAGAAGCTACTATGGTTTCCGTTAATATTGGATCTTGTTCAGCCGTCATCTCTGTGTTCTTGACGCAGTCTTTGTGATCTCAATATTACCCTAAATTTTTACACGCCTGATTCTTAAACAGGTTACAAAGATCTTGTTAAAATGTCGCACGACGATTCTCAGATAAATTCCATCAGCAGTATTTGGTCAACAACACGGATTCCCATTCTCTTTCCCAGCGAATATGAAGTCTAGGTACTTCACTTTGAAGATTATGTTCTAAGGTTAGAAGATAATGGTTATTTGATCTGGCAAGCTATCACTATTGGAGCTTTTGTTCACTCTGAAACAAGAAGGGTGATTAAAACTCAAACTGATCTTAATCGACTTCTTCTTGATGCCGAGGAAGTTCCTCATGATGAGAGAGAAAAACTGCAAAGCAACATCAAAGCAATGAAAATCATCAGATTCGCATTGCAGGCTGATACCTTTCGTCTTGTTAGTTCTTGTGACACATCCAAAGCCATATGGGACAGGCTTAAAGAGCATTACTCAACAGATGCAGATCTGGATCATTCTACTCAAACGCTATTGCTTTCTGAATTCGGGGCTTTTGCGCAAAAGGCTGAAGAAAATCTTAGTCAAACGTTCAATCGCTACAATCATCTTTTGAGCAGGATGACGAAACATGGCATTGGACGTGAAATCATCGAGCAGAAGGTAACACTCATGAATGGGTTAAGGTCTGAATGGATGGCCGTGGTATCAATGGTGAAAGCTCACGAGCAGTTCTGAAATTACACCTTAGCAAAGCTGGTAGGTATTCTGAAGTCACACAAAAGCGAGGTGACTAAAGAAGCGAAAGTTGTGTCTAGCATGGGTACATTGGCACTGGTTGCAAAGGGGAAGCGAGTTGTTGAAGATGAAGATGAGACGAATCTTTCTGACTCTGAGCTCACAAATGAAGAGTTCACTCTGATGGTGTCGAATCCCAGGAGATTCGCTCAGAAGAAGTTGCCCTCCAACAAAAACCGAAACTGGCAGGGAAACTACAGTTCAGAAAAAGCGAAGGAGGAGAAAGTGAATATCGTCCACAAGGAAGAAGAAAATAAAGAGAAAAAGCTTGCTGGTGATTCAGGCTATGATTGCAACTATTGTCGTTGCAAGAATCATTTTGCTAAAGAGTGCATGCTGAGGCGATTTGATGTGATTTATGAGCTTTGGTTTGGCTTGCGGAATTAATGATCACACAATGAACATGGTGATTTGGGTTTTTAAGAGATGCATTCAATTATGTATGGTGTTACAAAAAGGGATCTAGATCTAAATCTACATAAATAACAAACTTACACACTCAATTTTACATCTCTCAAGCATACCTCCATAAGTGGTATGAACCCACCTTATATAGAGGTGTTTAAATGTCTCTCTCTCTCTCTCTCACTCTCTATCTCATGTCATAAGGGTAATGCACCACATGCAAGTGGTTCAACAAAAGTCAACCCATTTACAAAGGCATACACGGATAACTTTGCACCCAACATTATCCCCCTCAAAGTTAGGAATGAATGACCCACTTCAAATCTCCCAAAATCGAGCAACTACGCGATCCGAGCCTCAAGCGTGACACATGTTGAGATGAACTTCAAATCTTCCATGATTCTTCAATTTGGGCTCTAGGATGCGAGACCAAACGAACCGAGCATCAACGAATGATCAAGAGCTTCTCAAACTCCAAATAATCACCCTAAAGTTGAGCATCAAAACACACCCCAAAAATCTTCAATAAGTCCAAACCTATCTCGAACCGAAATCACTTCCTAATCTCCAAGCGCATCATTTCATAAACTTCAAAATTTCAAGGTCACTTCGGTCTTCAAGTTCACGTAATATGAAAAATTCAACTTCGATTTTCCATATAAATTTCTCCCCCTTTTTATAATCGAAATTTGATTATAAAACCATCAAGGAAAGAGAACGTGCTGTGTTTGGAATTTTTCGTGTCAAAACTCCCCCTTAACATGTGGCATCAACTTTTTGCTTCAATCCGGAAAACCAAAAAATCTTCAATTTTTAGCTTCGTTCACGGACCGCCTTTGACAAAATTTCTCAAAAATGGGTAGAAATTGTCAATTTCAAAATTCTGCAGTGACCCGGTGCGCCCAAAACAGCCAAAAATGCGAAACTCTCCCCCTTTTTCGAAACTGGGTAGAAAGTGTCAATTCGCATAAACTGCAGGGACCTGAAATGCATTTTCTTCAAATTCTCAGCAAAATCAGTCCAATTTTGAAATTGGGTATGAACAACCAAATTTTCGAAACTTCAGGGACTGCTTTCGAAATTTCTTCATTTTGTCCCAAAATGTCGAAAATATGTCCTGATGTCGAATCTGGACTAATGCTGCCAAGCTGTCGACATTTTAGGGACCAATTTCGAAAATTCTCCATTATTTCTTCCAAAGTATCGAAAATTACCCCAAATGTCGAAATTTGTAAAAGGTAAAAAACTTTCGAAACTGCAGGGATCATTTTCGAAACTTTTGTGTTTCTTCCTTTTTCCTAATTTGTTACAGAGACAACACCATTTTGACGAATATTTCTTCCTTCCGTTCGTTAGTTTCAATCACGAAATCCACACTAAAAAAAAATCTTTCGTTCGTCAACACCCGATAGAAACTTTCGAAATTTTCATCACTTCCCGATTCGTTATCAATTTTCGAATCATTGTAACCCAAATTCTCCTTCGCTTTTTCATTCATCAAATTCGTGAATCCAGTGACGAACGATTCCAAAACCTTCGTTCTTTGACCATCGACTTATTATCCCAAATGCAAACTTTCGAAATCACAATCCATCTCCTTTTCGTTATCAGGTAACAAAAATCTTGATATCAAAACCAGTTCTTCCCATTTCATTGTTTATCCCCAAAACAAACTCCAAAATTAGTTCGACATCCAAAGCTATCAACCAAAAACGAAATTCGATCATCTCATTCTGAATCCCCAATATCACTGACTTCACTTTTACATCTATCGACTTCGCTTTTACAAATCAACAATATTGAACAACCATTTAATTTCGAACCAACAATCATACCCATTCGATCCTCAAATTTCATTCAAGAAGAAAACAAGAACGAACTCACAGTGTTCGTCATCAAGAACACACTCCCAATCAATTCCAAAATTAATCCCAAATTAAACTCGATTGCGATATTTACAGCCTCAAAACAACTTGTATCTATCGATTTATACCTTCAATTCATTGATTCGTCATCTAGAAATCGACTTTGACTTTTTCTGGATTGGACTTTTTGAAATCAAAGTGCAAGAAACACCAAATTTACGATTCTATCACCGATTTTCAGATCAAACAAAGAATCTTCAACTTGTTCTTCATTACATTCAAGTGTACTTGACCAAGATTTATAAGATCTCAAAATCAATTTCCGATTTCAAAGTCTAGATACGAACAAACCCGATTTCATCATACACAAATCATCTGAAATCGATTTCTAAGTTCAGATTAACAATCAACAACAAATGATTGTTAAGAACGATGAGACAAAATCGTAAGAACAATTTTAATCACTAATCAGATGCGTATCACATTGTGAAAAATCGTATGACGATTGGAATAGTCTATCAACCACCGATTTTTGTTTAGATGAATTTAAGAAGTTATTGGGCTCATGATTTTAAGATATCGGATCAAATACTTTTGGGCTCAAGATACGTGACCAGTAACAGATTTTGAAATTTGGATTAATTGGGCTATGAACATTGAATAGTAACTTCGAAAAATTTTGGAATTTGATTTTATTTATGAAGTTTTGATCTAAGCAACAATAAATGGATCAATCAATGGGATTAAAACGAATTTCGATCCATTGAGACAAAACGATCAAAAAATCAAGAACGAAACGCACGAATCAATGAGATTAAGAGAGATCATAGAGAGAGACTCACCATAAATGCTCAAATTGTGATGAATTTAGCCAAACCGAGAATCATTTCTTCAAAAAATCATGTTGATCTTCGAAGACCCGCTCTGATACCAATTGATGTTGTTTTATGAGCTTTGGTTTGGCTTGCGGAATTAATGGTCACACAATGAACATGGTGATTTGGGTGTTTAAGAGATGCATTCAATTATGTATGGTGTTACAAAAAGGGATCTAGATCTAAATCTACATAAATAACACACACTTACACACTCAATTTTACATCTCTCAAGCACACCTCCATAAGTGGTATGAACCCACCTTATATAGAGGTGTTTACATGTCTCTCTCTCACTCTCTATCTCATGTCATAAGGCTAATGCACCACATGAAGTGGGTCTACAAAAGTCAACCCATTTACAAAGTCATACATGGATAACTTTGCACCCAACACGATTGAATGAGAAGAAAGAGGGAGAAGATGATGAGGCCTACAATCTTCGCAAGCTTGAGGAAATCAAGTAGAAAAAGAAAGTTGATAAATCGATGCTTGCTTTGATTGTGTAGGGTAATAATGACGATGATGAGTTCGGTGGAGTGGAGGTATGGTCCACTGATTCATAGGATGAAGAGGTTAGAAGACCCACTCACGGAAAGAGATTTGTGGCGAATGAAGGGGATTCGCATGTGGCCGGAAAGTGTTTTTTTGGTGACAAATGACGTATCACAAATGCGAGGGTATGCAACAGATGGAGGACAAGGAGAAGCGAATGGAAGATAGGATGACAACTGCTTCACTGCGAAGCCAATTCTTGCACAAATCAGCGAATGTGATCAGCTGATTAATAAGGTACATTCCATTCTTGAATCTCTTAATGTTCCTATATCTAATTATGAAACTGATTTAAACGATTTAAAATTCACCTTTTCAAGTATAAGTGAAAGTTTGAAACAAACTCGTCTATCAAACGCTAACATAACCGATCAAATCAGTAGTGTGTCATCAAAAAATGAGGAACGAAGGATGTGGATAGAGAAGATAGAGTCGGAGCTTTCTAGGTCTAGGGACGAGTCTATTTATTTACAGCGAGTAAATTTAAAGCTTTTAAAACAAGGTAACATTTTTTGTTTAATTGCTAAGAGGCTTTATTTTAATATCACTCAATTGCATTTGGATTGTGAAATTGGTAAGAAAATTCAGAAAATCATCTTGCCATTTTTGGAATTAAAGGAAGATGAAATTGATGTTGATTGTTATCAATGTGAATCCATCGTCTCATCGGACAAAACCTATGAGGCTTATAAAATTGGACTTGACAAAATTGACTCATATATTCATTCCAAAGACCACAAGGACATGCTGAGACAGTTACTCGATGAAAATGATAGGTTAAAGATCAAAACCGAAACTGTACAGAAATTTGATTCATTGAGTTCGAAATTGAGTTTAGAAAATAGATTAAATGTTGAAAATGTTTCTGGATTCGATGAGGACAGTGAAATGAGTGAAATATATGTAGAAGATGAGGTTGACTGCTCGCAGTTCCTTAAAAACGAACCTGAAAAAGCGAAAGCTCTCATTTCAAAAAATTCGGTTGAATTCGCACATCTTTATCAAAATAATCCAAAGGTTCTAAAGGAAGTTGCGATTATCTTTCCAAAGGTCCAAATGTCACCTAACCAAGACTTTGCAGTTAATGGCGTAACTAAATGTCAAATTGTTGAACTAACGTCCTTAGTCGAAGCTGATAATTCTGATGGGTGTGATGAGCACTTCTGGTCCACCCCGAATGACAATGCAGACGAAACAGTAGGTCTATCTGAGAAGACCTCTTGGAGAGTTAAAGGGAGGTATGTAGCTGAACCTTTAAACAAGGTTAATACCACCTATGAAATGGGAAGTTCAAGTGGAACCAAGGATAATTTCACTGATAACTCCTCAATTCAAGAAAACACTCCTATGCGAAAAACAAGGCCAAAAGCGAATGTTCACAAATCTTTTGAACCATTCGCAGCACAAAAACGTCAACGAAACGCAAGATACAACAAAAATCTGCAGGAACGAAAGTAGTTTTGGAAGTCAAGAAATCCAAACTATGTTCACCACGAAAAGCATTTCAATCCTCAAACGAACTTTGGATCAAATGCTAATTCTAAAAGCTAAAAATTCTCTTCAAACGCGAATCTAAATGGCTTCTCATCTCGTAAGTCTCACAGCCCTCAGGATCCAAGACGCACAATTCATCGTAGATCCTCTGTCTCCAAACCTGCCTATCATTCAAATCATAAGTCATCTCCCAAAACCACCTTCGTTTTCAAATCTGGAGTTACGCACTCTTCCACCTCCTCGCGACACGATAAAGGGAAGGCGAAGATTGTTTCAGAGTCCCACACTCCTTTTAGATCTAAGGAGGAAGAGCGACAGTTTGTTAAAAATCAAATTAAAAACAAACAAAAAAAAACAAACTAACTTGAAAGAAGCGAACCAGAAAGATAATTGTATCAAGGTTTTCACAATAAAGAAGAAAGACCAAACAACCTTAGTAAAACGAACTTTTATGGTTGATCTCTCTATTACTTATCCAGTTGTTGTAAAAGGCTCACAAGGACCCAAACACCTTTGGGTTCCTAAATCTGCTTAATTTTTGCAGATTATACGTGACGAACAGTTTGACATTGAATGGTATATCGACAGTGGTTGTTCGCGTCACCTGACAGGAAGAAGAGAGGAGTAGAGAATACAGGGAACTGAAGAATGGTGGTCACGTGAAGTTTGGTAACAATGTACTTGGGGAAATCAATGGATATGGCCTGATAACGAATGGCGAATTCTCAATTTACAAAGTGGCATATGTTGAAGGACTGCAACACAACTTAATAAGTGTTTCGTAGTTGGTAGTTGGTACTGGGTTAAAGGTCTCGTTTGACGGAGAATGATCTGAAATTATCGAAAAGAAGTCGAAAACAATGTTGCTTAAATCAAAACGTAAAGGCAAGATGTATCCATTGAATATCAATCTGATACTCGGGAAGCCTTCTATCTGTCTACTCACTAAAGCTGCTTTAGACGATAGTTGGTTGTGGCATCGGAGACTTTCGCACCTCAACTTCAAAGATATCAACAAGCTAGTTATTGGTGATCATGTGCGAGGTCTTCCTCTCTTGAAATATGACAAGGATCTTCTCTGCGCCGCCTACGAAATGGGGAAGGAAAGCAGGAAAAGTCATCCAACTATAGTGAACACGAAGGTTCTTGAGCCACTCGAACTGCTTCACATTGATCTTTGTGGCCCATCTGCAATCAAAAGTATCGGCGATAACAAATATATTTTCGTTATTGTAGATGATTTTTCTCGTTTCACTTGGGTGTTCTTTCTTAAGTAGAAATCTGAAGCAACTCCTAAGCTCCAAGACTTTATCAAGCATATTGAGTTATAATTGCGAAAGGTGGTTCGCAATGTTCGAAGCGACAATGGTCTGGAATTTAAGAACCAAGCGTTCGATGCATTTCTCACTGATAAGGGAGTATCTCACAATTTTTCTGCTCCCTACACTCCACAGCAAAACGGGGTTGTTGAAAGACGAAACTGTTCGTTGTGTGAAGCAGCCAGGACCATGCTTTCATTCGCATCACTGCCTCTTTACTTTTGGGCTGATGTTGTTGCCACCGCTTGCTTTACACAAAATAGATCGCTTCTTAATAAAAGATTCATTGTCACTCCCTATGAAATTATCAATAAACGAAAACCTAACGTCAAGTTCTTCCATGTTTTCGGTTCCAGGTGTTTCATTTTCAATTCAATGGAACAACGGAATAAGTTTGATGCAAAGGCTGATGAAGGCATTTTTCTGGGATATTCGCTAACGTCGAAAGCATATAGGGTTCTTAAAGGGTCTAGTTTATGGTTTGGGCTAGGCTATTTGATGTATAGGTCTTAATGGGTCTTTTGTCATGTAATAGAGTTGTATGGAAGTGTTTACGGTCGTGAACAGTTTTACGGCCGTAAACCTGTTTACGACCAGCCTTTTCCCTTTATATAGGGCTTGTCAGAGTCTGTCAGTAGTGGTTGTCGAGTCATAGAGTTTACGGTCTATGTGTGTGTGTCCAAGTTGTACCTGACGTTTCTTTGATATAAACGTGTGCAAAGCTTGGTTTAATCTTCTTCTACTCCATTCTAATCTTGTTTGATTGTTATTTGTTTTGATCACTGGTTTGGATCCTATATTTCAGGGCCTTACAATTGGTATCATAGAAAATCCGGTGTCAAATCATCTTACAATCGAGTTCACGGTCAAAGGAGCTTAGTTTCGTCATTATTCTAGGCCCGATTTGGTGTCTTCGTAGCAAAAGGGGATCATATCTGCTTAAAATTCGTGTTTTCGTCAAAATCTGGGCATTTACGGTCAAGATTTCACGGTCGTAAACCCCTATTCACGGCCGTAAACTAGCAATCTTCAATAACCGTATACTGTGTATCTTCAGAAAACGTAAAAAGGCAATCTTCAAAGACTGTAAACTACCAACCGTAAACTCCTCAACCGTAATCAGCCAACCGTAATCAGCCAACCGTAATCAGCCAACCGTAAACTCCTCAACCGTAATCAGCCAACCGTAAACTCTTCAACCATAATCAGCCAACCGTAAACTTGTTTACGGTCGTAATCTTGTGCCCGTAAACTAGATTTTTGGTGTTTTAGTTTATTTTTTTAAGTCGTTTTCAATTTAAAGAAAAAACAAAAACAAAAACAAAAACAAAAACAAAAACAAAAACAAAAACAAAAATGGATTCTCAAAGCCCAACAATTCATCATGAATTGGATTCAATCATGGGAACAACCACTCGCATTACACGCTTGTTATCTGCAGAAGGGTTCCCGGAATGGAAATACCGGATCGAGAAATACATCAAGATGAAAGATTTTAGGGTTTGGTGAAGCATTCTCAGAGGACCAGTCAGAATCACTACTACTCTTGCGAATGGACAAATAATTGACAAAGTGTATGTTGATTACACTGATGAAGACTCCGAAAAGGTTGAAGAATAGGAAAGGGCATTGGCTACTTTAACTATGGCTTTATCTCCTGATATTGCTCAAGGATTCAGAGAGTATGATTCAGCCAAGGCATTGTGGGAAGCTTTAATTGAGGTCTATGAGGGTAATGAAGACATGAAACAGAGTCGCCAAGACATGTTAAGACATAAATTCAATATGTTTAACTATGTTCTTGGAGAAACTCTAGAAGCCCAGTTGCAGCATTTTACCACACTCACCACTGAAATGAGTTCAGCTGGGAATTATGTGACTAAGTCTGAGATAAACAAAAAGCTGTTGAATTCACTTCTGAAGGCATGGGATACGAACGTGGCTGTCATCAAGAAGACAAAAGATCTCAATCGTCTCAGTCTTGCTGAAACTATGGCAATCATCAAAGCCAGTGATCTTGATGATAAGCAAAGAGAGATCAATCATTTGAATTCCTACTCGACTGCAAATCTTGGGATTTCTGCAAATAATGCATTCTCATCTTTTACCTCCTCTCCAAGTCAAGCTTTTGCCGTTCAACAACCTCAGAATCAAACCTTTGTTGCTTCATCATCTATGTCTTATCCACAAAGTCAGTCTTTTGTTGTTCCACAAGTTGTTTCCTCCTCCAAAGCACCAGTTATGGTTCCTGCTCCCAATCCCAAAGAAAGCGATGAAAACTTAGCTCTTGCCACTGGACTTGTCAATTGCTACAATGCTTTTGTAGCTGGAGAGCTTCCACCTCAACTCTCATTTGCTGATCTGGATCAAATTCATCCAGAAGATGTGGAAGAAATGGATATTACTTGGCAGATAACAATGGCAGTGTTTAGGGCAAAGCAATTTGCAAAGAAGACGGGAAAGAACAACTGGGGGATGAATGCTGACAAGAAGGTTGGTTTTAAAAAGGGCAAGCTTTGATGTTACAATTGCCACGAGCCAGGTCATTTTGCTCGTGAGTGTCCGAAGCCAGACAGAAGGGTAAGCAATGATAAAACAATGGTTCTAGTGGGAAATAGTCGTGGAAGTGTTGCTATCAACAGTGAGACTGCTAATCTGGCAGTGGTTGCTCAGTCCTTTGACTGGGAGGACCAGATTCAGGCACTGAATATTTCAGGACCTTAGAGTGCTCACTTTGCTCAAATGGATGATGCTCCAGAAGAGAAAGCTGAGGTTGATCCTGAAGAAGAGATGATGGAGTTGCAGTTTGCCTTTATGGTATCTTCTACTCCAGAACCTGAGAATAAAGAGGTAAGTCGGTCTTCCTGTTCTCAAACATGCATTGATAATGTCAAAATTTTATTTGAGCATATAGAGTTATTGCGTAGAGAGAACAAGGACGTAAAATACGAAGGATATCAACTTAGGAAAGGACAAAAACCCCTAAAAGAACAATTAGAGATCAAAACCAAGGACTTCCGAAAACTTCAAGAAGAGTATAGCAATAAATGTTCAAACTATAGATATGTAACAGAACAACTTGCAGAGTTAACTGCTGAACTTGACGCATTAAAACATAAGTTTGAAAATGCGGATTTTAATTTCAGAAAATTTGATGCGTCGAGTGAAGTAGTTGCATCAATGATGGAAAATAGTTTGAGATTTAATAATAATGAGTCAAAGGGTTTAGGGTATGATAAAGTGTCTCCTTTTAATCACACCTATCAGTATGACCCTATGATTGAAGAAGAGATGGACAGAGAGCCATTTCTTAAATATGGATTTGTGTCAGGAGGTAGTATTAATGTTGAAAACACTAATGTTTCTACTTCCCATGCAGATCAATCTTTAAGTCAATCAAAGCAAGAAGCTGAAGGATGTGTTTCTGAAAATAAAAATGTTTCTGAACCTGTTGTTTTTATTTCAAATGATAACACTTTTGTTTCTGATGTTAAAATAAATGATGTATCTTGTGATGATTCTTCATCACAAAATGATAACTCAAACTTTTTCGATATATTTGATGATTTGTTTGACAATACCGATGTTTCTGTTTCAAGCACATCTACTTCACCAATCACACAACATGGTTCACCCTCATCAATCACACAATCTGATTCTTGCACATGTACTTGTGGGAAAAGTAAGGGTGTCAGTAAAGAAAGTAAATCAGACAAAGGCAGTACCAGTTACAATAATAATAAGCAAATTTGTTATAACTGTGGTACTGCCGGTTACATCGCTAGGAACTGTCCTAATAGGGCATTTGTACATTTTTCGTCTCAAAGAGGAGAGAACGAGTCTCGAGGAAGGTCTTTAACTAGAAAGTCCTCAAGATCTCGCCCTCGAGATGATGATTGGAAGACTAATCAAAACAAGAAAAGGGCAATTTTTCAAAAGAACAAACAGGTTTTCAATAATAAAGTCACAAATAGTTTGCCAAAATCGAACAAGGCTAAGCCGAGGTCGGTTTCGTCAAAGAACAGATCTGGATCTTCAACCACTTCTGGTAGAAAATCCAAATGCCCAAAGCAAACGGAAAGGAAAAATGTTTCTAAATCACCCGTTATTTAAAAAAAAAACTAAATACCAGTGGGTGCCCAAATTAACTTCCAAACAATCATCGTCATCCTCTGAAAGTGTTTTAAATGATGATTCAAAATCAAAAAGTTCAAAAGATAAATCTGTGATCGTAAAGGGTCAACCCAGGAAAGTAATGACCTGGGTCCCCAAATCTAAATGATCCCGCTCATTTTGCAGGGACGGTTGCGGAGGAATGTCGTCAGACCTTGGTATGTCGACAGCGGCTGCTTTCGGCATATGACAGGAGACATCTCCCAGTTGAACAACATTCAAACTTTTAATGGGGGTTTCATTTCCTTTGCGGGCGGAGAAGGCGGAAAAATCACTTAGAAAGGAACTGTGTCAAATGGAGTGCTGAGTTTCGAGAACGTCAACTATGCTCCCGAGTTAAAGCATAGCCTATTGAGCGTCTCCCAGATTTGTGACAAGGGTTATCCAACTCACTTCACTGATAAGGAATGTCTGATTCTGAAGCCAGGCATTGTCATCCCGGATGAGTGGATTCTTGTTAAATCAAAGCGGGATGGAAATGCATACATCATCGACATGAATAGCAACATTCCTGAACAAGTCACTTGCCTCTTTTCAAAAGTCTCAGAACAAAATGCTATGCTGTGGCACCGACGACTCGGTCATGCGAACACTAAGAATCTTAATCGTCTTGCTAAAAATGAAATGGTGTGTGGCCAACCTGTCAGAGACTTCATAACATTTGAAAAGTGTGTGTCATGTGCCCAGGGAAAACATCACAAAAAACCACACCTGCCAAAACAGGTCAATTCAATCAGCCAGGTGCTCCAATTATTGCACATGGATTTATTTGGTCCGGTCAATGTGCTAAGCATCAACAGAAATTCATACTGTCTAGTTGTGATTTATGACTTCTCGCGTTTCACGTGGGTCTTCTTCTTATCCAACAAAGCTGGGGTATCTGATCTGATTAAGAAGTTCATCGTAATGATAGAGAACCAAACCAATAACCGGGTGAAAGCGCTTCGAACTGATAATGGAACAGAATTCAAGAATACGGTTCTTGATCACTTTTGCGCAGAAAAGGGAATCGTGCATCAATATAGTTCCGTTTGCACGCCTCAACAAAATGGTGTTGCTGAACGGAGGAATCGAACATTGCAAGATGCTGCAAGGACGATGATGTGTGACTTAAAGTTGCCAGTTTTCTTTTGGGCTGAGGCGATCAACACATCATGTTATGTTTAAAATCGCGTTCTGATCAACAAAGCTCAGATGAAGACTCCGTATGAAATTCTATATGGTCACAAGCCATATGTCAGTCACTTCCGCGTATTTGGCTGCCCTTGTACCCTTCTTCACCTGGAGTCCAACCCGAAGTTCAATGCCAAAGCTGATGACTGCTATTTTGTGGGGTATGCTGCTCGCACTACGTACAGGGTCTACAACAAAAGAACAAAGCAAATCGTAGAATCCGTCGATGTGCGCTGGTTGGAGGAGAATGAAACGGATGCTAGAGTGGGTCCTGATTGGCTGTTTGATTACACATCTTTGTTCAAATCGTTCAATGTCTGTTCAGATAGTTTATCTGGTTCTACTTCTGGTTCGAAGAATGTACGTGAAGAAGAAGACAAAGAAGTTGTTTACAGACCGCCGATAGTGCCTTCTGCAATTCCTTCAGTGGAGTCATCTGTTCCAATTACTTGTCCAGAATCTCCAAGTCAACAACACGCTCCAGATGCTGATGCCACACCTCTTACTCCTGTTGAAAGAGAGTTCATGTCCAGAGATGCTTCCGCTGCTACTCAAACTTTTATGGAACTTCTCTTTCCTGAGCAAATTGCTAATGAGTATGTGGAAAATCCTTATAACGAGACAGGTTCGTCTGAAGTGGATCATTCAGAAAATGATGGGGTTCTCAACATTCACAATCTTCCCGTTTCAATCAATGACATCAGCCAGGAGATACCTTCTCGTCTTCAACGCGATCATCCTATCAAAAATGTCATTGGCCAGCTGGGTGATGGTGTTAGAACAAGAAGTCAGAGTGGAGATGTTAATACATGTCTCTATTCTTGCTTTATCTCTCAAATTGAGCCAAAGAATGTTGAAATGGCTTTGAATGAGCCCAGCTGGGTAGATGCTATGCACAAAGAGTTAAATCAATTTGAAAAGCTCGGGGTTTGGACGCTGGTTGAACTACCTAAGGGAAAAAAGTCTCTTGACACACGCTGGGTATATCGCATTAAGCAGGATGATTCCGGAGTCATAGTGCGCAATAAGGCGAGATTGGTGGTTCGTGGGTTTAGACAAATCGAAGGTCTTGACTACACCGCTGGTGGCTCGCTTGGAGGCTATCCGTATCTTCCTTGCATACGCTTCCTACATGAACTTCAAAGTTTACCAGATGGATGTCAAGACAACCTTCTTGTATGGCGCGGTAAAGGAAGAAATCTACGTTGATCAACCCCCTGGGTTTGTTAACTCGAAGTTTCCCAATCATGTGTACAAGTTGGACAAGGCGTTGTATGGGTTACATCAAGCTCCTCGAGCGTGGTATGCAACTCTCACAAAGCACTTGCTCGAGCATGGATATTCTCGTGGCACTATCGATCAAACCTTGTTCATCAAGCATATGGGTAATTATCAGATTCTAGTTCAGATCTATGTTGACGACATTATCTTCGGGTCTACAAGTCCGCAGCTATGCAAGGAGTTTGAAGGCGTTATGAAAAAGAGGTTTGAGATGAGTTCGTTGGGTGAAATGACCATGTTTTTGGGGCTTCAGGTCCAACAAAAATCAACCGGAATCCTGCTCCATCAAGCCAAGTATGTGGAGGATATGCTAGAGAAGTTCGGGTTCCGAGACGCTAAACCTGCATTGACACCGATGGCCGAAAGACCCCTGCTGACTCCGGATACTGATGGCGAACCCGTAGATCAGACCGACTACAGATCGATGATCAGATCATTGATGTATGTAACTGCAAGCAGACCAGACATCATGTTTGCAGTTTGTCAATGCGCTCGATATCAGGCCAATCCTAAACTTTCACGTCTTATTGTTGTCAAAGAATCTTTCCGTATCTCAAAGGCAACCCAAAATTGGGTCTTTGGTATCTGAAAAATTCTGAATTTGATTTATATGCTTTTACTGACAGAGGTTGAGACGGTGCGCCGTTTCTTGCACTGCCACGACACCAGACGATCACCGAGAAATTGACATTCTCCTGAAGTTGATTTCCTGTCAAGTTGATTCGAAAACCAAGCACATTGATATCAAAATTCATTTCATCAGAGATTGTTTTGAGCGTTCGCTCATTTGACTGGAACAGGTTCCCACTGCTAATAATGTGGCGGATCTGTGCACAAAGCCGTTTAACAAAGCTCGATTCGATGTGCTTGTGAGCTTTTTGAAAATGCTACGTTTTGAGGACTAATTTTTGCTTTAGGTTAGTTTAAATTTGCGCATTTTAATTTCATTCTCTCCCATGCACAAATTTAGGGGAAAAAATAAACAAAAACCAAACAAAAATTTAACAAATTCAAAATCCAAAAACATTAGAAAATCAGAAAATCAAAAATATGTTGCTGATAGTTTTTATTTGTAGGTGATGTGTTGGGAAGTGATATAATCATGTGATAATAGGCAATCTGAATCTATGTAAGGTACCAAAGTTGAATTGACTAAGCTCTGTGTTCGATGCGCTGGTAGGCACGAAAATGGACTTGACTAGGATCAGATGAACTTAAGGAATTTATAGACCTTACAAATCTTGACCTAGATAGTTCCATTTAGCCTGACAATACGACGCTTGGGTAGGTTAAGCAGAGAGATATACATGGGAATCTGCGGATACATTAAATGATCTGTATCTAGAACTGTGGATTAACTTTTCCTCGATGTGCGGACTTTGTCCTTAATTCCGGTATTGACGGGGAAACTGGGGAATTCCGATAAATTAGGTCTGTAGAAAGTTATTTTCTTTCTTTCTTACTGTCAGTCATATGTTACCTCCTCTGTGTGATCGAAGGATCCGACCTGGACTGCAACATATGCAACTCTATCTCTCTACATCTTCTTCTATGTTATTCTTCCTACCTGTTAGCCATATGATGTCTCCTTTGCGTGATTAACAATCCGACATGGTACACAACATATGTAACCTTATACTTCTCAATCCCTCTAAACTCTAGTTAGTCATATGTTTCACTCTCTGCGTGATTGGAAGAGATCCGACCTGAGTGTACAACATATGCATTCTAAATCTGACTTCTTCCTTAATAATTGTCTGCTCATCTGAAGTAAGGAATATTCTGGAAGTCCTTGATTATTGGGGTATATCAGGAAGCGGGAAACACGTTCTAGTACAACTAAAATTGAACATTTATAGGTTGTCTGTAGATCTCGCTGCTCAATTTAGGTGGACAACAATATCCTTGGTCGTCGTCAGCTGAATGGTCCTTAGGAAGTTTATCTAGGAACATAGGATCAAAATGTCTTGTCACTTATAGCATGTCCAAAAAATTTGTCATAATTTTTCGTGCTTAAGTGGACCACAATACTGGCGATCGACCAGACATGGACATGAAGGTAGAAATACCGATAAGCGGATTAAGGCTGTCTAACAACTTTGATCCCAATATCACAAAAATATTATTAGCGTTAGTTGAGGTGAAATTAGTGTTAATTCATTTTAATTTCAATTTTATTTTTATTTTTTATTTTTTATTTTTATTTTATTTTCATTTTTTCAAATATTAAAATTTTTAAAAATAATAATAATATTTTAGTTTGATTTTTAAAATTTCTTTCATTTTATTTTTATTTTATTTTTAGTCCTCAAAATGTTTTATTTTAAAATTTTTGGGTATTGGACTTTATTTTTAAAGCATTATGGGTTGTAGCCCATTGATTTTGGACCGAGTATATAAGGTTTTCAGTTCCAGCCGAAAACTCTTTACCTCTTCATTTTGTTTCTCTCGGCCGCAAACCCTGATTTTCTCTCTCTACTCTTTGAAATTTTTTTCGTGAAATTGACTGATTGTACGTGCAGGTATGCTATTTTCGATCCTCAGAATGCCATTCTCGCATCGAATCGACCTATATTGAGGGTGTAATTGAAGAAAAATCGTTTTCGGAGTTTACGGCCATGAGCTTACGGCCAGGAGCTTACGACCATGAGTTTACGGACGTGAACTCCCTTTGACCGTAAAACTCAGTTTTGGACAACAAAATTTGATTTTTCATCATATGTTTCATTTAAGAGTCTAATTAAACTATTTCAAGAGTAAAACACCAATTTTAAATGTTTAAATAAATTGTTTTCTCACTTGGCTTGGTTTGTGCAGGTTGAAATGGCAGATCTGAAATTCGCTGACAGTCACAACTTGGCAATTATTTTGGCTGATCCTCCTGTTGCTCATGGAGAGTTCAAGTCAATGATACATGGATTAAGGGAATGTTGCCTGACCACTGCTCTTACTGTGAATCCAGCAATTTATCAAGGCATAATCAAAGAATTCTGGAGGTTAGCTGACGTAAAGAAAGGAGAAGATGGATATGTATCAGTTGAAGCTACTGTAAAGGGTTGCAAAATCATCATAACATAACAAGTCATCAGGGACGTTCTGATAATCGACGATCAATCTACCTTCCCTACTGAGATTGAAACCGATCAAGTTCAGGAACTTCTCAACAAGATGGGCTATGAAGGCGAATTTCCTCTGACAATGAAGAAACTGCTACCACCTTACTGGAGGTTCTTAGCTCATGTCTTTGTGAGCTGCATATCAGGAAGAAAATCTGGCGCGGATGAAATTTCTTTAAGGAACACAGTTTCCATCATTTCACTTGCTATGGGACTGGGTTTCAACTTCTCCAAGTTCATCCTTGACGAGCTGATTGTAAACATCAAAAGAAAAAACAAGGGACAAGTTCTTGATGTATCCAAGGTTCATTCAAGTGTTCATCAACGAGCAATTTCCTGCGATGGTTAAAGAATGAGAAACTCTAGACATGAAGTCTCTTAGGCCAAACACTGTCGGGCTAATCAAGCAAAACCGAAGGGGAAAAGTTACTTTTCAAGGAAAGTATCCCTTAGTGAAGTTTGGTATGTTTGCCGATTCAAGCGAGGAATCTGAGTCTCATGAGTCTTCAGACCGCGTAACTTCTGAAGACGATGTCATTTCCGAAGAAGATGTTATTCCTGTATCAGATCACGAAGATAATGTAGTTACACCTGTTGCTATAGTGGCTGAAAAGCATAACCTGCAATCTGTGCATGTTGAGAGTGACTACAATGAGGGAACGATGGAGGATGCAACTGAAAATGAAGGAGATGATGATGATTCGTTTAATGATATTGATCTTTCAGGTTTTGACAAGGATGGCATTTCTTTGAATTTTGGAGGAAATGATAACCTCTTGTCCAATGAAGACCTTGACTCGTTTTTTGACTGTATTCGTGATGTTGCTCATCTAGCAACGGAGATAAGGGATACAGAAGATGTTCTTGAAACAAAGCCTCCTACTTCCAACCAAATGGCTGACACTACAACACCTATGGGGACAACTTCAGGGATTCCTCCCCTTGAGGATGTTATTCCTACTACTGAGCCATCTGTGAGTGAACCGTTGACGACTCAGACCTCCCAGTCTCCGTTGAAAAGGAGAAGACGTGATCCGAGGCAGGGAGTATTCATTCCAGAACAATCTCAAGGCCATCTGACTCAACCAACAACTACTCCAACAACTACTTTTGCAGCTGATTCATCTGTACCATCCCACAAAGGACCAAGCACCATTTGTGAAGTTGGTGGTTCATCAGCTCCCCGGGATCATCTCCTCCTAGGCCTTTTCATGATGCTGCCTCTAAGAGGCTTGCTGTGCATCTGGCCCAACAACAAAGCTCAGTGCCTTCCTCCCGTGCTAAAGAAATTTCTATAGAGGAAAGCCACTCAGGAGAGTATAATTCCACCATGCACGAACTTATAAAGGAGATCGGCGTGCTAAACCAGAAAAACATTGAGCTTGATATTCGTGTCACTGATCTTGAAGCCGAAAAAGCTTAGCTTAACATTCGTGATGCAGATCTTGAAGCAGATAAGACTCTGAAATCAAAGCAAATCTCTGATCTGCAAACACACCTGGGAACCATAACTGCATGTTACTTTGAATTGAAGAAGAAACTGGCAGAGGAACTTGGCGACAAGTTCAAATCATCCGTTCAAGAATTCAATGTTGGCCAGTCATCTCAAGATCCCCCTGTTGACCCGCCCGCTGAAAGAAGAACTCGGATCGTTGATCGTTTTGAAAAAGAACCAGTTCAAGCACCCAACGTTGTTGCACTAAAACGCGCCAAATTAGCAGCATCCGCCAAGAAAAAGCAACTATTGTTCAAGAAGAGCTCATATCAGAACGCTCCTGGAGATCAACCCAAAGTCACCGTCACTGATCTTGAAAAGAAAAGATTTGGACACAAGTACGGTGATAGATCAGGAATTGTCTCATGGGGCTTTCATGACAGGGTAAACATGTGGATAGTGAGACGAAAAAGCTGAAACGTTGAGTATTACAAAGACTTCCATGATTTCAGTTCATGGACAAGGGTTGATCTTTCAGAACTATCCAATGCTCCATTTGCAAATCCATCAGGTGATCCACGGGCAACTCATTTCAAGCTTTATTTGGAGAACCAAGTAAAGAAGGGATTTCGTAACATGAAGACTGCTGAGTCCACCATTAAAAGATTCCCTGACATACTGGATCCTGAGACAAATCAGCCTTTCCAGACTGTAATGTGGCCACCGACCAACCAAGTTAGGCAGATTCCTGTGTTGCAGAACTTCTGTGATGGATCTCTTGCGAATATGCTTTACTGGGTGTATGATGAAACCACTGCGACTGCTATCATTAAATTTCAAGATGGTTGCTTTCGCCTGTTCGACAAAAGAGACCTACTTCAATTCAGAAAGTGGGATATTCATCATTTGGCACAACATCAGATCAAAGTAGCTGAAGAGATCTTCGATAGTGCTGCTAAAGAATACACGTCAATGGTTGTAGATATCATCACAAAAGAGATGTGGAGTGGCGCGATGGGGGGTCCGATGTGCTTATCGTTGAAAAGGACTAAGTCAAAGCTAGCCTCAAACCAAGGGGGAGATTGAAGGGTCTAGTTTATGGTTTGGGCTAGGCTATCTGATGTATAGGTCTTAATGGATCTTTTGTCATGTAATAGAGTTGTTTGGAAGTGTTTACGGCCAAAAGTCCATTTACGGCCGTGAACAGGTTTACGGCCGTAAACATGTTTACGACCAGCCTTTCCCCTTTATATAGGGCTTGTCAGAGTCTGTCAGTAGTGGTTGTTGAGTCATAGAGTTTACGGTCTATGTGTGTGTGTCCAATTTGTACCTGACGTTTCTTTGATATAAACGTGTGCAAAGCTTGGTTTAATCTTCTTCTACTCCATTCTAATCTTGTTTGATTGTTATTTGTTTTAATCACTGGTTCAGATCCTAGATTTCAGGGCCTTACAGTTCTAAACAAACGATTCAAAATGATTGAAGAAACCTATTATGTAACGTTCGATGACAATTACTTAAAGAAAACACAAGCGAATGATAGTCAAGCTAAAGAGATCTTTCCTCAATCGAACCAAGTGACCATTCCATCGGCCAATCTTTATGAAGAATTCATGCTTCTATTTGACGAACCTGAGAAGGCCATCACATCTGAAGCAAAGGCAGCAGATAATAAGGTAGACGAATTGGAGAAGATAATTGATGATGCTATGAAAGACATGCACAATCAGCCATCAACAGCGAATAAGTCTCAAAACACGAGCACTACACTCGAGGGGGAGAATTCTAACTCCACTGCAAGTCCTCAGGAGGAGCTTTTTACTCCATAGAAATCGAATGATCCATTCCAGGGGGAGAGCTCATCATTTCCATTAGGGTCTCCTCTCCAAGGGGAGGATTGGCGTCCGGTTGTAACACACGAAAGACCATTCGAGGGGGAAGAAGCGATTACAGTCTTTGAAACTGTCTCATCATTCGATGGGGAGAATACAGATGCAAATGATGATACGTACGTTCAATCAGAATTCGAAGACGTGAATGCAAATGAAATATCATGGTCCAAATTACCCTCCACTAATGAAATGGACCAAAGATCATCCAAAAACACAAGTGATTGGTGAATCATCTGCAGGAGTTCATACAAGATCTCAACTAAAAGCGAAACAGATTGCTTTATTCTCTCAAGTGGAATACTGCATGTTGAATTCGTTTGTCTCCAAGATAGAACCTAAATCTGTCAATACTGCTCTCGATCACTCTGATTGGGTACAGGCAATGCAAGACGAGCTCAATGAGTTCGAAAGAAATAAGGTTTGGAGGTTGATTCCCACTCCATAGGATGCATCTGTGGTTGGTCTAAAATGGGTGTTTCACAACAAAATGGACAAAGAAGGCAATGTTATAAGGAACAAAGAGAGACTTGTGGTTAAGGGATATTGTCACGAAGAATGCATCGACTACGAAGAAACCTTCGCACCTGTTGCAAGGTTGGAATCTGTTCGCATCTTCTTGGCATATGCAGCGCACAAGAACTTCGAAGTGTTCCAAATGGATGTTAAGTGCGCTTTCTTAAATGTAGAATTAGAAGAGACCGTATACGTGGAACAACCACCGGGTTTTGTGAATGAGAAGTATCCTGATCACTGTTATATATTGGACAAGGTAGTCTGTGGTCTGAAGCAAGCTCCAAGAGCCTGGTATGAAACTCTCACTCGCTTCCTTAAAATGTCCAAATTTAAACAAGGTTCGGTTGACCCAACCTTCTTTCGCAAGAAAGAGGGTGACCACTTGATGATCATCCAAATTTATGTTGATGACATCATCTTTGGCTCTACGAATCCTAGCTTAACAGCTGAATTCAGAAAGTTGATGGAAACTAAATTTGAGATGAGCTCTACGGGTCCGATTAACTTTTTCCTTGGCTTGAATATAAGATAGGGACCAGAAGGCATTTTCATAAATCAAGAAGCATACACGAAGACCTTACTATCTAAGTTTGTCATAACGGGAGACTCCAAGGTGAAGGTTCCAATGGCATTCGGAACCAAACTAACACCATCTCTGGAAAAATCGGTTGTTGATATGACTCTTTATCGCCAAATGATAGCATCTCTAATGTATCTAACAGCCAGTCGACCAGATATTATGTTTTCGTTTGTTATTGTGCTAGGTTTCAAGCTAATCCATGTGAACCTCATATGGTGGCAGTTAGGAATGTCTTTAGATATATGAAATGAACCCCTTCACTCGGTATATGGTATCCTGCGAAATCAGGTTTCTTCGTACAAGCGTTTTCAGATACTGATCTTGGAGGATGCGAGTTAGATAGAAAAAGCACAATTGGAAGATGCCAATTTCTCGATGGCAAACTTGTCAGCTGGCAATCCAAAAACAAACATGCGTCTCGTTGTCAACAGCCAAAGCTGAGTACATTGCTGCTGCATCTTGTACTTCTCAGGTCATATGGATTCAGAGTCAATTACGAGACTATGGCCTGAACATGAAGCGAATCCCACTTTATTGTGATTCCGAAAGCGCAATTCGCATCTGTCACAACCCAGTGCAACACTCAAAAACGAAACACATAGCACTGAGGTATCATTTCATCAAGGATCATGTAGAAGACGGCAACGTTGAGATTCATTTCGTCCGATCTGCAGGCCAATTGGCTGACATATTCACGAAATCCTTGCCGGAAGCATCCTTTAATAGAATACTCCAAGGCCTAGGAATGATGGAAGTTGAGTCAATTCCAAAACCATGTTCGCTTTCGAAGTAGCCCTTTCGCTTTTGGGTTACCTGTTCGCTTTCGCTTTTATTTTTTGACAAGCGAAATAGAACGGACACTCGCTCTATTTCGTTTTCGATTTTTTAGGTACACGAATTAAGACGAACGTTCGCCCTATCCCGTGCCTAAATATTTTTTAAAGAGAACGCTCGTGGTTTTATCTTTTTATATATTTTGTATATTAGGCTTTCTTGTTTCGTTTTATCTTTCATTAAAGCTTTCAAAAATACATAAATATCTAATTTGTTTATGTTTTTCTCTTTCAAAATTATAATCCAAAAATATTTTATTTTTGTTTTGTTTCTTTCTTTTTCAGAAATTATCAAAATACAAAAATATTTTCTTTTCTTATTTTTTGTTTCTTTGAGTAACATTGCAGGTTAGATTGCAAAAACGAATTATGGGGCAGGTATAATTTCCATATCTTTGTACTAGCTTAGTGTCCCTAGAAGCATGCTGCTGCATGTTGTCCGAAGCCTCAATAGACTCAATGTGAATCGAATCTACCCTTAGTTTCTTCCAAACTAGGCTGTTAAATTCACATTAGTCACGAGCTACCTTACTCTTCTCATCTTGAGTTAAGGGTTTTCTGCTTGGTCATATTCGCATAGCAGAGGTACATTCACTTCTCTGTAGCCACCTTCACTTTTCTCCATTTGCATTCATACTCATGAATGTAACCCTTGAGACTCTCAGCTATACCACTGAGGTTTATGGTTACGAAACATCTGAGTTAATGATCTTAGCTTCGTTCACCACGAACTGAGTGAAACCCAACATTCAACACACATAAATGAATTGACGGTGAATATTAACAGTTCTAGATTTCACCATGGAAATGACGTAACTCCACCTTTGTGGATTGTACCACAAAATCTCTTTTTCTGTTTGTGTGATCTTTATGAATTGTTCTAAAACCAAGACTTTTCTACCCATAAGATCCAATTTTTTTTTTAGATTTCTAAAATCACCCAGTCACTGAAATAATAACAAACCTACTTGTGATTATGGCTACACCGGTCACACAAGTACTTCATCCAACTTTCGTACTTATGTTAAGTTGCGTAGTTTGGATTGAAGATGCAACCACCTTTTTCTAGCCTAACTTTAAAAGATGTCTTTCATTGTTTCTTAACAAATAAATGATCGTACTTTAACGAGAAACCACACATACACTTCTTCGTCTCTCTTGACTTAGAAGGATGAGATTCGTGCCCGGGATCCATAGTTTAGTCTTTATTGACATCACTTAAGTCCCACAGCTATAACTTGCTTTATTTCCTTATCTTTGGCACTCTCTTGCACGAAGATCTTTATGATTTTCCAAAAGTTCCGTTTTGCAGATTCGCTTTTATATGCCTTATGAAGTTTGTTTATCAAAAGCGAAAGGTGATTATATATCTAAAAGAACTCAAGGAATTTACAACGTTGGGGATAAAAGTTGCTGACGCGGCATTGAAGATAAGATTTTCCAAATAAAGGCGCGTGGAATTTAAAACGGTTCCATTTATCACGACGCCTGATGTCACCTGACACCCTGTCAACCGCTACAGTTGTCACATCCCAATTTTCCATGCGTCAAATCAGGGATTGTCACGCAATTGTCATTTGGTTTTTATCTTTCACTATAGAAGGGGCTTTCACTCAACGATTCAATATTTACCACTCTCAAAGATTTTACAAACCCTAAAAGGCGATTTTTCTCACAACTACTCATCTTCATCTCCGACCTGCAACAATGGCTGACTCTTCCTCAGTTCAAGAACAATCTGCTCAATCATCTCTACATACTATCAAACAGAATCAAAACTGGATTCTCGATTTGGCTCAATTCAAATACGATGCATTCATGTTGTCGATCGTTGAATGTCTGAAGTACTCATCGTTGGTCATTGCCCTAACCAAGTTCGAGTGTGTTCCAATGTCGCTACTGTCAAAAGCTTATTCTTCAGCATCCTATGTCAAGGAGGAGGAACGGGTTACCTTTGAGATACCTGACAAGAAGACTTCCATCACGAAGGCTAGGTTTTGCTATCTTCTAGGGCTTACCTATGACGATTCAATGGTAAACCTAGATTCGATCTCCACTGCTCAAATCATCGACATGTTCTATCCAGATGGGGTACATAGATCTCATCACCTCCATCACCAAGTTCAAGAAATCTAACCTTCCTCTCCAGTGGAATGGCCTATTTACCCTTCTCTTCAAGGCATTTTCTGAATGGGTAACTGGTTCGGATTGCGCAAGCAAGTCTTTCATGATGATCCTCTATGGCCTCTACCATGGGATCAACCTAGACTATGGTTCCGTTTTATTGGCTCAACTGGTGCAAAGCACAAACTCCACTACTCGACACAGTGAGATTTCATGTGGTCGATTTTGGACCATCGTGGTACAGCGCGCAATCGCGAAGCTCAACATTAAAGTCATGGCTGATTCTCTGATGTCATGGATTGCAACCTTTCACACTACCAAGATAATCGTTGCTGACAACTCCAAGTTTTCTTTCGTGGGTTCCTGAATCCATGTATATGTGTGTGTCTGGGGCAAGCAAAATCATTGGGGAATACAAGAAGCTTTAAGTTTCAGGACCCATAGTCACCACTCCTGAAATGCAGCAAACTCTTGATGAAGCTGATAAGGTCAAGAAAGGGGGTAAACTGAAGCAACCGAAAGAGGGTCCATCTGCCCTAACCCAGGCTCCTAAAAAGCGAAAGACAAAAGGCGATTCTTCCAATCCAGCTCCATCTTCTCCAAAACAAAACAGAGTCAAGAAGACAGTTCGTAAAATTCACATCACTTCCTCAACTTCATTGGAAAGTGAATCTGATGATGCAAATCGAGGCGAATCTGAGGATGATGTCAACCGAAATGACCAAGAGGTAAATTTCTCTATTCCACCATCACCTATTTCCACCTCCATTCCTACCACAGTTTCTCCTTGCCCACCTCCTGTTACCACTCAACCACCTGCTTCTATTCCTCACCAATCACCTATTTTCACTGACACCACTACCACTACGACTACCACTACAAGCGAACCTCTTGTTACTGTCAACGCATCTGATGCGGAGGCAAAGACTTCAAGTTTTGCAACTACTTCTACCACATCTCCCATTTCTCCTCAACCTCAACATGGTTCTGAAGACTTTCTCGGTACTGATGGACCAGATTTTAACACATTTCATTATAGTCCATTCTCTGTCCAAGGAGAGAGTGATGATGATGCCCCTCTCACACAGAGGCATCTCAAAGTTCTAAACGCCAAGCTGGATACTCTTATTGCATCCTCTACTGCCTCCTCAAGCCAAGCATATTCTGAAGCAGCGGTTAAGAGTATGCTTCATTCTCTTGTAAAAGAACATGCAGCCAAGCTCGTAAAAGCAAACCAGGCAGTTGCGGACTCTACTCTTTCATGTCAACAAACGACCGTAAAAGTCGATAAACTACTCTGAGAAACCAATAATTTTATGACAGAGCTCCACACTGCAACTGAATCGAATAATTCCAAAGCAAATGATGCGATTACAAAACTAAGCACTTCTCTTCGCACTGAACGGGAGAAACTGGATCAGCTTCGTACAGGTATCTCCGATGATAACACAGCGTTTCACACTTCTATTTCTTCACGGTCCACCAGGTTCCAAGATGATTTGGATGTTGAAAGTAAAATAATGGACGAACTTGCTCTCTGCACCACTCAACTCCAAGCTCAATCACGCGAAAAAAGAAATCGAGGAGCTCAAGTATGAACGAGAAGTTATGAAAACATGCGTAGGAGATGTCAATTCGCTACTCTCCAATCTCCTTGAGGCACATGATTCCATTCTGACCATTAGTGTTCGCAGACACTTGGCAGATAAGCTCTGTCCTGCTTTCGCTCTTCTTAACATAATATAAGGTGTTTATGAGGCACTTGTCCCTCCGAAACAAGGGGGAGAAGCTGAGAAAGTCCAAACTACAAAGGCAAGGGAAACACCAAAACAAAACGAACCGAAGGTTAATGCAGCTTTGGGTTCGAAAGCGAAAGATCCAATGGGTGATGTTGATGAAGATAATGAAGAAGTTCAACTAAATCAAAAGGCTCATAACCATGAGATTAACGAAAATGCTCGCATTGTAAGAGAAGCCGAAGAGAAGGAAAGAAAAGAAAAAGAAGCTCACGACGCTTTGGAGAGCAGAAAAACGCTCTTTCCATTATGGACGTTGGAGCGAATGTTGCATGAGGCAGTTGAATTCCCAAGTGTTCACTGGTTGGAGCCAGTTATTTCTTTTGATTTGGAAAACACGAAGGATTCCCAGTTCGACATGCCAATAACACATAAAGCCTTCGCCTTCCACTGCTTCGATTCAATTACAACAGTTCCCTCTCCTGATGCGAAAATAGATAAAGCCTTAATTGACTTTTATCTCGCTTTTTCCAAACCTCAACATCTGACCGGGAGTGCTTAGAAGTTAACTACAGTCAAAGTCACAGGGCCAATCGCTACAGGAAGCTTTGTGAATGCGAAGTTCAAGGCAACAAGAGATTCATAAAATGTTGTGCACGAATTCACACTTGTTGATCTGCCCAATCTTAATCCTCATGATTGGATTCTGTTGCTCAACCTCCTGCTGACTGAAGAGCAAAAATATGAACCCATTCTGGCTCACCTAAAGTGAATGTTGGTTTCATATATATATGAAGTGGCAAAGCTTGATGTCGAAATAGCTAAAGTTCTTAAACGAAAGCCCACTGTCAATCCAATTGGAAAAGCTAGTGACATGAGTGAAATATGTATGGGTAAGATTGATACAGACCACTTGACAGTGATGTTTCAGCGTGGGACTGGTGGTCCTGGAGCTTTCCAAAATGCCTCTTCGCTTTGCCCGACAAACACTTGTTCTCCACGACCTGCTTAGAACACATTTTGGAGATCATTAACAAGTGTAGCCTGAATGATGTTGTTGTGAAGAAGAACTTCAATGATATGATTCGGTGGTATATCGCCTTTCGCAGTACTCTACTCGCTATGATACCCAAACTCTTCAAGACAATTAAGAAGACTCAGCAGTGAAGCATCTCTCGCCTCAATTGACGCAAAGGGGGAGATTTTTGGGTATTAGATGTTGCGTCATTGGGCTTATAAATTTAGTCCATTATGTACACGGTTTTGGGCTTGTCCAGCCGTCTTATTTATTAGGGTTTATGTATTTATAGTGCATGCATGCACCGTAGGAGGTTAATGCTTTTATCTTTGGAAATCTTTTGTAAACCCTAATCATGCCTCTACAGTAGAAGTTCTTTGTCGAGCTCTTCTGAGGCTGTGAAGCTTGAATCATTAAGCATATTTTGATTCATTGTCATGTTCTTCTTTGATTTTTGTTTTTGAATCTTATCGATCTTCAAGGATTTTATCCTAACATTATTAACTGATCCAAAGGAGTGCTCTCAACCTCACAGTGATTACTCTCTTGAAATTTTTGTACACATACAATGATGGAGATATGAGTCTATTTATACTTGAGGGATCAGACCTAAAACCATAATAGACAAAGCCCATTGGCCCATAGGCCCATGAATGGTGACAACCAATCATATTCTACCATGCAACATCTTCTGGAACATTCATCCATGTCATACAACCCATGAGCATCAACAACACACATAATGGACCACCTTGACCATAGTGGAGCATCATGATGCACATGTGTTGCATATGAATAGTAATGGTCCAACATCCATCATGGTGGAACAACAAGGTGTATTTCTTGAGCATGATCATCTTCTAAGCATACGTGGATCAACATGACACAACAAAGGAATCAAGATGGCAGATCATGTACCAAGATGGTCCATGATGGCATAACATCTCCTCCATGACATAACTTCCATTCTTGATGGAGAAATAGCATCTTCATGGCTCAGCATCTCTTTGGCTCAACGTCACCTTGGCACAACTTTAGACATGATGGTGTATCATGTTATCATGTGGCACAACATCCCCAAGGATGGAACAACTTCCATATACATGGGTGAACATGATGCTCCATGTTGCTCCAAGTGCTCCATGTTGCTCCAAGCCACTCTAAGTTGCTCCAAACCACTACAAGTTGCTACAAACCTCCTTTTGGAAGATCCGTTCCTTTTGTCACTTGATCCGCTCCTTTGTTAGGTGATGCAAAGCCATCTCAGATGATCTGTTCCTTTGCCACATGCTCCATGAACCTCAAGTGCTCCATTGTGTTCTAAGTGCTCCAAATGAACTCAAAATGCTTTATTCAAGCGCTCCACTTGATTCTAAGTGTTCCATGTTGGACAAGACTTCATACCCCAATAGGTAAGGCACGTCTTAAGGACATGGGGGACATGTAGGTGTAGGAGCATGGATGGCTAAAAGGGTTAAGGACTTAAGGGTAAAGATAGAGATTTATGAAGGCTTGAACTCTTTTCTTTTTCTCCATTCAAAATCCGTAACTAATATTACTCTCTCCATTCTCTCTAGTTTTGGTTTTAAAGTTGAAGAACACTTGCACTTCTTATGTTATCTTGAAGTTCATATTGGTTTTGAACTTCAAGCTTAAGAGATTAAGCGTTTTATACAAAAGAACTAGCATTCTACATCAAGTTGATTCATTGTTGGTGTCTCTTAGGTTCATCATTCTTCATCAACTTCCAAGCCTCCTAAGAGGACCCAAACAACTACAAAGGTTGTTACTTCTTCTTCTCTTCTTTGTTTGATGTTTAATCTTTCTACAACTTGCAAGATGATCCTTTGTGGGTTTAAATTGTTTATGTTATTCAAAATTTATAAGTCTTACTTTGCCTAAATATTATGTTTTTGCAACTAATTTTTCAATAAAAACTTGGTTTTGTATAAAAACAAGTTCATACATATTTTCTATGACAACTTTATAATTGTTATGTTTTTTTATGTGACAAAAGTTTCATGCATCTTTTGACATTTAATGTTGTCTTAGAAAAACAAAGATTGTTTAATGTGTATGTTGGTATGTATGATGTGCATAAACTAGCCAATGATCATTATGTTTATTGTGTTGTTGTGTTTGTTGTTTTTATTATAAAATGATTGTAATAATTTATTTTATTCATATGGTACGTAATAAATTAAATAGATTAGTTTCATGGTTTACTTTTGTAAATAATAGATTAGTTGTTAGAAATAATTTATTTGTACAAAAATGTAACAAGAAATGAAGTTTCAGCCATTTTTTGAAGAACCAAAGAGCAATTTTCGAGTTTAAGAGCATGCTGAAAGTTAGTGACAGTTTGTGACAAGTATCACTAATGTTGTTTCTTAAGGGTTGTTGGACTTTTAGCGACATTTGCTGAAATAATGCTTTCAAGAGGCTTTTCTAATATTTTGAAAGCAATGAGTGTTTTCTTAAGTGGGAGCTTCTACAACAACATTACAAGAAGATTTTTTTGGTCCCTTAAAATGTCCTTTTAAGAATGGACTTGGCATTTTTTGTGTTGGCTCACAAAAAATGTCATTAGTTTGTGATATTTATGCACATTTATTTTTATGCATGAATGTGTTGTTTATTTTATGCAATTATTATGTGTGATTGATAAATTAGTTTTTCACATGCTAAAATAACTTTTGGACAAAATAAACATCACATGGAGTTTGGTTTTCAAAATTTATAATGTGCACATAAGATGTAACAAGTTATTGTTTTAAAAAAAATCTGGTGTTATAAAAATGTTAATAATGTAAAATTTTGAAATACTCAAATATAAGTTTTAAAATGGTGATTTTTGTAAATTATACAAGGTTGAAATGCACTCAAACTTAATACCGGTTATTAAAATTGAATCGCATCAAATTATATAAAAATTAGTTTTTTCTGTAGAACCTTTAAAAATGATTTTCTTTTGAAAATTGGTATCGTGGTTTATTAAATGCATGTAATAACCATCATATCATATGTTTTTAAAATTAGAAGTATAAAACATATAAAATATCATTTCAAACCTCAAATCTATGCAATCCTTTTTGAAGAGCACTAACACATTCTTGTATGCACTAGTGGGATAAATGATACCTAATTGCTTAGTGTTATCTTTTGATGGCCGGGGTGTATTCGCGATTTCTATAACCAAGTTATAGGTCGATTACACAAGTTTTTCAAATTGGATGATTTGATCAGAAATCTTTTGTAATAAAGGTCACCTAAGCAAGAGAGTTCTGATGCATAGATGAGATCAAACATGTCTAATTAAATTTTTTATTAGCGATCCCATAAATGTAGGAATTATATAGTAAGATATAATTGATAATGGATATATACCGGGTTGAATCCAAAGAAATGGGATAAAGGTCACCTAACTATTTATTTGTTTTGCAACTTGGATCCTAGACTTTGACAGTTAATTGTTTTGGAAACTAAAAGGGTATTAGTTATTAAAGAGTTTAAATATTGAAAATACTAAAAGAAAGTCTGGAAGATACTAGTACTTCAGGTATCTACTAAATAGAACTCATACTTTTCATATAACACTTAGGTACTTTGTACTTAAATGTTAATCTAATATTTGTAAATGGTTTGCAGATATTTACAGAAGAGTAACCAGATGAGCACAATCAAGTTGGAACTACACTCTCGGCGTTTAGTTTATTAATTATGCTAGGAACATAATGTACTTGTAATATAAACAATGTTTTATTTGGAATAATGTATGTTTTAATTTATCTTGTCTAAATATATGTCTCAGTTATTTTAATTTATGAATGATTGACTATTTACTTAAATCATTTTTCATAACGATCACCTTCATATTCGCAAATGATTAAAATTATGATTATGAGACTAGATCTCTTAATAAGAACTATAAAGTAAATATCAATTTTTTATAAATTTCAAAGTTCTATATGCAAAATATTTTAACTTAAACTTGTTTTTAAATCAAGCTCATCTTTGGCATTCTTATCTTTATTATATAAATGACATTCACATATTCCAACTTTATAAAAGGGGTCCTTGCAGGCAATTAATGTAGTTTATTTGACATATGTAAATCTTATTTATATATAAAATATTCTTAATGATATTTTCACTAAATAGTAGAGAAAACAAATTATTGAGGAACTATACACTATGGTGTATGACTTCCTTTCTATCAAATGTCTAAGATTTAGTGCAAGATACCAAATCAACTTTATTAACAACTATAGTAGTTATAATTATATTTTACATGGTAAAACGTAATTGTGAAATCTTTGTTTAAGTTTTCAAATATAATGTTGAAATACAAACCGGTAAAAACTAAGGCCTTAATTATAATAAATGATGCATTAAATCTTACATGGTATGATTTACTTTCTAATCGATAGAAATGTCCTCCTTTTATTTCCTTAGGATAACACTTAGAACAATATCATGTGTATCTTGAGTATAAACACCAACTAACTAGTAGATATAAAATTTTCTTCATAAGATTTTGTATCGAAAGGCTCCATCCATATCTTACTTAAATGATTTATGGATTTAAAGTCTATGTTGGATTAAAGCTTTTAAACCTAAAATCTACTACATACATATGTGTATAATACTCTAATTTTGGCTTAGATTATTATATTCAAACCCACCAAAAATAAGTTTTCTTATTCCTCTGATAGCTAAGTTAGTAGAAAGCAAGCTTTTAATGACAAAGGGAGTGGGAGGTACATGGAACTTGAAGCAGCTAAAGAACCATTACCTGATGTAGTAATAGTTGGCAATTGTTTTAACAAGGGATTGTTAAACTTGAATATCTATTCACAAACACAAATTGTTCGCTTTAGTGGTAGAAATCATCTAGGGCTTGAGAAATGTGGAATCTCTCATTGATGAGCTTTTCTTGATGGTTTCTGGTAAATCCATCAAATACCAAGATGCGATGTCAGATATAAAATTTGATTAATGATTTAGAGTCATGAACATGAGATCTAATACATGTATGATAATCAATCATTGTCTTGATTGTACTTCCTCTTTATAGCAAGGGTAGAAGGAGTAAGTGATTCTTCTAGAAAGAATACATTACATGGATAACTATACACATTTAAAGCAAGACTTGTTATAAAAGGATTTTTCTCATACTCATTTCATTGACTATGGTCTTTATCATACTCATGAAATTGACTATGATCAAACCTTTTTCACAAGTAACTATAATTAGAACAACAAGGATATTGTTTACTATAAATTCATATTCTTAATATGAAATATAGCAAATAGATTTCAAGAAAGACCATTTTTCTTAATAAACATCTACCAGAAGATATCTATATAGATTAGCCTGGAGGTTTTCTTAATCCATGTTATCCTAACAAAATGTATAGAGCTTGAGATCCACATGTGGATATAAAGCAAACATCTTGATGTTGTAATCATCATTTTAATATGAAACCACAAGATATGCTTTTGTATCAAAATGAATAAAACATGTGTGTGTACTAAGAACTAGTGGGAGCATAGTGATATTCCTAATCTTGTATGAGTGAGACATACTTAATCATAAGAAATTACATTTTGATCATGCCAGACCTTTTCACCTTGACTCAGAATGTATTTCTAACATGAAAGACTTAGGAAGGACAATATACATTTTGGGAATGTAAAATCTATTGAGATAGATAAAATCAATGTTAAAAGTTTTATATCTTTATGCATATATGGACAATATCTTGAAAGGGATCAAGATACAAAATTCCTTTGGAGGAATCTTGATATTGTCACATGACACTAAGTTTGAGCCAGCCTCAAAAGGACCTAGCTCATAGGTTTGAACTAGCTGAAATTATTTATATTCGATTTGCTTGGCACATGAATCCATCATTAATGCCATATTATGCATAAGACCTGATATATGATCATTCTATGAGAATATCATAATATACCAACTGAATACATGGTTAAGTCACCGGATGACTATAGGAACATTCTAAGAGTACTTTAGAAGAAGTAAGTGAATGTATATGAGAAAATTAGTTTAGAATAAAATGTTCATGTGAAGAGTTACATAAGATTCTTATTTCTAAGCAAATATTGATAATTATGAGTTATAACTGGATTATGACTTCATTGTGGGATGAAGAGTAAGTTTAGTTGGAATGAAGTCCAAGCAAAAAAAATGACACAATCTACTGCAAAATAAGAATACACTACTTTAGAAGTTGAAATCTAATATGATTGTATGAATGAGTTCATTGAAAAACTATGTTGATTTCTGCCATTCAAGGATCACATAGAAATCTTTATGACTTCGAGACTATACTTAATCGATCTAAGAGAATCTATGTCACGAAAGAACACCAATGATATACTCCAAGATATTTAAATATACCTAGAGTAAAGTCAAATATAGAGATTATAGTATTCATAGAATTCACATAATTTAAGTTTAATCAGACCCATTTATAAAGCCCTTCTTCTAAGCTAATTATGAATGGTCACACTTCAACTGTAAGACTTTATTATTCTAGAAATTGGATTTTGATTTGGATATTGGAACATTGTGACAACAATGATTATATAATGTTTTGATATACTAGGATATGATCATAACATCAATACTTGTTGTGTTCTATATTAACATGTTTAATCGATGAATAATCTTATTATTCTAAAACATCATAGTCGGTTATAATTGTGGGAGCAATTATGAAGTAAGAGTAATATGAATTGGATTTGTTGACTTTCACCAGATGAAGTTAGGCAATGGGTTGTAACTAAGTGTCGTAGGTACTTGTCAGATAACTTGTATTGAACTTATCTGCATCAAGATCATCTCCTGGATCGCTATCATGAATGATACTAGATTAAAAGGTACTATATTTGTATCCTTAACACCTGAGATACATAGTGGGTCTTAAGTGTAGGGAGTACTATGCTTAGATATGGTCAAACGCTGGTTCTTAATCGGGCAATTATAAAAGCCATTTTTAGGTATTGTATGAACTATGTAAGAGGCTTATGTAGTTAATATGGGATTGTTCCTCTTATGTATTGAGAGTTAGACATCTAAGGCGCCTTACCAAAAGTTGAACACCAAATGAGATTGATTGTGATCTGTATCTCATGTTTAACATGATGTCTGTGACAAATGGATAACTGATAAACTTACCTTATATACACCAATTGTAGCTTGAAGCTTTTTGGGAATTGGGCATTGATAGAATAACACAAAGTCGTATGTTGTTGGGGGTAGTGAAACGTTGCTAGACGTTCGCCACTGTCTATATCAGTCTAATATGAATCTTTCGCAAGTGTGAGATTGAAGGATGTTGTATGCTCAAGAATCATATTAAAGTGATATTGATAATTAACATATGATACTAATGGTTCACACTAACAACAACTTGATACAATTGATTATTTATTAGAAATTGATTTTAATAAATATTCAATAAACTCTTATAATTAAATTGAAAATTAATTATTTCATGGAAATATTAATTTTCATTAGAAAGTAACATTATATAATTCATATGATATGAATTAATAAGTCATGCACAACATTTTGGACTAAGCAAATTCTTTTGTCTTTTACCAAAAAGTTAAACTTTATATTGTATAAAATTGTTTATAAAATATAAGACTCATACTTTCTTTTTTATATATAAAATCCGAAAATCGATATAAGAAAAGAGAGTATGGATTTTTGATTAGTTTAATCAAAAGGTAAGACATGTCTTAAGGACATGGGGGGCATGTAGGTGTAGGAGCATGGATGGCTAAAAGGGTTAAGGACTTAAAGGTAAAGATAGAGCTTTATGAAGGCTTGAACTCCTTTCTTTTTCTCCATACAAAATCTGAAACTACTCTTACTCACTCCATTCTCTCTAGTTTTGGTTTTAAACTTGAACAACACTTGCACTTCTTATGCTCTCTTGAAGTTCATATTGGTTATGAACTTCAAGCTTAAGAGATTAGTAGTTTTATACAAAAGAACTAGCATTCTACATCAAGTTCAATCATTGTTGGTGTCTCTTAAGTTCATCATTCTTCATCAACTTCCAAGCCTCCCAAGAGGACCCAAAGAACTACAAAGGTTGTTACTTCTTATTCTCTTCTTTGGTTGGTGTTTAATCTTTCTACAACTTGAAATATGATCCTTGGTGGGTTTAAATTGTTTATCTTATTCAAAATTTATAAGTCTTACATTGCCTAATATTATGTTTTTGAAAGTAATTTTTGAATAAAAACCCAACAATATATGTATTTGCCCCAACGAACACATACACCATATTTTCCTAGACTCCACTTGGTATTTGCACCTCTACCAATGCCCTACATTATTAATATATGCCCTATTAAGCACATACAGCACTTCCTAGACTCTCCTTCTAGGATTCCTTTCATTTCACCCTGCTATCAGCCAAGGAAGAACTTCTACTAATATTAACTAATTATTCGACGCATAAGATTACATGCCCCTAAAATCAAACAACATGTCGACTGAAGATCCGACACTATAACGGTTAGAATCAAACGAGAGTTACGCAATAGCGCCAAATCAAGCAATCTAAAACTATTTAATTCTGGGATCATGTAATCTAACGTATTTGTCAAATAACTAATTAACATCAATATATGTTCTAAGCAATAAATAACAAACAAATCTATAGGCAATAAGGCATCTTAAGTATCAGGCAATTATATCCTGAAATTCCTAAAAAGATACCTAACCTACATACTAGCATGCATTTCAAACAGTTCATATATCACCAGGCATAACAATATGGATATTTTGGAAATCACTTTTTTTCTTGAGCCCTGGTTGACAGTTCGCATCACATTCCTTTCTATTAAACACAGTTTTTTTCTTTAAAAGATTTGTTAAGATATTCAGATCCTTAGTTTGAGTCTGGAATCACATGAGTGTTCTTCCAATTCTCTCAAACCACGGCTCTGATACCAACTTGTAACGTCCCGATTTTCAACATATTTTTTTATTTATTCAAATATATCAGAGTATAATTACATTATACAGAAAACATGATGTGAATACGCATGTGTATAGTCGATCCATGACCTTCTCACGATCCGAGGAAATACCTGAAAACATTAATAATCAACTGGGTAAGCACAAAGCTTAATGAGTTCCCTAAAATACCATATACCACAATACATATACGTGCATATATTGAGGATCCAGGCTTACAATCGCTTAAGTTGCTATTTCCATCACCTTGCCTTTTGAGTATCTAGGCTCACAATCTCTTAAGTTCCTATTGCTATTAGGCTCACAATCGCTTAAGTTGTTATTGCCATTAACCCAACCTTGGCCTTCAGCATAAAGTTGGCCCACCCGCATCTTGGCCTTCTATAGGAAGCGGGAATGCGTCCCCTAACAGATCATGTTAACATATAACAGATATCATTACAAGCAATAGCCTAACAAGTCTACCGGTCTTATAGCAAATCACAGACTAATAACATACTACAACTTAACCATAACTTCAGTACAATGACATTAGGCATGTTGGGACTATACTATCGGCTTTACTCTACTAGCTCTTATACCCTAATCATACATGGACATATATTGTAATACATAGTATAGTAAGGTAACTCACCTGGATAGTTACTCAGACGACTATCAGTTTGATCCAACTGGTGGGTAACGCGTTTATCAAGTATTAACCTTTAATACTATAACTTAGTAATATATATATATATATATATATATATATATATATATATATATATATATATATATATATATATATATATATATATATATATATATATATATATATGGCAATCTGGTAAAGGTTAGATTCTTCACTAATTACAAATATGCAGTCATGGCTATCAAATCAGGTTCAGCCAGGCAGGACACTTGGGAGGCAGGATCGTTTCAGCATATATATCTTTTCTGAAATCCAACAACCAAGCCAGTGTGCTCATTCTAGACACATCTCCCATAAGTAGACGAATCAGAATATTTAACTGGAATTAATGACTAATCTGGTACTTATAGGTTCCTAATAACGATTATAAATATAATTATAAGTTACCCTAAAAGTGTAGTAAGCATAGCTTAACTTATAACGATTCCTAACTAAAACCGGGAAAGTCACAGGAATGGCTTCAAACCAAAAGCTTCTATATTTCTAGGCTCTCTGATGCTCCAGAGCTTCACTAAAGTGAAGCTTCTTAGACTCCCGAAAAACCCTCAAAAAGTTGGAATTAAGAGAGAGATGTATGAGATTTTGTGTGAGGAATGAAGATGGGTTTGAATGTTATATACTAGGTGTGAGACCCATGTATTACATAGGTTTATTAAAAAAAACTAAATACCAAATTCTAAACATTTGAGAATTTTGAATTTATAAGAAAAGTGAAAAAATATTGAATTATAAAATTAAAGTATTCTTTTTTCTCTTTTAAATTTAAACAAATAATTTAGTTAAATAAATAAAGAAAATTAATGAATCTTTAATTTAGTAATTTTGAAATTAGAAGGAAAGATCATTAATGAAATTGATATGCATTTAAATGTTATCTGGAGTTTTATAAAATGAAAAAAAAACCATAAAATGACATGTGGAATAAAAATTAATTTAAAATAACCATAAAATAACATGTGGCAAAATAAATGAGAATGTGACATGTGGCAAAAAGATCTTTATTTATTAGGGAGGATAGGTAGATTTGCGCAGGACGCGTCGTGCCTTTTGGTAGGTGGGAAGGGTGGCTCTCGGGTGTGACACGTGACAGCCTCTAGTTGGTGCGCGTCACCTAGCCTCGTAAAATCGTGAATATTAAAAAATTCATATCTTTCGAATACGAGCTTTGTTTTCAACGTTATTTATATCCACACATAGATATCGACGAGTATTACAATTTTCATTTAGACTCCATTGGATAATTCATATCTTATTTAAAATTTAACAGTCTATGAATATTACACTACAATAGACCGTGTAAAATTCATATCTTCTTAATACAGACTCCGTTCTCGACTGTCTTTATATCGATGGATTGGTAATTACGAGATATTTAACTCTCATTTACATTGTTTTGGATAACACTCAAGCCATCTTAATTTCGATTTTTGTGTTTCACGCTGCTGTGCTGAAAATTTGAAAAATCATAACTTCCTCATACGAAGTCGGATTTAGGCAATCTTTATATGCTTGCTCTCGCTTTTGCGATTACTAAGACTTTTGTTTTGATTACTTAAGATAATAAGCAACCTACCTTTGATTCACTTTTTACGACACACTTTTCTGTATAAGACTAAACAAAAAACTTCGAACAATCATAACTTCTTCATACGAAGTATGATTTAAGCGTTCTATAAATCTACGAAAATCGTATTGATGTCTACTATAAATTTATGATGATTACTTTGGCAAAAAAGTTATAGATTTCTACTTCGAATTTTATAAACAAACTGTTTATATTAAATCCTACTGAATTGTGAAAACGGGGTGCTATAGTTTTCACTTGAGATTTAATCATTGATCTCGTGTACATGTATTATGATTGATATTAAGACTTGTCTGGATAACTGTTGAAGACTTGTGATGTTTTAAATTCCTATAGTCGACAATTTGGATCCCTTACTTATTGATGTTTGTGAATGGCATTTTAAGACGACTTGACGTATGTGTTGGGATTTGCAACTCCTTCACATAGGTCACATGTGATGGTCACATGATTTTAGTATGTTGATAATCTCGAGTAGGTCCTCCATAATGTGTAATTAGTTATGTATTATTACTTAGCATAAAAATGCCACTAAAATACCATCTTTGTCCCTCCAATTTACTTTTGTACGTACCGTAGAGATGGGCTTTTTTTGAGAGTAGAGATCATGGATTTTAGTAGTAGTCTCATGTATTGCATCATTTACACTACTTGATATATTGTTGTTGATATTTTATGTGATTATTAGTGTATAATGTCTTTGCAATGATTTTTCCCTAAGAGCATCACGTATGGGTGGGTGTTATAACACCAAAAAATGGCCACCTCACCATGACACATCACCCTTAACACCACACCATTTAAATAGGAAATGGTGTTCAATGTTATAACATGTTTTAAGAAAGAGAGAGAAAGAGAAAAGAAAGAAATCTGATTGGTGGAAAATGGCGTTTTGGCCCGTTCTCGTTACAACGTTGCATGCCATAACACCAAAGGGGGGCGGTGTTCATGGTGTTATGACACCGTTGTGAAGGTGTCACTTGTGAAGGTGTCACGTAGGCTCCTCCACGGCGTTTTGGTCCCATACCGATTAGTCTAATAATATAACTTTAATTTCCTTTGCCAGACTTTTTTTTTTGTTGGGTTTCACATTGGGCTTCGATTGTTTACTATATCTAATGCCTCATTAGATGTTTGACCACGATAATGCTTATTAGGCTCCCTAGGCTAACCTATTCTTTTACACGTGTTCAAATGAGAGGTGTTTCAATTTCAAATAACGAAAAAAACGACATATGGATTTCAGAATTACCTAATTCGGGAGAGTTTTTAGTTCCTTTTTGTGACAATTTATTGGTGCTCACATCTCGGGCGGTTCGTTACTCGTTGCCGATAACAAATAAAGGTTAATATTTTTTTATTGGAGATTCATTTAGATACCCCACTATAAGAAATTTAGAAA